>NC_090320.1:242358021-243022171 GCF_040869045.1 Eurosta solidaginis
GGTGGTGTCAGACGCTTTTTCGCAGATGGTAGGGTTCTTTGTAAACGTAGAGGAAGGGGTTTATCTCACTGCACTGTGACTGCGAACGCCGACCTACTTCAGCTGGATCTTGTGTCCACGCAACACAACCGATGCAAGGTTTATTACCACCCAAAATAGACGCGTAGAAACGAGATTTGTTGGAAAGAACGGTTTCGGTGCTTTGCGCTATCGACTCTTTCCTAGTTTCTGGACAATCACCTGCTTACGCGCACAGCCGGCGAGGATGTTTTGTGATTAGTTGAGTATCGTTGGGGATGCGCCGTGAGCAATAAGGTTACCAAAGCAGTATAGTATAGTTGAGTATCGTTGGGGATGCGAAGTGAGCAATAAGGTTACTAAGGCTGAAGTTATGCCCCTAGATGTTATATATCCCGTTTGTATAATTGTACGGTCGCCAAAATTTCGCTCACGCAAGTTTCCACCTTTCCTCTTTTATTTTTTCCCGGAAACTCATGGCAATTTTCGCTAGTGATGGCCGGTCTGTTTTTTTCCTTGTTTTTCGATACTTTTTATCGCAACTTTCGCCTTATCACTAGGTGTGTTCGCACGAAAACGCTCCCAAGTGTACCGTAACCGTAGACCATAACAGCAGACCGTAACAACTTCGAGATGTAACGAAAGTCAGGCAAATCCTAGCTTTTGATAACTTTCATATCTTCCGTATTCTATTTTTAAGGGTAGTTCTTTTTCGATGAAAAAAATAAGTACATCTAAAATTTGTTCATAATAACTGATTATCGACGGAAAAGGTTTATATAGGAAATCTAGTTATTAAATTAACAATTAGGAGTAAAGCACGAAATTGAAGACAATCTTGTAGGTCCTAACCTAGTTTACGTATAACATTATCTTCGTTTTCGTGCTTTACTCCTAATTGGTAATTAAAAAACCAGATTTACCATACAAAATTTTCCTTTCGTTATTCTGTTATTATTAATACCTACACTACTTTATTTTCGTATATTTTTTCTTGTATTTTATCTTAAATTTTTGTCGCACTCCCTCCTAATACGGCTTCAGTACTAGTGTAAGTGTGTAAACTATATTTCAAAAAACTAAAAAAATACAAGGAATATACAACCTAGTTCAATAAAAACAAACGAGTCAGTTTGTATTTCGATAGGTTTTTTTGAGAATCGGCCGTTTTTTCTTTATTAAACGGTTTTATTTAGGTTGACTTGACAGGCAGGCTGCATGCACGGCCGTTGTGAATGAATCTTGTAATTAAAATTTAAGTAACTTCCCGATAAGGTACAAGCTTGAAACTTGGAATGTAGTTCAGAACCCGATGACAATGCAATAATAAGATAAAAATCGCAGCTAAGTGGCGCATGGATCGAGATATTCACAAAAATCGTTTTGTAGCCCGATTTGGCTCGTATTTGGAACACATAATACGTGCAAGAATAGAATCGACCTGTGAAAAAATCGCCCCTGGATGGCGCATGGATCGAGATATTCACAAAAATCGTATTTGTGGTCCGATTTGGCTCATATTTGGAACACATAATACATGCAAGAATAGAAATCGATCTGTGAAAAAAATCGCCGCTAGGTGGCGCATGGATCGTGATATTCACAAAAATCGTAATTGTTGTCCGATTTGGCTCATATTTGGAACACATAATACATGCAAGAATAAAAAGCGACTTATGAAAAAAATCGCCGTTAGGTGGCGCAAGGATCGAGATATTAACAAAAATCGTATTTGTGGTCCGATTTGGCTCATGCTTGGAACACATAATACATACAAGAATAGAAAGCGACCTATCTGATTTGATTTGGTCCATAGTTGGAACACATAATACATACATGAATAGAAAGCGACCTATGATGCCCGATTTGGCTCATATTTGGAACAAATATTGCATAAAGTCCGGTAGAAGTGACATCAAAATATTTGGGAGTTGGAGGAGGGACAAGCATACGTGGCGCAGAGTCGAGTAAAGTCTTTGGAAGGATTATGCATTGAGGACTTAGATTGTAACAAATTGTCAGGAAGAGTCCTTGTAATAATGAGTCACTAAATGAACTAAATAGAATGAGAAATAATAGGCTATAATAATAAATAAAGACTAAAAACTTTAAAATAAAATAATTAAAAAAAAGTTTTTAAGTTAAACGGTTTTATTGAAAACAATACTTACATGAAGTAATAATAATACGAAAAGCTAGAAAATAATTAGGTAGGTCCTAGGTACTAGTCATCAAACTCCTTATCAATCTATGGCGTTGATCAGACAATTAAATAAAAGCGTTGGACGCGTCATATTTCTATTGATAGTCATAAGTAAAACCAACTGAACCTTAATCAGGTTATGCTACGCCTAACAGTTTTAGAAATTTCACGCGCCCAACGCTTTTATTTAATTGTCTGATCAATGCCATAGATTGATAAGGAGTGTGATGACTAGTACCTAGGACCTACCTAATTATTTTCTAGCTTTTCGTATTATTATTACTTCATGTAAGTATTGTTTTCAATAAAACCGTTTAACTTAAAAATTTTTTTTAATTATTTTATTTTTTTTTTTTTTGACACAAGAAAATTTTCTTTTTAGTTTGAAAATTTGGTGCATAAACACACAATTAAAATCAGCTGTCTTGTGAAAACAGTGAACCATTAGAGACCGAAATAATTTTCGCGTGTTATTTGCATTGTTTTTATTGTTAAAATTGTTAATGTAAAAATAAAATGTAAAAGATAAACAAAAACATGTGAAACTCACTAATTTTGGGGGAATAGTGGTCTCGCTTTTTCATAATAGAAATTTTTTTTGTGTTTTGAATTTCCGATAAAGTTTCGTCAGTTTCTTTAGCTTGGAATCCAAGCAAAAATAAAGTAGTGTCATATATGTATAACAAACTTATGTAATGCGATCTCTTTTTTTCATATACAAAGAACCGCCTCAGTTTGATTCTAAAATGTTTTATACGCCATCCGTGGTAATGCGCCTTAAGCATTGGTGTAAGTGTGTAAACTATATTCCCAAAAACTAACGAAATACCAGACAGATACAACCAGATTCATTAAATACAAACGAGCCAGGGGCTAGATTCCCTAACTGTGAAAAACTGAAAAATGTATAATTATTGAAAACTCATTTGCATAAAAAAGATCTTAAATTTTCAGGCGATTATGCAAAGTACTGTGTACATTGTTTTGCTGAATGTAAAAGTCATGTCAGTGAGAAAATGTTTATCAAATGCCATGAAAACAACAAAGTTATTCTGCAATAGTACGCAACGAATGTCATAATAGTGTACACTGGCTGTCAAGAAAAATCAATAAAAAAAATCAGTGAGTGTTCTTGTTCACAGTGGGTTCGATTTTATATAAGGTGCCACGATTTTCAAACTTTAAAATTGCTTGCAAATAATTGATTCACTCTCTGTTTTGACCGATAAAATGTCACTAAAACAGGATTGGGATTTTCGGTACAATTGACTCAAGAAAGTAGTGAAGTACTACGCTGCTTTTTTTGGTACAATTTTTCCTACAGCTAATATTCTAATTTAAGTAATGTATTTTGACGCTATGGCAACCTTCTTTCGAACAAACGACAACGTTCCTTTCGTCTGTGTACTTGCACTAGTAGTTCGATTAGCACTGTCTCTCTTTATCACATACGATTTTTCAAGCAATAATTAGTTTGAAATAATATGAACATACATCATACATATGTATGAAACCCACCTGTTTTCACTGAAATTAAAAAGAATATTTGAATAATACTACTATTTCTAAATAGATAGATAATATATATTGCAGCGCTGAAGTAGATCTATTCATTTGTAAAAATTTATTGGAAAAACAAGATATTCAAAATTTTAAACTAAACGTCAAACTATTTCACAAGGAGGCGGCCACCGTGGTGTGATGGTAGCGTGCTCCGCCTATCACACCGTATGCCCTGGGTCCAACTCCCGGGCAAAGCAACATCAAAATTTTAGAAATAAGATTTTTCAATTAGAAGAAAATTTTTCTAAGCGGGGTCGCCCCTCGGCAGTGTCTGGCAAGCGCTCCGATTGTATTTCTGCCATGAAAAGCTCTCAGTGAAAACTCATCTGCCTTGCAGATGCCGTTCGGAGTAGGCATAAAACATGTAGGTCCCGTCCGGCCAATTTGTAGGGAAAAATCAAGAGGAGCACGACGCAAATTGGAAGAGAAGCTCGGCCTTAGATCTCTTCGGAGGTTATCGCGCCTTACATTTATTTTTTTATTTTTTTTTATTTCACAAGGAGTTTTGTAAAAACCTACAGACGAAAAGTGACTTTGATAATGAAATTTTGAATAGGGGCACAAAGCTTGCTCCTGAAACTGTTTTATCAGGAGAAGTAACTAGCATTGTTCCACTGGTTGCTAAGTTATTTCCTACATGTAAAATTGATAAAATCGAGGAAATTAATTCGGAATATCGAGCCCTGTCAGAACACGAAGAATTGCGTGCTCTTAAAAATCATTCCATTTTTGAGTTTTGGGCAAATGTGCGATTATTGAAAAATGAACTGAACGAGGCGTTTTTTGCAAATATATACAGAATGAGATGATGAAAAGTCTTTTGATTAACAAACATACATACATATATGCAAATATTTAAAATATACCTATTTAATAATAGTATGTTTTATGTATGAGAAAATAATATTTATATTTTTCAAAAACTCTTATTGAACTAAAAAAAATGTTTCCTTCTAAATAAAAAGAAAAATTAATTTCAAATGAATTCATACATTAACCGTCCTGTTCATAGATTGCTACCCGGGTACCTTTTGCATATTCAAAAACCATTTTTACATAATCTAAAAATAGAAACGAGTCAAAATGTTGTGGCATCCTATGGAAATAAGTTGTCTACAAAAAGGAGAGACAATTTTTTAAATATAATTTCATAAAGATGATTTTTTTAATAAATTAGTTTTTTATTACTAGTTCTCATGGCTGGGTTACCCAGGTACCACTAGTAGTTCTCACGTATGAACTGCCTTGTGGTACCCGTGTACCCAGCCATGCGAACTAAGAAGAAAAATTATGCATGAACAGGACGGTTAAGCACGTATTTTTATTTTGGTACTAAAAATTAAAAAAAAGTAAATGAGTAATAGTGCAATATATGTAAATCAGTACAATTTGAACGAAAAAAGTACGATTTTTGAGTGGATTTAGTACAATTCATGAAATGTCAATTCCCAACCCTGCACTAAAAATTAACTTTTCTTCTCTTATCTTCTCTGTTGTTGTTTCTTCTCTTCTCTTGTCCTCTCTTCCTTCTCTTATTTTCTCTTCTCCTATCCTCTCTTCTCTCTTCTTCTTATTTTCTTTTCTCTTTATTTCACTTCTCTTTCGCCTGTGGCGCTTTTGTTAAAAAAATACAAACATTCTTTTTTCTTGTTTTAAATTTACTATTATAAAACTTGATTTATAATATTCTTTGATTATATTTCTTTAATTCTCGTATCATAAAACATAAAAATCTATATATATAAAAGAAAGTCGTGTTAGTTACACTACGCATAACTCAAGAACGGATGAACCGATTTGGCTGAAAGTGGTGGAGAGCTAGCTTAGAACCAGGGAACGGACATAGGATACTTTTTATCCCTTTCTGGCTAGGGTCTTGAGATCAAAACGTGGACTTGGGTAATCCTGGGATGTTTTGTACAATATGGCTATCAAATGGAAGATGTTTATGTGTACTTTGATACTGGGTATTTTTCGTACCCCTGGGTGACTAGGGTCTCGAAATATAGGCCAAAACGTGGACCCGGGCACTCCTAGAATGTGTTTATACAATATGGATATCAAATGAAAGCTGTTGATGAGTGCTTTAGTACTGGGTAGTTTCCATACCTATTGGTGACTAGGGTCTCGAGATATAGACCAAAACGTGGACCGGGCATCCCTAGAATGTGTTTATACAATATGGATATCAAATGAAAGCTGTTGATGAGTGCTTTAGTACAGGGTAGTTTTCATACTTATTGGTGACTACGGTCTCGAGATATAGGCCAAAACGTGGACCGGGAACCCCTAGAATGTGTTTATACAATATGGATATCAAATGAAAGCTGTTGACGGGTGCTTTAGTACAGGGTAGTTGTCATACCTATTGGTGACTAGGGTCTCGAGATATAGGCCAAAACGTGGAACTGGGCACCCCTAGAATGTGTTTATACAATATGGATATCAAATGAAAGCTGTTGATGAGTACTTTAGTACAGGGTAGTTTCCATACCTATTGGTGACTAGGGTCTCGAGATATAGGCCAAAACGTGGACCCGGGCACCCCTAGAATGTGTTATACTATATGGATATCAAATAAAAGCTGTTGCTGAGTGCTTTCGTACAGGATTGTTTTCATACCTATTGGTGGCTAGGGTCTCGAGATATAGGCAAAAACGTGGATCAGGGTAACAATAGGGTATGTTTTTACATTATAGGTATCAAATTGAAGCTGTTGATGTGTGCTTTACTACAAATTATTTTTTAGAATGTGTTTATACAATATGGATATCAAATGAAAGCTGTTGATGAGTGCTTTAGTACAGGGTAGTTTTCATACCTATTGGTGACTTGGTTTTCAAGATATAGACCAAAACGTGGACCCGGATACCCCGAGACAATGTTTATACAATATGGATATCAAATGAAAGCTGTTGATGAGTGCTTTACAACAGGGTAGTATTCATACCTATTGGTGGCTAGGGCCTCGAGATATAGGCCAAAAAGTGGACCCGGAAACCCCTAGAATATGTGTGTAGTATGGATATCAAATGAAATCTGTTGAATAGTGCTTTAGTAGAGGGTAGTTTTCATATGCCTGGGTGACTAGGGTCTCGAGATATAGGCCAAAGCGTAGACCCGGGTACCACTAGAATATGTTTATAGAATATGGATAGCAAATGAAAGCTGTTGATGTGTACTTTAGTAGAGGGTAATTTTCATACCTCTGGGTGACTAGGCTCTTGAGATATAGGCCAAAACGTGGGCCCGTGAACGCCTATATAGTGTTTTTACATTATGGGTATCAAATTGAAGCTGTTGATGAGTGCTTTAGTACAGAGTAGTTTTCATACCTAATGGTGACTAGGGTCCCGAGATATAAGCCAAAACGTGAATCGGGGTAACACTAGGATGTGTTCTTACATTATGGGTACCAAATTAAAGCTGTTGATGAATGCCTTAGTAGAGGGTAATTTTCATACCTATTGGTGACTAGGGTCTCGAGATATAGGCCAAACCGTGGATCGGGTAACACTAGGATGTGTTTTTACATTATGGGTATCAAATTGAAGCTGTTGACGTGTGCTTTAGTGCAGAGTAATTTTTATATCGCTGGGTGACTAGGGTCTCGATATATAGGCCAAAACGTGGACCCGGATACCCCTAGAAGGTGTGTAATATGGATAGCAAATGAAAGCTGTTGATGTACGTCCTATTCGGTTTGCCTGAAATTTGGTGTATTAATTTGCCTGTATTAGTATTTGCGATCCTTTTTTCCGGGAACTAGACCAGAGATGGACTGGGACTGGGATTAGGACTAGGACTGGGGCTGAGACTCGGAGTGGGACTGGGACTCGGAATAGGACTGGAACAAAATTCATACCACCCTCTGGGACTGGCAATAAGGGATGAAGAAGAATGAGAGAAATTGAGAGAAGAGAAAAAAAGGAAGAAGGAGACTGATAAAGAGATAGAGTGAGACGAACAAGAGATAGATGCATCGAAAAAGATGGAGGGTGGAGTTAATAAAAGGATTAAGAAAAATATAAGGGGGGGAGGCGGTGTTAAACGGAAAACGTCCGATTTTTTATTAAAAAGTTTCGCCTGCGGCGCTTTGTTGACAAAGTACAAAAATTATTATTATTTTTTTTTTTAATTTACTATCATAAAATATGAAAATTTTTAATAAAAAAACGGGCGATTACTGAGCAATTTTATCATAAAAATTATGAAATGAAGATCGATTTATTAAATTTTGAGATGTTTTCAACGTATAAACTTCCTGTGAGCGCATCAATTTTGCTGGTAATACTTTAGGACAGAGGTGGAATGCTTATAAACGAGCAAAAATGTCGGCAGAGGTGTTGAAAGACACGTTCTTAGCTCGATATTAATAACCTGAAAGTATATATTTTACTGATGCCAAAAGATATTTGCAAAATTAGCGTTGAAAATTGTATGCACAAAGGTGTTCTACCCCGGTTTTGGAGCGGCCAGGGGTTGTTGTCCGGATTACTAATACCGAGGTAAAAACGTGTGTTTTGAGCTCTCTCTCGACATTTTTGGGCGTGTAACAACAGTCTAATCGTGTCCTGGAGTAATAAAGAAAGCAGTTTTTAATATATTACATCAGGGGAAAATGTTATTGAACACACAACAGGAGGACGGAAAAGGCAGCAGGTAGATACATTTGGTGGAATATTAGTCGAGGTTTTGGCTTTAGTCTTGATCCCTATCATTGACTTCTCCCCTGCGTCCAACTATAGGTAGGGGGTCCGAAACCGAAGAGAGTGTGTACAAATCTAGCCAAGCCTTCGCTGACAGTAAAGATACCAAGCGAGCAGCTGCAACTTTTCAGATGCCCGTTCGGGAGATTGTCATGAGCATAACGTATACATTATACATTATATAAGTTCGATGCAAAGGCCAGCTGTAGGCAGTGAGCCTGAATCTAAGGGGAGCATCGGTCACCGGTCCGCACATGTAACTTTCGATGAAAGTAAAGATATCAAGCAAGGTGTTACAATGGCGGCCGCGGTGTTGTTGTGGTAGCTTACTCCGCCTAATTATTGAAAACTCATTTGCATAAAAAAGATCTTAAATTTTCAGGCGATTATGCAAAGTACTGTGTACATTGTTTTGCTGAATGTAAAAGTCATGTCAGTGAGAAAATGTTTATCAAATGCCATGAAAACAACAAAGTTATTCTGCAATAGTACGCAACGAATGTCATAATAGTGTACACTGGCTGTCAAGAAAAATCAATAAAAAAAATCAGTGAGTGTTCTTGTTCACAGTGGGTTCGATTTTATATAAGGTGCCACGATTTTCAAACTTTAAAATTGCTTGCAAATAATTGATTCACTCTCTGTTTTGACCGATAAAATGTCACTAAAACAGGATTGGGATTTTCGGTACAATTGACTCAAGAAAGTAGTGAAGTACTACGCTGCTTTTTTTGGTACAATTTTTCCTACAGCTAATATTCTAATTTAAGTAATGTATTTTGACGCTATGGCAACCTTCTTTCGAACAAACGACAACGTTCCTTTCGTCTGTGTACTTGCACTAGTAGTTCGATTAGCACTGTCTCTCTTTATCACATACGATTTTTCAAGCAATAATTAGTTTGAAATAATATGAACATACATCATACATATGTATGAAACCCACCTGTTTTCACTGAAATTAAAAAGAATATTTGAATAATACTACTATTTCTAAATAGATAGATAATATATATTGCAGCGCTGAAGTAGATCTATTCATTTGTAAAAATTTATTGGAAAAACAAGATATTCAAAATTTTAAACTAAACGTCAAACTATTTCACAAGGAGGCGGCCACCGTGGTGTGATGGTAGCGTGCTCCGCCTATCACACCGTATGCCCTGGGTCCAACTCCCGGGCAAAGCAACATCAAAATTTTAGAAATAAGATTTTTCAATTAGAAGAAAATTTTTCTAAGCGGGGTCGCCCCTCGGCAGTGTCTGGCAAGCGCTCCGATTGTATTTCTGCCATGAAAAGCTCTCAGTGAAAACTCATCTGCCTTGCAGATGCCGTTCGGAGTAGGCATAAAACATGTAGGTCCCGTCCGGCCAATTTGTAGGGAAAAATCAAGAGGAGCACGACGCAAATTGGAAGAGAAGCTCGGCCTTAGATCTCTTCGGAGGTTATCGCGCCTTACATTTATTTTTTTATTTTTTTTTATTTCACAAGGAGTTTTGTAAAAACCTACAGACGAAAAGTGACTTTGATAATGAAATTTTGAATAGGGGCACAAAGCTTGCTCCTGAAACTGTTTTATCAGGAGAAGTAACTAGCATTGTTCCACTGGTTGCTAAGTTATTTCCTACATGTAAAATTGATAAAATCGAGGAAATTAATTCGGAATATCGAGCCCTGTCAGAACACGAAGAATTGCGTGCTCTTAAAAATCATTCCATTTTTGAGTTTTGGGCAAATGTGCGATTATTGAAAAATGAACTGAACGAGGCGTTTTTTGCAAATATATACAGAATGAGATGATGAAAAGTCTTTTGATTAACAAACATACATACATATATGCAAATATTTAAAATATACCTATTTAATAATAGTATGTTTTATGTATGAGAAAATAATATTTATATTTTTCAAAAACTCTTATTGAACTAAAAAAAATGTTTCCTTCTAAATAAAAAGAAAAATTAATTTCAAATGAATTCATACATTAACCGTCCTGTTCATAGATTGCTACCCGGGTACCTTTTGCATATTCAAAAACCATTTTTACATAATCTAAAAATAGAAACGAGTCAAAATGTTGTGGCATCCTATGGAAATAAGTTGTCTACAAAAAGGAGAGACAATTTTTTAAATATAATTTCATAAAGATGATTTTTTTAATAAATTAGTTTTTTATTACTAGTTCTCATGGCTGGGTTACCCAGGTACCACTAGTAGTTCTCACGTATGAACTGCCTTGTGGTACCCGTGTACCCAGCCATGCGAACTAAGAAGAAAAATTATGCATGAACAGGACGGTTAAGCACGTATTTTTATTTTGGTACTAAAAATTAAAAAAAAGTAAATGAGTAATAGTGCAATATATGTAAATCAGTACAATTTGAACGAAAAAAGTACGATTTTTGAGTGGATTTAGTACAATTCATGAAATGTCAATTCCCAACCCTGCACTAAAAATTAACTTTTCTTCTCTTATCTTCTCTGTTGTTGTTTCTTCTCTTCTCTTGTCCTCTCTTCCTTCTCTTATTTTCTCTTCTCCTATCCTCTCTTCTCTCTTCTTCTTATTTTCTTTTCTCTTTATTTCACTTCTCTTTCGCCTGTGGCGCTTTTGTTAAAAAAATACAAACATTCTTTTTTCTTGTTTTAAATTTACTATTATAAAACTTGATTTATAATATTCTTTGATTATATTTCTTTAATTCTCGTATCATAAAACATAAAAATCTATATATATAAAAGAAAGTCGTGTTAGTTACACTACGCATAACTCAAGAACGGATGAACCGATTTGGCTGAAAGTGGTGGAGAGCTAGCTTAGAACCAGGGAACGGACATAGGATACTTTTTATCCCTTTCTGGCTAGGGTCTTGAGATCAAAACGTGGACTTGGGTAATCCTGGGATGTTTTGTACAATATGGCTATCAAATGGAAGATGTTTATGTGTACTTTGATACTGGGTATTTTTCGTACCCCTGGGTGACTAGGGTCTCGAAATATAGGCCAAAACGTGGACCCGGGCACTCCTAGAATGTGTTTATACAATATGGATATCAAATGAAAGCTGTTGATGAGTGCTTTAGTACTGGGTAGTTTCCATACCTATTGGTGACTAGGGTCTCGAGATATAGACCAAAACGTGGACCGGGCATCCCTAGAATGTGTTTATACAATATGGATATCAAATGAAAGCTGTTGATGAGTGCTTTAGTACAGGGTAGTTTTCATACTTATTGGTGACTACGGTCTCGAGATATAGGCCAAAACGTGGACCGGGAACCCCTAGAATGTGTTTATACAATATGGATATCAAATGAAAGCTGTTGACGGGTGCTTTAGTACAGGGTAGTTGTCATACCTATTGGTGACTAGGGTCTCGAGATATAGGCCAAAACGTGGAACTGGGCACCCCTAGAATGTGTTTATACAATATGGATATCAAATGAAAGCTGTTGATGAGTACTTTAGTACAGGGTAGTTTCCATACCTATTGGTGACTAGGGTCTCGAGATATAGGCCAAAACGTGGACCCGGGCACCCCTAGAATGTGTTATACTATATGGATATCAAATAAAAGCTGTTGCTGAGTGCTTTCGTACAGGATTGTTTTCATACCTATTGGTGGCTAGGGTCTCGAGATATAGGCAAAAACGTGGATCAGGGTAACAATAGGGTATGTTTTTACATTATAGGTATCAAATTGAAGCTGTTGATGTGTGCTTTACTACAAATTATTTTTTAGAATGTGTTTATACAATATGGATATCAAATGAAAGCTGTTGATGAGTGCTTTAGTACAGGGTAGTTTTCATACCTATTGGTGACTTGGTTTTCAAGATATAGACCAAAACGTGGACCCGGATACCCCGAGACAATGTTTATACAATATGGATATCAAATGAAAGCTGTTGATGAGTGCTTTACAACAGGGTAGTATTCATACCTATTGGTGGCTAGGGCCTCGAGATATAGGCCAAAAAGTGGACCCGGAAACCCCTAGAATATGTGTGTAGTATGGATATCAAATGAAATCTGTTGAATAGTGCTTTAGTAGAGGGTAGTTTTCATATGCCTGGGTGACTAGGGTCTCGAGATATAGGCCAAAGCGTAGACCCGGGTACCACTAGAATATGTTTATAGAATATGGATAGCAAATGAAAGCTGTTGATGTGTACTTTAGTAGAGGGTAATTTTCATACCTCTGGGTGACTAGGCTCTTGAGATATAGGCCAAAACGTGGGCCCGTGAACGCCTATATAGTGTTTTTACATTATGGGTATCAAATTGAAGCTGTTGATGAGTGCTTTAGTACAGAGTAGTTTTCATACCTAATGGTGACTAGGGTCCCGAGATATAAGCCAAAACGTGAATCGGGGTAACACTAGGATGTGTTCTTACATTATGGGTACCAAATTAAAGCTGTTGATGAATGCCTTAGTAGAGGGTAATTTTCATACCTATTGGTGACTAGGGTCTCGAGATATAGGCCAAACCGTGGATCGGGTAACACTAGGATGTGTTTTTACATTATGGGTATCAAATTGAAGCTGTTGACGTGTGCTTTAGTGCAGAGTAATTTTTATATCGCTGGGTGACTAGGGTCTCGATATATAGGCCAAAACGTGGACCCGGATACCCCTAGAAGGTGTGTAATATGGATAGCAAATGAAAGCTGTTGATGTACGTCCTATTCGGTTTGCCTGAAATTTGGTGTATTAATTTGCCTGTATTAGTATTTGCGATCCTTTTTTCCGGGAACTAGACCAGAGATGGACTGGGACTGGGATTAGGACTAGGACTGGGGCTGAGACTCGGAGTGGGACTGGGACTCGGAATAGGACTGGAACAAAATTCATACCACCCTCTGGGACTGGCAATAAGGGATGAAGAAGAATGAGAGAAATTGAGAGAAGAGAAAAAAAGGAAGAAGGAGACTGATAAAGAGATAGAGTGAGACGAACAAGAGATAGATGCATCGAAAAAGATGGAGGGTGGAGTTAATAAAAGGATTAAGAAAAATATAAGGGGGGGAGGCGGTGTTAAACGGAAAACGTCCGATTTTTTATTAAAAAGTTTCGCCTGCGGCGCTTTGTTGACAAAGTACAAAAATTATTATTATTTTTTTTTTTAATTTACTATCATAAAATATGAAAATTTTTAATAAAAAAACGGGCGATTACTGAGCAATTTTATCATAAAAATTATGAAATGAAGATCGATTTATTAAATTTTGAGATGTTTTCAACGTATAAACTTCCTGTGAGCGCATCAATTTTGCTGGTAATACTTTAGGACAGAGGTGGAATGCTTATAAACGAGCAAAAATGTCGGCAGAGGTGTTGAAAGACACGTTCTTAGCTCGATATTAATAACCTGAAAGTATATATTTTACTGATGCCAAAAGATATTTGCAAAATTAGCGTTGAAAATTGTATGCACAAAGGTGTTCTACCCCGGTTTTGGAGCGGCCAGGGGTTGTTGTCCGGATTACTAATACCGAGGTAAAAACGTGTGTTTTGAGCTCTCTCTCGACATTTTTGGGCGTGTAACAACAGTCTAATCGTGTCCTGGAGTAATAAAGAAAGCAGTTTTTAATATATTACATCAGGGGAAAATGTTATTGAACACACAACAGGAGGACGGAAAAGGCAGCAGGTAGATACATTTGGTGGAATATTAGTCGAGGTTTTGGCTTTAGTCTTGATCCCTATCATTGACTTCTCCCCTGCGTCCAACTATAGGTAGGGGGTCCGAAACCGAAGAGAGTGTGTACAAATCTAGCCAAGCCTTCGCTGACAGTAAAGATACCAAGCGAGCAGCTGCAACTTTTCAGATGCCCGTTCGGGAGATTGTCATGAGCATAACGTATACATTATACATTATATAAGTTCGATGCAAAGGCCAGCTGTAGGCAGTGAGCCTGAATCTAAGGGGAGCATCGGTCACCGGTCCGCACATGTAACTTTCGATGAAAGTAAAGATATCAAGCAAGGTGTTACAATGGCGGCCGCGGTGTTGTTGTGGTAGCTTACTCCGCCTACCACACCGGAGATCCTGGCAAATTTGGAAACACGTTTTTTCCAATTAGAAAAAAATTTAACAAACACTCCGAGAGTATTTCTGCCACAAAAATTGAAGGTGCCGTCCTGCCAATTTGTAGGAAACATCAAATATGAGTACAACGCAAATTAAAGGAGAAGCGTTGTTAAAACTAGCATTACGTCTACATTATATAGCGAAGGTTTTTGTTGTTTTGATGATAAAGACATTCCCCGAAGGTTTTGGGGAATACTATCCTTTGCAGGATGTTGTTCCGGTACGTTCAAGTAACTAGTACCATTAAGGTACTAGCAAGACCATCTCGGCTGACTTATAAATCAATCGGATTACTATACAAAGGTAAAATTTACTGGGCGTGGACCAGCCACATAAAAATATCAACAAAAGAAAAGCTACTTGGCTCAGAGAGTGCATGTAATTTCCTATTAGAGAATCATATAAGCGGCGATAGATGTAAGAGGGCGGTACCCACAGCAGAAAAATTTGCGCCTCCTACACTCACTGAGTTACTCGGTCACAGGAACATTGACGGCAATGAAAAGTGGATGGACTATTGAAGGCCGATGTTTCGTTAAACATTTCTGAAGCAGAAACGGCACACGAAGCAAACTTGGCCTCTCAATGACAGTTGCTACCCGGTTAAAGGGCGGAATCAAAATGCTCCATAAAGGACATCAGCAGGTATATTGACCTAACCAAATGGTTTGAGTAAAACACTCACAGAGTATATTAGGCAACCAACCAAACAACCCCAAGAGCCCCGGCTACTTCCACTTTTGATGCTGACCGTGACAAAGGTTTTAACCCCAATGATTTGAGGTCATTAACTTCCGGTCCATTGACGGCAGTGGTGCCATTGTCCGGCTAGTCTTTGTCAAGGAAAGCGATGATAACATCGGCATACAATAGATGCGATAGATTGAACAAAGAAAGGAGCAGAGTTCGTTTCAGAATGGTGGTGAATGAGATACGTCACGGTTTGCAAATATCTCTCGAAGGAAATCAAATTTTCAATTTCCGCTTTCCGATTCGTGGTCCTGGGTCCAAAGCGCGTCTTTGAACACCACTTCCGATATTTTTGGACGAGTTTTAGCAGCTCCGGCTACTTCCACTTTTGATGCTGACCGTGACAAAGGTTTTAACCCCAATGATTTGAGGTCATTAACTTCCGGTCCATTGAGGGCAGTGGTGCCATTGTCCGGCTAGTCTTTGTCAAGGAAAGCGATGATAACATCGGCATACAATAGATGCGATAGATTGAACAAAGAAAGGAGCACAGTTCGTCTCAGAATGGTGGTGAATGAGATACGTCACGGTTTGCAAATATCTCTCGAAGGAAATCAAATTTTCAATTTCCGCTTTCCGATTCGTGGTCCTGGGTCCAAAGCGCGTCTTTGAACACCACTTCCAATATTTTTGGACGAGTTTTAGCAGTTGTGAGAAGAATTACCCCAAAACCTACAAGGAAAGCTGCAAAAATATATTTAAAGTATTTATTATCGAATTTGCGAAGGTGGTGATACAAGTGATCGATATGTGTCCTTGTGTGTATATATACGTGAATGTAAATTCCAAATAGTCAACATGGTACATATGTTGATTGAGCCCTGAGCTTGATATACATATCCAGGTATGAGGTTTCATCATTGGAAATCTTTCTCGCAACAGTTTCCCATTAAGGTGAGTAGGACTGGACCAAACAAGATAAATGTTTATATATGAAATTTGGGCAACCTTGGGAGTTTACCACTGTAGAAGAAACCAATACCTGAACTTCAAAAACGCTTACAACAAAGGCTGTCCGCTTATAAGATACGGAAGCTGGTCGTTGATATTTCAATGTTAATGGAATGCCTCAAGACAATTTTTAAAGGTTATGTTGGACTGCTAACATGTTGGCATTCCTTCACGAAAAGAAAATGGAAGAATTTGTAATTTTTACTCGAAAGAGTAGAGGGCATTCATCCAAGAGCATAGAAAAAAATGAGGACACCACTTCCAAGTTTTAGTAGTTGTAAGGAGACCTACCGCAAAACCTACAAGGAAACCTGCAAAAATATATTTAAAACACTTATTATCGATTTTATATTAATATTGCAACATCTTGCCATAATTTAATTAAGAAAATATGCTAGCTTTAATAATTTTCTTCAAATAAACAAAATTACTAAATGAGAATTGTCACACGTTTGAATCATATAAAAGTCAACACAAAACGGAACTTGTGAAAAAAAGTGATGCCGTTGACCATTTTTTCAGAAAAAAAATGTGTATAGTTTTATATACATTTTTCCTCTGAATAAAAAAGTAGTTTTATAAAGCGCCAACATTCTTATTTCTAAAGCCTCCATTACTGATACTTAGCATAGACTTGACTTGACTTGGCGTAAACTTGGCAACTTAAGCCCCCATTACTGATACTTAGCATAGACTTGACTTGACTTGGCGTAAACTTGGCAACTTAGACACGATTATACTCCACTTGGCGCATAAAATCTGGCATCATAATCAGCGTTGAAATTTATTTTTAAATAAATGTCAATTTGTATGACAAAATGTCAAAATGAAATGGAAGCAAACAAATGGCATCTCAAAATGTAAACGTCACTTAGAACTTACATAGAAAATAAAAATTCAACAGACTTCTAAAGCCGGAGTCATTGGTGCCGTATGTCGTATCGCTGTATCCGTATCCCTAACGTAATCAGCTGTTTATCGTTACGACGGTAAACCAAAACCCAATTGGTTGGCTACGATATGGTTACGACCTTAGCGGCACCAATAATCGATTGCATTGATTCTCATAAGGTTGGTCGAATCAGCTGTTAAAAGGTTACCGATACGGTTACCGATAAGGCACCAATGTCTCCAGCTTAAGTCAAGTTAAGTTTTGAGTAATCAGTAACATGCAATGTTCATTTAACAGAACTGTAAGTGACAGTTCGCAAGCCAAGTCAAGTCTATGCTAAGTATCAGTAATGGAGCCTTTAGCCACGATTATACTCCACTTGGCGCATACAATGTGGCATCATAATCAGCGTTGAAATTTATTTTTAAATAAATGTCAATTTGTATGACAAAATGTCAAAATGAAATGGAAACAAACAAATGGCATCTCAAAATGTAAACGTCACTTAGAACTTACATAGAAAATCAAAATTCAACAGACTTCTATGTCAAGTTAAGTGTTGCTAAGTTTTGAGTAATCAGTAACATGCAATGTTCATTTAACAGAACTGTAAGTGACAGTTCTCAAGCCAAGTCAAGTCTATGCTAAGTATCAGTAATGGGGCCTTATGGGCGTTCAAGATGGCGGCGTTAGAGCGAGAAACTGCTTACATCCGCCACCTTCTATAATTCCATCGTGTGCTTCGATAAAGTTTCAGAGTTTTTCAGTATTTCTAGATGGGAATTCAAAACAAATTAAAGTAGTGTCATATAGGAATTTGAAAATTGTGAAGATCTACTACAAAACCTAACCTTATACAGTCACAATTCACACACATAAGATTGTCCATTCACGAGTTAAAAATTGCCTCGTTCTGCGAATCTACGTCACACTAGACTTCTTCAGCGAATGAAAGAAAGAGAGAAAAAAACAAGAGCTAAAGGAAAATGATGTAAATATTGCCTTTAAAATAATGTTTACATGCGCAATGCGCCACCTTCTATAATTCCATCATGTTATACCATTTAGAGTCGACGATATCGTGAGGTGAAAAATTATCGAGTATTTTAGGATTGGGTGCACTCTGTTTTAAGCGGGAGTCATTGGTGCCGTATGTCGTATCGCTGTAGTCGTATCCCTAACGTAATCAGCTGTTTATCGTTCCGACGGTAAACCAAAAACCAATTGGTTGGCTACGATACGGTTACGACCTTAGCGGCACCAATAATCGATTGCATTGATTCTCATAAGGTTGGTCGAATCAGCTGTTAAAAGGTTACCGATACGGTTACCGATAAAGCACCAAAGTCTCCAGGGGCCCTTTTCGCTAACTGTGAGTTTTAAAGTGTACATAAGAAATTGTGTAAACTGTCAAATTCTGATTCTGTAAAGCAAAACTGTGAACAAAAAAATTCTGATAAAAACTTCGTGAGTTTTCTTGGCAGCCAGTGTACACTATTCTGACATTCAAAACTCATACGCACTGTTGCAGAATGCCTTTTTTGTTTTCATGGCGTTTGATGAATATTTTTTCTCTGACATAAGACTTTTACATTCAGCGCTCATTCAGCAAAACAATGTACACAATAATTTACAGAATCGCATGAAAATTTAAAGTGTAAATTGTGTGTGCAAATGAGTTTTCAATGAGTGTACATTTTTCAGTTTTACACAGTTACGGAATTGACCCGCAGCTTTAACTTTAAAACTTATCGAAGTCCGCTGTGCACAAGGCAAGGCGAATCTATACTAGGTGAAGGTAAAGCGATTTCAAACAATTCGCTGTGCGAAAGAATGTCAAGTCAAAATAAAATTTTCATTGATTTCGATTAAATGACATATTGTAGTACTAGGCTTTGTATGGAAAATTATCAAGAAGAAGCAAGCAGCTGATGGGATAACACCACCTGTAATGAATTCGCCTTGGCAGAAGGCGGAACGATAGAAGGTGGCAGCATGGAACAGCTGATTATAAACTTTTTTTATTTGATTTGATACATAAACTTCCGGCGCAGCACGATTTTGACATTTGTCCATCGAATTTACAAAAACAAACTACATGGAACTTTAATTTATATTTGTAGGTATGTCACCATGCTGCCACCGTGTATCGTTCCGCCATGGCTGTGCATCACTATCACATCAGCTGATAATCTATATAAAAATGCCGGCAAATAAAAGTAAGTTTTCGCAACATTTTAAATAATTTATATTTGACAACTTCATCATATAATTATAGCTGAATGTAGTATAAAGAAGAAGAAAATTGTTAAGGCATCTAGAAGATGGACTTATCGTGAAATTATAAAGATACTGCGCTATGCAGTCAATACGGTTCATATGGGAAATTTCGAGGTAGAACACTTTGATAATTGTCACAGGAAATGTTTAATAAGGAAATTGAGTGTTTTCAGAAACCAACAGCACGCCAGTATTACATAAAATTAGCTAAGGATTTATCCATTGATGTAGCATGGCACTTAGTCTATTATAAAATAGTCAATTTACAAAAAACATATGACAGAGCTGAACAATGGCTAAAGACGACAACAACCGCATCGGGAGAGGAGGGTGCCCAACAACCTGAACGAATTAGAGGTAGGTTTCTAATATTGTTATTTAAATTACTTATTTAATTGCATTGTACTGCAGACCAACTTTTGCGTTTCTGTCCGCACTATGATATGCTAAAAATAATAAGTGTGCAGAAAAGGAAGAGAAAGCCCCAAAAGGATAAGGACGCAAATAATGTAAATTCAGATGGTATTGCGACAGATTGTGACTATGAAGTATCGAACCCTGATATAAAAACAGAATCGATACACCTGTTAGAAATACCTGATAACAGAGTAAATTCAGCACACAATATAGAGCCACCTTTTAATGGCAGGACGACAGAAACACCAAATCTTACAAACGATTCGAACGTTTGTGATCCAAACACTAACATTGAGCAAAATTTTGAACATTTGAATACGAATGCAAACAATTTAAGTGGTAATTATAATCCAAATATGATCATAAATCAGTTACTACAATTAGAAGAGAGTAGAGAAAGAAATAGAATACAAAAACTAAATAATGATTTGGAATTGCAAGAAAAAAAGTTATCGTTAGAAGAAAGAAGACTGGATCTGGAGGAAAAAAAAATTTATTTGGAAGAACGCAAAGCGGATAGAGATTATGAATTGAGAAAAATGGAAATAGAGATGAAAGAAAGACTAGCGAGATATGAATACGAACTTAAATACGGACACCACAACTAACAGACAAACTAAATTGTAAAAAATTGGGAGAAGCGGAATGTGCCGATGATCCAAGTGGCTCCTCACTTTTAGATTTCAATAAAGTGAAGTTAATAAATGTATTTATACCATAAGGCTTGCAGGACAAAAAATTAACTTTTCTCAGAGTTAGTTTTAATATTTATAAAAAAACTAGCCTTTACCCGCGGCCCCGTCCGCAAGGAGAAATTTAAATATATGGGCTATTCGCGTTAGCCTGCTTATTATCTGTTTAAAATTTTGTTTTCTGTCTAATGCATTTTATTTTTGTAATTGAGTAAAAAAAAAGAACTAAATGAGCTGATAACCTGATAGGATCCCAAATGATCCCGAAATTATCCAGAAAAAGATACGAAATGACCCCCACGCTATCGCGGACGGATCCCGAAAGCCATCCAGAAATGCCCCGAATGGGTGTCCAAAAGTTCCCCGAACAGTCCCAAACAAACCGACTCTAGACGTATCCAGAGAACCACACAGAAATGATCCCTGAAGGTGTTCCAAAATGATTCCGAAAAGGTTCCGAAATGACCCTGACGGGCTCCTGGGCGGATCTCAAAAACCATCCAGAAAATATCCAGGAAGGGTCCCTAAATTATCCCGACATACTCCAGAAAAAGTTCCGAAATGGCTCCGAGGGGATCCACGACGGATCACGAAAACCATACAGAAATGATTCCGGAAGGATCCCAAAATGATCCCAAAATAGTCCGGAAATGACCCAGATGAAATCCCACACAGATCCAGAAATGATCCCGGAAAGGTGCAAAAACTATCCCGGAAAAGTAACAAAAAATCCCGAAATGGCTCCTACGGCATCCCGGACGGATCCAGAAATGATCTCGAAAGGGTCCCCAAATGATCCCAAAATGGTCCCGAAATGACCCTGATGGATCCGGCAAACCATCAAGAAATTATGCCGAAAGGGTCCCAAAATGATCCCGAAATAACACAGAAAAAGTCACGAAACGACCCCTAGAAGATCCCCAAATGATCCCGTATTAGAACCGAAAAGGTCCCGAAATAACCCCGGACAAATCCCGAAAACCATCCAGAAATGATGCCGGAAGGAATCCCAAATGATTCCGAAAAAGTCCCGCGTTGATTCCGACGGGATCCCGAACGGATACCGAAAATCATCCAGAAGTGATGCCGGAAAGGTCCCCAAATGATCACCTAATAGTCCCGAAATGACCCTTAAGGGGTCATGGACGGATCCCATAAACCATCCAGAAATGATCCCGATATATTCCCGAAGAAGTCCCGAAATGACCCTGACGGGATCTAGAACGCACCCCTAAATGACCCTGACGGGATCCCGGACAGATCCCGAAATCCATCCAGAAATGATCTTGGGAGGGACCCCAAATGATCCCGAAAAAGTCCCGCAATGATTCCGACGGGATCCTGATCGGATACCGAAAACCATCCAGAAGTGATGCCGGAAAGGTCCTCAAATGATCACCTAATACCAAAATTACCCTGACGGCATCCCGGACTGATCCCGAAATCCATCCAGAAATGATCTTGAGAAAGTCCCAAAATTATCCCGAAATAGTCTCGGAAAAGTTCAGAAATTACCCTGACGGGTTCCCGGACGAATCCTGAAAGCCATCTCTAAATGATCCCGAAAAAGTCCCGCAATGACCCTGACTGGGCCCCGAAAGGATCCCGAAAACTATCCAGAAATGATGCCGGAAAGGTCCTCAGATGATCTCCTAATAGTTCCGAAAAGACCCTGACGGGATCCCGAACGGATCCCGACAACTATCTAGAAATGATGCCGAAAGGGCCCGCAAATGATCCCGTATTAGTCGAGAAAAAGTACCGAAATGACCCCGACGGGATGCCGGACGAATCCCAAAAACCATCCAGAAATGATGCCGGAAGGGACACCAAATGGTTCCGAAAAAGTCCCGCAATTATTCCGACGGGATTCTGAACGGATACCGAAAACCATACAGAAGTGATGCCGGAAAGGTCCTCAAATGATCACCTAATAGTCCCAAAATTACCCTGACGGCATCCCGGAGAGATCCCGAAATCCATCCAGAAATGATCTTGGGAGGGTCCCAAAATTATCCCGAAATAGTCTCGGAAAAGTCCAGAAATTACCCTGACGGGATCCCGGACGAATCCTGAAAACCAATCTTAAATGATGCCGAAAAAGTCCCGAAATGACCCTGATGGGACCCGGAAAGGATCCCGAAAACTAACCAGAAATGATGCCGGAAAGGTCTTCAAATGATCTCTCAATAGTTCCGAAAAGACCCTGACGGGATCCCGAATGGATCCCGACAACTATCCAGAAATTATACCGAAAGGGCCTGAGTTGTGGCCAGTCAATGTAACGATCAGCCACTTCCGTTTTTTTCAAAAGGACGCAAAACTACAACAGCGGACTTAGTTCATAGTGTCAATCACATGCCATGCAAATATATCAATATCTTTTTTCAAAATGTTTCTGGCCTTAGAAGCAAGACCGAAAATGTGCGCCTATTTAGTTCTATATTGGAGTATGATGTATTTGTCATCATTGAGACTTGGCTGAATAGTAATTTCTTAGATGCTGGATTTTTTGATCCTAAGCTTTATCATGTTTTCCGTAAGGATAGAGATGCAACAAAGACTGGCCTAAATAGAGGAGGTGGTGTGCTGATTGCCGCCCGGGTCGGTCTCCAGGCCTCTCTTGTTTCTTTAACTGTTAGTGACACGCTTCTTGATCAACTTTGTGTGCGGATTCATGGCTCTCTGGGTCAACTGCTCATTTGTGCTTCATACATTCCGCCGTCCAGCCCAGAAAGTATTTATAAGGCTCATGTAAATAATATCTTAAATCTTAAGCGAAGTTCAGGAGAAACGCAGCTATGTGTTCTGGGGGATTTTAATTTAAGTAATGTTAGCTGGATCTCTCTTGAAAACAATCTCTATTTAACTCCTACTAATATTAACAGCTCTTATGAATCGTATCTTATTGATAATTGTGGAGGGGTTGGTTTATCTCAAATTAACAGTTTCCATAATTCTTTACATCGCACTCTTGATTTAATTTTTGTAACTAATAATATTAGTTTTGTTATCTCGGAACCTGCGTCTTCAATTTCGCCACCAAACTTGCATCACCTGCCCTTAAAGCTTGAAATTCAGTTCTTTGAGTATTTCTGTATTCCTACATCAAATATGAAAAAATCGTTCAATTTTCGAAGATGTGATTTTAATCGTTTAAATTCTGCTTTACGTGGGGTTGATTGGGATGCTATGCTTGGCGAAAGTGAAGTTGGAAAATCTTTCAATGTATTTAAAAATGAAATTCATAAGATTTGCGAAAAAATCGTGCCGATATATAAAAATAAAATTTACAAATCTCCCTGGCACAATAGTGCGCTCAAACATCTAAAGAATTTGAGAAACAAGTTCTTTAAAAAATATAAGTTTACTAATCAGCGTCGATTTTATGATTTGTTTATTGTTTATAAGAAAAAATTTAACAATCTTAATAAGTCTTTATATGCTAAGTACGTCAGAAATTTTGAGGTAAACATCAAGAGCAATCCGAAGAACTTTTGGAATTACATTAACTCCATGAAGAGCGTATCTAGCATACCGAAATCAGTAAGCTACAATAATATTACTGCCAACTCTGTTAATGATGCTGCTAATCTCTTTGCTGACTTCTTCTCGGCGAATTTTATCACAGATAATGATTTAACTGTGGAAGATACAGATAACATACACAAGTTAATTAAGTCTCCCTCTGCTAATAATTTTGGGTCACTTACTCTCACTGAGGCAGACATAATTGAGGGGATTATAAAACTTAAAAATTCCTCCAGAACTGATGTTGATAATCTTTCAGTTATTCTATTGAAAAATTGTCCTTCTCTAGTACGACCCTTAATGATTATATTCAATAAATCATTGGAATCGGGTATTTTTATTGATGACTGGAAACAAGCATCCGTCACTCCCATTTTTAAGTCTGGCAACAAAAGTAACTGTTCTAATTACAGGCCTATTTCCAAATTGTCTACAACATCGAAGCTATTTGAATGTGTTGTCAATGACAAGCTTTACTTTAGCATTAAACACCTGATTTGCGCCAATCAACATGGTTTTGTCCCGGCCAGATCCACATTAACGAACCTCGCTGTCTTTTCTGAGGATTGCTACGCGGCATTTAGGCGGGGTTTTCAGGTTGATACAATATATCTTGACTTCTCCAAAGCATTCGATAAAAATTCTCATAAAATTCTAATTGCGAAATTAGCTTGTTATGGGTTCCACTCTACGTTCCTACAGTGGATTAAATCTTACCTGCACAACAGAAGTAATGTTGTAAATATTGACGGTGTTTATTCGAAACCATTTTGGGCCACCTCTGGAGTGCCCCAGGGCAGTATTCTGGGCCCTTTACTATTTATCTTGTTCATTAATGACATTAGCTCTTGCTTCTCATCTACCAAATTTCTGCTTTATGCTGATGATCTCAAGATCTATTCTGAGATCAGTTGTTATAATGATGTCGGTGTTCTTCAATCTGAGATTAATAAGCTTTATATCTGGTGTGTTAAGAACCGTCTTTTCCTTAGTATAAGTAAGTGCCACACTGTGACGTATGGTAAAATGCTGAGGCCACTTCATACCTTCTATCATATTGCAGAAACCTTTCTTCGAACGAATCTTGAAGTTAAAGACTTGGGGGTATACTTCGACTCAAAGTTTAATTTTAACACTCACGTCAGCTTCACAATTTCTAAGGCGCTTTCAATGCTTGCTTTTGTCAGACGCCATTCCGCAAACTTCTCTGACCCCTACACACTCAAAGTTTTATATACGTCCTTTGTGCGGTCCAAACTTGAGTATGCGGCTTTCATTTGGCGGCCCTACCACACAGTTCACATCAACCGCCTGGAGAGGGTTCAAAAAATCTTTATGCGCTTCGCGCTTATTTCATTACGTTTCTCTGAACCGATCCCGTCTTATGAGTCTCGATGCCAACTGATATCCTTATTATCCCTTAACAATCGCAGAATTCTTTTGGCCTCGTTGTTCATTTTCGATCTTTTCACGGGCAAAATTGACTGCGCGCTGCTTCTTGAAAGACTATGCTTAAATACTCCCTGTAGAAACCTCCGCCACTTTGAAATCTTTTTCATAGGGCTGAGTAGAACTGTTTATAACTCAAAAGTGCCTATTAACAGAGCCCTATCAGAAATTAATTGCTTCTCTAGTGTTTTGGATATTGATTTCTCCGACTCAAAATACGCTTTTCAACTTAAACTAAAAAATTACTTAATCTGTAATAATATAAATTCTTGTTAATGTTCTCCATTGCTTAATATAAGCAGGTCTCTGTAATTTAGTCATAAGTGTCTGTACTAAACATTTGTTACTAGACTAAATAAATAAATAAATAAATAAATAAATGATCCCGTATTAGTCGAGAAAAAGTCCCGAAATGACCCCGACGGGATGCCGGACGAATCCCAAAAACCATCCAGAAATGATGTCGGAAGGGACCCCAATAATCCCGAAAAAGTCCCGCAATTATTCCGATGGGATCCTGAACGGATCGAAGTGATGCCGGAAAGGTCCTCAAATGCTCACCTAATAGTCCCAAAATGACCTGACGGCATCCCGGACAAATCCCGAAATCCATCCAGAAATGATCTTGGGAAGGTCCCAAAATGATCCCGAAATAGTCTCGGAAAAGTCCAGACGAATCCTGAAAGCCATCCTTAAATGATCCCGAAAAAGAACCGAAATGACCCTGACGGGATCCCGAAAGGATTCCGAAAACTATCCAGAAATGATGCCGGAAAGGTCCTCAAATGATCCCCTAATAGTCCCGAAATGACCGTGACAGGATCCCGAACAGATCCCGAAAACCATACAGAAATGATGCCGGAAGAGCCCCCAAATGGCTCCGAGGGAATCAGCGACGGATCGCGAAAACCATACACAAATCATTCCGGAAGGATCCCAAAATGATCCCGAAATAGTCCGGAAATGACCCAGATGGAATCCCGCACAGATCCAGAAATGATCCCGGAGGGTCCAAAAACTATCCCGGAAAAGTAACAAAAAATCCCGAAATGGCTCCTACCGCATCCCGGACGGATCCAGAAATGATCTCGGAAAGGTCCCCAAATGATCCCAAAATGGTCCCGAAATGACCCTGGTGGATCCGGCAAACCATCAAGAAATAATGCCAAATGATCCCGAAATAACACAGAAAGTCACGAAACGACCCCTAGAGGATCCCCAAATGATCCCGTATTAGCCCCGAAAAAGTCCCAAAATGACCCTGACGTGATCCCCAAAGGATTCCGAAAACAATCCAGAAATGATGCCGGAAAGGTCCTCAAAGGATCCCCTACTAGTCCCGAAATTACCGTGACGTGATCCCGACAACTATCCAGAAATGATGCCGAAAGGGTTCCCAAATGATCCCGTATTAGTCGCGAAAAAGTCCCGAAATGACCCCGACGGGATCCCGGACGTATAAAGAAAACCATCCAGAAATGATGCCGAGAGGGTTCCCAAATGATCCCGTATTAGTCGCGAAAAAGTCCCGAAATGACCCCGACGGGATCCCGGACGGATCCCGAAAACCATCCAGAAATAATGCCGGAAGAGCCCCAAAATGATCCCGAAAAAGTCCCCAAATGACCCCGACGAGATCCCGGACGGATCCCGGAAACCATCCAGAAATTATGCGGAAGAGCCCCCAAATGATCCCGATAAAGTCCCCAAATGGCCCCGGCGAGATCCCGGAAGGATCCCGAAAACCATCCAGAAATGATGCCGGAAGAGCCCCCAAATGATCCCGAAAAAGTCCCCAAATGACCCCGACGAGATCCCGGACGGATCCCGAAAACCATCCAGAAATGATGCCGAATGATCCCGTATTAGTCGCGAAAAAGTCCCGAAATGACCCCGACGGGATGCCGGACGAATCCCGAGGACCATCCAGAAATTATGCCTAAAGGGACCCAAAATAACTCCGAAAAAGTCCCGTAATGATGCCGGAAACCATCAAGAATTTATCTCTCGAAGGTATGCAAATGATCCCGAAAGTAGCCCGACGGGATCCCGGACGGATCCCGAAAACCATCCAGAAATGATGCCGGAAGGGTCCCCAAATGATCGCGAAATAGTCCCGAAATGATTCCGGAATAGTCCCGAAAATGTCCCAAAAAAAAACCCCGACGGGATCCCGGATGGATCCCGAAAACTATACAGAAATTATCCCGAAAGAGTCCCAAAATGATCCCGAAATAGTCCCGAAAAAGTCCCGAAATTACTCCGGCGTAATCCCGGACCGATCCCGAAAACCATCCAGAAATGATCCCGGAAGGGTCTCGATATGACCCTTACGGCATTACAAAAAAGGTGAAGCTAATTATAAAACCATTTTAATAAGGCAGCAGGCGCATTGGAGCGAATAAAAAGTTACATAGAAACATACAGGTAAAGCTAATAAAAGCGTGCTAATAAAAACAATTGATGGAGGGCGGATGGCGGGAGTAGAGGAGAGGACCACTGATCGTTCCTCCAAAATTGTCTAGATCTCGTTCTGTATGTACCAGATACCAAAAACTATTGATTTAGGAGAAAATTTATATTGAGTTATAACAATTTATAGATTTTACACCAGAGGGTAAATAAAGGGGGCGGGCGGAGGGTGTCACTGCTTACTTTGTAAGCCCTCGACTTATTTGACCCCTTGAGTCTGTGATATTGGTGAAGGCCAGTATACGTAAAGTTATAATGTGTAAAAATTATTGAGAAATAATTTCTCGAAGGGGTTGTAGGACCCCCACCCCTCTTTCCATGTTCGAAAAAAATTTCGCTAGTAGACTGTCTGTGTCCCAAATTTCATCAAAATCCGTGTAGCCATTCTGGTGTGATTCAGTCGCAAAGACGAAAAAATATAATAATTAAATTATAACTGTTCCTAGGGGGCGGAGACCACGCCCCTTTTGAAAAATATATAGCTAGTAGATCCTTCTAGACTATTGGCTATATGTGTGCAAAATTTCAGCCAAATCGGTCCAGCCGTTCTTGCGTGATTGAGTCACAAAGACAAACGTCTGGACAAACATCCAAACATCTAAACATCCAAACATCCAAACTTTGCCATTTATAATATATATTAGATTAGATTTTGATCAAAGCAGCAAGTATATTCAATATGTAGTATGAAATTTAGTAAATGGTTCGCCATGAAAAATGGCATACATACGCACGTGCTAGGCTCAACGATTACTTTTAACAAATATTTAAAAATAGACTATAATGAAAATTTTGCGATCAATTTAACCCATTGTATTGACCTAAAAAGTAATAGAAAAGTGAGTATTAATAAACAGTATCCACTTGGTATTAAGTATATATATATATATATATATATATGACTTACAATATCATCAATCTTCAATATTGAACGCACTGTTTCGGTAGATAATGATATTGCCGAAATGCTGACCAGTAAAGGTTGTAAAACATTTTCGGCTAGAATATCAGTAATAGCACCTTTGCGTACATTAATACCGGCCGTTTTTTCACCTTGTGCATGACGATTTCTTAGCTCAGTAACTGTAGCAATCGGATTAAGACCAGCATTCTCAGCCAATGTTGATGGTATAACCTCTAAGGCATCAGAAAAAGCACGGAAACAATAAGCATCAACACCTTCCACTGTCTGTGCATAAGCAGCCAACTGTAGGGCCATTTCAATTTCAGGTGCACCACCACCAACAATCTGAGCACGTTTCTTCACCAAGCAGCGCACCACACAGAGTGCATCATGTAATGAACGTGCTGCCTCTTCGAGTACCAATTTATTTGAACCACGACAAACAATGGATACAGTACGTCCAGGATTTTGTATGCCAGTAATTTTGACAAACTTTGTGCTGCCACTTGGTACCTCCTCAACCAAATCAGCATTTACAAGATTTTCAGCAACAAAGTGATCTAATGATGCTATCGGACGACAATTCAAAGTTTTGCAAACAAATTCGATATCTTCACGTTCAACATCTTTTACAACAAGACACTTGATCTTGTCAAGGAAATGTTGGGCCAAGTCAGATACAGCATCTCTGTAAAATAAAAAGTATTTTTTGTATAGTGCCAAGCTCTAAAATTTTAATTTACAATATAATTTACCTTAAAATAGATTTTTGCACCAAAAGAACATTGCAGCCTGCTTTCTTAATTTGTTTGACAATATTCAAAATGTAAGCGCGTTCTTCTTTCAGTACACGATCCATTGCTGCATAATCAGATACAATAACATTGTGATCCATCTACATACAATAACATAAAAAGCAATGTCACTAGTTTTATGAAATTATGAACTTTGTTGCAACTTACATCAGTCTTTGGCGCTGAAATGCAAAACTGTATCAAACCAATTTTAGCTTTTTCAATACGCTTGGGTGCATTAGTGCCAGCCGAACGTGAGGTAAACACCAAACCTTCAATCAGTTCGGTATCTTCAACAGTTCCACCAAGACTTCGAATAACCTTAATATTTTTCAAATCAACAGCTCCCTCCTTGCCGGGCTCAGTCACTTTGAGCACAGCGTCAACAGCAAGAGGTGCCAAAAGACTGCTCTGTTGGTAAACGACTTTAGAATTTAATGCAGTTGAAGCACTCTTTATAAGAGTATCACGATCAGTTAATTCAATTGGTGTTGACATATCAGTGAGTATTTCAATAGCTTTATTGCCGCAACGTTGGAATGAGTCGGAAATAGCAGTAGGGTGAATACCTTTGTGCAACAACTTTTCACAAGCTTCCAATAGAGCTCCAGCAATTACAACAACTGAAGTTGTACCATCACCAGCTTCAACATCTTGTGCACGTGATAGCTCTACTAGCATTTTAGCAGCTGGATGTAAGACGTTCATTTGCTTGAGAATAGTGGCGCCGTCATTTGTTATCGATACTTCACCATTGGCGGCTTGAATCATTTTGTCCATGCCGCGTGGACCTAAGCTTGTACGAATTGCATCGGAGACAGCTAAAGATAGAGGAAAAATTATCATTTTTAAATGCTTGTGAAATAAAATTGTATGAGTAATATCTCTACATCGTGACGTCATTAATTACGGTAATAGTCTAGTTGAGGGTCGACTGCTAATACGCTACCAAAAATATCGAGAGGTGTCAAACGACGCGTATTAATCTCGAGAACAATAACCCGTTGGCGGAAAAGACAAATTTTATCTCTGTGCGGAGATATTTGCATTTGAATTTGGCGATTTCCATGTGGTTGTTGTGTTCGTACCCCCAAAAAAAATTGTGCATCACCGTGGCGGACCCGGACTTGGCATGGCGTAGCCCAGGGTTATTTTTTATAAGCGCGGCCGAAGGCCGCCAACGCAGAAAGGTGTTCTGCGCAAAAATACTATGGATCCGACCCCCGGTTTCGGAGGTACCCGCGGGTCTTTTTTTCTTTTGAACGCGTTAATTTTTATTTTCCGCCTTTGGATTATTAATACTGATGTCGACGCGTCGTTTGACATCTCTCTCGATATTTTTGGTAGCGTATTAGCAGTCGACCCCTCAACTAGACTATTACCCAATATTACAACGGTTTCTAATTTAAATTTGCTTTTGGTAAAATCTTAATAATTCACACGCCACACCCCGTAAAAATCAAATGGAATATTCTAGACAGCTTAGTTACATAGCTTGTATGCAATTAAACCAACTGTTTTTATTTTCAAGAAATTTTAAGTCCCATTTCGTTTATGCCACAAACCACATACTTTTCTACTTTAAAAATATGAAAATGTCGACATCAAGCCTTATTTAACGATATTTTCCACAAATTCTAACCTTTTGCAGCTTGAATATTTGATAGACGAACATCTGCCGGTTTCGATTTATCTTTGAAGGCTTGTCCTTTTGGTTTAACCGGAACGAAACTTGCTTTCGGGGCCATTGTTGTATTGTGTTTTCAAATTTATGCACTTTACAATTGATTGAATTAATTTAGGCAACGATTTACGCGGATTAAAATCACAATATCGTATACCAAACAAAAATCAACGGAGAAAACGGGTTGAAGAATTTTTTTTTTCTTGGCAGACTTCTGGCTTTTGACAACTGAATTGTCAACACAAAAAATAGCTGTCAAAACAATAAAAAGAACTGCCAGCAGAGAAATAGCAAAATATTTGAACTTAAAGATGTTGCATGCGCGAACTTCAGTGGAAAGCAGCGGAGGACACCTCCTCCACATCACAAACTTTAACACAATTTTTAACATAATTTAAACCCACAAAATACGCTGATTTGAGTTTTAGAGAGTAAAAACGAAAATTTTGAACAGATTATCTGAATAAAAAATGTACAAATAATTATTAAATAATAAATACAGACAGTGGTAATTTAATACATACTGCTGTGGTGTGTGGTGAATGTGTCCTACTACAAGGTTACTCCACACTATTTTTCGCGCATTCAACATTACTTTAAATGGTGGTATTGGATTTTATATTAGGTGCCCCGATTTTCAAACTTTTGTTGATTTTTAGGGGTAGAGGGGGTCCTAAAAATCATAAAATTATCATCCGCAACTCTAGGAAACTCTTAGTTTATGAACTATAAGCTTTTTAATTTCCAAATTTAGTAAAATTTCAACTTAAGTCCTGCACTAAAAATTCGGGTCGCACATGTCAATAGCGGTATCAAAAGACGCGTATTTGCGTCAAGATTCAAAATCCGAAAGCAGAAACTATATTTTTTATCTCGTTTAAAAGTTATTCGCGGAAAACCCGTCGGTACTATTGACGATTTTTTCGTTGTTGCAATTAAAGCGCCAAATACACGACACGAACATTTCGCGAACATTCCGCAATCTTGTTCGCAGCTTTGGCCATACACCATACGAACTTTTGGCCGAACATTAGCTCTCTTTCAGACAGTGATGAATACGGACAACAATTGTGCTGCAGCAATATTGCTCGCTGTGGCAATTAAGCGCAAAAAAAATTTATACATTTCAATAAATTCACTCAGAAATTTTTAATTGTCCATTTTATTTTTCCGCGCACGTCTGTTCCGTTCAGAAATTACTACAATTATGAGCTATTTCGCCATACACGCAAGAACAGTTCGCGCAAATGTTCGCCAAAAATTTAAATATTTTGATTTTTGGCGAACTGGTGAACACCACCATACACGACAGAAAAGGTCGCAGAAACATGACATAACGGGAAGGTTCGCGGAAATGTTCGTGTCGTGTATTTGGCGCTTAAGCAAACGAAAACATATGAAGGTGGTGAATAGTGTTGCCAGCTCTACAACAATGTCTTTTTATCTTGGTAGAACATTATAAGGTGGGGGCACGTGATGTCCTTCTGCATAGTACACCCTTCTGGGCTTAAGTGCAGAATACATACATTTGTCAAATTAAAAAAACGTATATGAGTATCGGTAGTGGTGTTTATGGTGAGTTCAACCGTATAATTTTTTTTGGTGCAAATAATAACTATAGGGGTAATTCCATGTGAAAAGGAACGCAGAAGGGTGTACTACGCAGAAGGATATCACCGTGGCGGTAGCCACGGTTATACCACACACCCGGCCTTGGCACGGCGTAGCCCAGGGTTATTTTTTATAAACCCGGCCAAAGGCCGCCTATGCAGAAAGGTGTTCCACGCAGAATTAAAATTTAACAAATTTCCACCAAAAAAGCTTTTTCAAATTTTTGGTAAATAAAGACTAGAAAGGTTAGAGATATATATACATGAGATAAAAGGTATTTTTATAAGTTATTTTTGGATTTTTTAATTTTTGAAATCCATCTACTAGTTTCGGAGATATTTTGATTTGAAAAATTCATAATATCGCCTTTTGACATGGAATTACCCCCAAACCTTTCATTTGCACCAAAAAAGAAATATACCGTTGGAATCAGCATACAAATCTCTATAAAATCCTATTTTTTTTTTTTTTTTGACAAATGTATGTATTCTGCACTTAAGCTTAAAAAGTTTTAATATTTACTTAAAAATCTCGCGTTTCGCTAAATTAAATACATTAATTTAAAATTATTCCGAGAATTACAAAAACAAAATACATTGATAGTGTATGGTTGTTTGCATTTATGTCGACGTGCCACCACTTTATAATGTTCTACCATGCTAAAAAGATATTGTTGCGGAGCTGGCAACACTAATCACCCCCTTCATATGTTTTCGATTGTTTAACTGCAACAACGAAAAAAGCGACAATAGTACCGACGGGGTTTCCGCGAATAACTTTTAAACGAGATGAAAAATATAGTTTCTGCTTTCGGATTCTTAATCTTGACGCAAATACGCGTCTTTTGATACCGCTATCGACATGTGTGACCCGAATTTTAAGTGCAGGACTTAAGTTGAAATTTAACTAAATTTGGAAATTAAAAAGCTTATATTTCATTAACTAAGAGTTTCCTAGAGTTGCGGATGATAATTTCGTGATTTTTATGACCCCCGCCACCCCTCGAAAAAAAAGGTGGAAAATCGTGGCACCTTATTCAAAATATTCCCCAAATTGTGTCTGTATGTAACAAGCACGCTTTCGGCAAGGCGAATCCATACGAGGTGGTGGTAAAGCGAATTCAACCAATTCGCCGTGTAGAAGAATGTCAAGTGAAAAGAAAATTTTTACTGTTTTCGATTAGCTGACATATTAAAGTACAAGACACTGTATGGAAAAGAATTCGATTAACTGACATATTAGCCGTGTTTTATTTACGCGCGTATACGTTTACGTTTGCGCGTAAAAAAGACGCCTATCCTCTCTTAGATAATGCTTAGGAGACCCATCTAGCGGCAATGGTTAAATAACTAGCTACAGAACAGGGTGTACCTAAAATCGGAGACACAAACCTCTGCTGTAGGGCTGTGTATAAAATATAGCTGAATCAGTTGCGATGAATAGTGGACATGCATAGAATCAGTGTAGTGGGTGAAACATAGACATATATTTCAGTTACATCTGAGTATAATGCGTATTGAAATTTAGTAGTACAATTTTTTTGCGCAGCAATTTCAGAGGTGTATTTAAAGTTTGACGCTTAGTTTAAGCGTAAACGTCCATAGGTGTAAAAAAAACAGCTATTGTTGTACAAGGCGTTGTTTGGAAAATAATGAAGAAGAAGCAATCAGCTGTTGCGATAACCATTGTGAATGATAACTAAGTGTGATATCTTACCTGTCAAATGCCTGACAGGATGTTCAATATGGCTACTTTTTAGCGTTTTGACAGGGTGCTCAATATGAGGGCGCCTATCTACAGCGGGTGATAGAAAGTACTTGGTACTGAATTCGCCTTTGGTAGATTGCAATTGAGGCTGTACTTATAGCCTCGTCCAGAGTATATTTCAGGGATGCACCTTAACGTTAAGCTAATCGTTTATCAAAAAATTTCCACCGTTTCCGTTGAAACACTTCGAAATATTAGCGATAAAGAAATTATCAAGACAAATTGTAACTCGTTTTCAACCGAAACGAAAAGCTTTCGGTAACGTTAAAAACGTTAACAAAAACGTGATACTTTATGTTTGAATTGTGCTGGCAATGCTATAGCCATGGTGGAGCCGTAAGATCGAAACAGTTAGCGGACATACACACAAACTCCATGCAATTTTGTTATGGAATCGCATTTACAATGGAAGCAGTAAGGAAGGCGGTCGGCATGATGTAGTGGTGCACAGTGGCTAGTCATTGTCGGCTGGGGCGGGTCCTTGCCAACCTTACTGTTCCTGCGCCATAAACAGAAAAAAGTTCCTATCAAACTAGCAGCTGTCAAAATCAAAATAAACTGACAGAAGCGCAGAGACCGACTCAAAACGCTTATAAATTCAAATCAAAACGACTTCCGGTCGAACCGGGTGCCACGGACGACCCGTTAACATTCCCAAAATTTAAAAATTCAAAAATTCAAAAAAAATTACCGCAAAAAAATTTACCGAACCGGACATGGCCGGTTACCAACGCTGAAAATGAAACTCAAAAGAAACCGGCTGAAAAATAAAAATATAAATAAAAGGGCCGAATATAACTTGGGGGCGCCGCGGGTGTTGTTGCGACGCCCGGTGCTTGTCCCACCCTCAAAATCCATGGCCACCGACGCACCTATAATTCGGTGGCCCCTTACCTGTATGCCCTAAGTGCCTTCTAAAAGAATAGGGTAGTCAACATTCCCATTTTAATTACAATATTTATTCACAATTCATTATAAAAAAAAATATATATAAAGTTCTAGCTAGTTTTGGTTATTAACGTAGGGGGTTGGTGAATGTGTTGGTGTTGTTGGTTGCGAGTGTATATAAGTTACATACATACATACTTGATCTATGCACATACTATTTTAGTGTTATATGGTTTATCCCCTTACTCATTTTGCCCTTACATTAGTACGTTGTTACAATAATCACTTATGATATGCTTTGTGGTAAAACTTAATTTTTTTGAGTGTAACTAAATATCAATTTGGTATAACGCGCATATTATAATGATAATAATAATATGTAATATGTACTGAGAAAATTTGTTACAAAAGCAATAAAGATAAATTTTATGTAGCGCTATGCATTATATGCACGTATATTACCTTCTTCTGGTGGTTCGAACAATATCGCTAGCAATAGTAATTCATATGTGTTGATATATATATATATATATATATATATATATATATATATATATATTGTAATTGAATGATATAAGAAAAGAAAGTTTAAATCTTCTAGCCGATTCGTGCATAAAATTTCCTTTTTTTTCTAACATTTTATGGGTGAGCTCCAAAATGAATCGCTAAAACGTTTCACGTGATTGCGTGAGCTAACTTCAAACATTTTAAAGCGCCAAAATGTATTCTTAAAATGATAAAGAAAAGGGTATGCCTTTTAAATTTTTTTTTTTTTAAATCTAATGCTTAGGTAGGTATTAGATAAATGGAATTATGCTCGTGAATTGCTGAATACAATTTTAGTTATATCTAAAGAGTTTTGTTCAAAATAATGTGTCTAAGATGCATTCACAAATAAACGGCGTATGTTGGAATTAGGGTTAGCGTTCTAACAGGTAGGGGCTGCTTGACCTGGCTGAGACAAAACTGCCTGTTTATTTGTGAACAAGCCTTTAAAATGTGTAAATATATTAACCTGTGGTTGCATTCTTTAATATCTTGTTAAGTTGCAAACATGAGTGTTCATGTGGTAATTCTTTTGGTTAGATAAATATTACAAGCTAAAGTTACATAGTGGCAATCATTTATGTGTGACTTTTCTTCTATAAAACGTTAAACTACCTTTTTATCTTTTAGGTTGCTAATTCGAAAGTAAAAATGTCGTAATTTGGACAAAAAAATCGGTCCCTGTCGAATGTTTCACCGGGCTATATAAAACTCTCCAAGTACCACTTGGAAGTTCCTTTAACTACCCTGCAAAAAATGCTCTAGTCATTCCACGCCGTTGGACTAGTTACTATACATCATATGTTATGTTCTTAGTCATATTTGCATGGGCGTGGGTAAGTTTCGTGACCAGAATTTTTTGTAGGGTAATTACATCTAAATTTATACCTTGATGTTTGCTTCTTGTGCTGCGCCTCCAGCTGATGTTTCAGATGTTGGAGTCTTGGTTGTAATTGTGGTACTAATCCAATCATGCAAGTACCAAATTTTGTGATTATTATAAAATTTTTAGCGCTGGGATTTGGAATTTTAGCCACTTTGCGTATACAAGTACGATGGTGGCAGGGCGTTGAATCTCGTACACGTCGTCGCAAGCGTTGGGAAGACGAGGAGCAAGACGCTGCTGTTATTTCTTGTTTATGCCTGTGATACGCCACTTTGTTGCAATCTATAAAGACACTATTACGCTGAGCCAAGAAACCAGTGATGTACTATATAAACGTAATGATATATGTATGATGATGATCCACCCAACTTGCTAGAACAGCAGGGCGCCGCGACAATTGTTTAACGCGATTCCGTATTGTTGGTTTATGACTGATTCTACGTTCAACAAATATGTGAATATGTAACACATGCAGTTTTAAGGTTTAGTTGATTGGCGTTGATCACCATAACTTTTATAAGTAATTATTGGCGTAGTTGAATTATTTAAACTTTTCAATACATAGCAGCAATTCCACAAAATAGTTCCCGCTTTTATTGTGCATCAGCCTTCGCAGTATGTATTTGTGTATATTTTCTTTTGCTCTTCCAATCTTCCTTGCACCAGTAAGGGATTATTTCATAGAACTAATCGATCACATTGAGATGGTTATGGATATGGGTATGGTTACGACTATGGCGTTAGGGTTAAGGAAGTTTAATTTGGCTTTTAACTCTAACGCCATAGTCGTAACCATACCCATATCCATAACCATCTCCAATATGATCGATTAATAGTGCCTTAACCTAAAAATCGTGAAAATTTCATAAAAATGAAGAAAACGCAAAAAATTACAAACATATTTCACAAAAAATAAGTCTCTTAGTCATAACGTATCCAAAAAAATGAAGAAAATCTACAAAAAGTTATTAAATTCACCAACTCAAATATTTTTAGGTTATGGATATGGCGAGAAACCAAAAACTAATTGATTGGCTATGGCGTTAGCGTTATGGTATGGCACCATTAATCGATTATATTCCTTTCCATAAGGTAGGTTCGATCAGCTGATTTATCTGGTTATGGCTTTATGGTTATAAGTCACCATTAATTCGCCCTTTAACAAAAAAATCGTGAAAATTTCATAAAAATGAAGAAAACGCAAAAAATTACAAAAATATTCCGGAAAAATAAAGTCTTTTAGTCATAGCGTATACAAAACAATGAATAAAATCCACAAAAAGTTATTAAATTTAACAACTCAAATATTTTTAGGTTATGGATATGGCGAGAAACCAAAAACCAATTGGTTGGCTATGGTATGGTTATGGCGTTAAGAGCCCATTACTCATACTTAGCATAGACTTGACTTTACTTGAGAACTGTCACTTACAGTTCTGTTAAATGAATATTGCATGTAGGTTCGATCAGCTGTTTTATCTGGTTATGGTTTTATGGTTATAAGTCACCAATTAAGGGCGCATATAAAGCCATAACCAGATAAAACAGCTGTTCACACCTTCCTTATGGAAAGCAATGTAATCGAGTTAGCGTTATGGTATGGCACCATTAAGCTGGAGACCTTGGTGCTGTATCGGTAACCGTATCGGTAACCTTTTAACAGCTGATTCGACCAACCTTATGAGAATCAATGCAATCAATTATTGGTGCCGCTAAAGTCGTAACCGTATCGTAGCCAACCAATTGGGTTTTGGTTTACCGTCGTAACAATAAACAGCTGATTACGTTAGGGATACGGATACAGCCATACGACATACGTCACCAATGACTCCAGCTTTAATCGATTACATTGATTTCCATAAGGCAGGTTCGATCAGCTGTTTTATCTGGTTATGGCTTTATGGTTATAAGTCACCATTAATTCTCCCTTTAATTGACTCTTAAGACTTGCAAACTCGCTGCACAGCGAATTGGTTGAATTCGCTTTGTCATCACCTTGTATGCATTCGCCGTACAGAAGAATGTAAAGTCAAAAAAAAAATTTGCATTAATTTCGATTAACTGACATATTGTTGTACAAGGCGTTGTATAGAAAATAATCAAGAAGAAGGCATCAGCTGTTGGGATATAAATACCTGGTACTGAACTAGCCAAGGCGAACCCATACAAAGTGGGGCAAAGCGAATTCAACCAATTCGCCGTGCAGACGAATGTCAAGTCAAAATAAAATTTTCATTGATTTCGATTAAATGACAAATTGGTTAATTCGTTGTAGTTCTATAAATAGAACAAAAACAGCAACAATACCAAAGTTTCTTTGAAAACCGCCGTACCAAGGCGAATCTATACCAGGTGGTGTCAAAGCGAATTTAATCAATTCGCCGTTCAGATGAATGTCAAGTCAAAAGAAAATTTTCATAGATTTCGATTAACTGACATTTTGCTGTACAAGACTTTGTATGGAAAATTATCAAGAAGAAGCAATCAGCTGATGGGATAACACCACCTGTAATGAATTCGCCTTGCGCCGTACCAAGCATAGCTTTAACACATAATTGCAAAGAAGGCAATTGGGAAAAACTTTACAACAACTAAGGCATGACGTAGCAATGTGTAAAAGATTAAAATATGCAAAAAGAAGGCAATTGGGAAAAACTTTACAACAACTAAGGCATGACGTAGCTGAATGCGTTTGTAACCATTTCAACTATCGTAGGAGAGCGGGTTCAACTCCCACTCCCGGGATAAAAGGCTTTGAAGAGATTTACAAGGTATAATCGAAACAGCTGTCGCCTTGACCATCCTGATGTCACGTTGTTTAAATTTCTCCCAAATTATTAAATAAATGACAAATTGTTGTACAAGGCGTTGTAAGGAAAATAATCAAGAAGAAGAAATCAGCTGTTGGGATAACAACAACTGGTACTGAATTCGTTTCGGCCATCACCTTGCAAAGTATCGTTCCGTTGGGTTCAAGGCGAATCCATACATATTGAATTCCCTTGCATTGCAATGAGCAACCAAGGCGAATCCGGTAAATGTGCAGTTTAGTGGCCCCACCCTAAAATTGGGCCTTTTTTTTTTTGAGTGAGGTATCAAAAGACGCGTATTCACGTCTAGATCAAGAATCCGATAGCGGAAGTTAACTTTTTTACCCGTTCAAAAGATATTAACGAAAAACCGAAAAAAGACCCACGGGTACTTCCGAAACCGGGGGTGGCATCCATAGTATTGTTGCGCAGAACACCTCTCTGCGTTGGTGGCCTTCGGCCGCGCTTATAAAAAATAACCCTGGGCTACGCCATACCAAGTCCGGATGTGTGGTATAACCGTGGCTACCGCCACGGTGATGCACAATTTTTTTGTGGGTACAACACAACAACAACCACATGAAAATCGCCAAATTCAACTGCAAATATCTCCGGACAGAGATAAAATTTTTCTTTTCCGCCTTCGGATTATTGTTCTCGAGATTATACGCGTCTTTTGATACCTCACTCGAAAATCTTGGCCCAACATCTGGGTGGGGCCCCTAAACTGCACCACTACCGCGAATCCATACCCTGTGGCGGCAAGGCGAATTCAACATATTCGCCGTGCAGAAGAATGTCAAGTCAAAAGAAAATTTTTGTTTGATTTGGATTAACTCAAGGCGAATTCAATACAGATGGTGTTATCCCATCAGCTGATTGCTTCTTCTTGATAATTTTCCATACTCACCTAACGCTTTGAATCTTAATCCTGCTCAGAACATTAATCTTCCGCAAGTGGAGCTCATAGACTTGGCTTCCCCTAATCCGCAAGCTGTGGTTCCATCCACTTCTAAGGCCGCGGAAAAAACCTTAGAGTCTCAAACTGTAACTTCTGAAACTGTAACTTCTCAATCTGTGACTTCTTATTCAGAAGCACCGGCTAAGAAGCTGATTGTAGTCCCGCTCAAAAAATCGATTTTTGTATCTCGCTTTGACAAAGACACTTCCGTTCCGTTGAGGATATCTCGTCTTATGTCCTTCGAAAATTAAGGCTAATGGCATGACTTTAAGAAAATTTAAATTTAATTCCGAAAGAAACATTTCTTCATTTAGAATTGAAGTCTACTCAAAAGATTTTGATAACCTTTGGACAGCGCATTTTGGCCGCCAGGGGCTTTTGTTCGCGAAGTTGTGCATAAGACTATTGAGATTACTCAAAATGTAGCAAAAATTCTTCCTCAAAGTTCCGATCCAAAAAACTTAATTTAACATCTTGCTTAAGCATTTACTATCAAAACGTTAGAGGCTTAAATACTAAATTAACTGACTTATATTTGAAAACCATTCACTGTACCTATAATATTATTGCTTTTACCGAAACATGGCTGAAGCCCAATGTTTAAATTCCGAAATTTTTTGCGGTGAGTATCAGACCTATAGAAATGATCGCTTAAATAGGACCGGAGGTGGTGTCTTGCTAGCTGTACATTCTTCAATTCCATCTGAAGATGTTATTTTAGCCGAAGTTCATTCCATCGAGTTTAAATGCACTTAGCCGTTTGCTATATTCCACCGTCTTCTGATCTATCAGTGTATATGCACCATATTTCACTGTTACAATCAGTCAATTCGATGATAAAGCCCACGGACTCAATGATTGTTTTAGGCGACTTTAACCTGCCACATATATCTTGGAATACTGTTGATCACAATATTGTCTAAAGAGCTAAAAGCTTTAAAAAAATAAGAAACAACGTTTATTCAAATTATATAAGGGAACCGGTTTACATTCTGATTATGCACAGTACGCTATTTTCCGTCATAATTATTTTGAACTTAATAAAAAGTGTTATAAAGCTTCCATATGTAAAATTAAAAGAAACATTATTTGCGACCCCAAGTCTTTTTATGATTTCGTAAATTCTAAACGCAGAGCTAACGGGTTTCCTTCTGCCATGAAGTTTAGAAATAGCATTTCCAGCGACGATCAAGAGATTGCAAACTTCTTCGCTCAATTCTTTCACTCTAATTACTCTGCTGTGGTTGATTCGTCACCTACAAATTATCCGTATGAGCTCCATTCTAGTTACTCAATATATGCCCCACATTTGCTGCCTGAAAATGTTCTACTACATCTAAAGACCCTAAAAGAATCCTTCAAATACGGTCCCGATTTGATCGCAACATGTTTTCTTAAAAAATGTGCGGAATAAATTTACCAGCCCCTTCCTAATCTGTTTAACCTCTCTTTAAAAAATGGCATTTTCCCCACGGCTTGGAAGGAATCTTTTCTTATCCCACTCCATAAAAAAGGAAGCAAGTCGTCTATTGAAAACTATCGTGGAATAGCAAAGCTCTCCGCTATCCCTTAGCTTTTCGAAGCAATCGTTACTAATTACCTTATATTTTCGATTTCAACATTGATTGATAGTTCTCAGCATGGCTTTTGTAGAGCCAAATCAACCACAACCAATTTGCTTGAATTTGTGAGTTGTCTTTAATGGGGTAAGAAACAATCATCATACCGACGTTATATACATTGATTTCAGCAAAGCATTCGACAAAGTACGCTACTCATTACTTGTTTATAAACTCAAATTGCGTGGTTTTCAACTTGGCCTAACTCGCTGGATCTCCTCCTATCTTTGCGGTTGAACTCAAAGGGTCATTTTTAAAAACATTTGTTCGAATGTCATCGATGTTCCCTCCAGTGTGCCTCAGGGCAGCCATCTCGGTCCTATTCTGTTTTTGATATTTATAGACGATGTTTCCACAACTATAAAATATTCTAAAATTTTAATGTATGCCGACGACGTAAAACTTTTTAAGTCATACGCGTCGGTTGAAGAACGTTCTGTACTCCAAGCGGATTTAAATCATTTAGTTACTTGGTGTAATGCGAATTGTATGCCTCTCAACATAGAAAAATGTAAATCCATATGTTTTTCACGTGGGAACATACAGCCAGCTTCCTACACAATTAATGGCCAAACTCTAGAAAGCGTTGATGTTTTTGTCGACTTGGGAGTTACAATCATTGTAAACTTTACCAAGTAGCGCAACTAACAGCTGATCGCTGAAAACTTGCACACACACACAAACATCACTAATGGCCATATTACGGAAATCTTAGGAAAATTGAAGTTAAATTTTTAAACAGACATAAAATGTTATAATTTTGGAATATATAGCATCTAGGACACCTTAATTGCAGTAATTGAAAGAAAATCTTTGCTTATACTCAAGTATTTAATTATTTTTTCTAAATTTATCTTTAATATTGATGCAATGATTGATCCAATGCAACTCTGGTCTTCCTACTGTTCTTCATTCCACCCCATTCGAGTGCCTATTTTCACGGCCTGCGAGTGCCTTCCACTCTATTCGCAACATAACCTCGAATTAAGCTGCCAAACTATATAGTAAACAATGGTTACAATGAATTGCAAACTTAGTTTCAACCATCATATTAATGCCATAGTCAATAAAGCGAGAGGGGTTTTAGCATTTGTGAAAAGATGGGCAAAAGAGTTTAGTGATCCTTACGTTACAAAAACCCTTTTTACATCATAGGTGACGCCGATATTAGAATATGGATCAACAATTTGGAATCCGCGTTATCAAGTTCATGTGTATAGACTAGAATCAATTCAAAAACAGTTTTTACTTTTCGCCTTGAGAAATCTTCAATGGGACTCTCCGTATAATCTTCGTCCTTACACTAATCGATTAAAACTAATAAATCTTCCTACCCTTGCAAGTCGTAGAGAAATGCTAGGTGTACTATTTATGGCTAGACTTTTAAATGGATCGATTTTAAGCCCATTTCTTTTGAACGAAGTAAACTTCAATGTTCCATGCCGAGTTTCAAGGCATTATAAACCTATAATTCTTAAACAATGCAGAAGCAATTTCCAACTACACGAACCTTTTCTATGTTTGTGTGAAGATTATAACTGTCACTCGAGAATAATTGATGTTTCGGACTCGCTCTTTGCCATAAAAAAGACGGTTCTATCTTCTCATAATAATTAAAAAATTATATTTATACTTTTAGTCTATTGTATTTTGTGAATCTATATTTCTTGAGTTTCTCTGTAGTTGAGCGGGATCTCGGTGCTTCAGAAGCCACTGCCTCTCAAAGACTCGGTAACAAAAAAAAAAATATAAATAACACATTACGATACAAAAAAAAAAATACAAAAAAAAAAAAAAAAAACGTATTTATGAATTAAAAAAAAAAAAAAAAACAGGATTAGCCTGCTTTCATCGGCCCACTTGAGGGCAGTAAAGTGTGGAGAGCACATGTCAAGGCGAATTCATTACAGGTGGTGTTATCCCATCAGATGATTGCTTCTCCTTGATAATTTTCCATACAAAGCCTAGTACTACAACAAGGCGAATTCAGTAGAGGTGGTGTTATCCCATCAGCTGATTGCTTCTTCTTGATAATTTTCCATACAAAGCCTTGTACAACAATATGTCAGTTAATCGAAATCAATGAAAATTTTCTTTTGACTTGACATTCTTCTGCACGGCGAATTGATTGAATTTGCTTTGCCACCACCTGGTATGGATTCGCCTTGGTACTACAATATGTCATTTAATCGAAATCAATGAAAATTTTATTTTGACTTGATATTCTTCCGCACGGCGAATTGGTTGAATTCGCTTTACCACCACCAAGGCGAATTCAGTAGAAGTGGTGTTATCCTAACAGCTGATTGCCTCTTCTTGATAATTTTCCATACAAAGCCTTATTCAACAAAATATCAGTTAATCGAAATCTATGAAAATTTTCTTTTGACTTGACATCAAGGCGAATCCATACAAGGTGGTGGCAAAGCGAATTCAACCAATTCGCCGTGCAGAAGAATGTCAAGTCAAACGAAAATTTTCATAGATTTCGATTAACTGACATTTTGTTGTACAAGGCTTTGTATGGAAAATTATCAAGAAGCAATCAGCTGTTGGGATAACACCACCTCTACTGAATTCGCCTTGCTTGACATTCTTCTGCACGGCGAATTGGTTGAATTCGCTTTGCCACCACCTGGTATGGATTCGCCTTGGCACATGTTAAATTTGTCCAAGGCGAATCGCCTTGAATTTAGCCCCCATTACTGATACTTAGCATAGACTTGACTTGACTTGGCGTAAACTTGGCAACTTAGCCACGATTATACTCCACTTGGCGCATAAAATCTGGCATCATAATCAGCGTTGAAATTTATTTTTAAATAAATGTCAATTTGTATGACAAAATGTCAAAATGAAATGGAAACAAACAAATGGCATCTCAAAATGTAAACGTCACTTAGAACTTACATAGAAAATCAAAATTCAACAGACTTCTAAGTCAAGTTAAGTTTTGAGTAATCAGTAACATGCAATGTTTATTTAACAGAACTGTAAGTGACAGTTCGCAAGCCAAGTCAAGTCTATGCTAAGTATCGGTAATGGAGCCTTTTGTCTTTCTTTTCCATCTGTCTCCGCACTGCAATTCTCAGAAAAATTACTTTTAGTGAAGAAAATAAATTAAATTCTGTATAAAATTCTTATTAAAAAAACAGAATCAGCCATTGATAAAAAATATATAACATTGCAATGCGATCAGAACAAAATTTGCAGCAGACTAGCCGATTGTTGCGGAGTTATTAAATAACAAACTAAAGGTAAATAAGTATGTGCGTGTATGTTCGTTCACTTTCCTCCACCCGGTTGCGGCTACAAATCCGACATTATAAAGGAAAAAATCGATTGATATCTTGTTTTATTACACCCAGGCGTAATGCAAAGATAAAAAATTAACATTAATGTGATTGCTTTGCTCAGTTTGGTTTTGTATGTTCGCCCTACTGATGTAACGCCAAGATGTGAATAAGTTAAACACCTTCCGGGACGACATATGAACATTGTCACGCATGACTTCTACATGATAGGAAAGACTGACGAATATTTTATTTTGCAGACATCTATCCACTCGCCTCACGTTCTGTACTTAAACGTCCCAATAATAATGGCTTTTCGATATGGTGGTTCCATCAGCATTACAAAATGGCAAATGGCACTGCTTGTTGGCACTCCTGTAGCAATTGGCTTGGGAATTTACTTCTATCGTAAATCGGTTGAAGACAAAAAGGCGCTCGGCGATAATGACACATCAAAAAATGCAGCTGACCGTAAGAAGCGACTACCCTATGTCAAAGATAAGCACCAAACTTTATCACTTGATGGCACAGCCGAAGATAACGAATTGGAGCGTAAAAAGAAAAATGCGGAACTAGGTAGTGAAAAGTTGTCACCCCTCAAGGAGGCCACCATGTACAAAAATGAAGGAAATATATGTTATCGCAATGGCAAATATGATGAAGCAATATCATTCTATGATAAAGCGATTGATAAATGTCCAGCCGAAAATCGTACTGATTTAGCAATTTTCTATCAAAATCGTGCTGCCTCATATGAAATTCTAAAAAAATGGAATCGCGTCAAAGAGGATTGTTCACGCTCACTCGAATACAATCCACGTTATGCGAAAGCATATTATAGACGTGCTAAAGCGCATGAGGCCACTAACGATTTGATGGATTGCTTGGATGATGTAACAGCCACATGTATATTAGAAATGTTTCAAAATAATAGTACAATAATGTATGCGGATCGCATATTAAAACAGACTGGACGTGAAGATACAGAGCGTGGTCTAAAAGAGCATGTGCCAGTGCTGCCATCTAAAAGTTTTATTCACACTTATTTACGTTCATTCGTAGCTGATCCAATTGATGCAATAAATATATCAGAGGAGTTAGTGGCTGAAGGTTCAGCTTCCATGAAAGGTTTTGTACGCGCTAAAAAAGCACTGGACGAAGAACAATATGATGGTGTGATAGCGGCATGTACGGAAGAGATTGAACAATCCGAATCAGAATCGCAATATAAAACGGAAGCCTTATTGCTGCGCGGCACATTTTATTTACTTTCTGGTAATTTTACTGCAGCACAACAAGATTTGGATGCTGTGATCAATAATGGTGAGTAGAGAAGAAAAGACTTAAAATATTTTTTTTTGCACAAAGCAATACCATTTTGAAAATTATGAATATGTCATTTTTTTTGGAACCGCTTTCCTCGTTGTTGTTATTGTTATTGTAGCGATAAGGACACTCCCCGAAGGCCTTGGGGAGCGTTATCGATGTTGATGGTCCTTTGCCGATGCAATCCGGTGAGTTCTGGTACCATGCCCGACCATCTCGGGAACGATTTGGTATGATCACATGCGAACTTCTAGGCAATACCGTCCTCCCACCCCTAGATCCATGAGTAGTTTGTGGTCACCAGAGCCTCGGATGTTAATGAAACAGGATTCGCCACGGATAGGTGAGGTTGACAATTGGTTTGGAGGAGTTATATTTTGCGCTGGAAACACCTTGAAAGGGTTGCGGTACACAACCCCTTGAATCCTTTTGGTATTTTAGTCGCCTTTTACGACAACCTTTGTCGGATATAGATCCGGTACGTTCCGGTAACAAAGCACCATTAAGGTACTACCCCGATCGTCGCGGGAGCGATTGATATGACCACATTCTTCTAGGCCATCCCGCCCTCCCCACCCACTAGTTCCATTACGTACTTGGGGTCGCCAGAGCCTCACCTGCTAAATATGTGTATGATACATTCATATTTGTAACAGGATTCCCCTCGGTTTGCAATTGGGTTGCGGAAGCTTTGAAGCTATAATTTAATTTAATTCAGTTACTTTTGAATCCAATTCAACGGTTTGTCTATCGCCGGGTACGGACGTGTTTTTTTTTATTCGCTCTTATATTTTCACATATTCTTATATTTTTATTTTCTCTCGTTTTAAATTGCCAAAATGGATGAATTTTGTGGAAAATGTAACAAACAATTTTCCAGAACTGGTGACAATAGTCTAGTTCCGTGTAATGGGTTCTGTAAGACGATTTTCCACAGAGCCTGTAGTAAGGGCATCTCTGACTATGAAGTAAAGCTAATCAAGTCTAACCCGCATTTGCTTTACTTGTGTGAAAATTGTGGAAATATGCCGGACAAGCTAGCTAATATTTTGAACGCTATTCTCGTGGCTCAACAACAAGGTTTTGACTTAATTGCAAGTGCTGTGACAAAAAAATTCGATGATTTAAAAAATCATATAATGAACTCTTTGAGGACATCCAACAACAGCTTAAATGTTGCTGATACATATAGTTGTCTGAGTGCCAAAAATAGTGCACTATTTCTCCCCATCGCACCCAACAACAACGACTTAATGTAAAGGAATCTTATGGAATTTCCCCTACCCCGCTTGGCACGGTGTTCCCTAATTCCCCTCTCTGTAATCTCACAGTTAATGCTTCGTCAACTGCACCTAATACTACTCTTACATCTAAACCTGTTGATATTACTCAGACGCACACATCAAAAGTTCTCTATTAGTTCTATTACAAAGAAAACTTCTTCACCTGCATCTACATCTGCATCTTCATATAAAAACACCTCATCTTCTAAAGTCTCACATTCGTCTAAAACTACATCTACATCTGGAACTACTTCTATATCTAAAACTAAATCTACTGCATCCTCATCTAAATCCACTAAAGCTGACGCTAACAATTGCAAAACAAATTCAAATATGCCCACTGATAATACTAATAACTCTAATGCTCAAAAGGTTGTCAACAATGCGGCAAATACTAATACAAATACTAATGCAGTGTCGTGCTCTGCTGGCAATTTATCGTATGCTGATGCTTCAGCTAGCGCAGTTAATAATGCAAATAATGCAGATGAGCCATCTGCTTCCCAAGGCAGTCGGTTCTATGTACCGGAGCGACTCGGGATTTTTCCCGACCAAGGACTGTCATTTCAGTGTGACCCCATTTAATTTGTTTCGTCCCTCCCACAAATTGTCATCCTCCCAGCAGCTCCTTGCAGCAGGACTGCTCCATATTCTCTTACTCCGGGAAGGAATCGAATCCAATCCGGGTCCGTCTCCTGACCCCGGTCCTGAGAAATGGTTTTGCTGCATCTGCCGGAAAATAATCTTTTTAGGACGGTCATACTCTGTTCAGTGTGTCTCGTGCAAGGGATGGTTGCATCGGACAGGTTGTTCTGGGCTTGATCCCAAAACCCGACGTCCATGTAACTTTTATAAATCTTTTGTGGCTCCCTGCTGTACACGCCCAAGGGCGTCCCGTAGTCTACGCCTCTTTCCCTAGGCTTTTAAGCATCGGCATGGCTATGCCGTCTGGGCCCACTGCTTTGGATGGTTTAGCACGACCAATGGCGTCCTCAACCTCTTTAGCGGTGATGGTGATTGGTGACGCGCTGAATTTGTGTTTATGTGCGTGTCTATTGGCTCTCCGTCTATCACTTTCATAAACTTCAAAAAAAGGAAAGTGGGAAGAATATAAATCCTTTACAGACAACCGCTTTGCTGCCCTCCCTATCCCGACTGATGCCCGCTAAGGGGAGCGTGCCTTCCGTAAGGTCATTGAATCCGCCTCGGCACATTTCATTCCCGCCGGGAGAATTCCCGAAATCCGGCCCACTTCCCGGCGGAGGCCGCAACCTTAGCGAGAGAACGTGACCTTATAAGACAGCTTGATCCAGGCGACCCCCAAATAAGGGATATAAATCAACGCATCAGATTGCTTGTGGATGAACACAAGCGGGCGAAATGAGAGGAGCACCTAAGAGGTTGTAACCTCTCTACCGGTGTGGGTAAACTTTGGTCCACCGTAAAGTCCCTATCGAATCCGACTAAGCACAAAGACAAAGTTTCCATCGCCTTTGGCAACAAAGTGCTGTCGGACGCGAAAAAATTAGCGAGCGCCAGAAGAGCCAATAGACACGCACATAAACACAAATTCAGCGCGTCACCAATCACCAATCATCGTTCCCGAGATGGTCGGGCTAGCACCTTAATGGTGCTATGGTACCGGAGCGTACCGGATTTGTATCCGGCAAAGGACCATCACATCGATAACACTCCCCAAAGCCTTCGGGGAGCAACCTTATCGCTACAACAACAACAACAACAACAGCAGGTCTGCAATGCAGATCTTGCTGTGAGTTTAGTCTCTTGAATCGCAGCAATGCGGATGTTGTGCCGCTTCATGAAATCGACTATATCCGTAATCTTCCCAGTTAGTCCATTACAGTTTAACTGCAGAATTCTGAAGTGCATAAGGGGAAACGCCGCCACTCTGGGGGTAAGTGACGGGTGACTACGCCTGGGTTGTGGAAGGCCAGGACGCAATTGCTATTGTGGCCCTGGGACTGGGCGTCCTTGGGCAAGCATTGTGGTACCCGGATGATTTGGGTTTGCGACCTGGCAACATGGCGCGATGAAACCCGTCGGGGGGTTGCCGTCGCGGAGACCAGAACATCTAGGAAAGTGGCACCACCCAAGGCAGGAGCTGCATTGGGCGGATGTCGCAAACCTATATATTCTGTGCTGGCAGACGGTGCAAACGGAGGTAGGGACTAAGAGTCTGTTTCCCTGACCTGCACGATTGCTGCCGGAAAAGAGTGTCGGAAAAGAGTGGGGGGGGGGGGGGAGCACCCCAGCGGGTAAGGGGGTCAGAATATACTCGCGGTAGGTATGCCTGTCGTAAGAGGCGACTAAAATACCAGATTCAAGGGGTGTGTAGCGCAACCCTTCAGGTTGCCAGCGCAATATATAGCTTCTCCAAATCCAATTGTCAACCTCACCTATCCGCGGCGAATCCTGTTTCACTAACAGACGAGGCTCTGGCGACCCCAAGCTCCTCATGGATCTTGGGGGTGGGGAGGGAGGGGATGGCCTGAAGGTTTAATGTGGCCACATAAATCGTTCCTGAGATGGTTGGGCTAGCACCTTAATGGTGCTGTGGTACCGGAGCGTACCGGATCTGCATCCGGCAAAGGACCATCACATCGATAACACTCCCCAAAGCCTTCGGGGAGCAACCTTATCGCTACAACAACAAAAACAACAACAGTGGGGGGGGGGGGAGAAGACGGGGGCAGGGGCTGATGCTCAGCATTGCTACCAACTCTACTACGAAGGTAGTAGCTATGAGTGGTATCAGCTGTTTGAGTTGTTGGCACCGTGGGGCGCGAGCAGCAGCGCGTACTTGTTGTGGCTTGCTGAGCAGCGGGGCTGCTGGATGGTAGTGGGGGGGGGGGGGGGGGGGGGGCGCTTAGGTGTAGACTACGGGACGTGAACAGCAAGGAGCCACAAAATATTTATAAAAGTTACGTGGACGTCGGGTTTTGGGATCAAGCCCAGAACAACCTGTCCGATGCAACCATCCCTTGCACGAGACACACTGAACAGAGTATGACAGTCCAAAAAATTCTTTTCCGGCAGATGCAGCAAAACCATTTCTCAGGACCGGGTCAGGAGACGGACCCGGATTGGATTCGATGCCTTCCCGGAGTAAGAGAATATGGAGCAGTCCTGCTGCAAGGAGCTGCTGGGAGGATGACAATTTGTGGGAGGGACGAAACAAATTAAATGGGGTCACACTGAAATGACAGTCCTTGGTCGGGAAAAATCCCGAGTCGCTCCGGTTACATAGAACCGACTGCCTTGGGAAGCGACTCGCTGCTGCTCGCGCCCCACGGCGCCAACAACTCAATCAGCTGATACCACTCATAACTACTACCTTCGTAGTAGAGTTGGTAGCAATGCTGAGCATCAGCCCCGCCCCCCCCCCCCCCCCCCCCCCCCCCCCCTCTTTTCCGGCAGCAATCGTGCAGGTCAGGGAAACAGACTCTTAGTCCCTTTGCACCGTCTGCCAGCACAGAATATATAGGTTTGCGACATCCGCCCAATGCAGCTCCTGCCTTGGGTGGTGCCAATTTCCTAGATGTTCTGGTCTCCGCGATGGCAACCCCCGACGGGTTTCATCGCGCCATGTTGCCAGGTCGCAAACCCAAATCATCCGGTACCCCAATGCTTGCCCAAGGACGCCCAGTCCCAGGGCCACAACAGCAATTGCGTCCTGGCATTCCACAACCCAGGCGTAGTCACCCGTCACTTACCCCCAGAGTGGCGGCGTCTCCCCTTATGCACTTCAGAATTCTGCCAATCACCATCACCGCTAAAGAGGTTGAGGACGCCATTGGTCGTGCTAAACCATCCAAAGCAGTGGGCCCAGGCGGCATAGCCATGCCGATGCTTAAAAGCCTAGGGAAAGAGGGTTTCAAATATTTAGCGCATGTCTTCAACCTGTCTGTTTCCACCTTTGTCATACCCGAGAAATGGAAAATGGCCAAGGTGGTCCCGCTACTAAAGCCTGGGAAACCAGCTAACATAGGTGAGTCGTATCGTCCGATATCTCTCTTATCGCCAGTGGCAAAGACGCTTGAAGCCATTTTGCTCCCTTATTTCCAAGCAAATTTGCAGCTAGCCCCTCATCAGCATGGCTTCAGAAAACTCCATAGCACTACTACCGCGCTAAATGCCATTAGCACCCAGATAAATTGCGGTTTAAATCAATACCCCCACCATAGAACAGTACTCGTAGCGCTAGACCTATCAAAAGCTTTTGATACGGTCAACCATGGCTCGTTACTGCAAGACCTGGAAGGGTCTACCCTTCCCCCATGTCAGGTGGACCGCATTGCTACAACAACAACAACAACAACTCGGGATTTTTCCCGACCAAGGACTGTCATTTCAGTGTAACCCCATTTAATTTGTTGCGTCCCTCCCACAAATTGTCATCCTCCCAGCAGCTCCTTGCAGCGGGACTGCTCCATACTCTCTTGCTCCGGGAAGGTATCGAATCCAATCCGGGTCCGTCTCCTGACCCCGGTCTTGAGAAATGGTTTTGCTGCATCTGCCGGAAAAGAATCTTTTCTGTTCAGTGTGTCACGTAACTTTTATAAATCTTAACTGATTGGTTTGTTTCCGATAGCAAAATCAATAAAATCGGATTCTGTGACACCTAAAACCGACACTAATTCCAATTCGAACATTAAACCGATAACATTGGATTTCATGACACCAAAGTAATTTTTTTTTCTTTTTTAAATCCGATTCCGACAACAATTGGATTCCATGACAGCCCTGATTAATAAACATGACAAAAAACAGTGGACCCAGGATACTACCTTGTGGAACACCGGAGGAAGCACCGAACACCATCAACCACAACCATGCAACGACGATTAAATAAATAGGATTCAATCCAACTCAAAAATACTGAGTGAAAGCCCAAACAGACTAACTTTTTTATCAAAATAACATGGGAGACCCGATCGAATGCCTTGGAAAAGTCAGTATACACAGCGTCAACCTGATATCCTGCCTGAAAAGCTGCGAGGCAGTCATCCGAGAAAATCGTCAAATTAGTCACAGCTGAACGTCCTGGAAAAAAACCATGCTGCTCTGGACACACAAAATTCTTAACACAGAAACGTAATTTATCTTGGATGATACATTCAAAGAGCTTCGCAATGGTGGAAAGTTTTGAAATAGGCCTATAATTAGTAATATCATTTTTATTGCCGCTCTTGAAAATAGGTGTAATGAACGCTAATTTTCACGCATCAATAAAAGTACCTATAGATAACGAATTATTAAAAAATAACAGCAAATATGTATATACATTATTAAATCAGTTGTCGGGATGGACTGTGATGCCGAGCAACGGAATTGATTATTAGTGCTGTCGGAATGGACGTGATTTCGAGCAGCTGATGTATATTTAACACAAAATGAGTAGGGCTGCGATGTGTGGGAGGTTGGAAAGGACCTGATTCCAAGCCACCCGCCCAACTTAACTATTGATTATTAGTGCTGTCGGAATGGACGTGATTTCGAGCAGCTGATGTATATTTAACACACAATGAGTAGGGCTGCGATGTGTGGGAGGTTGGAAAGGACGTGATTCCAAGCCACCCGCCCAAAGTAACTGGAGCTGGTAACAGATTTAGTTTAACATGTTAATTTTGAATAAGTTATGAGTTCAAGGCAGTGAGTATATATTTTTGTATACTGTAAAGTGTGTCACAAGTATCAATATTATTGCAGTGATTATTGAAATCCTGATACAGACAACGAAGAGGTTCATGCATTTGAAAATTCGATCTACAGGTAATTAAATATAGCAGTTGGAAATACCGAGAGGGCCTAAAAGGGACATTAAGCATCACCTCGCCAAGCAGTAATGGACTGTTTGTAATCTCTCTTAATAGTTTTACCATGAATAAAACGCCAAGCATCTCCCTACGGCTCTGTAGTGAAGGCAGCTGTAAAAGTTTTAACCGGCTGCAGTTGGGCGGTAGATTCCTTGATGGATCCCAGGGCAAATGATTTAAAGCAAAAATTGTTTTTGGACCGATTCCAATTTTTCGCTATGAATCTGATAACGCGGGTTCCAGATAATGGAAGCATATTCCAATATAGGTCTTACTAACGATAAAAAAAAGAGTTTTAGTGACATAGGGGTCATTGAATTCCTTTGACCACCTTTTTAAGAAAGCCAAAGTCCCTCTAGCCCTATTCACGCACGATTCGATATGTAATTTGAAGTCCAGTTTAGGGTCCATCATAACGCCACGATCAGTAAAGTTTGTTACTTGCTTAATGATATAATCGCCTATCAAGTACTGATGGGATTTAAAAGATTTCCTCGGAAAACACATAAACTTGCACTTCGGTAAGTTTAGTGACATGACGTTCACATCACACCACTCAACTAGGTTATTCAAATCCGATTGAAGAAGTGCCCTATCATCAGATGAGCGAATGGGCATAACCAGTTTAACATCATCAGCGTACATGAGCGGCATGCAGTGCTTCAAAACATTTGGGAAGTCATTAATGAAGAGCAGGAACAACACTGGATCAAGGTGACTGCCCTGGGGAACTCCAGAAGATACCTTGATGAATTCAGACAAGCAATTGTTAAACACAATATCTCCATCGTACTCAGGCCACATTATTTTAGAGACTTCATCGATTAGTAAAGACCAATTGGCCTTCCTAAACAGTAACCGGCGAGAAGACGCATTCGGATCAGTAGTATTCCGCACCGGTAAACAGAGACAATCCAGGTATATTGAAAGTGCTGGATGATAAACATCCTCAGGCAACACCACTGGATCACATCGAGTTACAGAACAATTCGATGTGTCGTCTGAAAATATTAAACCAAGATATTTGCCAAATTTATTATGAACTCTGTTAAGTTGATAAAGACCTACGTCTGCAAGGTCATTTAAAAACTCGTAGAATACAACATTAGAAGCAGTGGGAACTAGCATTCCGTCAATAAAATTCCACGACACAAAGGGCAGATTGAAGTCGCCAGCCACTAAGACAGAATCAACAGACCTAGACATAGCAAATATAAACTTTAATAGGGAAGAGTGTTTTAAGTATATAGAAATATCTGACTGAGGCGGAATATAAGACGCTACAAAATATTTATAAGTAGATAAGAGTTTAACTCGCACGCAGAGGATTTCAACATCAGCAGAATCATCGAAATACACTTCCTCAGCAGAGAACCTGGTATGTACGGCGATTAACACGCCTCCACCAACTCTGTTTAATCGGTCTTTTCTAAAGATCTCATATGAGTCTGCTAATATCTCAGACTTAAACACCGTTGGTTTCAACCATGTCTCAGTAAAAACCAAAACGTCATAACAGAAGTCATGACTTCGGAGAAAAAGATCCACTAGTTTAGTATTTAGACCCCTAACATTCTGATAATAGACATTGAGGTCATTACGAAAGGTATCAGACAAATCTACGACTCCGCGGAAATTTCTACGTCTTTTGGAAAAAAACGGAAGGGTTTAATGTATACATTAGTGGGCCAAAGAGAAGCATTGAAAAGTTTGCTGTATTCATTTTCAACCACTCGAACTTTAAAAGAGACTCACTAAAGAGTTGATGTCAACATCTCGCTTTACTAATTTAAAACAAGCAATATTAGAAGCAGCAATGCCAAAGTGATCAGAGATGTAATTAACAATACTCTCCTCAGTAACAGACGACTTAAACGAGGACAAATGAATCCATTTATACCGCACAAATACATCTAATTCGGCATTGACATTGCTACCACTAACAACAACACGCGATTTTACGTTCTCTCGCTAAGTTTGCGGCCTCCGCCGGGAAGGGGGGCCGAATTTCGGGAATTCTCTCGGCGGGAATGAAACGTGCCGAGGCGGATTCAATGACCTTGCGGAAGGCACGCTCCCCTTGGCGGGGATCAGTCGGTATAGGGAGGGCAGCAAAGAGGTTGTCTGTAAAAGATTTATATTCGTCCCACTTTCCTTTTTTGAAGTTTATGAAAGTGCGTTTTTCTGTGACGATGAAGTCGGCGGTACGCTCGAGCGAAATAAGTATAGGCAGGTGGTCGGATGCCAATGTTACCATCGACGCCCTTGGGCGTGAACAGCAAGGAGCCACAAAAGATTTATAAAAGTTACGTGGACGTCGGGTTTTGGGGTCAAGCCCAGAACAACCTGTCCGATGCAACCATCCCTTACACGAGACACACTGAACAGAAAAGATTCTCAGCAAGCCACAACAAGTACCCGCTGCTGCTCGCGCCCCACGGCGACAACAACTCAAACAGCTGCTACCACTCATAACTACTATCTTCGTAGTAGAGTCGGTAGCAATGCTGAGCATCAGCCCATTGCATTATCTTAGGCGATTTCAATGCCCATCACGATCTATGGCATTCAAATTTGCGGGCGGACAGTAGGGGTGAGATGTTGGCGGATCAAATAGAAGAAACGACGTTCTGCATAATAAACGGAGAAGCCCCCACACGTATGGTAGGAAGCTGTCACAGTTCGCCAGATATCTCAATCGTGAGCGCAGAACTCGTAAACTGCGTCAACTGTCAGCCGATGGTAACATTGGCATCCGACCACCTGCCTATACTTATTTCGCTCGAGCGTACCGCCGACTTCATCGTCACAGAAAAACGCACTTTCATAAACTTCAAAAAAAGGAAAGTGGGACGAATATAAATCTTTTACAGACAACCTCTTTGCTGCCCTCCCTATACCGACTGATCCCCGCCAAGGGGAGCGTGCCTTCCGCAAGGTCATTGAATCCACCTCGGCACGTTTCATTCCCGCCGAGAGAATTCCCGAAATTCGGCCCCACTTCCCGGCGGAGGCCGCAAACTTAGCGAGAGAACGTAAAATCGCGTGTTGTTGTTAGTGGTAGCAATGTCAATGCCGAATTAGATGTATTTGTGCGGTATAATGGATTCATTTGTCCTCGTTTAAGTCGTCTGTTACTGAGGAGAGTATTGTTAATTACATCTCTGATCACTTTGGCATTGCTGCTTCTAATATTGCTTGTTTTAAATTAGTAAAGCGAGATGTTGACATCAACTCTTTAGTGAGAGTCTCTTTTAAAGTTCGAGTGGTTGAAAATGCATACAGCAAACTTTTCAATGCTTCTCTTTGGCCCACTAATGTATACATTAAACCCTTCCGTTTTTTTCCAAAAGACGTAGACATTTCCGCGGAGTCGTAGATTTGTCTGATACCTTTCGTAATGACCTCAATGTCTATTATCAGAATGTTAGGGGTCTAAATACTAAACTAGTGGATCTTTTTCTCCGAAGTCATGACTTCTGTTATGACGTTTTGGTTTTTACTGAGACATGGTTGAAACCAACGGTGTTTAAGTCTGAGATATTAGCAGACTCATATGAGATCTTTAGAAAAGACCGATTAAACAGAGTTGGTGGAGGCGTGTTAATCGCCGTACATACCAGGTTCTCTGCTGAGGAAGTGTATTTCGATGATTCTGCTGATGTTGAAATCCTCTGCGTGCGAGTTAAACTCTTATCTACTTATAAATATTTTGTAGCGTCTTATATTCCGCCTCAGTCAGATATTTCTATATACTTAAAACACTCTTCCCTATTAAAGTTTATATTTGCTATGTCTAGGTCTGTTGATTCTGTCTTAGTGGCTGGCGACTTCAATCTGCCCTTTGTGTCGTGGAATTTTATTGACGGAATGCTAGTTCCCACTGCTTCTAATGTTATATTCTACGAGTTTTTAAATGACCTTGCAGACGTTGGTCTTTATCAACTTAACAGAGTTCATAATAAATTTGGCAAATATCTTGGTTTAATATTTTCAGACGACACATCGAATTGTTCTGTAACTCGATGTGATCCAGTGGTGTTGCCTGAGGATGTTTATCATCCAGCACTTTCAATATACCTGGATTGTCTCTGTTTACCGGTGCGGAATACTACTGATCCGAATGCGTCTTCTCGCCGGTTACTATTTAGGAAGGCCAATTGGTCTTTACTAATCGATGAAGTCTCTAAAATAATGTGGCCTGAGTACGATGGAGATATTGTGTTTAACAATTGCTTGTCTGAATTCATCAAGGTATCTTCTGGAGTTCCCCAGGGCAGTCACCTTGGTCCAGTGTTGTTCCTGCTCTTCATTAATGACTTCCCAAATGTTTTGAAGCACTGCATGGCGCTCATGTACGCTGATGATGTTAAACTGGTTATGCCCATTCGCTCACCTGAAGATAGGGCACTTCTTCAATCGGATTTGAATAACCTAGTTGAGTGGTGTGATGTGAACGTCATGTCACTAAACTTACCGAAGTGCAAGTTTATGTGTTCTATGTTTGTTATGTTATGTTTATGTGTGGAAATCTTTTAAATCCCATCAGTACTTGATAGGCGATTATATCATTAAGCAAGTAACAAACTTTACTGATCGTGGCGTTATGATGGACCCTAAACTGGACTTCAAATTACATATCGAATCGTGCGTGAATAGGCCTAGAGGGACTTTGGCTTTCTTAAAAAGGTGGTCAAAGGAATTCAATGACCCCTATGTCACTAAAACTCTTGTTTTATCGTTAGTTAGGCCTATATTGGAATATGCTTCCATTATCTGGAACCCGCGTTATCAGATTCATAGCGAAAAATTGGAATCGGTCCAAAAACAATTTTTGCTTTAAATCATTTGCCCTGGGATCCATCAAGGAATCTACCGCCCAACTGCAGCTGGTTAAAACTTTTACAGCTGCCTTCACTACAGAGCCGTAGGGAGATGCTTGGCGTTTTATTCACGGTAAAACTATTAAGAGAGATGACAAACAGTCCATTACTGCTTGGCGAGGTGATGCTTAATTTCCCTTTTAGGTCCTCTCGGTATTTCCAACTGCTATATTTAATTACCTGTAGATCGAATTTTCAAATGCATTAACCTCTTCGTTGTCTGTGTCAGGATTTCAATAATCACTGCAATAATATTGATACTTGTGACACACTTTACAATATACAAAAATATATACTCACTGCCTTGAACTCATAACTTATTCAAAATTAAAATGTTAAACTAAATCTGTTACCAGCTCCAGTTACTTTGGGCGGGTGGCTTGGAATCACGTCCTTTCTAACCTCCCACACATCGCAGCCCTACTCATTTTGTGTTAAATATACATCAGCTGCTCGAAATCACGTCCATTCCGACAGTACTAATAATCAATAGTTAAGTTGGGCGGGTGGCTTGGAATCAGGTCCTTTCCAACCTCCCACACATCGCAGCCCTACTCATTGTGTGTTAAATATACATCAGCTGCTCGAAATCACGTCCATTCCGACAGCACTAATAATCAATTCCGTTGCTCGGCATCACAGTCCATCCCGACAACTGATTTAATAATGTATATACATATTTGCTGTTATTTTTTAATAATTCGTTATCTACAGGTACTTTTATTGATGCGTGAAAATTAGCGTTCATTACACCTATTTTCAAGAGCGGCAATAAAAATGATATTACTAATTATAGGCCTATTTCAAAACTTTCCACCATTGCGAACCTCTTTGCATGTATCATCCAAGATAAATTACGTTTCTGTGTTAAGAATTTTGTGTGTCCAGAGCAGCATGGTTTTTTTCCAGGACGTTCAACTGTGACTAATTTGACTATTTTCTCGAATGACTGCCTCGCAGCTTTTCAGGCAGGATATCAGGTTGACGCTGTGTATACTGACTTTTCCAAGGCATTCGATCGGGTCTCCCATGTTATTTTGATAAAAAAGTTAGTCTGTTTTGGCTTTCACTCAGTATTTTTGAGTTGGATTGAATCCTATTTATTTAATCGTCGTTGCATGGTTGTGGTTGATGGTGTTCGTTGCTTCCTCCGGTGTTCCACAAGGTAGTATCCTGGGTCCACTGTTTTTTGTCATGTTTATTAATCAGGGCTGTCATGGAATCCAATTGTTGTCGGAATCGGATTTAAAAAAGACAAAAAAATTACTTTGGTGTCATGAAATCCAATGTTATCGGTTTAATGTTCGAATTGGAATTAGTGTCGGTTTTAGGTGTCACAGAATCCGATTTTATTGATTTTGCTATCGGAAACAAATCAATCAGTTAAATGCTGTTGGATTTCATTTTTTCATAGTTGTTTTTCCCTTGCAGTCGAATATTTTCTAAAAATGTAAGTAAATAAAGGTTTATTTTATAAAAATAAATGTAAATTTATATATATTTTCATTCTTAATAGGGAAAAGCATAAACATTCAATGCAAAACAGTATTTAGATTAAATTTATATAGAAACATCCAGATATTGCGAAGCGCTTCACGAAGCACATCATCTAAAATCGATGACACCTACACTCATGCTAGAATCCTTGCCAACTGATATTTGATAGGATCCTTCAGATAAAAATCGTAACGTAGCTGCCAGTTGCAGCACGTTAAGCGTCCTTCAGTGGTGTCCAATACCATTCTGAAAGCCTCTTTGTTTATGCGATAGTATGCGATCAAACTGCAAGCACACTATAAATATTTAGAAACGCACATTAAGGAATATTTTTACTTACGCTATCTCTGGCAGCTCCAATGGATTATGTTTAAATGCACAAAACAATTAATTTTACAAAATTTTGCCAAAAAAATTCAGGGCTGTCATGGAATCCAATGGTTGTCGGAATCGGATTTAAAAACGACAAAAAAATTACTTTGGGGTCATGAAATCCAATATTATCGGTTTAATGTTCGAATTGGAATTAGTGTCTGTTTTAGGTGTCACAGAATCCGATAATATCGATTTTGCTATCGGAAACAATCCAATCAGTTAAATGCTGTTGGATTTCATTTTTTCCTAGTTGTATTTCTCTTGCAGTTGAGTATTTTCTAAAAATGCAAGTGAATAAAGGTTTATTTTTACAAAATTTACATATATCTTCATAACAGGGGAAAGCATAAAAATTCAATGCAAAACAGTATTTTGACTGAATTTATGGAGAAACATCCAGATATTGCGAAGGGCTTCACGAAGCACATCATCTAAAATCGATGACACTGTGCTGCTACTTACACTCATGCTAGAATCCTTGCTAACTGATCTTTGATAGGGTCCTTCAGCTAAAAATCGTAACGTAGCTGCTAGTTGCAGCACTGGTAGAGCTTGCGAGCGAGTTAAGTGTCCTTCAATGGTGTCCAATACCATTCGGAAAGCCCCTTTGTTTATGCTATAGTATGCAATGTAACTGCAAATATACTATAAATATTTAGAAACCCACTTTCAGAAATATTTTTAATTACGCTATCTCTGGCAACTCAAATGAATTGCTGCGATCGCCCAAAATTTTCCTTTTGACCTTCTCGCAACTTTCTTCTTTCAATAACATAAATGCTACAACTGCTGATGCCATTTTGATGTCAATAAATTTGTTTATTTCTGTTTAGATGCACAAAACAATTATTTTATGAAATTTTGCAAAAAAAATTAACATCAAAATTGCCGATGCACCGATAACACTGCAAAACAGCTGATTCGAAAATCGCTTTTATTTACATTCGAAAAGAGCAAAACCAATACGGTTTTATGACACCAATTTAAATCAATATTGGTTTGTGATTCCGACAAAACGCAAAACCGACTTGGATTCCATGACAGCCCTGATTAACATCAAAATTGCCGGTGCACCGATAACACTGCAAAACAGCTGATTCGAACTTCGCTTTTATTTACATTCGAAAAGAGCAAAACCAATACGGTTTTATGACACCAATTTAAATCAATCAGGGCTGTCATGGAATCCAATTGTTGTCGGAATCGGATTTAAAAACGACAAAATAATTACTTTGGTGTCATGAAATCCAATGTTAACGGTGTAATATTCGAATTGGAATTAGTGTCGGTTTTAGGTGTCACAGAATCCCATAATATCGGTTTTGCTATCGGAAACAATCCAATCAGTTCAATGCTGTTGGATTTAATTTTTTCATAGTTGAATTTCTCTTGCAATTGAGTATTTTCTAAAAATGTAAGTAAATAAAAGTTTATTTTATAAAAATAAATGTAAATTTACATATATTTTCATTCTTAATAGGGGAAAACATAAAAATTCAATGAATCTATGGAGAAACATCCAGATATTCCGAAGAGCTTCACGAAGCACATCATCTAAAATCGTTGACACCGTGCTTCTACCTACACTCATGCTAGAATCCTTGCTAACTGATCTTTGATAGGGTCCTTCAGCAAAAATCGTAACGTAGCTGCTAGTTGCAGCACTGGCAGAACTTTCGAGCGAGTTACGCATCCTTCAACGGTGTCCAATACCATTCGGAAAGTCTCTTTGCTTAAGCGATAGTATGCAATGTAACTGCAAATACACTATACATATCTAGAAACCCACATTAAGAAATAGTTTATTTACGCTGTCTCTGGAAACTCAAATGGATTGCTGCGATCTCTCCAAAATTTTCCTTTTGACCTTCTCGCAATTTTCTTCTTCCAATAATATAAATGCTACAGCTGCTGATGCTATTTTGATGTCAATCAATTTGTTTATTGCTGTTTACTTGCACAAAACAACTATTTTATAAAATTTTGCCAAACAAATTAACATCAAAATTGCCGATGCACCGCAAAACAGCTGATTCGAACATCGGTTTTATTTACATTCGAAAAGAGCAAAACCAATACGGTTTTATGACACCAATTTAAATCAATATTGGTTTGTAATTCCGACAAAACGCAAAACCGACTTGGATTCCATGACAGCCCTGAATGATATTCGCTCTTGCTTCTCTAAAGTAAGATTCTTGATGTATGCAGATGACCTTAAGATATACTTGCCTATTCATAGCCTTCATGATGCGGTATTGTTGCAAGAAGCTTTGGATAAACTTAGTAACTGGTGTAATAATAATCGGTTATCACTTAACCAAAAAAGTGCTTTCAAATAACTTTTTCGAAGCGTTTCAACTTGATTGATACCGTGTATCAAATATCAAACTCGCCCCTGTTGCGGGTTAGTGAAATTAAGGACTTGGGAGTAATATTTGACTCGAAGTTTTCGTTTTCAAGTCATATTAATGTGTGCATTGCTAAGTCGTATGTCATGCTAGCTTTTGTTAGGCGTCATAGCTTGGATTTCAGTGACCCGTATACGCTAAAGCTTTTATATTCCCGTTTGTGCGATCCAAACTTGAGTACGCTTGTTTCATCTGGTCTCCGTATTATTCCTGCCACGTTGCAAGAATTGAACGAATCCAAAAAGTATTCGTACACTTTGCATTACGCAGTCTGCGCTTCTCGGATCATATCCCGACGTATAAAGCTCGTTGCTTATTGATTAACTTAAAATCATTGCAGAACAGGAGGACAATTTTATCGCTGTCGTTCGTTTTCGATTTGTTACGTGGGGTTGTTGATTGTCCTGTGCTCTTGGAGAGCATTTTCATTAATATGACGGCTAGAGCTCTTCGTGCTTCTGAGTTTTTTTCATATTGGTGTTCTTAGGGCTCTTTATGCGCGGAATGCTCCAATTACTAGAGCCTTAATTGAGTTCAATAGAATTTCTAAATTTTGTGAGATAGATTTTTCTTGTTCGAAAGATGGCTTTCTGAGTATTTTTAATACTTTTTGTAATTAAGGTAATTTATATTAACATTGTTAACTACTTTACAATTTTATAATTAGCCTATAAGATTCTTTTTTAATTGGCTTAAATAAATAAATAAATATTTTATAATATAATTTTGCTCACTATGTATGCTTCTGTAATTTATTTTGTAATCCGTAATTATATTTGGTCTGATTAGTTGTAAAATTTGTAGAATAATAAATAAATAAATAAATAAATAAAATAAATAAACTAAATAAATAAATAAAATTTCTTTTCAACCGGTTACTTTCGAACAAGACGTATTTGGAATCGGCTTTTTTTTTGGAACTGGCTGCCTTTTTATATCTGGTTAGTTTTTGGGTACCATTTACTTGACGTCGAAGCTTTACCTTTTCTAGGAACGGTTCTTTTCCCGATACCCGAATAATCACGAAGAGTGTTGTATAACTTTTCAGAACAAAAATTCTAACTACTCCCTATCTAATCTTTATTTTTTCACTAATCCACAGCTGATGCTGAGGCTTCACTTCGGGCTGCTGCGCTCATTAAACGTGCCTCTTTGTATATACAACAAGAAGAAAAAGACTTGGGTTTGGCCGATTTTGAAGCTGCATCAAAATTACAACCGGAAAATCCAGATGTCTATCATCAACGTGCACAAATCTATATTCTAGTCGATCAATTATCCGAAGCATTAAATGAATTTGAGAAAGTTGTAAAAATGGCGCCAAATCATGCAATGGCATACATACAAAAATGTTATGCAGAATATCGTATGGCGCTAATGTCACAAGATCAAATGCGTCTCATGATTGTTATGAATGAATTCAAGAATGCCATCGAAAAGTTTCCCGATTGTGTTGAATGTTATAGCTTGATGGCACAAGTTTTAGGCGATCAACAACAATTTCAACAAGCCGATCAATTTTACGAGAAAGCATTAAAATTAGCACCAGAAAATGCATCGCTCTATGTACATCGTGGTATAATGTTATTGCAATGGAAGGGCGATATCGAAGGTGCAATCGAACTTATGAATAAAGCGCTCGAAGTGGATGATAAATGTTTATTGGCATTTGAAACACTAGGCACCATAGAAGTGCAACGTGCAAATCTAAATCGATCTATCGAACTATTTGAAAAAGCAATAAAATTAGCAAAAAGTCGTCCGGAAATGGGACATTTGTATGCTTTGCGAAATGCAGCAGTTGCTCAAGTGAATGTAACACGAAAATTAGGTATTGATATGTCAACAATTTCAGCGCTGGCAGCGCAAACGGCGGGAATGCCAACAAGCGGATAAATAAATAAATTTATGTAGTTATTTAGAAGATAATACATATAGATAAATAATATTAGTATGTGCTAAGTATACATTAAAAATAGTAGAGACATGTTTGCAGTATAACTGCAAAACGGGCATGTTTTTTTTTTAGTTGTCTAAGTGGACTTGAGAATTTGTTGAAAAATTGGTTTTCTATGCAAAAAATGAAGTGCAAGACCTTGTTATTTATTATTAACACTAACTATATTTGGCTTTTGTTAATAGACTTTGTACAATAAACCAATATCAACTTTTTATTAAGCCACCTTAAGCTACTTGTAGCACAGTTTAACGATAGAGGGATTGCAGAGCTCAAAATTGCAGTATAATGTAAACATGCATTTTTCAACACTCAATGCAATAAGTTTTAACAGCGTGGAAAATGAAACCATTACTTTGGACCAGGCTACTAGATTTTTTCGTATTTGTACTGGGTATTGAAATTAACCCTCTCATGCCCCGAAGGGCCTAAAATTTTTTTTAGATAACATATACGTTAATGTTGGCTTCGATATAAATTAACAAAAATTTCAAAGTCATAGGTGTTCTGGTTCGCTCGTTACAAGATGTTGCCCATAGGCAACATCGGGCAATGGTGGTAAACTAAAAAACATGTTGATAGGTCTTTTATGCAACGTTTATTAAAATTTAAGTATGGTAAGACACAAAACAATTTTTTTTGGGATTGCAACACTAATAAACATTGCATTTACTGCATTTGGAGCGTGGAAAACCAGAGTGGCATAGCCTGCATCTTCCTTTTGATTCCCATAATAACCAGTGACCAATATTGTGAAATCGTATAGATTTTTCAGATTCTGAAACGTACGGTCTTTTTTGGACGTTTAATTCAGAGCCCGTCGAAATAGCAGGTGATGGTGATCCCGATGGTGAAGAGCTTGTTGATGGCTGCGCTGAGGTCATCCATCGTTGAAGGCAGTGATGATGGGCGACCTCAACTGAAATTTTAGAGGCGGCATATGGCTCTCATCACCGTCGGTATATTTAACGTCTCTGCGATACAACATCCAACTATTGACTACAGACGAATTTATACACCCATGAACCAATAAACAGATCCCGCAATAAAAAATGAGAGAGCACAAAATCATAGATAGCTGTGAAATAAATTTTCTCGTCGTGAAGTCACGCTTTTAACAACATGTTTTATTGCTGACTCAGTGTTCAGACTTTATTCCAATCGGAGTATTTTGCTCCGCTCTTACCTCCTACTACATTTTTTATTGCAAAGGTTTATTTGGATCGAGTTGAAAACTAAATAGTATTTCTACCTAATATCTTTTGGTTGAAGTTTTTATTATATACGTATGAAAAGCTGATTGTTTACAAGTGACGATTGGATGAAATGACGTGAATTCATTTTTCGTGTCTTAAAACATGTTTCTTCACATTCTACTCACAGTTTTTGTACTTTATTTGTACGGAATAAGAATAGAAGGAGTAAAATGTAAGCAAAAAATGCGTCCGGCCACGATCTGTAAATCCTGCCAAAATTCAACGAGCTGTATGTTCTTGAAGTTTTATATAAAAGTTAAGTACGTTGAGTCAGTGAGGCCAGCTAACCCACTTTTGCGATAACAGTCGCCAATTGGGGGCACCAAGCGAGGTCAAATCTTCCTCCAACTATCTCTCCCAACTCAGTGAAGGTCTTCTCTTTCCTCTGTTTACAAACTGCCGGAGCGTGTTCGTTCATCCGCATAACATGCCCTACCTAACAAAGCCTTTGGATTTTTAATCCCTGCACTATCGTCATATCTGCGTAAAGATCATATAGCTCATCATTATACCTCCTTCGATACTCGCCGTCGACATCACACATATGACTATAAACCTTCAGGAGAACTTTTCTCTCGAATACTCCAAGAGCCATCTCATCTTCTCTCGACACCTTCCATGATTCCGAGCCATACAACAGGACAGGTATGATGGGTGACTTGTAGAGCGAGAATTTTGTTCGTCGAGAGAGGACTTTACTTTTCAATTGCCTAAAGAAGCACTTGTTGGCAAGAATTATTCTCCGTTTGATTTCTAAGCCGACATTGTTTTTGCTTTTAATGGTGCTTCCAAAATGAACGAAATCCTTCACAGTCTCGAATTTATATCCGTCAACAGTGAGCTACAAAGGCCGCAATGACAGCAAGTACTTCATCTTGTCCAAATTTACTGCAAGACCCACTTTTTTTTGCTTCTTTATCTTATACCAACTCTTCGCCTCCCTGTTTGAACAGCTCGGCGGGTATCCCGCCATTACTTGGCACCTTGTGATTTTTTAGCCGTCATATTGATTGGATGCCGGGAAGTGTTTTTCATCATCGGCGACCGGGGTATCGGGTTCGTCTTCCCCCACACTCTGTACGTCAGTTACCAGGTCGTCATTGTCGTTCCTACAGGAATCTGTCCCGGTCTTCAAAACCTAGGTCCATGAAAAGAGCATGAAATATGTATGGTAAAACGAAAATAATAATTATACGATTTTTTCGCGCTAAATATCCGGGGGGATAGAATGTGGTGTGTTAATGGGAGCATTAATTGGTCATCCTATACGTTTTAGGCCGACTCCATGTGCATCTGATAAGGCAGATAACTTTTTTGCTGAGATACATTTATTGGCAAAAACACAATCGAGAGGTTTGCCAAGCCACCAAATCAATTTGATGTTAGTTGTTCGTCCGCTTTCAAGAAGGAAGAAAAAATATACTCTGAAAATTTAATTTTTACTCCGGCGTAGTCGTTTACTCAGGTAACAGTTTTAAATACTCCGAACACTGGTAGCGAAACATGAGAGAAATGTAATAAATCGAAAAATTTCAAAATCGCTACGTCATCAAACTTTTTTTTCAAATTCGATTACAAATACAACAATTCCGGAATGCGGAATCTTAGCTTATTCGATTATGTTATACACCAGTAAACTATACGCATATACCATTTATTTGAACGATGGTTGATTTTGTACAACTCTAACAGCATATTAGCAAGATCGACTCCTCCCATGTGTTTGTTATAGCATTCAACGATACCAGGACGAGGTATGTTTATAAACTTCTTCTCTTTTCGGCACCATCTCTTGCACTCACTCATGGGATTTGTACCTGCGTAGTTAGAAACCAGTTGCACACTCTTGTTATCATACCAAAGACAAGCTATCAAATCATGCATTGCTTCAAATTTAAAATTGCTTAATCCACGACCTCGTTTTTGAAGATCCTTCTCACTGGTTAGGGCGCAATTTTTCAATCTATTACTTCGGATTGTACCTACGGCTAGTATACCTCTCTGCTTTAGAGCAATCATCAAACTTATTGACGTAAACCAATTGTCAAAAAATAACTTGAAATTTTGGTTCATGGGAATATTGGTAGCCAGATCTAAAAAAATATCCGATGATATTCCCAAACCAAAAGACTTGCACGTTCCTTCTTCAATGTAGAGGGTGAAATCGTAAATAATGCCAGATACACCAAACCTAGTGAACATTTTGAGGCCCCATTTGTAGGGCTTATTCGGCAGATATTGTTTCAAACTGTGTTGTCCTTGTAAACATATATTTTCGCAATACATAAAAATCTACAATCTACATATGTACGAATAAAATTAAATACCTTTATATGCAATCATTTGCTCGTCAACACTTTGGAATTCTTCTTGAAAGAACTGGATGAAGTATTTGGTTGCTTTACCTCATTACAATGCACTTCGCTTTTCCAATTGAAATCACTTTCCGCTACTTCTGAACTCCTCCATCTCAAACTTTGTAAATCTATTTTCTCAATCACCTGTACAATCTCTTCCTCTCCTTGAAGCTCGTTGCTAATTAGTCCCTCAATCAGGCCGACTTCTACATTTTCTTCCTTATCAATCACGTTTTTCACAGATTCTTCAAAGAAATTTTCAGTACTTTCTAGTTCATCTTCATTCCCCTCATCTCCAGAATCATCCCAATCAAAATTAACAATTTTTTTCAATTTCTGTCTTGGTTAGATCTCTTGGGCGCATATAAATTTGTACATACATATATAAATTTGCATTATTTGGAAATGTCCATAATTGACCAATGTTGCCTAAAGGCAACACCAGCTTCAGAAAATTTGTATAAGCAAGCTAAACACTTTTATGATTTTCTTTTGCGTTTTTAGATCTCTCACCTTTATTTAATACAAACTATTCACTTGTTTTTGCAACAAAATATTTTTTTCAGTATCTTTTTACAATTTTCTGATAAACACTTAACTTGCGAAATAATCACTACAAATTCTCTCAACAGATAACGGATCCTAAATGATAGCATGCACATCGTACAAAAGAAAAACAGGACTGCATGCTTCTATAACTCATAAGCTTAGCAATGCAAAAAAAACTCATGTAAAGGTAATAAAAAAAACGGCACAAAATGCTTCTAAGTATAATGTTGCCTGTGGGCATGAGAGGGTTAAACAATATTTGGCCTCATATCAAAGAGTTTGGAGCATGCATTTCGTGTACCCTAGCCCGCGTTTTATTAAGCATAGATACTACTTCTTGTAGACGAATGATTTCATACATATTGAAAATGTAGCAAAATGCACTGGGTTACTATATATAATTTTATATTTTTTTTAAAACCAATTTTGTTGCATAACTACAAATATTAGGAAACAACATATTTTATTCATACAGCTTTTTTTGTTGGCTCTGTTATCGATCAAAAGTCATCTATTAGTGTACTTACTTAATTGGCGCTTATCCGTCTAAACGGTTGACCGTCCAACAAGGCGCGCCAGTTGCTCCTTCGCACCGCCAACCGGCGCCAATTGGTCACACCAAGGGAGTTTAAATCGTTTTCCACCTGGTCCTTCCAACGGAGTGGGCCCGCCCTCTACCTCTGCTTCCATAGGCGGGTTCCGATAGAAACACTTTCTTGGCCGGAGCATCATCTTTCATTCGCATAACATGGCCTAGCCAGCGCAGCCGCTGCGTTTTAATTCGCTGGACTATGTGGATGTCTGCGTATAGCTCGTACAGCTAACCATTAAATCTTCTTCGGTACTCGCCATCGCCAACGCGTAGAGGTCTATAAATCTTTCGAAGAAATTTTCTCTCGAACACTCCCAAAGCCGCTTCATCTGCTGTTGTCATGGTCCATGGTTCTGCCCCATATAGCAGGACGGGTACGATAAGTGATTTGTAGAGTTATGATTAGTGTACTACACTTTGTTAATATGCAATCTTCTTTCTGTTTTTTTGCCCAACGCCTAGAGAATCCTTGTGTAACTCGCAAACACTAAATTATCTATAATATAACTTATGTACGCTTAAATTATTGTTATTGATTGAAATAAATAAATTGGAAGCTCGTTTAAGTGTTGGAACTTAAATTACAAAGAAATTTAAAGCTTGGATTTTTATTTTAACCAAAAACCTTCTCACTCTATCGTAATCCCACGAATACAAACTGGGATATGTTCAGCATTATATGGCACAAGCCAAGGCAAGAAAAGTAGTTGGTCAAAGTCTTTAACCAGGCAAGACGCAGAATGGAAATTTTGTGATGGCATTGCGGGTTTCAGAGGCAGCAAGGCATCACAAATCTCTAGCCAAGCAGCAAAAAATACGAGACTAGCAATAAAACATCCTCAATCAGCCTCCAGGACAGAGGAAGCGTAAGCCAACTCACTGCTTGAAGCCCAGTCCCCAGACGCATTGTCAAATAAAACGAAGGCAGTTACTGTGGTAATAGTCTAGTGGAGGGGTCGACTGCTAATACGCTACCAAAAATATCGAGAGAGCTGTCAATCGACGCGTCTTGACATCAGTATTAATAATCCGAAGGCGTTCGGGTCCTTCCGAAACCGGGGGTTTTATCCATAGTATTTTTGTGCAGAACACCTTTCGGCGTTTATAAAAAATTATTCTGGGTGGGTTCAACACCGGTTTGGAGACCAAAACTATATCCTTGCAAAACACTTATTTTTGTGTATGTATATTTACTAAGTTTATTTAATATGAGTGAATATGAACATTTCGATATAAAATGCGTTGAGTTAATACTAAAGAATAAAAAAGAACAAAAAAGAATAAGCAAAAACAGAGTTGCCAAAATGATAGTAAATTAATTCAGTGTGTGGCGTTACCACTTCGTTTCATACATAACATTTTTCCCTCCTCTGCAGGAGTTAAGGTGAGAATGGATCTCTCGGTTTCTTTTGTCTGGTCGACCGCCGAAGGGCTGCCGGCGTCTCGCTTAGTTCCGGATCTCTTTCCGGTGTCGCCTGCCGTGCTGGTGTTGAATGCGATGGCGGTGTATCGTCCTGTATTATAGTAGTGTTGGGAGTAGAGAACCCTTCCAAATCTTCTTCTGATCCCAATGATATATTTTGTGGTGATTCTATGGGTGTTTCGACTTCTTCGTGGTTTTCTACTATACCCGATGCAGCTGTGCCGTTCTCTTTAGCTGCAACCCTCGTTTCATGATGATTCACTTCCGGTGTTGCTTTATCGGGCCCCGCGTGTGACTTCCGTATTTGGTCTACATGTCTTTTTATCATTTTCCCATTGAATTGTATTTGATAGTGAAGATCCCCTAGACGGGCGTGTATTGTTCCTTTGAGCCACTTAGAAATTCGCGGGTTACCCGACAGGAAGTATACGTTTTGATTTACCTTGAACTCTCTTCCCTTTTTTTTGAGATGCATGTATTGTTTTTCCTCTACTTTCCTCGAGATTTCCTCTGGTCGAATAAAGTCCAATCGTGTTCGTAGTTGCCGCTCCATAAACAATAGTGCTGGCGAGGTGCCTGTTGTCGAATGTGGTGCATTTTTGTACTGTCTCAAGAATTCGTTTATGTTTTCCTGCAAAGAACTATTCGTGGTACCCATTGCTTTCAATTCGTTCTTGACCGTCTGTACGCTTCGCCCTGCTTGTCCGTTAGTTGCCGGGTGATACGGTGCTGAGTATTTGTGATATTTAACACCGGCTGTAGTCAGGAAGTTGTTAAATTCCGCGGACGTGAAATTTGTTCCATTATCAGATACAACCGTTTGAGGAACGCCATAAGCCGCAAATACGTCGTCCAGCAAAGTAATTGTCGCGGCCGCCGTAATTGATTTAGTGATTTTCACCTCTAACCACTTGCTATACGCATCCGAGATTATCAGTAGCATTGCTCCTTCGAACGGCCCCGCATAGTCAATATGAATGCGTTCCCACGGTCCCTTGGGATACTCCCAATGATGATCGCTACTTTTCCGGGGTTTGTTTGCCTGTTTTGCACATGATTCGCATTTGTTCGCCATGTTCTCGATATCATTGTCAATGCCCGGCCAGTATATGAATGAGCGGGCGATTCCTTTCATCTTGACAATCCCTAGGTCTGATGTGTGTAAATTGTCAAGCAGTTTGGCTCTGTACTTTGGTGGAATGACGACGCGATTATCGCACATCAAACATCCTGACGATAGCTTGTAACTCCCTTCTGGGGACTTGTATCCTGTTCTCTTCAAGCATTGACCTGTTTCCAGCAGTTTAATTATTTTACCCAGTCGCTCGTCTTTTCTCGATTCGTTTGCAATTTTGTCGGATCTTAATGGTAATTGGTTGATTTGGCGAATTACAAAGTTGTCGAACTCGTCGTATTCGTCTGGATTATCCGTATATGCCTGCCGCACATGTCCCACCTGTACTGGTTGCTGTCGTAGAGGGTGGGCCCGTGAAAGATAGTCGGCGTTAGCGTTTGCCTTTGAATTTTTATACACCACTTCGAAATCAAATCTACTCAGAAAGTCTGCGTAATTAGCCATTCTGCTAATGCAAAGTACTGGTAGAGACTTGTCTGGTTGTAAAATTTGTGACAACGGTTTATGATCTGTGATTAGCGTGAAATGACGCGCGTACAAATATTTGAAAAATTTCTGAACTGCCCATACTATTGCCAGTGCCTCTTTGTCCATCTGTGGGTATCGCTGTTCTGCAGTATTCAGTGTTCGACTTGCGTATGCAATGGGTCGTTCAGTTCCGTTCTCTAAGCGATGTGATAGCACCGCTCCCAACCCTGTTTGACTCGCGTCCGTCGCTAGTAGAACCGGTAGTGCCGGGTTGTAGGGTATCAAAACTTGTGGAGAAACCAGCGCCTGTTTTAGATACTCAAAGGCTGAATTTGCCTCTTTGGACCAGTGAAATTTTTCGCTTTTCAGCATATCGCGCAATGGTCGCGCTCTCGTCGCCAGGTCTGGGATAAATGCACTATAGTAAGTAGCTTTTCCTAAAAACAGCTGTAGCTCCACCACACTCGTTGGTTTGGGGCTATTCAGTACAGCTCCAATGTGTTTGTCAGATTTATGCACCCCCTGTGCGTCGATTCGATGGTCTAAAAACTCCACTGATGGAGTAGCAAAAACACACTTTGACTTATTTAAGCGTAGACCATTGCATTTGATGCGATTTAGCGTTGTCGCCAAAACCCTCAGCAGCTCTTCAAAATTTTCCGCGAACACCAAGATGTCATCAAAGAAATTTAAAACGTTTGGCACTCCTTGCAGGAGCGTCTTCATTTTTCTTTGCCAAATAGCTGGAATATTTGCTGCCCCATATACCGCACGAGTCGGTCGTACTAGTCCGTGTGTAGCTGTGTTTAATGTCAAAACATGTGCGAAATCATCGTCGATCGTAAGGTGTGTATATGCGTCGGTTATATCCAAGTGACAAAATATCGCCGCTTTTTTCATTTTATTGAACAAGTCTTCCGCTTTAGGAATCGGATGTTCGTCAATAATCATTCTTGGATTAACCGTTGGCTTGTAATTGCCAGTGATGCGAATATCTCCATTTTTTTCGCGACTACATGTGCTGCTGAAGCCCATTCCGAATGCTCTACTCTCACGTAAAAGCCAGACTGGATTTTGCGATCTATTTCCTTGGCATACGCCTCTCTCAATGCCATTGGTATTTCGCGTGCTCGTGCGAACACTGGTGTGGCTCCCGCCTTCAGCTTCACTTTTGCAGGCGGCCCTCTCAACTTACCCGCTGTCGTGTCAAAGACTTCTTCGTAACTTGCAAGGAGATGTTGCAGCCGTTCTCGTTGGTTTTCTGAAAGTTTTGGCGCGGTTGAACTTATAGAGTTAATTTGCCTGGCTGACGAAAATAGCTCCGAAAAGTTAATTTCACGTGCGAATTGTGAGATCCATTCTCTGCCGCAAAGTGTATCGAAATCTTCTTGGACAACATACAGATTCAGGCGCCGCTTAGTCCTCCCCATTGATGCGGTTGCTACAACCCTACCCATGCAGTTCACTCTATGCCCCGTGTAGCTAGTAAATCGTCTGTCTGTTTTTAATAATCTAAAATTCGGTTTTATAGCGCGAAGAGTTTTATAATTAATAATGGCGCATGGGGCACCCGTATCAAGCTCCATCTTTATTTTCTTTCCATCGATATTTACGTGAAGCATTTTTCTGTCTACTGCTTTACATACATTAATGTTGTTCAGCTGCTGAACTGGTTCGAGCTCATCCTCTGAAATCTGATCTAGTTTTGCCTTGCACACTTTTGCAACGTGGCCCAATTTTCCACACGAAAAATATTTGGAGCTACTGAATTTGCAGTCTTTTCTGCTGTGTTGGCCCCCACATCCGTAACAATTTGCGGATTTTTCTTTTGGTTTCTTGGTCAACTTTTCAGCATTTGCATTTCTTTTTGTTTTGACTGGTTCGTATCCCAGTTTAAACGTTGGTTCACTTGGTTGTTCCCACTCTGTACACTTCAGATCTGTTGTTGCACTTTGTGTTACTTCGATTGTGTGCGCAATTTCGTATGCCTCTGTAAAATTGTTTGGCTTTTTACTTATAACCTCATTGCAAATATATCGTGAATCCACGCCATATAGTAACTGCTCTGTTAACATCCTATCCAAAAAGTCGCCATATTCACAATATGCAGCGCCCTTTTTTAAACGAAGTGCGTACTCGGCAATCGATTCGCCTTTTTCTTGCTTACTTTGTCTAAATTTGATACTTTCAGCATACTTGTTCCGTGAGCCATCAAAATGGCGAATTAACACGGTTTTCATTTCATTGTATTTCAGCGAGTCAGGCGTCTTTGGGCTAACAAGTATTTTTAGTGCGGCGTTCAGCTCTGCCCCCATATGCACGAGTACGAATTGTTGTTCCTCTTCTGGAACTTTGCTCAGCTGTAAGGCCCAATCTACGCGTGTGAAAAAATCCTGCACTGAGGATTTGTCTTCTGACTTGTATTCTGCAATACTAAACGGTGGCGGTTTGGTTGCTGCCCGCTGATTTGCATTTGCCCCAGCACTGTGGGACGCCCCCTCTACAGCCACGCGAATTGCCCCTGCCAATGCATCCATCACCCTCTTCAAATCTTCCGGTGTGAGGCTCATCTTTTTAATCCCACTTTTGACACCACTTTTGTGTATGTAGGTTAGGTTAGGTTGCAAGGGCTGAGCTGAACACTATGGTAACAGCTCACTACTTAGGCCACCAATGGGCCCATTGTAATACCCTGTACGGTCTCAAAAGAGGACCCCTACCCTGCCTGAAGCGGGTCAAACCACCTCGTGGAAATTATAAATTTTGCCGGAGCCTTTACTTCATAGCAAGAGACCTCAGCTAGGTCATGTAGAAAAGGTTTACCGAGGATAGCCATCCTACGCCTACTAAGCGTTGGACAGTGACAGAGAAGGTGCTGGACGCTCTCTTCCTCCTCTGTACATCTGCAGCTGCGACAAAAGTCGAAGGTCGCTACCCCCATTCTAGCACCGTGCGTGCCTATTAAGCAATGCCCTGTTAGAACCCTTATCAGGGACGATAGAGCTGGTTTGTTTAGAGTCAGAAGCGCTTCTGTGCGCCCCTTGTCATATGAGGGCCAGGTTTGCCTGGAATTCTCACACGAAGATATGACTGACCATAGTCCATTTGCGATTCTTAAAGTGTTTGTGCTCACACGAAGCCTGAAAGTGGCCATGGGTATGCCTACCGAGATAGTTCACAGCCCTGTGTATTGCCAGCATTTCCGCTTGGTAAACACTACAGTGATCCGGTAGGCGAAAAGAGACCTCTAGACCCAGATCCGGCGAAAAAAGGCCTGCTCCCACCTTCCCGTCAAGCTTAGAACCATCCGTGAATATGTTGATGGCACCCGATACCGTATGTTGTCTGGTATTCCAGTCCTGTCGCGATGGTATATATATACTGTAATTTTTAACGAAGACGTTATTTGGCGTGCAGTAGTCAGTGCGCGCCGGTATTGGGACTGGGGCGCTCGTGCCCAGGATTGTCGCGTGTCCACCAGATCCGTTTGACCAGAGACCTGTTTCCCTTATGCGTAGAGCGGCGATGACCGCTATTTCCTTCGCCACCAGGTCCAGAGGTGGAAGGTATAGCATTGTGTTAAGTGCTTCAGATGGAGTGGAGCCGAGAGCCCCGGTGATGCAGAGTTCCGAACTCCGTTGCACCTTTTGAAGCGTCTTAAGATAGGTAGTTTTAGTTAGTGCAGGCCACCAGACCAAGGCACCATAAAGAAGAATCGGGCGCACAATGGCTGTATAAATCCAGTATGTCACCTTGGGGGAGAATCCCCAGGAGGTGCCAATTGCCCTCTTGCAGGTGAACAGCGCTGCTGCTGCCTTTTTGCATCGCTCCACTATATGGTCATTCCACAATAGCTTCCTATCCAGAATTATACCCAAATACTTGACTCGATCGCTAAACGCTAAAACCGTACCCTCAACTCTTGGCGGTGTTAGATTTGGCACCTTGTACCTCCTCGTGAAGAGGACAAGCTCGGTTTTGTCCGGGTTCACTTCCAAGCCTGTGGCTGTGGCCCAGTGCGAGATTTTGGATAGTGCCCCTTCCATTAGGTTGCAAAGAGTTTGCGTAAATTTCCCCCGCATGGTGACGCAGATGTCATCTGCATACGCGATCACTTGGTGACCTTCCGATTCCATGAGGCGGAGTAGTTGGTTGACGGTAACCACCCAAAGTAACGGAGAGAGAACACCTCCCTGCGGAATCCCTCTGCCGACCGGTCTGCGGATCACACATCCACCTAGCTCAGTTTTAATCTGCCTACGCGTAAGCAGATTGTATATAAACTCCACCAGGCACGCGTCCACCCCCAGATCGGTCAGCGCCGAGGTGATGGACTCAGGGAGAACGTTGTTGAAAGCACCCGCTATATCTAGGAAGGCCTTGCGGCCTAGCGACCTTTCGATAGCGGATACCAGTGAGTGCAAGGCCGTGTCAGTTGACCTGCCCTTAGTATAGGCATGCTGTGCTTGCGAAAGAAGCGACGGCTCAATCCTCCTCCTGATGTGATCCTCTAGAAGTCTTTCGAGTACTTTAAGCAGAAAAGAGGATAGGCTTATAGGCCTATAATCATTTGGTTTAGAGTGGGAGGGTTTCCCTGCCTTGGGAATAAATACCACGTTGACTTCCCTCCACGATACTGGTACGTAATTTAGCCTAAGACAACCTATAAACATCCGTTTAATCCAGAGCCTTATAAGTTCGGCAGTATACTGGAGCTGAGCCGGAAAGATTCCATCCGGCCCCGGCGATTTGTAGGGCTTGAAGGTCTGTAACGCCCAATCTATCCTTTTATCGTCTGTGATTTCGCTTATCAGTTGATCATTAGGTGACCCTCCGCTGACAAAACTTGAAGACACGCCCGTTCCTGCTGGGAAGTGCGTATCCATTAGCAGGTTTGTGGTTTCAGCGCTGGAGTCCGTCCAGTGCCCATCCGGCTTTTGGACGTAACTTAGCTGAGTTGGAGATTTTGATAGCACCTTCTTTAACCGGGAGGCCGCGGATGAGGATTCAATCCTGCCGCAGAAATCCCTCCAGGAGGATCGCTTTCCATTCCGGATTGCTTTTATATATATATTTATCTTCGCTTTATAAGCAGCCCATGAGGATTCATGTCCATCATGCTTTGCTTTATTGAAGGCCGCCCTACATGACTTTCTAAGTTTATCAAGATCAGCCGACCACCATGGTGGTTTGTGTCTTTCCAAAACCTTTTTAGCCGGGCAAGCCCTATCTAAAGCATTCCTACAATTTTGACTGAAATTGTTTACAAACAAGTCCAGCTCCTCCTCGCTTTCTGGGACTCGTACCTCCTCAGATAGCTTTTTACCTACAATCTTCTTATAGTAGCCCCAGTTAGTTCCTCTAATGTTTTGTATATACTTAGGACTTGCGTGCGCCTGCGATATAGAAAAACTTATATATCTATGGTCAGAAAAGGAGTGCTCCTTTAGAACCCTCCAAGAAACGATAAGGTCACTGAAAGAGTCTGCGACCAGTGTTATGTCAAGGACCTCTTTGCGGTTCCTCTTAATGAAGGTGGGATCATTTCCCCTATTACATATACTCAGGTTAGTGCCTAACAGATAGTTGAATAGAGACTCACCTCGGTCATTTGTATCTCTGCTGCCCCACTGGGCGTGATGTGCATTGGCGTCGCCTGCGAGCAACATAAAATCGTTTCGTGGATTTGCCGCTCTCACGAACTCCTTGAAATTATGCGGTGGTAATGAGCCTTGGTGATCGTGCGCTAGGTAGAAGGAGGCGAGTTTAAAGCTCCTCCCTAGCCCCTCGACGCTGACCGCTGTCAAATCCCCATCGCTATAGTTGGGTAGAAGAAAAACATTAAGAGTAGACTTAGCCAATATGCATGTGCGAGGCTTACCCTTTTCCTGAGCGCTATAAAGCTTATACGCTGGTGTCCGCAGGCCACGGATCCTATTGCCAGTGATCCACGGCTCCTGGACTAGAACGATGTCTACCACACCTGAAGACAGGTGCAGTAGGAGTGCAGCTGATGCTGCTTTGCAGTGATGCAGGTTTATTTGGAGGACCCGGATCACTGCTTGTTTGTGCTCTCCCCCGTGAGCGTCGCGTCGGAATCGCCATCCTCCAGAAGCTGACCCTCAGAGTATAACCCTCTGAGAGCCAAGCTTCCGCTCGAACTTGCCGAAGCATAGCCCCCAGCTTCTTCGCCCTCGTCTACCTCCATCTCGTCTTCACTGGGGGGAGTTCAGCCACCTCCGCACGAGATGCAAGGTTTACCAAGGCTTCGACATCAGCCTTATAAACCTTAAGGCTTATATTTTTGAAGCCGTAGCTTACCCTGAAATCCTGCCTTTTCAACGCTTCGACGCTTGCGCTGTCGAGCAGCAGGACTATCTGCATCGTGGCCCGTTCAGTCTTCTCAACGTTAACCACCTTCCAGTTTTGGGTCGGTAGACCCGGGTTGTACTCCTGGAGAAGTTCCAGGATATCAGCGGGGTCCGTTGGCGTCACTGGAACCCAGGCTCGCGCCCTTGGTCGTGAGGGGATATCACACGCCTCCACTACCTTGAGGCGCGCGCCCGGATACACCTCCCCTATCAGCGAAACGGCGGCTTTATAAAGCTTCGCCGACCTGGCGTCGTCACACGCAATTAGTTTTATATTGCCCTGGAACCACCCCGCATCGGTATAAGAAGGCGGCGGACCAGGGTTATCTTTCTTGACCTTAACGGCCACAGTAGCGAGCGCTGCCTCGATCCACTTCCACTGCTGTTTCGGGATCCTGCCATCTTCGCTGCTCTCATCCATCACACCAATGATCTGCCGATCCTTGGCTATTTCGGCGAAAGACCGAGTCCAGCCTCCCTGCACCTTGGCCCTTTTCGGCGCCGTAGGGTTGGCTTCATCTATGGACCGCTGGCGCTTCGAGGCTTCATCGCTCTCGACCCAGTCCGATCTGAACTCCGGCAACATTTGCTTCGCCCAAACAAGATCACGCTGAGCCTTTGCCCACTTCTCTGCGGAAACTTCCCCATCCCTAACCGGTGAGGAGGCATTCCTACGCAGGATCAGGGCAGCCCAGCGCTTGTCCTGATTACTGGGCTTTTTGCCTCCCTTGACCCTGGAGCCGGCCCCCACACCCCTGGAGCCCCCAGAAGCCAAACCGCCAGACGCTTGACGCTGAGTGGCAGCCGAACTGGTGACTACGGGATGAGCGGCAGCCGCCCCAAGGGCCTCCCGGTCGGTGGCCCCTCCCCGAGAGGTACCGGCCTTTGGAGTACCCAGACTGGATTTTACCTCAGCCCTTTCCCGCCTAGGTTTGTCCTTGGCCCTATAGCCGACCCCTCCCCTCGCCCTGACCCCCAGCAGTTGACCCACCAGACGCTTGTCGCTGGGTGGAGGGCTTGCTGGTGGGGCCCAAGGGAGGGGTGGTAGTGGCACTGATGACCTCCCGGTCAGTACCCCCTCCATGAGAGGTACTGGCCATCGGACTGCTCGAACCGGATAAACTCTCGGCCCTTTTCTGCCTATCTGCCGCTGCAGCAGCGAACCTCTGAGGAGTTCTCTCAGTTAATTTTAGGCCCGGCTGAGCCGTAGCCTTAGCGGAGCAAGCTCCTAACGACTTCTTCTTTGGAGAGTCGCCCTCCTTATAATTTTTTAGAATTTTATCGTCCATACTTTATACCCACGAGTAGCGGAGAAGGGGAAAGGTCCACTCGGACAGAGATCCGCGATGTCCGGGTAAGGCTTAGTAGCATCGAAGGTCGCCCGGTATTCGATGCACTCCGTTAACGACTGGGCTATTTATGGGCCCCCAGCCAGGCTGATCCTCGGCACGGGTCGTATAACACCTTGATCCAGCCCATTTAAGGAGAGGGGGAGAGAAAAAGGAAAAAGGAAGAAGAAGGGAAAAAAGGGTTTGAGGAGAGTGGGAAGAGGTCGCCGCTCGAATTAGCCGCCGAAGCGTTACCAGGTGCCACCACGAGGAGGCTCCGCCCCTACATGAGGGATGGAGGGTGTAAAAACACCTACGAGTCGACTGTTTGGGGTGACGCCGGTGAGTGCAAGGCGCAAAACATTCCCATGAAAGGCACCCTTGGTATGTATATTTACTAAGTTTATTTAATATGAGTGAATATGAACATTTCGATATAAAATTTGTTGAGTTAATACTAAAGAATAAAAAAGAACAAAAAAGAATAAGCAAAAACAGAGTTGCCAAAATGATAGTAAATTAATTCAGTGTGTGGCGTTACCACTTCGTTTCATACATAACACTTATGTTGACAATTTTTTTTGTGGTTACAACAACATTACAACAACCAAATGAAAATCGCCAACTTCAACTGCAAATATCTCCGGACAGAGATACAATTTTTCTTTTCCTTCGGATTATTGATCGTCAATACGCGTCTTTTGACACCTCTCGATATTTTTCGTAGCGTACTAGCAGTCGACCCCTCAACTAGACTTTTACCGTTACTGCAAGGCCGGCAACCATAGACAGGAGCGTCACCAACGGCATAGGGTCATTTAAACTCTACACATCTTCAGGAGTGTGTGGCGTCTATAAAACCTTGCGCGCTCCTGCCTATATGTCGATGCTGTGGAGGAGATCAATGTACCCAGTTTCACATCTTTTGCTCTGAAAGCAGTGGGCAATTGATTGGACACAAGGTCAGCTCAAAAACTCTAGCAAAAATATGTGGTTTCTTATACATTGGGGAACCTTTGACTATACAGCCCACGAAAGTGTTAATAGTGCGCTGGAGAAAAAAGAAGTTCATCGGCCTATCAGAATGTCAATAGTTGCTGAACTGAAGACAGCACAGTATAAATGAGGACTACAAAATCCTGCGCATTGGTTGGCATCTGTCCTCCTGCTTTGGAGTCTAGTAGGCGAACTCCTACATATAATCGGTAAGTCCCAGTTCATACACAGATACAAACTGCCGGCGACAAACTTCTTTTCACGCGATTGGTGAGGTAGAGCTTGACGAGCAAGGTTACGAGTACGGAGTTGTATCTGTGTATGAACTTAGAGAAATCCGCTGACAGGGGTACGCGGAAGAGAGTTTTATTATTGCAATAGGCAAATTCGAGAGCACCCAGTGTGATATAATGCGGGAGGGTTGTAGTTGACGAAAGATTGGTGCACCAAATTGAATGGGGTTTACACTTCAACTGCAATTGTATCTCAAATCCAGAGCCGTAATAAAATCCTCAAATCTCTTGCCGGCAGCATTTAGCATAAAGACAAAAAGAGACGCTCATTACCACTTACAAAATACTGCTCTCAGAACCGCCACGGGCTGTCTTATGTCCCCAGAACACCATCTACATAATGAAGCGAGAATACTCCCCATCAGGGAGATAAACGAGATGATAACCAAACAGTTCCGGTTGAATACCCAGAAACCTGGGCATCCCAACAGGCATCTGATTGATGGGTCAACACCGCCTAGGGACTTAATGAGTCATCTCCGTAAGCATTATGAGGAAATACGGCACCTGAGAACTCAGCCGTATGAAGAAAAAAAACACAAGCAGGTCCTCGGTGAACTCCACAAACAGGCGGTGGACCTTTATGTCAGGAATTGCCCGGTGAATCCAGTACTCAAAGAGCAGTACCCAAAACTTGCGGAAGAGGAACGCAAACTCCCCAGGGAAACGCGAGTCACTCTAGCTCAACTTCGATCACTATACTGGAACAGTTTAAACTCTTACCTATCCAGAATCAACACCGACATAAAATGTATGCCCTGCTTGCAATGTGTCCCCACATGACACCAACCATCTCTTTAATTGTAATGTGGAAGCAACGCCTCTAACATCCCTCTCATTATGGTCCACCCCTGTTGAAACAGCAAGTTTCCTAGGATTGCCGTTAGAGGATATTGATGACAATTTGTGATCGGTCGCACCTATTGGGTGGGGCGAAGCACTGCTACAACAACAACAACAACAACCACTTACAAAGCAACAACCCCTTTCATTATGGTCCACCCCTGCTGAAACAGCAAGTTTCCTTGGACTCCCGTTAGAGGTTATTGATGACAATTTGTAATCGGTCGCAGCTGTTAGGTGGGGCGAAGCACTGCTACAACAACAACAACTTACAAAGCAATTGGCTGGTCGCTTACATGCTACATGTCCCCGATATGGGCGCCAAGCCTAAAGGTTACTCATTGCAACGATGTTCCGTCATCCCTTGTCAAATTCGGTTTTGAGACAAACCGGTTTCGGCGTTGTGCCATCATCAGTGTCGATACCACTATCGGAGACTTTAGACATAGTTAGCTCAACAATAGTTCATAATACAAAAAACAAAGTGAAAAGTATGCAAATCACAAATACGCTAAGAACCACTTTACGTCAAAACTATTTTCAATTCAACAATAAAATATATAGACAAACAAACGATCTTGGAATCGGAAGCCCTACATCAGCAATTCGTATGGAAGTGTTCATGCAAAATCTGGAAGAAAAATACACACACAGGAGATGAAGTCCAAATTAGGCGTCTCATTTTATGCTAGATACGTGGATGACATAATATGGGTTTTAACTACTAATAACGAAGAGCTTGTACTGGAGTACCTCAACAAGCAGCTCGGAAATATAAAATTTACAATGGAAACCGAAAAAGACGGAGTAATCAACTATCTAGACCTCACGATAAATATTGATAAAGAAGCCAAAAGATTTAACTATGACATATAGAAAGCCAACGGCCACCGACACAATAATACATAGTCAAGATAAGTCAATACATAATACCTCAAATCACCCCCAACAGCATAAAAATGCAGCATTAAGGCACTTGGTACATAGACTTGAAAGAATACCTCTTACACAAGAGGCATATAAGACAGAACTTGAGGTCATATATAATATCGCTGCAAACAACGGATATAAAAAATCACTAGTAGATGAGCTCAGAAGGACAAATGGAGAACCAAAAAAAATAATGAAAAGGAAAATAATAGCTCGACGACTATGACATATACTGGAAAAGCAACATATAAATTGGCAAACTTCTTTAAAAAATACAACATTAACACAGCATTCAAAACATCGAACAATCTAGGGCGGAAACTAAGAACTAACACTAACTCAGAGGATCAGTTTAGCAGCCAGGGCGTATACAAGCTTACCTGCGGATGCCAACATAGTTACATAGGACGAACAGGACGGCAAATAAGAACGAGGTTCAGAGAACATATTAGAGATTACAACAAAAACATACGGAATCCAAACATTATACCCGAGTCTAACTTCACATGGTCGAGAATGAATGTTCCCCAGCAAGCATCAATAAAACAGTTAGGTTCTTCACATTCAAGCAAAAGGCCGACGTCTCAACGTACTCGAAAACATGGAAATCTACAAACAGAAAACATTCGACAGTATAATAATAAACGAACAGATAAACACAATTTCTGACATAATATTCGAGCCTTTAAAACTAGTTTACAAGAAACAAAGTAATCACACAGGTACAACAGGCAAAAACACAACAAAAAATAAACTCAAAACCATTAACGCATCAAAACAACAAGCCCACAAAGAAGGTGAATCGACTAAAATTACGGATTTTTACCTACCCCAGTCAGCCACACAAATAGATCAGTAAAAACCACCCTCGGTTCTGAATGAACACACAGCACATACACATAACTAAATATACACGAGCATCAATTTTGACAATACCTGCTCATGTACCTACGAACTATAAATACAAGACAAACGACAACAACAGATCAGAACGAAAATCGACACTGATGATGGCACAACACCGAAACCGGGTTGTTTAGGGATAGAAATTAAATACTGAACAAATAGTTTCTGTTGAATACCTAGAACCCTGGACATCCTAACAGACATCTGATTGAAGAGGCATCTCCGCAAGCATTATGTGGAAATACGGCACCTGAGAACACAGCCATGTGTAGAAGAAAAACACAAACATGTCCTCAGTGATAGCCACAAAAAGAAGTCAGACGTCTATGCCAATAATTGCGCGGCGAATTCCGTTCTTAAATATAAAAACCCTGAACTCGGAGATCAGGAAAGCATTCCCCCTAGGGAGACGCGCGTCACTCCAGCTCAACTTCGATCACGACACTGTAACATGTTAGTCTTACCTATCCAGAAACAACCCCGACATAAAGTGTATGTCCTGCTTGCAATATGTCCCCACAATCCACCAACGATCTCTTTATTTGCAATGCGAAACCAACGCCTCTAACACCCTCTCACTTTGATGACAATTAGTGAGTGGTTGCGCCTATTGGATGAAACGAAGCACTGCTACAAACACAACAACAACAAAGATTGGTGCACAGAGGTGAGATTAAACATCAACCCAAAGACTAAGCAAGACCAAATATAGAAGTATTGAGAGATCTTCTCAGAGATGACGTAAAGAAATCTTTATATTCGAAAATCGGTTTAAAGTGGAATTTGGAGTAAAGTAAAGAGACACTTCAAGAGCCAAATTGCTTTACAAGGAACACACACAGATGGCTCGAAGACTCCATTTTATCGGAAGAAGTTTTTACCACCAGCCTGTACGCAGAGATCAACTAGCAACTGCAGGGTATAACACAAAGCGATCAAAAACCATAAGCAGTCTGAGAATTGTAAAAGGCATGCTTACTGGTCACGTAAAACGACAAATGTACAAACTAGTCTTGAATATCGGTTGTGCGACATCGGTTATGGGATTGCAGAACACAATTTTCTCGATCGCATTGCTACTGCGAAAAGCAGACCAAAGATCTTCGGAACAATAAAGTTAGAGAATAGTCACATATCATCCCTACGCACAGTGGTCCCAAACACCAAGCTAGCCGGAAAAAAGTAAAATTTTTGAATACACACATTTCCAAAGAGGTACGTTTGCAATTGTCCACAGTGCATAACGGTACAATTATTTCACCTCAACTCTTTGTAGTTGCTTTGATTTATTGCTTTTAACAGAGGCAATTGAAATGAACTGCTGATCTTCATATTGTTACGAATATTAGCAACACTAAGGGATACTATCATCTCTAAGCCGATACTAGGCAGTCACTTGTATCTACATAAACAAATCAATCATTATGTCCACACATATGTACATACAGCAGCGGAGAGATACTCACAAAAGTATGCAATCATCAGCAAAGTAGTTCTCACACAAACACATGCATATATCTGAGATACTCACAAAAGTATTCAATCATCGGTAGAAGTATCACTCACATATACACGCGCATATCGCTATGCGAGAAGTTATAAACGTGCATCTGTAGTTTATAGCTGGTAAACAAATAGTAAATTCTAGAAGAAGAAACGCCTAGAAGTATGCGAACGACACAGCAGAGACTATATAAGGTCCGAAAGTTGAGTAAACAACAATCAGTTTGATTTAAGCACGCTATCAGTTGCGAAGTGAAGTTTAATTGCGTAATACTTTCAGAGTAGTCTAATAATGGACATTTTACATTATTGAATATTGGAGTATTTTATTCAACAGTTTAGCGATACGAACGTAAGCAGAAGGTTGCAAATAAGCTGAATTTCCCTAAATTCGTTACAATATAATAGTTGATTTTTAACAGCGTAAGTGAAGTGAGTGTACAAAAATACAAAAACTGTGTTTCAAATTTTTTTGGTGATAAGGTGAAAAACGTAACCCACTCAGCATTTAGGTGATTCAATTTTGAATTTCCCTACATATCAATACAATTTGATTACTCCTTCTGACTAAATAATGAGTTAACATACAATTGAACAAAAGAAATAATCAAATATGAATACTTTTGATGATGAAAAACTAAAAATCATTTTTCGATCACTTTTTGGAATCATTTTTGCAGTCCTTTAATGACTAAATTTTAATATTTCATAAAAACCAACAAAAATAATAATTAAATATGCTTACCTTTGATAATCAAAAACTGAATATAGTTTTTCAATCACATTTTGGAATCATATTTGAATCAAATGTGTTTACTTTGGGTGATCAAAAATTTATAATCATTTTTCATTCAGCTTTCTGAATCTTTTATGAATATATTTGTTGACTGAATAATGAATTTTATACTTGTTGAAATTTTACTTTTCATTAAAAATTTTATTTTTTTCACATACACATATTTTTTCAATCATGAAGCTAAGAAAAAATATATAAAAATTTTATTATTTATGCAAAAGATATTCTTCAAGACAAAAATAATGTAATGCTGCTCGTGAACGAAGATTTCCCGAACCATTTCTCCCCTTCAGCTTCGCAGAAAATCCATAATGATTGGACAATACATAGGTTGTGAGCTATTTGAACCCCAGGTCATAGTGTACCTAAACAAGTGTGTCAACTAAGCGATAAACGTCAAAACTACAAACAGCCTCGCTCACCTGATGCAAATCTCAGGTCTAGAGTTGCATTTTTGGTACTTAAGAGTACTTCAAGCTGAGTTGCATTTGATAGTTTAATAAAATTTAGTAGTATTTACAGATGAAATAGTTGCATATATTTCCGCGGAAATAAGAATACTAGAAGATTTGTAGCCTGCTACAATGCGGAAACATACGGAAAGCAAAATTTATTTAAATTAGAGTCAAAATATAAAGCGCCACACGTGAACATGGAAAAATTTGCACAAATGCATAAGGGAAAAATTGTATAAACGATTTGGTCGCTTCAAAGCAAACGTACGGCGTTTCATTCGCCGTAATCCGGTGGCAGAATCCTGAGCCAGATAAATAATTTTGCATGTAAATGCAACAAAACGATTTGAGCCAGATTTTGTAAGTGCAAACAAATCAAACTCCTTTATGACACTACTTTATTTTCTATGTATTTTTCTTGTATTTTTTCTTATATTTTTTGTCGAGGGAGCCAATAAGGTTTCAGTACTGATGTAAGTGTGTGAACTATATTTAAAAAAATTAACGAAATACAAGAAAAATACATCGTAGTTCATTAAAAACAAACAAGCCAGTTTGTATTTCGATAGGGTTTTTTGACATTAGGCCGTTTTTTCTTCATTTTTTCTGACAAATGAGAATTTTGTTTTTATTTTCAAAATTTTGTGCCTAAAAACACAACTAAATTTAAAGTGTAATAAATTGTGTGTGCAAATGAGTTTTCAATAAGTGTACATTTTTCAGTTTTTCATAGCTAAGGAATTGACCTCCAGATTCTTGTGTTACACAAATATAGTGAACTTGGGTACAGAAATTAAAATTAAAAAGTTTTTCACAATAATTTAAAAAACTCTACGTTTTCTCTGCTTTTTGCACTTAAAGGAGTAACCCTCCGTAATAAATTAAACTTTTAATGAAAATCAATAACTCTGAACAGAACACTTTTGGCCATGATATAATATTAAAATGCTGTGGAACAGGAGCAACACTTTTGTGACTACATAAACCCTGTTTCAATCTTATACGTCTCTGCACAGAACCCTAATGGACCGTTTTCAACCGAAACAACAATGGCAACCCAGATTTTCCCGTTATGCTCACTTAAGCGAGTGCCTGTCAGAAAGAAGTCAACACACTTGTACAGGTACACTATGGAAGCCGTATCCAGGTATGTCAAGATAGTTTCACTTACCTGGGGCATAGTGTACCTATACCAAGTGTGTCAACTAAACGATAAACGTCAAAACTACAAACAGCCTCGCTCACCTGATGCAAATCTCAGGTCTAGAGTTGCATTTTTGGTACGTAAGAGTACTTCAAGCTGAGTTGCATTTAATAGTTAAATAAAACTTTGTAGTATTTACAGATGTAATAGTTGCATATATTTCCGAGAAAATAAGAATACTAGATTTGTAGCCTGCAACAATGCGGAAACATACGGAAAGCAAAATTTATTTAAATTAGAGTCAAAATATAAAGCGCCACACGTGTAACATGGAAAAATTTCACTTCTAAGGCTGTTTACACAAATGCATAAGGGCAAAATTATATAAAACGCTTTGGTCACTTCAAAATCATATATGACACTACTTTATTTTTGCTTGGATTTCAAGCTAAAAAAACTAACGAAACTTTATCGGAACTTCAAAACACAAAAAAAAATTCTATCATGAAAAAGCGAGGCCACTATTCCCCCATAATTAGCGAGTTTGTCATGTTTTTGTTTATGTTTTACATTTTATTTTTACATTAACATTTTTAACAATAAAACGATGCAAATAACACGCGCAAATTATTTCTTTCTCTAATGGTTCACTTTTTTCACAAGGAACTTGATTCTAATTGTGTTTTTATGCACCAAATTTTCAAACTAAAAAAAAAAACTTTCATTTGTCTAAAAAAAATAAAGCAAAAACGGCCGAATGTCAAAAAAACCTATCGAAAAACAAACTGGCTCGTTTGTTTTTAATGAAAGGTTGTATTTTTCTTGTATTTCGTTAGTTTTTTCAAATATAGTTTAGCGTAGGCACGCAACCAAAGCATTTATGTAGATTTTTCGATACTTCGCCCGACAGATGAATTAATGAATGCAACACAACCAAAGCGTCTGTTTAAATCCGCCTTAATTTTTGTAGCTGTGAAAGCCTCCTGCAAATATAATGGTGCTGTAATTGCAAACAAATCAAACTCCTATATGACACTACTTTATTTTCTATGTATTTTTCTTGTATTTTCTCTTATATTTTTTGTCCAGGGAGCCAATAAGGTTTCAATACTGGTGAAAGTATGTGAACTATATTTGAAAAAACTAACGAAATAAGAGCAAAATTCAACGTAGTTCATTAAAAACAAACAAGCCAGTTTGTATTTCGATAGGGTTTTTTGACATTAGGCAGTTTTTTCTTTATTTTTTCTGACAAATGAAAATTTTGTTTTTAGTTTCAAAATTTTGTGCATAAAAACACAATTAAATTCAAAGTGTAAATTGTGTGTGCAAATGAGTTTTCAATAAGTGTACATTTTTCAGTTTTTCATAGTGAACTTGGGTACAGAAATTCAAATTAAAAAGTTTTTCACAATAATTTGAAAAACTCTACGTTTTCTCTGCTTTTTACAATTAAAGGAGCAACCCGCCGTAATAAATTAAACTTTTAATGAAAATCAATAACTCTGAACTGAACACTTTTCGCCATGATATAAACTTATAATGCTGTGCAACAGGAGCAACACTTTTGTGACTACATAAACCCTGCTTCAATCTTTTACGTCTCTGCACAGAACCCTAATTGACCTTTTTCAACCGAAACAACAATGGCAACCCAGATTTTCCCGTTATGCCCACTTAAGCGAGTGCCTGTCAGAAAGAAGTCAACACACTTGTACTTGTACACTATATCTCAACCATGATTCAATCACAAGAGGTTTGCTCGACAGACACATTTTTTGACAATTGCAGCCATTTTGCTCCCAAATCGAATTGACATCCGTTAACTGTGTTGTTTCTTTGCGAATTTTCGAAAAATATTAGTAGTATAAATAGGAGGCAATCAGTTTACAAATACTCGATAAGTACTTAACTGCATAATTCTTTAGAACATTTATTCTAATGATCTATTAGTGCGGCTGAACATAGGTTTTATGAAAAGTACGGACACCAAGGAATTTTGCACTTTCGTAAACCTATGAACATACGAAACCTAAACCAATTCAAAATTCATCGTTCAACGTCAAAACCTCGACTATTAAATTGATTCATATAAAAATGTCATTAGTAAATAATGGAGATGCCATAACGAAATGTACTCATTGGGCATGTTAACTTATTCAGGTAAAAGTGTAGAACAGGAGTCTACTGCTAATACGCGTCCAAAAATATCGAGAGAGGTGACCTCGACAACAATAATCCTAAGGCGGAAAAGAAAAATTGTATCTCTGTCCGGAGATATTTCCAGTTGTTGTAATTTTTTTGTGCACTGAAAAAAATTCTGTGTACAAAGGGATTTTGCACGCATTTAAATTTTGATCCCAGCTCATTGATGGACCGGCCAGGGTAATTTTTTATAAGCTCGGCTGAAGGCCGCCAACGCAACCCGGGGTCATTTTTCGGATTTTCGCCAATATCTTTTGAACGAGCTAAAATTTTTATTTCCGGCTTCGAATTATAGTTTTCGAGGTCAATACGCGTCTTTTGACACTTCTCTCGATATTTTTGGGCGCGTATTAAAAGTCGGCCTTATGTTATATTAATTCCGTATGTTCGGAATATTCGCCTCCATTTAGGAATTTGTAGATTCAGTTAAATCTTTTTCAAAAATTGCCCAATTCAGGATTGGCACAAACCGCCCTATATTAGACTTAGATTGAAGAACGCTTCATCTCAGAATGATTTTCACTCCCTCTTATGACAAAATGCATTGAACTTATGCTCATGTAGGGAGTTTTGGAAACAAATTTTGAATAAAATTCTAACGTACGGCATTCTTCAAACAATTTCTGAAAGAATGACCAAACCAACATAACTTTATCAATTCACGAAATATTTAGTAGAAAATGAATTATTTTCCCAAAAACTTTTGGCATTTACAAATTTATTATCACTACTAATATACTACCAAAGATACTTGTCTACTACAATTTCAATGAAGGGGATTGAATTATTCCCCGTTTTCCTTACTTCGTAAAAGCAATCCGTCTAGATTTTTCAATTTGGGAGTGTCAAAGATCTAACATCATTGAAGAACAAACCTCTAGTAATTGAATCATGGATCTCAACCAAAACGATTGAAATATATTCACGAATATGATCAGAAAATGACTGTGAAAAGCAGTCAAATATTACTCTAAAACTATTAAAGCTCAATTTTACAATGATATCAAATATGAATAAAAAGCGTTTCGAAATAGGAATCATAAATGATTATTCAAGAATACAAAGGTACAAAGGTGGTGAGTTACGGACCTGTTTCAAATTCGACAGCTCTAGGCTACTTCTGAAGTTGGTAGTTAGGAGCTAGACAGCTAGTAATAATTAATTTCACAACAAATAAACAAACTTTTATTTCATAAATAAATCAGTTGTCCGTCTTCCTACATAAGTAATAAAATAATACAAACAATTATTTCGTTTTCAGTAAAAATGTCGATCCAAAGGAGTGAACTTTTCAATGTTTAGTGTGGCGAAAAGCAGAGCAATAAAAAAGAAGATGCTGCTTTAGAACATATTTATAATAAAACTGAAGTAGAGAATAGAGAAAATGAGGTTTTCCGCAATAGTTTGATGCGAGCTGTCAGTGGGTTTTTATATATTTTAAGGAAAAAATGGGCGCAGGCCAATCGAACAAAGCAACTGTGTGAAGCTAACAATAAAAGTTGGTTAGAAGGAATGTTTATTATCCCAAAAAAAGTTTCGTTGAATGTTTCTGATGACGATATACCTTCAACGTCTCATGGGCGCCCTTCAAAGCACTTTTTAGAAAAAGGCGATAGAGCGGAAAGAATGAAGGTAACACAATAAGTTGATAATTGGTCCCCGGAGGAATTGACCTTTGCTGCTAGAACAAGTTTAAATAAATCTGGGAAGAGAAATGCTGCATACATTATAAGATCCATTGACTCCTCTTCAACTAGAGCTGAAAAAATTAAAAAACAATTGTGCTCTTCTTCTAAAGGACTAATACCTTATTCAAATGATGAAGCTTTAGCTTTGTATATCGACGGCGATTACACAAAAAGCTCTTATAACCTCATGCGAGCAGGGAGGAAAAAGGCAATGCTAATATATATCCATCGTACAAAAACTTTTGGCTGCTAAGACTGAGTGCTATCCCAGTAGTGGCATTAAAATTTCAGAAACATCGGCAGAAGTTGATTTGCAAAATTTGGTATACCGCTTGTAATGCGGCAGTTACTCACGAACGTACGTAGAAAAAACGTGTCAGCTGACACGACCTATCTTATGAGTGTGCAATGTAAACGAAAACTCACCGACGTGCAACGCCCGTACGTACGTAGCCCGGAACGTAGAAATCAAAACAATTTTGATTTTTTCCGTATGAACGTGTCAGCTGATCGCTCTCTCACTAGACAGAGTTGCCTAGTAAACTTTTGTGCGCTAATTTTTGACCGTTTGCAGTTTTATGCAAAAACACCTAATAAAAGTTTGAAAAATTGTGAAAATACTTCGAAATAATTATGTAAAAGTGCAGATTATATATATGTAATCTATTTATTTTTATTTAATATTAATTCCGGCCTTTTGCAACATCAAAAATTAAATTGGAAAAAGTTGATGTTTCCATAAGCATGTATGCAAAATGGTCAATGGCAACAGTGCTTATCTGTAAACAATACACACACAAATATCTTATGTACATGTACACAGACGCACACATTGATTCCTACGGGCTTGAGGGTTCGGTCAAACGTGTTTCGTACGACCAACGTCCGTACGGACGGCACACGTCGGTGGGTAATTGTTCTTTGCTACCAGGTCTACAGGTTAGATGTGCAAAATGGCATACAGTGCAGCCGTCGGGGTTGTTTTCAGGGCTCCCGTAATGCTAAGCATCGATAGTCTGCAGACCCCCTCTAATTTTTTGAGGTATGTTGTTTTTTGTGTGGCTTTCCACCAAACAAGAACTCCATAGTATAGAAAGGGGTTTACAATCGCTGTAAAAACCCAATGAGAAAGAGAGGGCGATAGGCCCCACGTACACCCCAGCATTCTTTTACATGCATAGAGTGCCGTTGAGGCCTTCTTGACCCTCTCCTCCACGTTGAGCTTCCATGACAGCTTTCTGTCTAGGATGATTCCTAAATATTTTGTGCAAGGTTTTTCCTGTAAGGTCACCCCTCTTAACTTAGGCCTGGTTCAATTTGGGACCTTGTACCTCTTTGTAAACAATACCATATCCGTCTTCTCCGCATTGACTTTCAACCCGACATTAGATGCCCAGGTATGAATATCGCGAAGCGCCCGATCCATCAAAGAACTAATCGTTGGAAGGCACTTTCCACTTATGACAATTGCAACGTCATCTGCGTAAGCCGTAAGTTTTACGAGTCCCTCATCGAATTGCCTGAGCAGTTGGTTGATGACCAGCGTCCACAGCAAAGGTGATAGCACCCCTCCCTGCGGCGTGCCCCTGTCCACTGATTTCGTGGCCTCGTACAATCCCCATTGTGATGTAATCTTTCTGCAATTTAACATGCATCCGATCCATCTGATTAAGGCAGGATGTACTTTAATGTAATTAAGGCCATCCATAATCGCCCATTTTGCAACATTATTGAAAGCCCCGGCAATGTCCAAGAAGACTCCTAGAGCATACTCCTTATATACCAGGGATTTCTCTATGCTTATTACCACCCTATGCAATGCGGTGTCTACCGACTTACCTTTGGTGTACGCATGTTGTGTTATGGAGAGCAGCTTTTCATCCACGTTGGACTTTATGTACACATCTATCAGCCTCTCAAAGGTTTTGAGCAGAAATGATGTTAAGATAATGGGTGTATAGTCTTTGGAATACATGTGACCGATCTTCCCCGCCTTTGGTAGAAAAGCTACACGAGCAGTTCTCCAAGAGTGCGGTACATGATTCAGTCGTATGCACCCATCGAATATTATTTTAAGCTATTCCACGACCGCCCTACTTGAGACTTGTAGCATGGCAGGGAATATACCATCTGGGCCCGGCGATTTAAACTTAGAAAACGTCTTCACTGCCCACTCGATCTTGGTATCGGTCACCAAGCCCGGCACTACTAGCTCCGTGATCGAAGTGTGAGTGATGTCTGCTGGCTCCTCTAAACCGTCTCCCGATGGGAAATGTGTATCGAGAAGCACCTCAAGGGATTCCTCACTATTACGTGACCATTCCCCGTTCTCTTTCTTTATTAGTCCCTGGACTATGTTTCCCTTTGCTAGGACTTTTTTCAACCGTGCTGTTTCGCTGGAGCACTCTATGTCCGTACAGAAACTTTTCCATGAGTTTCTCTTCGCCCTGGTAATTTCGCGCTTGTAGATCCTCAGTAGATCCCTGTACTCGTCCCGACACGCTTCGCTTTCCGCGGTCTTTGCGAGCTTAAACATTTATTTTACCTGTCTTCTTAGAAGACTTAGCTCATTGCTCCACCATGGCGGCTTTGCTTTTCCTCTGAATCTTCTTAGAGGGCAAGCTTTGTTATACGCAGTCATAAGCGTCCTTGTTAGGTATTCATTCGACTCCTCCAGTTCCTCTACATTAGCAACCTCTTTGGGTTGTCCCAGTTTTGTTTCTACATGTTTCTGAAATTTAGTCCAGTTCGTTGACCTAGGGTTTCTAAAGGTTCCTCCCTTCTCTACCCTCTTTAGGGGGATGTTGAAGCTGATATACGCATGGTCGGAGAAGGATGGTCTATCAAGAACCATCCAATCATACCTTGATATATCACGCTCGGAGCTCAATGTAATATCCAGAACATTGCTGGATGTTGGACCAATGTATGTAGGGACATTTCCCCTGTTGGCTATCTGCAAATTGGTTTGCAGGATGTAACAAAACAGAGATTCGCCTCTCTCGTTCGTATCTGCTCTTCCCCACGCATTGTGGTGCGCATTTGCATCTGTGCCTATGACCAACCGCCCTTTGCGCCCTTCCTCCTGTACTAGCCTTTTGCACTCCATCGGTGGGACCTCCGCAGCATGGGCCATGTAGCAGGACGCCAGGATAAATGCCTGCTTATTCTTTTGCTCAACGGCCACCGCTACGAGATCCTCAATGGTGTAATTAGGCAGCATATATGAATGCAGCTGTTTCCTTACCATTACTACAGCTCGCACCCGTCCTTCCGTTTGCGCGTAGTAAACGCCAAACCCGCGCGCGCTAAGTCCAGAAATCTTTCCTCCCGATGAGAGCCACGGCTCCTGGATCAGCGCCACGTCAAACGAAGGGTTAGGAGGAGTTCGCTCGACGCCACTTTACTGTGTTGAAGGTTTATCTGTAGGACTCGCAGCACCATTGGGCTGTTTGTCCCCCTCCAGCACCTTCGTCTTGACGTCGTCGTCCTCCCCTTGCCCTTTTGGTTTAGAGTATTCGAGGCCCCCTTCAGCCTCTCGTGACTGTTGTGCAGGGTGTTCCTCTGTGCGAGTCACAGCACCATTTAGCGGTTGGTCCTCTTCTAGCACGTTCGTGGTGACGTCGGGGACCTCCACCTGTCTTTTTTCCCTTAGGCTTTTGAGGTCCTTTTCGACTTCGCCCACCTCTAGCGTGTTAGGGGTTTTATCCTCGGGACTTCTTTTCCTGAGTCGCATGTAAATTTTGCCAGTGCCTAAGGACATTTTACCAAGCTGCGTGTACAAAATATCCTCCGCCTGCTTGTTTATTTGGAAGATGTAGGACTGACCATCCTCGGTAGGCTGAGATACAGTAAGTACCTTCCAATCCTGTGTCGGTATGTTCGGATTCTGATTCTGCAGAAGTCGCAGTGTATCCTCCGACTTTATCACGCATGGTATCCATACCTTAACTTTTGGTACCGTGGTTTGGAACCACTTCCTCCAGCCACCGCAAGCTCGCGATGTTGTCGCACGCTATCATCTTCACACCATTATACCATCCCCCCGAATCAAAGGTTGGAAGGGGCTTACTTGGTTGTTCCCGCATCATCTTAAGCATTAAGCTAATAAGCTCCCTTTCCACAGATCTCCACCTTTCAGTAGTCATTTGTCCGAAAGGACTGCTACGATCAACCAGCGCCACAGTCAGTGACTGCTTTGCCACATCACTCATCTTCTCGGGAAAAGCAGGAGTCTTAGTGTTATCTCCCTTTGGCACCTCCGAGAAAGCCGGAGTCTTAGCGTTAACTCCCTTTAGCGTCTCCGAGAAAGCCGGAGTCTTAGCGTTATCTCTCTTTGGCTTATCTCCTACTTCCTTAATTGGAACTTCCCTCTGACTCGCAGCTTTCGAGGTAGTTGCTACCTCGCTATTGGAGCCCATCTGTCTTACAGCTTTGGGCCTACTTGTCTTGTCTATGCGACTGCCCTGCCTCGCGGCTCTAGGACTGGGTCCTTTCTGCCTCTTGAAAGTAGGCTTGTCGCCTTCCGCCGAACGTTGCCTCCTCATTCTGCCATTCGACGCTTCTTCCTCCTCGTACCGGTTGCAGAACCGAGGGTTTATCGCAGCAAACCTTTTGAACTGCCTTCGACCTACTTCTACCGCTTCATGGGCCCATTCCAAGCGCTCGATCTCCACTTCTGTTGGGTCGACCACTGCTCCCAAGCGTTGTACAATTCTTAGTGCTGCACGGTACTGAGAGAGAGCTCTTTTACTTCCTCTGCTCCGTACCCTTCTCCACTCTTCTACTCCGTTTTCATTTGTGTGCTTCTCCAACACGGAGTTCATTGAATCAGCACTACTCTCGCTCCCCGAGTCACATGCATCGCTTAATTCGTATTTGTCGTCCTTGGATTGCGACTCAGTCCTCCTCTTTACATCGTCCTTATTGCAGTCAGGTAATGAGTCGTTCATCTTGGTCGTACGACCACCTGCCCGACAAGGCGGGCTCAGCGGTCCAGTATTATATACGGGGAAAGAACCGTACGCCACAGCAGCGCCCCTTACTGTGATAAGGCCATTAATACTTCCCGAGGTGGCCCGGTATCGGGAAGGCTCCGTTCGAATACAGCCGAATTTATCCCCTGGCTGCAAATCGTCCAATAGGCACGGTCCGCATAACACCCTGGATTAGGGGGTTGGCAGTTATTGGTCACCGACATCCCGCCGCCCTCGTATGAGGCGAAACGACGTAGATGTCAATGTCAGTCCTAAACAGCTCCGCCTCATAGTCGGGCGCTATGGAGTTCGGCTAAGCCCTCACACCAACGACAAGGTGCCTACCCTAGTGAGGGTTTTGTGTATAAGGCTATTACATAACAAATGTTGATTGTATAAATGGTGTTATTTTCAAATTTACAAAGGTTTACTACATAACAACATAATAACGAAGGTAAAATAACAACAGACCAGGGCACTCAATTCACATCAAATTTGTTCTCGGAACTAACTCAATTACTTGGTAGTCATCATATAACATCATCTGCCTACCATCCTCAAGCTAATGGAATGGTGGAACGTTTTCATAGACAGTTAAAATCGTCAATTATGGCTAGAAATGAGCTCAGAGATTGGTATCAAGAGTTGCCGATAATACTTCTAGGTTTGCGATCAACTTTCAAAGAAGATGTTTCGGCTACACCTGCAGAAATGGTTTATGGTCAAAATTTACGGTTACCTGGTGAGCTTTTTGTCTCGGTTAATGAAAATTTACGTTCATCAGATTTCTTAAATAGTTTACGTGAACACTTCAAAAATTTTAGATCAAATTTAGTCCATCAAAATTCTTCTAATATTTTTATACCAAAGGACTTAAAAGATTGTAAGTTTGTCTTTGTGCGTGTTGTAAATAAACATGCTTTACAACATCCATATGAGGGTCCTTATAAGTTTATCGAAAATGACAAAAAAAATTTCATGGTGGAAATAAATGATGAAATAAAAAATATTGCTGTTGATCGTTTAAAACCAGCCTTTATTGATGTTGCACAAATTCCACTAAAACCAAAAAGAAAGTTACTTTTAAATTGTTTAACAACAATTCTTCGGAAGGGGGAGTAACGTAGGGTTCTTATTATTTTTATTTAACTTTGTGTCTAAGTTACTTTGAACTTTGTAATTTTAATATGTTTTATCAATATTTTAATTTTCAATAATGATTTTTGAATCATCAAAAAATTTTCATTGTTTGAAATTGGTAAAATAAAAAATAGTTAAAACGATCAAAATAAAATATAATCAAAAAACGTTTTTAAAAAGGAATTTATAATTATAAACTACAACAGACTTTTAATAAAAGCAACGAAAACAAAACAGATGAGCACATCTTTTCAATTTGCTTGGTTCCATTGCAACGTAGAAAAAATGATAAACTTGTTGGGCAGAATCCACGTCCATTATCTACGCTGTTTTGTAGGCCCATTAAAATTATGTTTGAAAGGGAAAGCAAATCACTAGCTACACAAGAAATAGAGGCAATAAAAAACTAAATAACTGCATTAGTACCGACGGAAATTTTTGATGAAGAAATGGAAATAAAAATCATTCATAAGTTTCATTTCACCATGATAGATGGAACAATTTTTTTGAGTAATTGCAGATTCTTCTTCCCAACGTTGCGGTATTTGTGGAGCGTCACCCAAATTAATGAATTCCAAATCATTCAGTTGCAAAATTTAAGCCGAATGAAAGTCTATACGAGTATGGTATGTCATCATTACATGCTTCGATAAGATGCTTTGAGTGCATAATTCATATTGCATACAAGCTAGATATTAAAAAGTGGCAAACTAGGTGAGATTCGGATAAAGATCTGAAGAAAAATATCATTGATCGTCTAAGAAATGAAATAGGTTTACTGGTTGATATTCCTAAACCGGGATATGGGACAACGAATGGCGGACACACAGCTAGACGATTATTCCAGCAACCAATTCTAGCTTCAGAAATAACTGGCGTTAAGGTAGATATAATAAAAAGAATTGGTGTAATCTTACGCACTATGGGATGTGGCTTTGCTATCAAATGGAGGAATTTCGGAAGTATGCGATGGATACGGCAAATTTGACCGTACAATTATATTCATAGCATTACATGCCGTCAAGTGTACACAAAATATTAATTTACGGTGCGGATATTATTAAACACGATGCACTTCCAATTGGAATGTTGTCAGATGAAGCTTTAGAATGTAGAAACAAAGAATTAAGATATATAAGAGAAGGTGACGCACGCAAAACGTCTCGTGAAAATACCATGTATGACCTATTTCACTATCTCCTGCTTTCATCGGAGCCGATCATTTCATCATCTTCGTCAAACCCTTCTCATCGTTACCGTAGTGCTGAGCCTTTAAGCAAAGATGTGTTGTCACTGCTTTCAGATGTATCACTGGCCAATCTGGGAGTGGAATCAGAAAGTAAAGAAGATTCTGAGAAATTAATACATAATTGAATTCTTAACTATTTTCATTAATATTTTGTATACAATTTAAATATGTTTTATTACCCGTTAACTTTATATGGAGCGAAGAATTTTATCTATATTTCCCATAAAAAAAAAATACACTCCATTTACCGAATCCGTTAAGTTTTGGTTCGGTGCGAAATTTCATTTCGATCCATTCACGGAGAAGTAAGTTATGCAATTTTTTCCGGCTAAATTGAGCGTTGGGACCACTCTGCTACGGTTAGACTTCCCGAGTGTTTTATTTGGATGAGGTACTGTGAAGAAAACAAGACACAATTTACTAATAGCTCACTGGCTAATGCTAACTCAGTCTAACTCAATATTTCGCCATTCTTCCATTCCGTTATCCTATTCTCCTTAACGCCTTTTACATAACATAATCAATTGTCTTATCATTTAACCTCTATCACTGCCTCTATCTGTATCCTTTCCTCTCTCTGTATCTCTGCCATACCTGCTTCTCAGCCTCTACCATTGCGTCTAACTCAGACGAGACCTCTACCTGTATCTCTACGTCTCCTTGTACCTCTGCTTCTATAGGTACTATGAGGTACTGTAAAGAAAATAAGACACCATTGATTAACTGCTCGCTGGCTAATGCTGTTTCAGTCTAACTCAGTATACTGCCCTTCCTCCTTTCCGTATTCCAGCCCTCCTTAACACATTTTACATAACATCATCAATTGTCTTATAATGTAACTTCTATCACTGCCGCTGTATATATCTCTTTCTCTCTCTGTATCTCTGCTCCACCTGCTTCTCAGCCTCAACCATTGCTTCTAACTCTGCTGAGGCCTTTAATTAAAATCTTAATATCAAGTAGTTAATCTCTATTTCAAATAAACTTAATGAAATCGACCCGTAAATATGATTTTTCGATTATTTTCACTTCGGCGCCATCTATTGGACGCTCACGATGTAAAACATATTTCGAAAATCATGATACCTTTCGTTTAATACTCATATCTTACAACAGATTCAGTGGTATCCTAGGATCACTTATTTTCCCATGCCCGCTTTCTAGTTATTTAGCAGTACCTGTAGAGGGAGAAGACAAGCGGGAGGAGGAGCAGGGAGTCATTTTTAAGGACACAACTTTTCAACCGAAGGTTGGATCATATGTAATCCACCGGGAAATACAATTTTTTTTATTAAAAAAAAGAAGTCCTACATAAAAATATAAAATTATGCAGAAAGCATTTGCATTCAACGGCATTCTAATCATTCATTCATATTCAATCCTTGATTCGGAGTATAGCCTTTTATCAGTCTCTTTTGGGCTCGTTCCAATCTTGAATTTCAGCTGAGCCCCAAATACAAAATGGAATTGTCGGTAATGTAAGAATAAGAAGTGCGAGCCAAAAGACCGCACGCCACTCTTTCATCGTAGTCTAAATAATTTTTGAAAAAAATATGCATTATTAATTCTAGATATGTTCTTTTGGCAACCCGAAAGAGCCCAAGGTTGCACAGAATACAAGCCTTTATATAGGAAACAACAAAAGCAATATTGATCTTGAGCGATTTGGGTTGACAATGGAAGAACTAAGTTTTACTTACATCTCCAGTTATCCAGCCTGTTGAATAAGGAGCGAGAACACCAGTGATGCTTCCAATTCCATTTACAATAGCCATTATTGTGGCAGCATAATTGGGTGCCAAATCGTTTGCACTTAACTTAATACCAGCATAAAAACCACCCATCAACCCCATGGAGACGGAAAAGCAAAAAATTATTATTATAGTATTACAACCAACATAGACGGCAATAACCATGAAAATGCCGGAAGGTGTAGCGCCTGAGGGAGAAGGGAGAACAAAATGTTATTATACATTTTTAGTCTAACAGATCGGGTAGACATTGTCATTGAAACTGGATTTCTACATTAAAAAAAAAAAATGTTCCTACTATCTCCATGCCCACAAATCACACAAGAGTAGGTGATTTGTGCTCTATGCCTATCTCTATCTCTATTTTTTTTATACTAAGCTGAGCAGAGCTCACAGAGTATATTAATTTTGTTGGCATAACGGTACCCCGTAACGGCATAAACTAATCGAGATAGGTATAGACTTCTATATATCAAAATGATCTGGGCGAAAAAAGAAATTCATTTAGCCATGTCCGCCCATACGTCCGTCTGTCCGTTAACACGGTAACTTGAGTAAATTTTGAGATATCCTGATGAGATTTGCTATTTAAAATAAACGAAATCGGACTATAACCACGCCCATTTTATCGATATCGAAAATTTCGAAAAACCGAAAAAGTGCGATAATTCATTACCAAAGACAGATAATGCGATGAAACTTGGTAGGTGGGTTGAACTTATGACGCAGAATAGAAAATTAGTAAAATTTTGGACAATGGGCGTGGCACCGCCCACTTGTAAAATAAGGTGATTCAAAAGTTTTGCAAGCTTTAATTTGGAAGTCGTTGAAGATATCATGATGAAATTTGGCAGGAACGTTACTCCTAAAAATATATGTGTCCTAAAAAAAATTAGCAAAAGCGGAGGACGAACACGCCCACTTTTTAAACAAAAATTTTTTAAAGTCAAATTAAAATAATAAATTGAATATCTTTACAGTATATAAGTAAATTATGTCAACATTCAAATCTAGTAATGATATGATGCAACAAAATACTAAAATAAAAGAAAATTTCAAAATGGGCGTGGCTCCGCCCTTTTTCATTTAATTTGTCTATAATACCTTTAATGCCATAAGTCGAACACAAATTTACCAATCCTTGTGAAATTTGGTAGGGGCATATATTATGTCCGTCAAGTTAGCACTACCACTTTGAAATTTCAAACTCCAATTGAGCTAATTGATTACCTTTTTTTTAACCGTTTTTTTACCGTGGAATCGAAAAAATTACCGCTCGAATATTATTCAAGTTAACCCCTGGTAGTGCTAACTCGACGTCAAGTTAGCACTACCACCCCGAAAAACCGATTTCAACTATTCTTACAATCAAGCCGATTATGTCAATAATTGCCGTTTTTTTCACCGCTTTTTACCGTGAAAACGAAAAATTGATCGCACTAGTATTTTTCAAAATATTCCTAAAAATGCTGTATTGACCGTTAAGTTAGCACTACCACCCCTGCAACTTGGAATTGGCAACAGCTAGCTTCAAACAAAAAACCCCAATAATTGCCGCTTTTTAACCGTAACTGATATCCCAAGCATACGTTTTTTCCATTTTCACCCACCCGTTCAAAAGTGACTAGGGTGGTAGTGCTATGTAGGCATCAAGTTAGTACTACCAGGATTTTTTAAACAAGTCGAACGGTAAATTTTTCGTTTCCACGGTGAAAAACGGTAAAAAAAAATACGGGAATTATTGGCATACTTTTTTCCATTTTCACCAACCCACTCAAAAGTTAAGCTAGCTGTGGCCAATTCCAAGTTGCAGGGGTGGTAGTGCTAACTTGACGGTCAATACAGCATTTTTAGGAATATTTTGAAAAATACTAGTGCGATCAATTTTTCGTTTTCAACGAAAAACGGTGAAAAAACGGCAATTATTGACATAATCGATTGTAAGAATAGTTGAAATCGGTTAGGTCAAGTTAGCACTACCGGGGTTAACTTAAAAAACGGTAATTAATTAGCTATATTTGAGTTTGAAATTTCAAAGTGGTAGTGCTAACTTGACGCACATACATAGATTCTATGACGATAACTATTTTCTGTGAAAATGGGCGAAATCGGTTGAAGCTACGCCCATTTTTTATACACCGTCAACCGTCTGTCCTTCCGCTCGGCCGTTAACACGATAACTTGAGCAAATATCGATATATCATTACTAAACTTAGTTCACGTACTTATCTGAACTCACTTTATCTTGGTATAAAAAATGGTCGAAATCCGACTATGACCGCGCCCACTTTTTCGATATCGAAAACTACATACCAAATATTAAAAAAGGGATGAAACATGACAATTGAATTGGTTTACTGACGCAAAATATAACTTTAGAAAAAACTTTGTAAAATGGGTGTGACATCTACCATATTAAGTAGAAGAAAATGAAAAAGTTCTGCAGGGCGAAATCAAAAGCCCTTGAAATCTTGGCAGGGATACTGTTCGTGGTATTACATATATAAATAAATTAGCGGTACCCGACATATGATGTTCTGGGTCACCCTGGTCCAAATTTTGGTCGATATCTCGAAAACGCCTTAACATATACAACTAAGGGTCACTCCCTTATAAAACCCTCACTAATACCTTTAATTTGATACTCATATCCTACAAACACATTCTAGAGTCACCCCTGGTCCACCTTTGTGGCGATATCTCGAAAAGGCGTCTACCTATAGAACTAAGGCCCACTCTCTTTTAAAATACTCATTAACACATTTCATTTGATACCCATGTCATACAAACACATTCCAGGGTTACCCTAGGTGCATTTTCCTACTTGGTGATTTTCCCTTATTTTGTTCATATTCATCAATCTTGTTATAACTTGGTCACACCAAGGGAATTTAAATAGTTTTCCACCTGGTTCTTTCAGCAGAGTGGGGACACACTCTCCCACTGCAGTGTGTGCAGGATCTCCCTTCTTGTGAACTGGGTAAAGAACATTTAAGCACCCTCTGGACACCGGTTACCATCTTGCCGTTTCCGTTCCTCTATCCTACGCTTAAAAAATACTTTTTGAAATCTCCGTGGCCACTTCATATCTGTGCGAGGTAGTAGCATAGTGTGGCGTGCTTCCGCTCATACCATTGCATTATATTCCGTACTTACGTGATTTCTGTCACCGTTTCTCCCATTTATCTATTGTTAGTGACCTTTCCCTTTTCTTGGTCACTTGATACCGATGTCATACAGATCGATGATGGGATTTTTCGAGGCAAAAGAAGAGTACCTTCGTCGGACACCATCCTATAAGCACTTGCTATTCTCATAGCTGTAAATCGGCGGACTACTAAGATATCTTTTTGGCGCGTCAGTTTGCATCCGTACCATACTGGTGCTGCGTGTAAAATGATAGAGCTTGATATTATCGACAAAAGCTCGCCGGTAGCTTCCATAGATCACCGATGTAAGGCATTATTCGCATAAGGGCTCCACTAACTTCAGAAACTTTCTCTGCCACCACGCTGACGTGTTCCTTTAAAGTTAGACTTGAGTCGACATTTACTCCTTAATGCTTCAGGTACGGTCTGGTTTGAGCTCATTAACACTACTTCTGCTCATTTCTAGCCTCATAACCGTCGTCCATACCTCTATTCGTCCTTCGTCGTTATTACATAATGCTTGGAGCACATCCAGTATCTTGATCACCGCTTGTGCTTCCTTCATCCCTCATTAGTATTGAAGAGAAGTATTAAGTCGTTAAAATAGCTACCAACTATTCTGCGGAAGTAAGCAGGTTTGCCAAAGTTTCGAAAAGCTGTTATTATCTATATTTAGTTCGCCAGTTCGAAAATCATTCCTAATATTCAAGCTATTCAGTGCACAAGAGCTTACTTTTACTTTGACCTCCGGTTTTGTTTCACGAGCTATAAAGACAAATGTTTGCACTGCATCTATCGTAGATTCTGATTTTCGAAATGCAAATTGATTAATTGGCACCTGGCTTTCTAGAGTGTGCTATAGGCGTTCGCTAATAATCCGCTCGAGAACCTTTCCCATCGAGTGTAACATAAAAAGTGGCCTGTACGAGGATGGCTGTTCGTCCATCTTACTAAGTTTCGGAAAAATTACCAGCTTTTGGCGTTTCCATCTCTATCCATAACTCTATCTTAATCTTAATCTCTATCCCTGTTTTTAGTCTATGTCTATCTCCATCTCTAACTATTTTCTATATCTATCTCTATCCCTACCTGCCGCCTGCCGTAACACCATGTATGATAAGTATTTTACTCACCAATAAATGTCATGATTTTGCGTATCATAGTTGCATGATTTATATTTTTTTTAATTACCCAGCTGGCTATTGCGCCGAAACCCAATGAGGCAAACCAAAATACGAGAAATGGAATTGATGAATAAAACCCGGTTTTCATAATTTTCAATTGCAACACATCATTCAAGAATTTCGGAAAATAGGTGAGCATAACATAAAATCCCCAATCATGTGCAATTTGTGCCCCAATAAGCGACCAGATTTCTTTACTTTTGAACACAGCAACCCAAGGAAATGGTGGTTGATTATGATTACGTCCCAAACGACCCATATGTAGCATAAGATAATCCTTTTCTTTATCACGGATATATGGATGTGATTCGGGATCACTGAAGCACATAATAATCTTAACAAAAATAAATGAGATATTAGAAAAGTAGACACATTATACATATATCGAGTGCTGATTGGAATATCACCCTATCTCGGCTACTGTTTCGAAAAAGAATTATCTCAGATAGGTCGTTATGCAAACGTTTTCTATTTCAGAAATTGTTTCAAAAACGCCCTATTTCAGGATTCGGTTGAAGAATGCCCTATCTCAGAAATTTTTTTTCATTAACACCCCAGCTAATATGAAAATGTATTGATCATAAAGCAAAATCTGAGAAAGGGCGTTCTTTAACCGAATTCTGAAATTGGGCGTTTCTGAGATAGGGAATTTTCGAAACGCTAGTCGAGATAGGGTGATATTCCACTCAGCAGTCAATATAATAAACATTCATATAAAGTTTTTAAGATAGCAATTACGGTGATCCTTATAAAATTAAATGAACAACTTTTTCAGCCTCACTTCTTTAAGTGGTGATACCACGGTCAAAAACTAGCATTCATATTTCTGTAGCGATTGGTTTTAGGGGTGTCACTCAGGGGTTAAAGATGCGATTTAGCTATATGCGCTCACTATATTAAAGCAATTTTTTTTTAATTTTGCAAAGCCGTAGCCGTCTATAATGAGCTGTTGTTGTTGTTGTAGCGATAAGGATACTCCTTGAAGGTTTTAGGGAGTGTTATCGATGTTGGTGGTCCTTTGCCGGATGCAGATCCGGTACGTTCCGGTAACGAGCGCCATCAAGGTATTAGCCCGATCATCTCGGGAACGATTAAGTATGACCACATGAAACCTTCAAGGCCATATCGCCTTCCCACTCCCTAAATCCATGTGGACGCCATAGCCTCGGCTGTTAAAGAAACAGGATTCGCCACGCGTAGGTGAGGTTGACAATTGGGTTGGGTATATATTGCGCTGACGAACCCTTGAAAGGGTTTCGCTACACAACCCCTTGAATCGATTTGGTATTTTAGTCGCCTCTTACGACAGGCATACCTGTCGCGGGTATATTCTAAGCCCCCTAACCCCCTGGGGGTATATAATGGGTCCACAATTCATGTAATATGTTTGACCATGGTACGACGTTTTGAAATGGTGAGACTAAAAAAATCTTTTTGTACCATTTCATCTCATTTCACTTCATTTCATATCATCTCGTGTTATTTTATTTTATTTTATTTTGTTTTAATTTGATTTATTTTGATTTAGTTTATTTTCTTTAAGAAAAGAAAATAAAATAAATACTTTCGTTTCGTTTCTTTTCTTTCCTTTTAATTTTTTTAATTTAAGTTAAGTAACTTAATTCAATTTAATTTAATTTTTTTTATTCCATTTTTTTTATTTTGTTTTATTTGATTTAATTTTATTTTATATTGTTTTATTTATATTTATTTCACTACTTTATTTTATTTTACCTGTTTTTATTTCAATCGCTCCAATTTATTTTATTTAATTTCACCTTATTTCACTTTATTTTATTTTATTTTGTTTTATTTAATTTAATTTTATATTGTTTTATTTATATTTATTTTACATTACTTTATTTTATTTTAATTAATTTTTTTTTAATTATTTTATCTTATTTTATTTAATTCTAATTTGTTTTATTTTAATTTAATTTAATAGAATTTATTTTATTTTATTTCACTACAATAACCTTACCTTACCGTTATATACTTACAAAAAAGAATATCCATAAAGCTGCCATAATAGTGAATGTATAGAATACCCATCGCCATGTTGTATAACGTAATAAAGCACCGGATATACTATTACTCACCACGGTACCCATTTGCCCGCCGCCCATCATGAATGCGCCCAACAAACTACGTTCATGTACAGGTACCCATTGAGCCAATAAAGCACTACATGAGGGATATGAAGCACCAGAACCAAAGCCTTGTATAGTACGTAAAATGATTAGAGCAATCGGACCAAGATGATCAATGGACAATGGTGTTATAAGTGTTATTATTGTTGAGGCTGCCATTCCCCCGACTAATACCCATTTAGCACCATATCTTTCAGATAGCAAACCAGCCGGTACATGTCCCAATATATAACCGATATAGAATGAACCAATTATATATCCTTGCATCTCTTGTGACCAATCATATTCACCACCCAGAGCCTGTCAGAAAAGGCAAAATTCCGTTGAACTTTTTTCAAACCCAATACTTCTACATACATGCTCCTATCACCGTTGTCGATTGTAGCTCCCAGTCGTTATGAGATTACTCTAAAGAGTTATCGACAATCGCCATAGGGGTGTTTAATTTTCAAATGCATTTACTTCAGTACTCTGACCGGAGTCATCTTCTTCTTTTGGACATACACCGCTAGTTGTTTCATTTGTATAATTTCGTGCGATGACCAGACGTGTTATGGTAACGTTAATAGAATTACGTAACGTATAGTTGTTAATTATTGAAAGAAAACCCATTGCGGCTACGATAAATCGCTGGGGTACGGGCACATCTTAGATAGGGCAGAACAGTTAGAGGTTAGTAGTTTTCAATTATTTTGTAATTAATTCAAAAACTTACAGTTTGATAATTTTTTACCCCATGCAGGCCGGTTATCCTCCCCTTCACTCATACTTGTCAAACTTGTTTAGTATATATAAACTGTAGCCGTTTTAATTAAAAAAAGTCTGGTAAATGAATTTAAAAAATTGAAAATGTTTCAATATTTGACAGTGTCATAATTTATTGCAAAAGTCAATAATTATTTAAGTGAAAACCTTGATGTAATAATAAAGGTCATGAACACGAAAATTGAAAAATCTGGACGGGTTGCTTTTACGAAGTAAGGAAAACGGGGAATAATTTAATCCCCTTCAGCGAAAATTGTAGTAGAAAAGTACCCTTAGTAATTTGGGTAACGTTTTACAAGACGGTGCACCACCTAATTTTTATCAAAAATTATCAAAGGTGCCAATAAATGCTACTTTGGACTAGGAAGGCAATTGAAAAGTAAAGTCCTCTCTCGGCGAACGAAAATCATACTCTACAAGTCACTTATAGTACCCGTCCTGCTATATGGGGCAGAAGCATGTACCATGACAATAGCAGATGAAGCGGCTTTGGGAGTGTTCGAGCGAAAAGTTCTTCGAAATATTTATGGACCTCTACGCGTTGGTGATGGCGAGTACCGAAGAAGATTTAATGATGAGCTGTACGAGCTATACGCAGACATCAACATAGCCCAGCGAATTAAAACGCAGCGGCTGCACTGGCTAGGTCATGTTATGCGAATGAAAGATGATGCTCCGGCCAAGAAAGTGTTTCCATGGTTTAATTATACAAGGTTACCCATGTAGAACAATGTCACCCTGTACTTTTGACCTTCCAAACTCTCACATTGCTCCTAAAAACTTAAGGTGTTACTTCCTTTTAAACTCCTTTCAGAATATTGAACAAAAATTTAAAAAACGTATTGTTTTACTTTTACTTTAGGACTAATATACTTTTGATAGTTTATTTTGTTCTCATCCGTTAAAAAATAAGATATTTTTCTTGCATTGTCAAAATTTGTTTATATTTTTGTTTTATGTATTAGCATTTCCCCTCAATAACACGATTACTTCAATGAATTTGGTGAATAAAACATATTTACGTTTGAAATTAAAGCGAAAATTATAAAATGACGCTCATGTACACTGGCCCCTGAGGATATCGATTTCCGATGAAGATGTGCCCTATGAAGAAGAGACCGAAGGCGCTAAATTGTATTTATGGACAAAGCGCCACGTATTTATTATTTGAAATTTGTACAATGCTTTGCGCATGTATAGAAGCTAGTTGAAATAACGCCCAGAGGATGCGGAAGGGTGTATTTAGTATTTAACAGATGTTGGACGTTGAGATGAAGCTGCACAATACTAAGCTTCGGCGGTGGACAATGAAAATGTTTTGTCCAAGCACAGGAAATCAAATTAGTTATGGAACAAATTTTGTGATTAGAAGAATCCTGATTGTTGAATGTAGGTGCCTATACGCAGTGGGCTTAGGCGCTACATCGACCAACTTGGTCATTTATGCAACTCTTTAGCCGATTATTATGAACTTTTTGGTTTATTTTCTCGTTTCCGTAAAACATACCTATGAAGAAGCCAAACAAACCGTGCTATATACGTGATTGGCATAAACGTGTGAAGTTATATGGAGATATGAGATTATCAATACGAGTTCAGTCTGTTGGGTGCTCTGTACTGTACACTTAATATAAATATTTATGTTTGTTTGTTTAATGGTGTGTTCAATTTATATTTATTATTTAAGAATTTATGAGCTTAACACCGGCTTATAATAATTGAATATTCAATTATTATGTTTTTCTAAGATAAACTGAAAAGAAAGAAAGAAACATTACTGGCATATTGCGATGGTACCATTTCGAAAACCGCCACGTAATCATCATCACGATATTTCGTAATGTTATCAAAGGTTTCACCGAGATTCGAACCGCGAATCACACGGTGAAACTGCAGTTGGCTTAACCACTAGGATATCCTGCTTGTATTTGTTTCCTTGCTTAATTCAGTTTATCTCAACATTTAGTTTTGATCCAAACCGGTGTCGGACCCACCCAGGGTTATTTTTTTTAAATCGCGGCTGAAGGCCGCCAACGCAGAACGGTGTTCTGTGCAAAAGAACTATGGATCGGCCCCATATTTAGGTCCCTTTCGGGGTCATTTTACGGTTTTTTGTAAATAACCTTCGACAGAAATGAAATTTTGATACCGCCTTTCATAATTTTTGATAAAAACTAGGTGGTGCACAGTCTTGTAAAACGTTACCTAAATTTGTAAATGTCAAAAGGTTTTGGTGGAAATAATTAATTTTCTATTAAATATTTCGCGAAGTGATAAAGAGTTATGTTGGTTTAGTCATTCTTTCGGAATTTGTTGAAAGAATGCCATAGAATTTTTTCCAAAATTACACTATCTCAAAATTTGTTCCAAAACTCCTTATCTAAACATAAGTTCAACACATTTTGACAAAAGAGGGAGTTAATGAAAAGTATTCTGAGATAAGGCGTTCTTCAACCTAATTCTGATATAGGTTGTTTAAATCCTGTTGTGATATATCCTGAAATGGGAAATTTTTGAAAAAGTTTAGTGACCGCTTTTGGGAGACTGGAGACGTGAGACAGCTTACAGAATAGAAATTGTTTCAAAACTGATTTCCACCTTAAATTGTTTCTAATAGTGACTAGAGATATCTTATTGAATTCAGTTCTTAATCTAAGCATTCACATTTGCCCATTCCATGGCGAATTCAGTACCAGGTGTTGTTATTCCATCAGCCGATTGCTTCGTCTTAATATTTTGCATTTAACGGCTTGGTACGACAAAATGTCAGTTAATCGAAATCAATCTTGTTCCATGAAACAATGAAGTGAAAAAAAAATTCTGAATTTTGAATATTTTTTTTCCCTTCATCTTTTCATAGAACAGGGGCGACCCCGCTTAGAAAAATTTTCTTCTAATTGAAAAAAACTTGTTTCTAAAGTTTTTGATGTTGCTTTTTCCGGAGCTAGAACCCAGGATCTTCGGTGTGGTAGGCGGAGCACGCTACTATCACACCGCGGCGGCGGAAATCTAGATAGTAAATACAAAAGTCAAGATAACTTCGGTATATGTATGCTCGGTCGAAGCTTGCGAATAACCAGAATATCTGCTTTTGTGTACTTAACTCCGAGTCGGATATTAAATAACTAGATGTTCAATTCAAAAATCGGTAGTTATACGTATACAATTTCTAGAGATGGCCTATACTTTTTCCCAAACTTTGAGATGGTTGTCGGCTTCATCTCTAAGTGGAAACATGAAATAAAGAGCAAACTCATAAAAAACCTTACTCGTAGATTTTAAATCCATCTTCTAGAAATATGAAATGTTCGAAACTATATAGGTTTCTGGACTTTTTATCGACTAGTGCATGTGTAAACATGGATTAGGCCAATTTAAAAAAATCGAGATGCTAAAATATGTACAATAAGCAGTGAGTACTTTATTAATAATGTGACGAATATTAGTAACACTAAGTGATACTCACATCACTTATCTGATACTAAGGAAATAAAGCCACAACAACAATAAAGCAAGCTGCCACACTTGTATCCCAACCAACACTGAAAACAAAAATCTCACATGTTTATGAGAAACATTGATTCCCGGTTTGATATTCAATATTATTTATCATTTGAAACAAAATATTTTCTCGACTTTTTCTCAAACGTCAATCTTCAACTTGAGAACAATTTTCGACATACTTGAAAATTGTTTTCTCTCAAATGTTTGAGAAAAAATTAATTCTCAGTTTGATATTCAGCATTATTAATCATTCGAAGCTAAATATTCTCACAACTTTTTCTTAAACGTTGTTCTTCAACTTGAGAATGGTTTGGGATATACTTGCATTTCGTTCCATTCTGGTTGAAAACCATCGATATCATGCTTATTTTACATCAATGCTATCGATAGTGCCGCTGATAATTCGTCGATCCCTAATTTGCATACTTTAGCTGGAAATGTAAGCAAGCGATTTTATTGAGTGAAGTTGGACATAAAGTGAAAAAATAAGGAAGTATTTATACATTTTAATAATATTAAGTGATATTGTACTACATTATGCATAAATCTAAACAAGTTAAAAGTGAAGTGAGGCAAATAATAAATTTGCTTACCGAAAGCGGCACAACAGTGGATTCTATTTCGTTCCGCCTTATTCTCGTTTGAGAAAAAATTGAGAATCCAAAAATTCTCAATTTGAAAATAAAGAAAAATTCCATATTAAAAATTTGCCTTTTAGCTTAAGAATGCTATCAATGGTTATTTGGAATGCATTTGAAAACTAACGTTTGAAATGTGAGAAATGGACTGATTCTCAAATGTATCTCAAATTGAGAATTGACAAAAATGTTTTTTGGGCTATTTCGCTCACATATACACACGCATATGGTTACACACTACAAATACACGTGCGTATGGCTGGTGACCAGGTAGAGGATTGTAGAAGAAGAAATGTCTAGACATTTGGACAGAGAGTATAAAAGCAGCAGAAGCTGAGTAGTCCGTAAATAATTTGATTTAAGCACGCTATTGGTTGTGAAGTCAAGTGTTATTGTGAAGTACTTTCAAAGTAGTCTAATAAAGGCCATTTTTGGACTATTGAATATTGGAGTTATTTATTCAACAGTTTAGCGATTCGAACGTTAGCAGAAGATTTGGGATAAGCGGAATTTCACTAAATTCGTTACAATAAAAAATTATTGATAATTATTTTTTCGATAATAACATATATATATATATATATGTATATTTTTTATATTTGTAATACTCAGTTGGGTTTTTACTTTTGAATATTCTTTTTAATAAATATTTCTCGGTTTATTGACTTTTATCCGATTCTGATGCAACTGTTATTAGCTCATTAAATGGTTGGACATCGCCGGATATTAACAAAGTGGAAATAAGCCAAATTAACGCACGCAAAACTCTGAATTGCGACTAAAAGAGAAAAGTAGGAAGAGAGTGAAGAGTAGGATATAAAAACCAAATTAATTATAATTAAGTGACAATTAATCATTCAGTCCAATGCTTTGTAGAGTTCAAATATTGTATCAATTGATTGGTCAAACTTTTTTAGTTCAACTCCTTTTATACGTACCCATCCTCGGAGTGAATCCTTGAAGAATGGTCCAACTACACCTGTTATTGAACCGATTCCATTGGCAATACCCATTATAGTGGCAGCATAATTAGGACTCATATCTAATGGAGTCAATTTTATACCAGCATAATAACTACCCAACACATTTATGGCACAATGACAAAAGGCGAATATATCAGCCTTTTCACTGCAGCTCAAACAAGGCACAAGGCCATTGTATAGATTAGGAGCCACTGCAGCTGCGAGAAAGAAAAGTATGAAAGATTAGAGTGTGAATTAGATTTAAAAGAAGTTAAAACAAAAATTTGAATCATGTTATCAATTAGGCGACTCACATGGTCTTCTATTTGTCGTATGTGCTATGTTTCAATCAAATTTTATATTGGAAACAATGGGAAAAATCAACTGCGAATGCACAAAAACGCTTAATCGATTCAAAGCGAAGAAAGAGGCAAGGCATTTCATTATACTCTTATGGCGCTGTCAGCTTCATAAGCTCCTATTATCCGTCACGTATGTGATATCCGCGTGTACTGGGATCCAACTGATTATGAGTTGAAGTTTTGATGAACCCACAACTCTAATAGATACTTGGCGGTAATAGTCTAGACAGAGATACAATTTTTCTTTTCCGCCTTCGGATTATTGTTTTCGAGGCCCTCAACTAGACTTTTACCCACTTGGCTAATGTAGAGAGGGCGTTGGATATTATTCAACCCATCGCATTCCTAATGGCGACAATTCCTGCTCGGACGAAGTTATAGTGATGGGGCAGACTGAATTTATAGCTGATTAGACTGAGATAGAGCTCGTAGCATTTGCAAATTACCCTCCCGACAGTTTGGAAAGATCCTACAGAGATAGGGCAGACTAGGCAGCTCTAGCATTTTTCAGTGGCTCACCGATAGCAAAATAAAGCAACCGGAGCACATGGTACCTCTCTCCTCTATATTGAGTTTTATGTTGAAGTAAAGCCCCAAGGTACTCAGCCTTAACAGATAGCGCCAGCTGGTATCAGCTGTGCTGTCTTGTACCTCCTCATGAAAAGAACTAGTTCATGTTGGTTTAAACCGTTAGTTTAAGAGACTTAAAAGAACACGTCAGCATGCCCAGGTGCCCAGGAATCGAGATATTGCTGCAGAAGGTGAAATGAAAGCCACTTTTATATTGCTAGAAATAGGGATATTTATCAACTTTAGGAGTTATTCAGCTACGTGAAATCCCTAGCGATATCTTAAGTTAAGAGGGCTCAAAAATAGTTATTAACCCAAGAAAGTTTTATCTCCTACAAAAGCAGCAATCAGTGACTGGTTTGAGCAATTGGTAGGCGGAAAAAATCAGAAATATTCTTTTCAGACATTGCTCTTTGACACAACCAGATGCTTGATGCTATTTCATAGGTTTAGATACTGACTACTTAGTTTTTGCAGTCTGAAAATAGCTGGTTTGTACTTCCCGTTGAGGAGAACTTGATTCGTTTTGAATATAGCCTTAAGCAATAATTTTGTTGCTATCTAATAAGTTTTTTTAAAGTTCTTTGCCTGATTTCACCCATCACAGAACAATTCGGCTAACTCTCCGGCGTTCTTTACCCAGGAACATAGCCATACGTCTCTTGGATTAAACTATATCTTCAATCTATTGAGCGATCAGGGCCTGGGCGATAGAGTTGGCAGATATGAGAATTATGTGGTACAGTGTGACTTTTTATTCGCATTGATTTTTATCAGTGACTGAGACCGAAACTCTCAGATTTCCCATATGGGCAATAGCAGACCCATAGCATAACTGTTATCTGAAACGATATGAATCAACGCCTTTTCGATTTTTGCCGCTATTTGCGGTCAGATTTTACCGACTAACAGTTTACGGCGAAATTTACTGATGTTTCGCAGTAGCACATATCGTTGGCTCATTGCTTTACAATATCAAAGCTAATGGTTCCTGTGACGAGAGTTATTGGATCTTTGATTTTCAGTACTTCGTAAGTGTGATTGGGAAAGGTACGCAGATGCCGTGGCAGTATTACCAGTTCACGCATATATGGCGGTCAGTTATATTTGAGTTATGTGAATAGCATATCGACTCTTCACTTCAATATCACCATATCTTGGCTGTCGTTTCGAAGAGCTCTATCTCATCCAACTTTTGGAAAATAACCTAACTTCAAAATTTGATTGAACAAAGCTCTATTTCAGAATTCGGATTAAGGACGCCATATCTCAAAATTTATTTTAAAGACACCTGTTCTTAGCATAAAATCCATACATTTTGAGATGGGATAGGGGGTATATGAAATAAATTCCTAGATAGGGTGTTGTGCAACCGAATTCTGAGGTAGGGCGTTTTTGGAATGTAATGAATTACCAATAAATGTCATAATTTTACGCATAACCGTTACGGAGAATATCTCATAATTGACAAGCACATCGGAGAGCATTCCCGAAAGCACGGATAACAACCAATTAAGCATATATGGCATAAGATTCTGCAAACCGCTGATAAAGCTTTGAGCCAATGGCAACTGTTTGGCGTCCTTTATGAACTGCGGCACTTCAGTAGCCGTTTGCAACTGTGACCAGTCATACTGTATGGTGGCCGAAATTAATGCCCACATAGGTAAATTTTGAAAAATGTCCTTCCAAGGAGTTTTGATATTTCCAAAATTGGATCGTCTTGCTGTAACGATCTCTTTTTCCAAATACTGTTTTTCTGTCAATTGAATATATGGACTCTCCTCTGGTGCATTGTGGCATAGAAATACCTGGGACGAAGTGTAAAAAAGGTGAGTCAGAAAGCTTTTATATTTCATTTTTTTTTTAACTACAAGAATAATACTTACGAAACCCACAAACCAGAGTAAAGCGCAAATACCAAAATAATAGAAAATCAGCGTCCAATCGTAGCGATGCAAGATCAAACCCGATACAAAATTACCCATAGATATACCAATTTGACTGCCACTTAAAACAATTGAACCCAATGTAGCGCGTTCTTTAGCGGGTACCCATCTCGTAAGTAAGTCACTCAAAGCCGGATACGTTGGACCCTCGCTGAAGCCCATCATCAAACGTATAAATATAAGCGCTAACGGGCCACCCCATTTAACAGCTGTTGGCGTAAGTATGGTTAGTAGAGCAGTCATGGCAATACCAATCGCAAGTACCCATTTACCACCATAACGTACAGCAAGTTGAGCGCTCGGTATATGCGACAAAACATAACCAACATAGAAGGAAACCAAAATTAATGTTTGTACTTGATCAGACCATTCATAGGTGTTGGGTGTTTGATGCTTTCTAAAGGCACCCGATAGAGTACCGTTACGATGTTGTTGCATACGTTCATATAAATTGAATGAACTTAATTGTACCGTACTGAGTTCACGTAAACGATGGAACTTTTGTTTGGGTGGTGCAACCATATGAGTTAGTGCGATATCCAAGCTATGTCGCATTGTGTAAGCATTGACAATGGCGAGGAATCCAAAAAAGCATAAGATGAAACGTTGTGGGATATGATTTACTGTGCGATGTGGTGACGGCATGAAAAGGAGCATGTATTAAAAAAAGTAGGTTAAGTTTGGTTAGGTTGTGATTTTTGAGAGTTACAGCTGTGGCAGTTGAACCATTGACATGACATAATTACTACAATATTGACATATTTTAGCAAAGAGCAACCAATTAATTCTCTCCGCCGCACAATAGAAGCATTTAAGCACTGTATGGCTGCTACTTTCGATTAAGTACTCCTGCCAGGAACTACACGATAAAGAGATAATAATTAAAGAGATTGGTTGATCTTGACCCGTGAAAATTGCTGTGGACTGTGGGTATAGAGCAAGGGTCTTCAAAAATGTAAATGTATTGCCCTTCAGCATATGCAATGAGAGCTTATGCTATGGACTGCAGACCCTGGCCTAGAGTATAGACATTCTGGCGTTCATCCATCTCTATTGTTGTTATATTGAATCTGTCGTAGTCCACCTGATGCATATTTTTGTGTAGGAACTCTAGAAGAAGAACGAACTCAACCCGATATATTCTGTTCTAGGACTCAGTGCAGTTTTAAACATCTGTTCACCAAGAGATGAGGTTGTATTTGTCTTTTGGATGCAAATTTGTAAATATACCTATTTCCCAACTACAAGAGGGTCACTATGCGCGTGCCATACAATTTTTTTTTTTGAATTTGGTGCGACCACGGCAAATTTTTCAAAGGCCACGATTTAAGTGAATCTACTTGAAGTCCAGGTCTTTATATGAAATATGCCCCTGCACGGCTAATTTATAGTCTTGAGAGTGGACGGAAATATGGCTGTTTATAATAGTCGTGTAGATAAGATCAACCGTGATGTTGGGTTTTTAGTGATAGTGACCCTTGAAATCGTTTTTGGTTATTTATATGCCATGATTAGAAAGCGTGTACTTTAGCTCTAAAGTGAAAAACTTCGGCCTTAGCAATGTAGCTTTAAAAAATGGGAAAAAGCTTATCAACTTAAAGTTTAAATATCGACTAAGCTGACCATCGTTTTCATTCCAGTCCGCGCTCTCTCCAAAAGGAAGAACTTAGCATACAGACGAATCGCATAGCGACTCTGGCAAAGTAGTGAAAAGTAGAAAGAGAATGATCTTTGATGCTAGCAGAGAGGAATAATTTGGAGCTTTCGATAATCGACTATTCGAATAATCAATAGACAAACGTTTTTTTGTAAATAATCGATTACAACTAATGGACTAGTTGTTTGTATTCGATTAGTGACAGATTCGACTACTCGAATGGTTTTTTTTTATAATTTCTAATGAGTTGTACGATTTGTGAAGATTTTGTGGAGTTATTGTTAGTCGTCTGCAGCTCACATATTTTTCAATTTCCTTTTTTGGTATGCTTGGGAACTACAAAAAATATTCCATACCCAGCTACGTTTCCGGAAACTAATTTTTTGGCAAAAAAGACAAAAAATTTAATTTAAGCAATTTTAAAATTTTATTTTTTAACGTCAAAAAGTTGTGTTTCTCAAACTGCCCAAAGCGAATCCATACAAGGTAATGGCGAAGCGAATTCAACCCATTCGCCGTGCAGAAGAATGTCAAGTCAAAAGAAAAGTTCCATTCATTTCGATTTTAAGTGGCATATTGTTGTACAATGCGTTATATGGAAATTAATCAAGAAGAAGCAACACCTGGTACTGAATTGGCCTTGAAACTGCCTATACTCGAATGTGACAGTTATTCGATTGCTAGCTATATTCAAATCGAGTACCAGCGAAGCGATCTTCAATCAATGCAAAAGTCGCTACTAGAACACAACTCACACAAGAAGATTGCGCATTGCCCATGTAAACATTAGATCAACTGTTTTTTATGACGTTTGAATTGATTCTTCTTTTTTTTTCTAGCCCTTTTTTTTATTCGCTCAAGAGTCAACTATGACATAGATGCGCAGAACGAAGCAATTTTGAACTCGTAAATGCGCAATCTGGGTAGGTCATTTGTGAGACTAACAGACTAGTCGATTAGCCGAATAATCGTTTGTAAATTATTTTAAGGCTCTTTTTTACAAACGATTATTCGGCTAATCGACTAGTCTGTTAGTCTCACAAATGACTAGTCAATAATCGTTTGTAAATTATTTTAAAGCTCTTTTTTACAAACGATTATTCGGCTAATCGACTAGTCGGTTAGTCTCACAAATGACCTACCCAGATTGCGCATTCACGAGTTCAAAATTGCTTCGTTCTGCGCATCTACCTATGTCATAGTTGAAAAAATTGGCAACTGACGAAAGCAACAAAGTATGCGAAAGTAACAAGGCATCCACTTATGAATCTGTCTTATGTATTATGAGAAGGACTCAATCCAAATCAATGATGTATTGTATTTTATCGGTGCAACTCCGTGCCTGATGAGTATGCCTTCGTCAGAATTTTCGTGGCACTTCACTTTTCTGAGAGCACTCATATTTACATCATGGAGAAGTCTGATCAGCTCTTATGACAGCACTGCGATTTACAAACGTTGAAACCGCAAGCATTCGAATACTTTCGTAGGAAGGCTTTCCCGATGTCTGAACTTGATTGGCTTTTCGATAAACTTATAAAGATTGTGCTAAATGGCTATGGGCTTAGATTTCCAGCACACTTAGGATGGAATTCTCCTGGCTGTTCGAGGCTAAATGTGTTTGCATACAAGGTAACTGCTTTTCTCGACAATAAATGCATAGCCTTGTCTTCGATAGTATAAAGCAGATACAAAATTTTCTATTTCCTGCAGTCGTATACTTATCAAGTTTCGCTTCCGTGTCTAGGTATACAGCTGGGGTAAAATTTTGGTTTAAATTGATGCCCTTACCTTGTGGAGCGCTTCATGCAAAGTAGTTTTAGTCACTTAATAAGGCATGTTAGGAAATTATGAGTCCAGTACAAGAACACAAAAATCAATACTAATTGGTCGTGGGATATTTAAAGAACCGTGGGAGAGCTTTGTTTTTATGCCATATAATTTTAGTAACGCAAACAACAGCGAACTGCAAAGTGTCGAAGATCATGTGCAGGTCTTGCAATCTTATATTATCAAAGGTACTCTTATCATTAAACTGGATACTGCCTTCTGGAGTCACATGCTTTTAGATTAAGTCTCATCAGCAACAGCACGTGTAGGAAGTGCGGGTTGGCGGAGCACGTTTTGTGCTTGTTGTTGTTGTTGTAGGCCTTGGGGTACGTTCCGGTAATAAGCACCATAAAAGTACTAGCCCGGCTATCTCGGGAACGATTTGGTAAGACCACATGAAACCTCCTAGACCATACCGCCCTCCCACGCCCTAGATCCATCAGGAGTTCGGGGTCGCCAGAGCCTCGGCTGTTAATGAAACAGGATTCGTCACGGGTAGGTGAGGTTGACAATTGGGTTGGAGAAGCTATATATTGCGCTGGCAACCCCTTGAGAGGGTTGCGCTACACAACCCCTTAAATCAATTTGGTATTATAGTCGCCTCTTACAACAGGCATACCTACCGCGGGTATTTTTCAAGCCCCCTAACCCGCTGGGTGGCACGTTTTGTGCTCGTATCCTGCATTGTCAGCCTAAGACTCCAGATATCAGACCTAGAAGTAGCAAGTAGCATGGGTCCTTGAAAGCTGCTAGTTTCTGTCAAAACGACGAAGGTGTTTTTTAAACCTATGTACTAGTTTCTGATAGAGGTTTTCAGTTTGCTCGTTGAGCACACTTCTGGTAACACTATGGACTCATTCAGCATATGAGAGATTCTCACGGACCGGCCAGTTCAACCTAACCTAGCCTAACGCAGAGATGGGTCTCTGGCTGCAGTTGCCAACTTACCTAGCCTAACTGAAATGAGCACGATTGATCCTAAATTTGATATTTCCCTCAACACTTACATATCCCCAAAAAATGCTGCTGGGTTGAGACAATCCATGGAATTTGTTGTCTTATTCGCGCTTGAACTAACTGTATTTGCTGAGCTGGCCAAACTGTAGGTGATTGCATGCTTTCCAAGGTCAATTATGCAGCATGCCAAATTTTAGATATTCGCAATTTTTTCCGTTCACAATAAAATGTCGCCGTTCAAGTTTTTAAACTCTCCGTTGTTAAATCCACAAATTTGAATTAAATTAAATGCAATAAAAAGACAAAATATCAACGAAATGTATTGTGATTGAAAATGAAAACAGCCAAATGAACAAAATGATTTTGAGTAAGAAGATTTAATTAAAAAAAATTTAGTTTTGACGTGTCAATTTTGTTGCAACAAAATTGTTTACAAATAATTTTTTGTTCCGAAAAATTTTAAATGATTAGAGGAATTAAAATTTTTTTTATATAATTTGGGTAGTTTATAATTTTTATACTCCGCGTGCTTTGCACACAGAGTATATTAACTCTGATTGGATAAGGGTTGGTTGTACAGGTATAAAGGAATCGAGATTGATATAGACTTCCATATATCAAAACCATCAGTATCGAAAAAAAAATTTGATTTAGCCATGTCCGTCCGTCCGTCTGTCCGTTAACACGATAACTTGAGTAAATTTTGAGGTATCTGGATGAAATTTTGTATGTAGGTTCCTGGGCACTCATCGCTCACTTGTTCGATACCGAAAAAATGGATAATTCATTACCAAAGACGGATAAAGCGATGAAAATGGGTAGGTGGGTTGACTTTATGACGCAGAATAGAAAATTAGTAAAATTTTGACAATGGGCGTGGCACCGCCCACTTTTAAAAGAAGGTGATTTAAAAGTTTTGCAAGCTGTAATTTGGCAGTCGTTGAAGATATCATGATGAAATTTGGCGGGAACGTTACTACTATTACTATACATGTGCTAAATAAAAATTAGCAAAATCGGGTGAAGAACACGCCCACTTTAAAAAAAAAAAATTTGTTGAAGTAAAATTTTAACAAAAAATTGAATATCTTTACAGTATATAAGTAAATTATGTCAACATTCAACTCCAGTAATGATATGATGCAACAAAATACAAAAATAAAAGAAAATTTCAAAATGGGCGTGGTTCCGCGCTTTTTCAATTATTTTGTCTAGAATACTTTTAATGCCATAAGTGGAACAAAAATTTACCAATACTTGTGAAATTTGGTAGCGGCATAGATTCTATGACGTGATGGGCGAAATCGGTTGAAGCCACGCCCAGTTTTTATACACAGTCGACCCTCTGTCCTTCCGCTCGGCCGTTAAAACGATAACTTGAGCAAAAATCGATATATCTTTACTAAACTCAGTTCACGTACTAATCTGAACTCACTTTATCTTGGTATAAAAAATGGCCGAAATCCGACTATGACCACGCCCACTTTTTCGATATCGAAAATTAAGAAAAATGAAAAAAATGCCATAATTCTATACCAAATACGAAAAAAGGGATGAAACATAGTAATTGGATTGGTTTATTGCCGCAAAATATAACTTTAGAAAAAACTTTGTAAAATGGGTGTGACACCTGCCATATTAAGTAGAAGAAAATGAAAAAGTTCTGCAGGGCGAAATCAAAACCCCTTGGAATCTCGGCAGGAATACTGTTCGTGGTATTACATATATAAATAAATTAGCGGTACCCGACAGATGGATTTCTGGGTCAGCCTGGTCCACATTTTGGTCGATATCTCGAAAACGCCTTCACATAGACAACTAAGGGCCACTCCCTTTTAAAACTCTCATTAATAGCTTGAATTTGATACCCATGTCATACAAACACATTCCAGGGTTACCCTAGGTTCATTTTCCTACATGGTGATTTTCCCTTATTTTGTTTCCAAAGCTCTCAGCTGAGTATGTAATGTTCGGTTACACCTGAACTTAGCCTTCCTGACTTGTTTAAATTACATACACTGTAATGTGGAATCTTACATTTGAGTCCAATTAGAGAACCACAAATTTGGAGTTGCGGCAACCGTGGTGTGATGGTAGCGTGCTCCGCCTGCCACACCGTATGCCCTGGGTTCGCACCCCGGGCAAAGCAACATCAAAATTTTAGAAATAAGGTTTTTCAATTAGAAGAAAGTTTGTCTAAGCGGGGTCGCCCCTCGGCAGTGTTTGGCAAGCGCTCCGAGTGTATTTCTGCCATTAAAAGCTCTCAGTGAAAACTCATCTGCCTTGCAGATGCCGTTCGGAGTCGGCATAAAACATGTCGGTCCCGTCCGGCCAATTTGTAGGGAAAATCAAGAGGAGCACGACGCAAATTAGGAGAAAAGCTCGGCCTTAGATCTCTTCGGAGGTTATCGCGCCTTACATTTTTTTTTTATAAATTTGGAATTAAATTTTTTCAACTTAAGTAATATCATTTTTGCTTTATAAAAAATTCCTTCTTTTGCTGAGTACGCTATGATTCTCGAGTTGAGTCACTGTTTCGAAACAACTCTTGAGATTTTAGAAGTATGCGTAGTTATCAACATGAGCTCTAATGGTACTCAAGCTCAAATGTTTGTTGGGTATATTCGACGCCATTTCGAACGAATGCATATGGTTAACTAGAGTTTAACTCTGCCAGATCGGCCGCTTAAGCTCAGCTTAAACTTCAGCTAAAGTGGACTGAAAAACTGCAGAATAAGTTTAAGCGTATATTTTTGCGATTCAAGCGGTGATTTTCTGCGGCCATAGTAACTCCTTGGACCATAAGAAAATGTTTGTGAAACACAAGTACAGTCTTCAATGACTGGCAATTGATTTCTGCTCGCCATATATGAGGAGGAGTATAGTAAGATTGTATCATCGTAGTTTAGATTTGCTGTTGAGCGCCCGGCCAATTACTTTGTTTGTGGTTAGCAATGTTTCTTCATCTTTTCCCCAAGTTCTGCTGGCAAGCGACTTGAGGATTTTGTTACCGCTTTGTAATTTGCAGAATATTTTTTTATACAAAAGGGAAAGGGTGAACCTTCTATATCTTCGAGTAGAGTACCGTGGTTGACTCTGTCAAAAGCTTTTGATAGCGCTGGTAGTGCTATGTATTTTGCGGAAACCATGCTGATGAGTGGCTAGGCGAAGACTCGCAGTAAACTGACGGAGCAGGAAGGTTTCCAATGTATCCGCTATTGACGAACTAAGTGGTACCGTTCGTTATGACTCACCTTCGTTAGCCGGTTTCCCAGGCTTGAAAACGTACGTCAGGTAGTTTTCTCCCTCAGCGCCATGATGATTTAGCATTGGCATCGCTACTCCATCTGGACCTATTGATTTAGAAGGTTTGGTGTTTTTCATGGCATCTTCAACCTCTGTTGGGTGATGGTAACGGGTCACACGTCGTGTTTGTGTCTATGTTCTCCTCTGCTTGCACGTCATCTTGCCTTGTCTACTCAAGGACGCATTAAAAATTGCCGGCAAAAACCGCTCACGCATGTCTTCGAGTCCGCAGACTTGTATCGCCAAAGGCGACGGATATATTATCATTATGTTTTTTCGGGTTAGACACGGATTTGACGATTGACCACGGCTTATCGACACCCAAGAGAGGTTGCAGTTATTTCGATGCTCTTCCCAATTGCACGTTTGTGTTAATTTACCAGCGGCGTAGTATTTAAGTTGAGATTCATAATATGAGTCAAGTTATCCCTAGTTCATGATAGCGCCTGTCGGAATTTCTTTAGATAATCTTTTAATTAATTTTTGAAAATATATCAGGTGAGCTAGAATCATAGCACTGAGCCTGGTGGTAATGCAACACAGTGGAAATCAATGCATATACCCTAATGTCCAATCCTCTGTCGGTATATTCGGATTCTGATTCTACAGAAGTCGCAGTGTATCCCTCGACTTGATCACGCATACTTAAATTTTGGTACCGTGGAGTTTTGCGCTTTATCCACCAAATCAAACAGCCCGTTCGTTCCTTGCTTTTGGAGGTTCGGAACCACTCCCTCCAGCCACCGCAAGCTCGCGATGTTGTCGCACGCTATCATCTTCACACCATGGAACATGCTGAGTACAGCCTCAGGATCAGGATTCTTTGAAAAAAATGCAAAATCTATTCAAATATTTGTTTTCCCTTTTGTACCTTTCATGACAATGAAGTAGTATATTAAGTTCGGTCTGGTTCTCGGAAATTGTGAGACCTTAAAGGGGAAGAGAAAAACAAACAAATAAGCATACCGAAATGATCAGGATGACGAACTGTTGTCTTCCGTCTGTATGTTTGAATGCAAACTAGTGCCTAAATTTTTGAGATATCTTCAAATTAAGATAGCGCGTACATTTTAGTGTCCGATTAGACATTTGTCGGAACCGACCGTATCGAACCCCCCATGACATACATATATCTCCCATACAACCGATTTTGCAGAAAAAGGATTTTCGCCAATTGTTTCTCGTTTTAACAATGTGGCAAGCACTTTTGTCTGAAAAAATTGTCAAATTTCACTCCGCATTACAATAGGGCCATTTTTGAGTAGGGTTGCCATTTAGGGTTGCCTCCTACTAGAAATTAAAAAAAAATTGCATGAGATATGCCGATATGGGTATCAAACGAAAGGTGTTTCACTCCGCATTACAATAGGGACATTTTTGAGTAGGATTGCCATTTAGGGTTGGGGTAGTTAGACGAAATAGTACTCTACTTACTCATATTCTATTAAAGCCTTAAAGGAGAACAATTAAGTTAAAAATCTTCGTAAAAAAATCTTACACATGATTCGACTTAATTTTCTTAATTTCACAGACGCTAATAAAATTGAAATGCAATATCAAGGCAGCGTGCCAAAGTCTAGCAAAATATTTCTAAATGCATATTTTTGGCAAATATGAAATGAATAATTGCAATTTCTCACATATTACTATTAGAAAGATTTCTCACCATAGCAAAAAGATATCTCACCATGGTAATTTGCTACCGTTGAACACTAGAGGCATATGTTCAATTTGAAAACGACATCTAACCATTTAACTAGTAACCAACAGATGGCGCTTAGGGAAGTAAGTTGACATTTAATTAAACAAACTGATAGTTGTCATTCGTGAAATTTGGAATTTAATAAAATTGTGAGACTTTCATAGTGTATAACTAAAAAAATGTTCAAAATTAATAATTCGGCGCATGAAGATTCTCGACCTAAATAACTTAGTTCTCGATTTCACTAATTTTCATAACAATACCTTATACTATAGGCTGGAATTGCCCATTTCAAATTTTTCATTCCAGTTCATTTTGCGGTTAGTGTTTGATATGTTTTTAAAATCTATATTTAAGGAAATCAAATATTGTTAAGTAAAAATATATAATATATGTACATATAAAAAAAGTGGAGTTTGATTAATGATGACATGTAGAACAAAGTATGTTATGCGGCATACTCGAAGATTGCCGAGCAAAGCTCGGTCGCCCGTGCTATTCATTAAATTGGGTCCAGTTTTTTAGGAGGAGCTCAGTCACAAATACACGTGCATATGATATACATATATATTTTAACGAAGGTATGATAAGAATAATGGGGAATACCATTACCTAAAAACTCACAAATTTTGCAAAACGCCTTATTGTCAAAAGTGAGAGAGATGATAAACTGTCTAACATAGTCATGGTACAAGGACAAACATCGTACTGTGAGGAGGCGGAAATACAAATATCCCATAACGTGGTGGAGTATGGGACATCCCCCCCAAAAGGTCGAGAAATTTTATTTTTCAAATACTTTGCAGAATAAAAATGAAATATCCAAAGAAAACAAATATTCAAATGTTCAATACTTAATTTTGGCATTTCACGATGCACGGCAATTTATACATGAATACCGCTTTTATAAAAATAAAACAAAATTTATGAAACTTTTTCGAAGTTAGCCTCCAAAAAAAGATATCGGCTTTCGAATTTCGAAATTCTATGTTTCGAAATTTTATTTATTTTTTGGTTAACGCGTCCAGCAAATTGAAAAAGTAAAAATGTGGGCGTGGTCCGCTCTTTTCCCTAATTTGAAGAGCTGAATTCTTTTCTTGAGAAATTTAGTATAACATTTTTATACTAAAGAAATAACTTTTTACTAGAAACATTAATTTTATATCACAACTAAATTTATTTACATATTTCCCAGTACTAACGTGTAAAGGGTACACATTTAATCTACTTCCTCCACTGTTGGACCACTGCGTCCACCACCGAATCCTCCAGCCTGTTGACCACAAGATGCTCCTTGACCACTACCGCCGTGTAATTTTGTCATAACCGGTGAGCAAAGTTTGGTCAATGTATTCATCTTGTCCTCGTAGTCTTCTTTATCGGCCAATGTGTTTGCATCGAGCCACTTGATGGTGTCTTCACAAGCCTTTAATGCATCGCTCTTCTCTTTATCACTCAGCTTATCACCAGCACCGTCCAATGCTTGCTTAACGCCAAATACATAACTCTCCAAATTATTTCGAACCGCTATCTTATCTCGTTGTCGTTCATCTTCTTCAGCATATCGCTCTGCTTCATTAACCATACGATCAATTTCGGCTTGTGGTAGACGTTTTTTGTCGTTCTTGATGGTGATATTCTTAGCATTGCCAGAACTCATTTCCTTCGCCGATACATTCAGTATACCATTGGCGTCCAAATCGAAAGTTACTTCAATCTGAGGCACTCCACGTGGTGCTGGCGGTATACCAGATAGATCGAACGTGCCCAAACGATTATTGTCTTTGGTCATGACACGTTCACTTTCAAACACCTGGATTGTGACGCCAGGTTGATTGTCGGCATACGTGGAGAATGTTTGTGTTTGCTTACATGGAATGCGACAATTTCGTTCGATGATTTTCGTCATAACACCACCAGCAGTTTCGATACCCAATGACAGTGGCGCTACATCAACCAGTAGGACATCTTGAATTTCGCTGCTCTTGTCGCCACTCAAAATAGCTGCTTGAATGGCTGCACCATATGCCACAGCCTCATCCAGATTGATGGAAAGATTTAGACTCTTGCCACAGAAGAACGACTGCAATAGACTCTGTACTTTTGGTATACGCGTTGAACCACCAACCAATACGATATCATGAATTTGGTTCTTGTCCATCTTTGCATCATTCAATGCCTTCTCCACCGGCTCCAAAGTCTGACGGAACAAGTCTCCACACAATTCTTCGAAGCGCGCTCTTGTTAGTTTTGTATAGTTAATCGATTCCTTCAAACAGTGCATCGATTTCAATAGTAGCCTCTGTGCTGGATGACAATGTGCGTTTCGCTCTTTCGGCAGCTGTGCGTAGACGACGCAATGCTCTAGGATTTGAACGTAGATCTTTCTTGTATTTGCGCTTAAACTCATCCGCCAAATGATTTACAAGTCGGTTGTCGAAATCTTCACCACCTAAATGTGTATCACCAGCAGTCGCACGTACTTCGAATAGTGAACCCTCGTCGATGGTTAGGATTGATATATCGAATGTGCCGCCACCCAAATCGAAGATTAATACATTACGTTCACCTTCCAAATTCTTATCGAGTCCATATGCCAACGCAGCTGCTGTGGGTTCGTTAATAATTCGCAGCACATTCAAACCAGCTATTCGTCCGGCATCCTTTGTTGCTTGCCCCTGCGAATCATTGAAATACGCTGGCACTGTGATTACAGCATCGCTCACTGTTGTACCCAAATATGCTTCAGCCGTTTCCTTCATTTTGGTCAACACCATTGAACTGATTTCCTCTGGCGCGAAACGTTTGTTCTCACCCTTGTATTCAACGCATATCTTGGGTTTCCCACAATCGCTAACCACTTTGAGTTAAACACGGCCTTACTTATGAAAGCCAACACGAAAGATACTCAAATGATGAATATCTGTAATTAAATTCAGTAAAGGTCCATCGATATTCAACTAGTTTATTTAAAAAAAGTACTAAAACTACCCTATTTTACCCCTAAAAAATGCAAAAAAAAATACTTTTTTGGGGACAACATTGGTGAAAATTTTTCAGATATCCGAATGACAGAACAAAGAAGAATTTAGAGCGAGACAATTTACGGCTTGCTTCACCTGGTTATTCCACCATGCTCTAAGTTTTACAATTTTTTTAAATTTGAAAAACAAAAAACCAACATAAACAATTTAATTATGAATTATGACCGAATTATGATCTGCAAACTGACCACTTTTCGTTTAGCAGCTTTTCATGGCAGAGAGTTTGTCAAACCACTGCCTAGGCGCAGCTCGCTTAGAAATGCAGCACCCACCCACATTTAGCAGAATAAATTTTGGAAGTTTAACAAACCGCAAATCAAAAGCCGTTCAAGATATTACATTGAAATTAGGTGCAGGCTGAGTGAACGTATCAAAATCGGCTAAAGCTCTAACCTTAATAAAATTTGCAATAACCCCATAGTATTTAACAACATTTGTCTGATATTTTACCTCATGATTGAGCTAAGAAGAAAAGTTAAACAAAATTGGTATACTTAGTTTAGTCGGCTTTAGAAAAATTGTTATTACATACAGTAATGGCCACAAATTTTACAGAACTTTTACGACTATTCGAAGATTTTTGGAAAATAGCTCAGTTTGAATAATATATCTTATACTATAATATCTTATACAACCGACTACATTAGAGATTGTTCAAACTGAGTTACTTGTTTTTTTAAAAGGTGTTCAGAAATAATATAGGTCCTTTTAATTATTATAAATATGTTTCGAATTTTCTGTTGATGTTGATCATGTGAGTTAAAGGAAACCTTGCGTTAGTAGTTTAAGTTTTCCAGCGTACTCAAATCTTGCAATCCGGTCATGATGCCCTGCACAATGATATGGCAGAAGCGAGTCACAAACATAAAGCTCTTCGAAAAAACTCGAGTCCCAAGTCGTTCACTAATGTTTGTGCTATAAATGGCAGAGGGAAAATGAGACCCAAGAACAATTTAAAAAGTTAGCAGATTGCAGGGACAGCCCTGAAATATGTTAATACGGTACGGAAAATCCCAAAAAAGTGTTCAAGATAAGCTTATAGATGTATCTACCGAGGATATCACCCAACGCGTGAGCAGTGATAGCCAGGTATTACTCTGAGCTTTAAGCAGATATGATAATGCAAAGACTTTGTCTCCCTTGACATCAGTTATTGCGAAAAAGGATAACTAGCGTGATGTAAGAAGAAAATCTGTGCTTTTAAGATTTATGTTTAATAATGAGGTGTTATATGACAATTATTCAATTTCATTAGAGTCGCCAGATTAGCCAGTTGCAATACACTTTCCTTATTCAAAGTTCCTTTAAAGTTTGTTCCAGGTCCTCTAATAAGCAGGAAACAATAAATTACTAATTTTCGTAAAATAAACGATTGTGAGCAAACAAAGAAATCTATTTGTACTATGGCACTATTGTGAATAGTTGCACTGCATTACCGGCTACCATACCAGCGCAAGCTGTAAATTTTAACTGATTGACAGAACAGCTGATTTCTGTTGATATTTGATAAGAGACTCTGCTAGACGGCTATCCGTCATTTGAGGTATCAATTGACAGATATGGCTGATGGATATTTACATCAGGGCGTAAAGCAAAGTTTCTATCAGGTTGTTAGAAGCGACATGACAAACCTGATTAAACAATTTGTATACGTGTATGGTTTTCCGTCTTTCTTTTGCACACGAGAATTGGCATATCGCTGTCCTTGTGATTGCCTACGACGTATTCCATCATCGCTGATGTAAATATACATAAAGTATGTATAAACAAAAATAGCAAACACAGCTGATGTAAAAACTAATCAGACCTGTATAAATAAAGCCAGCAGACAGCGCTGATGTAGAAATTCGTCAAGCCTGCATAAATAAAATCCGACCTGATGTAAAAACATTTCACATTTCAAATTTATTTTCATACAAAATTTTATCATTTAATTATTTTACTAATATATTATTAAAATAGTAGACGTACATAACGTGGCATGGTTGATGAGCTTGAAGCCACAAAGTAAAACACTATGTTTTCACAATGAATTCATCTTTGAACTAATAAATATAAACAAAAATACAAACACCAAAAATGTATAAATTATATTATAAATAAAATGTATAAGGATATACATACATAAATGTAAAGATATAAATAAGCGTTGTTTATCCAGGTTTATGTATAAATTTATGTATGTGTATATGCTTATACATTTTATTTTTTATATAATTTATACATTTTTGGTTTTTGTATTTATGTTAATGTTTATTAGCCCTGAGGTAGACTTCGGAGTGAAGTCGAAATTATGCAAAAGCAAACATTGCGTTTTACTCTATGGCCGCAAGCTCAACAAACATACCGCAACAAAGAAATAAATAAGGCTTTAAGCAACAATTTAAGATGTATACAAAAGTTTTGAGTGGTAATCAGTGTGCGTGTGGGTGGAGCGAGTGTGGTGGTAGGAGATGACTGATTCTTTGCTCCAAATTCGCCAACTGCTGTGCCGTAATTGCTTGGTTAGTTGCCAATGTGTTTTGCTTAATGGGAATAAAAATTATTTAGAAAATGCAATGATAAATTAAATATCAATACATATATTCGTCAATATAACCTGCATCATTTCCAGCAGCTGGTCTATTTTTCTTCCACTGCTGAAGGCTGGGCGTGAGCATGAAAAGTCTCATTAAAACCTCCGCTGGTCGCGAAGCTCATATTAACGGGTTTGGCTGAAAATGTATGAGATATTCTACTTGGTTTTATTTAAAAAATTAATTATAGTTACCGTGGTTTTGTGATAACATATTACTATTAATAGTGGTATTTTTGAAAGAGGAATTTTTGATTTACGAATGTAATAAAGATAGTAATAAATTAAATTTAACACAGTGAAAGTTATTATAGTCAGTGGAATGTGTGGTTTGAAATAGGTAGGAACTGCATTTACATTTTATCTTTCGTTAAGGCTTAGAAATAACTGTTTAAGGACATCGTGTGGTTTATTAATAATTATAATTGGGCTCAGCCGCAACAATATTTTGATTTAATTGGCAAATATTTTGATTTGCGGCAATTCTTTGCTTTAGCCCACAACTGCTAAAACTCGTCCAAAAATATCGGGAGAAGTGTCAAAGGACGCGTTTACGAAAGCGGAAATTAAACATTTTATTTCTGTCAAAAGATATTGGTAATTCTATACGACAGCATGACACTGCTAATACGCGTCCAACAATATCGAAAGTGGTGTCAAAAGACGCGTATGCGTATTGACCTCGTCACCTCGACAACAATAATACGAAGGCGGAAAATAAAAATTTTAACTCGTTCAAAAGGTACTAACGAAAAACCGAAAAATTACCCCGGAGTGCTTCGAAAACGGAGATCGGATCCATGGTATTTTTGCTTAGAACACCTTTCTGCATTGGCGGCTGTTGGCCGCGCTTATAAAAAGTTACCCCGGGTGGGTCCAACACCGGTTTGGAGACCAAAACTATATCCGCAAAACACTTATGTTCACAATTTTTTTTTTTGGTAAAAGCCTAGTTGAAGGGTACGCTACTAAAAATATAGCGAGAGGTGTCAAAAGACGCGTATTGACCTCGAGAACAATAATCCGAAGGCGGGAAAGAAAAATTTTATCTCTTTCCGGAGATATTTGCAGTTGAAGTTGGCGATTTTCAGGTGGTTGTTGTAATGTTGGTGTACCCACAAAAAAAATTGTGAACATAAGTGTTTTGCATGGATATAGTTTTGGTCTCCAAACCGGCGTTGGACCCACCCAGGGTAATTTTATATAAGCGCGGCCTAAGGCCGCCAACGCAGAAACGTATTCTGCGCAAAAATACTATGGATATCATCCCCGGTTTCGGAGGTACCCGCGGGTCATTTTTGGTTTTTCGTTAATATCTTTTGAATGAGTTAAAATTTTTATTTTCCGCCTTCGGATTATTAATACTGATGTCAAGACGCGTCGTTTGACAACTCTCTCGATATTTTTCGTAGCGTATTAGCAGTCGACCCCGCAACTAGACTTTTACCTTTTTTGTGGCTACAACGAAATCATCGAAATTACAACAACCACATGGAAATTTTCAATTTCTTTTGCAAATATCTCTTGACATCCAAAAATTGTCACCTCTACTTTCGAATTCACGATCTAAAACGCGTCTTTTGATACCCCTCTTTATATAGGATATGTATTAAGTGTCATGCTGTCGTGTAGAATTACCGAACACCTTTCTACATTGGCGGCCTTCGGTCGCGATTATAAAAAATTATCGTAGGTGAGTCCAACGCCGGTTTGGAGATCAAAACTAAACCCGCGGAAAACACTTTTACCAACAGTTATTTTTGTGGGTACCACAAAATCATTAAAATTACAACATGAAAATTTAAAATTTTTTTTCCAAATATCGTGGTCCTGGGTCCAAAGCGCGCTTAGTAACACCTCTCCCGTTAGCAGTTGTGAGCTAAAGAGTTGCCTGATTTGCACCTCCATTTTGAGTCATAGGAACAATATTTTCACTATTGTCCTCATAAACCACACATTTCACATTTTTTTACGCTGGCTTCATAGAGCTACTGCTGAGGCAGGTTTTTAATTGCCTCTTATTCATTTACTGACTTTTTTAATAGGTCCCGCTGTAATAATTAATTAAATTAGCAAACAAAATTTCGCTATTGAGTTTGTCAAATGACGCACATTTTTTGGCTTTCGGTTCGTTTTTCTTCTTCTTTCGGTAAGAAAAGTCAAAAGAAAGAGGAACACGAGAAAAATGTATGCGAGTGTGTTAGTGATGTCAAAAATTCTGTTAATGTGCTGGAGTTTCCGTCAGCTCTGTCTAGCAGTTGACTTTTACATTGGCTGCGCAAGATGCGGACGAGTTCAGCTCATATCCTTTAAATCCCAAATACATTACATCCGACCTTATCCAATAACAGGGTACAACAAATCTCGGTAAAAGTCTAGTTGAGGGGTCGACTGCTAATACGTTACCAAAAATATCGAGAGAGGTGTCAAAAGACCCGTATTGACCGGAAAAGAAAAATTTTATGAGATATTTGCAGTTGAAGTTGGCGATTTTCATGTGGTGTTTGTAATGTTGTGGTACCCACAAAAAAAATTGTTTAACCATAGCTTAACCGCAATTTTGAAAACTGTATCTTCGAACTTCGGTAATGCAAATACGAATTTTCGCAACCTCCCAGGTACATTGTTATTGGCATATTTGTATTGCAAGAATTTTCTAAAAATATACGCATATTCATACAAATATACATACATATGAAGGTATATATATTTTACTTAACAAGGGTGGGCTCTATACTTTTCGAACCTAGTGCAGCTCAATTACCAACATAAGATAAATTCTACTGAGTGCAGTCTACTCTCTATCACAGACTAGGCACAGTGCAACATTTTTACTTAAATTGAAGAAGAAAATGCTTAACAAATTTTTTTTTATTTTCTATTTGTAGGCCGAATTTGAAATTTTTGTATTTGAAAATATTCATTTTTCAATTGTATTATTGATTATTTTATTATTCATCATTCATTCTGCATGCACCAATTGAAACATGAAAGGATTTCTTAATGATTTCAACAAGGGTCCAAGAAATGCTAAAGAAAAGGTTGCAGCTCTAAAAAAACTTACTTATTACAAAAACCCACTGTGCAATACTTTAGGGAGAGTACGACAGAAAGAGATAAGTTGTGTACACATTAAACCCCTCCCACTTTTTAAAAGAGCGAATGTTTGAATGCACTCTTACTCAAAGAAATCAATTGTCTTCTGCTGTGTGCAAAGGTCTCATAGCTTTCATGAATATATGGACGCACGGAAAATTAACACCATTGTAAACCTATACAAGTAGCGCAACTCCCAGCTGATGGCTCAAAATTAGCACACACACGCAAATATTACTAAAGGTCATATTACGAAAATCTTTTAGAAAGTTCAAGTTAAATACTAAACTGACTTAAACTTTGCACATTTAGTAGTACTTAGGACGCCTTATTTGCAGTAATTTGTATATATAAAAATCAAATTCTGGGTGTGTGTTCGCTATGGAAACGTATTTACCACGCTTCAATCATCACCAAATTTTGGCTATAAGTTCCTTCGATCAACACGAATGTTTAGGCTAAAACTAATTTCGATATATATAAAAGAGACGTGTCACCTCTCATACAAATGGAGTCTTTGGTACTGCATAACTCTGAAGGTATACATGCCAGAACATTGAAATTCAGTAAGCAGTTACATGAAGTCAATCCCTAACACCACCAACAAAATGTGGAATTAGGAAAAAGGGGGGCGGGGGCCGTACAAACTGCCGCCGTTAAACAAATTTATTAGCTTCAGTCATCTACATCTTCTATAAAAATCAAATTCTGTGTGTGTGTTCCCTATGGAGACGTATTTCTCACACCTCAATCATCACCTAATTTTGGTTATAGGTTCCTTCGACCAAGACGAAGGTTTTTCATATTTCATATTTCAGAATTAAGAATTTGAAATTAAAATTTTTTTTGGCTATGCCAACGAGCAATCTTAGCTCCCAAAAATGATCATGTTAACAAAATCAATGATCGCATTCAAAACCAAATGCCTGGTGAAATCACGAAATATAAATCGATCGACACAGTTACAGATGAAGATCAAATTGTGAATTATCCAATTGAATTTCTAAACTCTTTAGAACCACCAATCATGTTTCTTCGGAATTTAGACTCACCAAAATTATGCAATGGAACCAGACTTTGCGTTAAGAAATTAATGTCGAATGTAATCGAAGCAACGAAGGACAATCACTTACTGTTGCAGAGAATTAAATGTAGAGAGCCCATGCTTTTTCCCATGGCCAGCTATATGTTGCTGGCTCTAGAGTTGGAACGCTAAAAAATGTCTTTATCTTTGCGCCGAGCGAAAAAACCAAAAATATTGTGTACCCACTTGCATTACAATAAGGTACAATAATAAAATGTTTTAAACGGAAATTTCATCAAATATGCGTACATAATTCAATTCAATTTACAGAACAATAAAATAAACTATCAACAAACAAAATTACGCAACATTCATTCGATCTCGAGCGTTACAACGTACGCCGTGTAAAGCTAGTTAAGAATAAAATTTCACTTATATTCAAGTATTTAGGATGGGTGCGAGTTCGCCTAAGTTTTAAGTTCCTAAACTAATACTCCACTGGAAATTTTCAACAACAACTGGAAATTGTCAAAACTGTGAGAGTCGATTTGACAAATTAAATTGTGTGTTTACGCGGGAAATTATTTCCAAAAATATAAATTTGAGACTTGTATGGTGTTTCCAATGTTTACGAAGGGCAGGGTTCAATGCAGAAATAAGTATGCATACAGCAGTTTAATAAAGTGCAGCGGCTCGAGACTATACGGCCTTTTATGCCAAACGTCGTGAAGCACATGCAAAGGGACATTTGCCACCATCTCAAGGTTTGAATACCCCTGTGACGGCCATTAGGCATAGCTCCAATAACAGTTTTTTCCCAATGAACCCACCCCAATCCAAATAGTCAAGATCCTATTCTTATGACGCAGGCGTCAGCAAGAAGCCATTTGAGATCCCCTTCAAGTCATACTCAACCATCGATAGGACATTAATCATCGCCCTCTTATCTAATATGTGGTACTTTAAATGGTCCATTCATGCGCATTGTTTTGCTCATCAGAATTTTAAGAACCATAAAATGAACAAGTAAGGAAGGCTAAGTTCGGGTGTAACCGAACATTACATACTCAGTTGAGAGCTATGGAGACAAAATAAGGAAAATCACCATGTAGAAAAATGAACCTAGGGTAACCTTGGAATGTGGTTGTATGACATGTGTATCAAATGGAAGGTATTAAAGAGTATTTTAAGAGAGAGTAGGCCATAGTTCTATGGATGGACGCCATTTAGGAATATCGCCATAAAGGTGGACCAGGGCTGACTCTAGAATTTGTTTGTACGATATGGGTATCAAATGAAAGGTGTTACTGAGCATTTTAAGAGGGAGTGGGCCTTAGGTCTATCGGTGGACGCCCTTTCGAGATATCGCCATTAAGGTGGACCAGGGGTGACTCTAGAATGTGTTTGTAGGATATGGGTATCAAATGAAAGGTGGTAATGAGTATTTTAAAAGGGAATGGGCTTTAGTTCTATAGGTGAACGCCTTTTCGAGAAATCGCCATAAAGGTGGACCAGGGGTGACTCTAGAATATGTTTGTACGATATGGGTATCAAAGGAAAGCTGTTAATGAGTATTTTGAAAAGGAGTGATCCTTAGTCCATAGGTGGCCGCCGTTTCGAGATATCGCCATAAAGGTGGACCAGGGGTGTCTCTAGAATGTGTTTGTACGATATGGGAATCAAATGAAAGGTGTTACTGAGCATTTTAAGAGGGAGTGGGCATTAGGTCTATAGGTGGACGCCTTTTCGAGATATTGCCATTAGGGTGGGCCAGGGGTGACTCTAGAATGTTTGTACGATATGGGTATAAAACGAAAAGTGTTACTGAGCATTTTAAGAGGGAGTGGGCAATAGGTCTATAGGTGGACGCCTTTTCGAAATGTCGCCATTAGGGTGGGCCAGGGGTGACTCTAGAATGTGTTTGTATGATATGGGTATCAAATGAAAGATGGTAATGAGTATCTTAAAAGGGAGTAATCCTTAGTTCTATAGGTGGACGCCTTTTCGATATATCGCCATAAAGGTGGACCAAGGGTGACTCTAGAATGTTTGTACGATATGGGTATCAAACGAAAGGTGTTACTGAGCATTTTAAGAGGGAGTGGGCATTAGGTCTATAAGTGGACGCCTTTTCGAGATATCGTCATTAGGGTGGGCCAGGGGTGACTCTAGAATGTGTTTGTACGATATGGGTATCAAACGAAAGGTGTTACTGAGCATTTTAAGAGGGAGTGGGCATTAGGTCTATAGGTGGACGTCTTTTCGAGATATCGCCATTAGTGTGGGCCAGGGGTGACTCTATAATGTTTGTGCGATATGGGTATCAAACGAAAGGTGTTACTGAGCATTTTAAGAGGGAGTGGGCATTAGGTCTATAGGTGGACGCCTTTTCGAGATATCGCCATTAGGGTGGGCCAGGGGTGACTCTAGAATGTGTTTGTACGATATGGGTATCAAATGAAAGGTGGTAATGAGTATTTTAAAAGGGAGTAATCCTTAGTTCTATATGTGGACGCCTTTTCGAGATATCGCCATAAAGGTGGACCAAGGGTGACTCTAGAATGTTTGTACGATATGGGTATCAAACGAAAGGTGTTACTGAGCATTTTAAGAGGGAGTGGGCATTAGGTCTATAGGTGGACGCCTTTTCGAGATATCGCCATAAAGGTGGACCAAGGGTGACTCTAGAATGTTTGTACGATATGGGTATCAAACGAAAGGTGTGACTGAGCATTTTAAGAGGGAGTGGGCATTAGGTCTATAGGTGGACGCCTTTTCGAGATATCGCCATTAGGGTGGGCCAGGGGGACTCTAGAATGTTTGTACGATATGGGTATCAAACGAAATGTGTTACTGAGCATTTTAAGAGGGAGTGGCCATTAGGTCTATAGGTGGCCTTTTCGAGACATCGCCAATAGGGTGGGCCAGGGGTGACTCTAGAATGTTTGTACGATATGGGTATCAAACGAAAGGTGTTACTGAGCATTTTAAGAGGGAGTGGACATTAGGTCTATAGGTGGACGCCTTTTCGAGATATCGCCATTAGGGTGGGCCAGAGGTGACTCTAGAATGTTTGTACGATATGGGTATCAAACGAAAGGTGTTACTGAGCATTTTAAGAGGGAGTGGGCATTAGGTCTATAGGTGGACGCCTTTTCGAGATATCGCCATTAGGGTGGGCCAGGGGTGACTCTAGAATGTGTTTGTACGATATGGATATCAAATTAAAGGTATTAATGAGGGTTTTAAAAGCGGGAGGCCCTTAGATGTATATGTGAAGGTGTTCTCGCGATATCGACCAAAATGTGGACCAGGTGATCCAGAAAATCATCTGTCGGGTACTGCTAATTTATTTATATATGCAATACCACTAACAGTATTCCTGCCAAGATTCCAAGGGCTGTTGATTTTGCCTTGTAGAACTTTTTCATTTTCTTCTACTTAATATGGTAGGTGTCACACCCATTTTACAAAATTTTTTCCAAAGTTATATTTTGCGTCAATAAACCAATCCAGTTACCATGTTTCATCCCTTTTTTCGTATTTGGTATAGAATTATGGCATTTTTTTCATTTTTCGTAATTTTCGATATCGATAAAGTGGGCGTGGTTATGGTCGGATTTCGGCTATTTTTTATACCGAGATAAAGTGAGTTCAGATAAGTAGGTGGGCTAAGTTTAGTAAAGATATATCGGTTTTTGCTCAAGTTATTGTGTTAACAGCCGAGCGGAAGGACAGACGGTGGACTGTGTATAAAAACTGGGCGTGGCTTCCACCGATTTCGGCCATTTTCACAGAGAACAGTTACCGTCATAGAATCTATGTACCTACCAAATTTGAGAAGGATTGGTAAATTTTTGTTCGACTTATGGCATTAAAAGTATTCTAGACAAACTAAATGAAAATGGGCGGAGCCACTTTTAAATTACCTTCTTGTAAAAGTGGGCGGTGCCACGCCCATTGTCCAAAATCTTACTAATTTTTTATTCTGCGTCATAACGTCAACCCATCTGCCAAGTTTCATCGCTTTAATTGCCTTTGGCAATGAATTATCGCATTTTTTCGGTTTTTCGAAATTTTCGATATCGAAAAAGTGGGCGTGGTTATAGTCCGATATCGTTCATTTTAAATAGCGATCTGAGATGAGTGCCCAGGAATCTACATACCAAATTTCATCAAGATTGCTCAAAATTTACTCAAGTTATCGTGTTAACGGACGGACGGACGGACGGACGGACATGGCTCAATCAAATTTTTTTTCGATCCTGATTATTTTGATATATGGAAGTCTATATCTATCTCGATTCCTTTATATATGTACAACCAACCGTTATCCAATCAAACTTAATATACTCTGTGAGCTCTGCTCAACTGAGTATAAAAATCGAAATGTTTTTGTTTTTAAAGTTTGAAATTTGAATTTAGGTTGTAAAGTATACCCATAGAAATTCATAATTTTTAATATATTTATTTTGGGTCAATTTTTTGTTACAATTGTAATTATTTGGAGCTTTTCGGCCGATAAAATAAAGACAAAACACAAGGTTTCTCTTTTCCTCCTACGCGTTTCGATGAAATTTTTTCATCTTCATCAGGGAGACTGTATATTTATCATAAAATATGATATAAAACAAAACAAACATTAACCCATTAGTTAGAATTACACAATTTACATCACTCTGTTGTTAACATAATACTTACATTCAATTTATAACATTGAAACTTTCAACATCTAACACATAAATAAACAAAACTTTACATTTAATTCACTGCCTCCATTCATGTTTCCTGCTTCGTCCATTGGCTGATAATGCCGTCATATAAGCGCAGTTTATATTGTTGACGTCTTCTTTGGAATTCATTGCAGTATTGATTTTTTGTTATATTCGTAGAGCTTCCAGCGTCATTCGTGTTCGTTCTTTCCCCTCAACGTCTAATATTTTCGCGTTTTCGAAGTCCGCTGTGTGTCCTTTGTTGGTCAAATGTTCGCATAGTGCTGTTGTTGTTTTTCTATTTTTGGCGTCTAGTCTATGTTCGTTTATTCGTACACTTAGCGATCGCTTCGTCGTTCCAATGTATATTTAATTGCATGTTTCTCCTGCGCTCCCATTACATTTTATTTCGTATACCACATTATGTTGTTGTTCTTTTATTGATTTTGTCTCTTGTTTGTGTAAAGATTGTGTTCAAAGTTCGATTTGGTTTATGCGCAAATTTTATATTGTTGTTGCGTGTGATGCTATACAATGTTTTGTTGTCCGTTAATCCTGGTATGTAATTGACGCCAGCATATATTTGCTTTTCTTTGACATTATTTTGTTCAGTGATGCTTTGCGCGCAGTTGGTTTGACTAATTGTTGTTGTTATCCATGCGTCTATTAATGTATTAGGGTAGCCGTTCTTATATAAAATATTTTAAATTTTTTAAAAATTGTGGTCATGAACTCCTGTTCACTTAAATTGTAGATTTTCTTTATAAAGCTTATGGCCGTGTTCTTTTTTGCAACCATGGGTGATTTGAATGGTAGTTTATTATTCTAGATGATGATACGGCTTTAGCATACCAATTAGTTCTTAGGGTTTGGTTCGATTTTATAACTTCGATATCTAGGAAGGGCAACTTGTTGTTTTTCTCTTTCTCTACTGTAAATTTTATTTTGGTATGTTGGTTATTTAGTGTTTTAAGTATTTCTTATTAAGGAAAAACAATAATATTATAAACAAAATACAAACAAGAGAATATTAGTCTGTATTTAAAAAAGCAATTAACTTGTACTGCAGCCACAGCCCCAAGACTATACGGCTTACCAAAAATACACAAAGATAACATCCCACTTAGACCTATATCATCAACAGTAAGTGTGCCATGTTTCAAATTATAAAAAAAAGGGAAAACACTGAAACATATTATCTCGGATAGTCTCAATATAAAAAACTCTTTTCCACTGAAGCGCAACTTAAATGATATCACAATTGCCGATGATGAAATCCTAGTATCTTTCGACGTGGTATCCCTCTTTACTAATATACCTATTCATCTAGCGATAAATACGATCATGAAACAGTGGGGTAACCTAGAAATGCACACAACATTATCGAAGAAACAATTTCAAGCCTGTCTCGAATTCTGCTTGAGGGATAACAACTATTTCACCTATGATGGTACGTATATATCAAATACATAAACAAATATGTAGATGATATATTCGCTATAATTAAAACTAAGGACGTGGAAGAAATACTTAAAACACTAAATAACCAACATACCAAAATAAAATTTGCAGTAGAGAAAGAGAAAAACAACAAGTTGCCCTTCCTAGATATCGAAGTTATAAAATCGAACCAAACCCTAAAAACTAATTGGTATGCTAAAGCCGTATCATCATCTAGAATAATAAACTACCATTCAAATCACCCATGGTTGCAAAAAAGAACACGGTCATAAGCTTTATAAAGAAAATCTACAATTTAAGTGAACAGGAGTTCATGACCACAACTTTTAAAAAAATTTAAAATATTTTATATAAGAACGGCTACCCTAATACATTAATAGACGTATGGATAACAACAACAATTAGTCAAACCAACTGCGCGCAAAGCATCACTGAACAAAGGAATGTCAAAGAAAAGCAAATATATGCTGGCGTCAATTACATACCAGGATTAACGGACAACAAAACATTGTATAGCAGGCATCGGCGTTTCATACATCTTAAGATGGTGAGCAGCTCACACAAATAGCCTGCGCTCTTTGTTTAGTGAATGGTTCAGTCTGCAATGAGCAGTTGGCGTGTCAACATCGAGTGTTGGTATCGCTAGTTGCGCAGCGAAAAACGTATGCACGTATTTACGTAAATACATTTTATTAATATGAATTAATTTAAATAATTTAATATGAAAAAATGCAACTCTCCTCAAAAAGTTTTAATTTTTTTGTTGCATTCAACTTATTTAAGTTTTTATGCGAACTTTCAAAATGTCGTTTGATGTTATTTACATACGTCGCTGAAAATGTTTTGTAGCATAAACCCCATTGAATTTGCACAAAGGCGTTGTTCAACATAAAATATTTGCTTGCCATTGTGCGCATCAATAATTTATTATTTATTGCGTGCTTAGCCGTTGCCATTGTAAATTTTACCAAGTAGCGCAACTAACAGCTGATCGGTGAAAATTCGCACATTCACACGCACAGTTCTCGACTCAGTTTCAAAACAAAACTTTAGATTATTTAATTCAAATTTTAAAGTGAGATAATCCTTACATATTTATGTATACAGAATATATATGGCGTTTTTGTTGTTATTAAAACAATAGTTTTATTTATATTAAAGCTTTTATCATTTTTTTTTTAACTTCGAAAAATCTCCGAACACCATTCCTTCATTATATGACATTCGACTGCCTAGTCCACTGCCTTCCACTCTATTCGCAACATAACCTCTACTTAAGCTGCCAAACTATATAGTAAACAATGGCCGTTGCAGTTTTACAAGCGAATGATCAGTGAATCAATTGGTTCGTACGATCAAAGCGCTCTCACTAATACATCCACACAACATTTTTGCCGACACTTGTTGTATAGCATCACACGCAACAAGAATATAAAATTTGCGCATAAACCAAATCAAGCTTTGAACACAATCTTTACACAAACAAAAGGGAAAATCGACAAAGAACAACAACATAATGTGGTATACGAAATAAAATGTAATGGGAGCGCAGGAGAAACATGCGATCAAATATACATTGGAACGACGAAGCGATCGCTAAGTGTACGAATAAACGAACATAGACTAGACGCCAAAAATAGAAAAACAACAACAGTACTATGCGAACATTTGACCAACAAAGGACACACAGCCGACTTCGAAAACGCGAAAATATTAGACGTTGAGGGGAAAGAACGAACACGAATGACGCTGGAAGCTCTACGAATACAACAAAAAATCAATACTGCAATGAATTTCAAAGAAGACGTCAACAATATAAACTGCGCTTATATGACGGCATGATCAGCCAATGGACGAAGCAGGAAACATGAATGGAGGCAGTGAATTAAATGTAAAGTTTTGTTTATTTATGTGTTAGATGTTGAAAGTTTCAATGTTATAAATTGAATGTAAGTATTATGTTAACAACAGAGTGATGTAAATTGTGTAATTCTAACTAATGGGTTAATGTTTGTTTTGTTTTATATCATATTTTATGATAAATATACAGTCTCCCTGATGAAGATGAAAAAATTTCATCGAAACGCGTAGGAGGAAAAGAGAAACCTTGTGTTTTGTCTTTATTTTATCGGCCGAAAAGCTCCAAATATGTAATTCATAATTTTTTATTTGCACTGCTTATCCGACAATTTCCAGATTTAGGTTTTTTCTCTATTTAGGTAGTAATTTATGCAAACTCGATCAAAGATTAAAGGTATATTGATGCAATGCAGCTCTGCTCTTCCTGTTGTTCTCCATTCCACTCCATTCGACTGCTTTCATTTACTCCCGTCCACACAATTCGCTACGTAATCTCAATTCAAGCTGCCAAGCTCAAAGTTAACAGTTCCATACTGTTCAAAATTTCTGTACTTTCAAAATTTCTTACTAAAACTAACACTTTCAAAACTTCTTACGAAAACCGGTTTGGATCTCTATCTGACGAAAACTAGCAATTTCACTTTCTGGCTGACGAAAACTAACAATTTCACTTTGTAGCTGATGAAAATTAGCAATTTATTATTGTTTTCCTGCTTATTAGAGTACCTGGAACAAACTTTAAAATAACTTTGAGTAAGGAAAGTGTATTGCAACTGCCTAATCTGGCGACTCTAATGAAATTGAATAATTGTCATCTAACACCTCATTATTAATCATAACGATTGTGCTTTTAAGATTTTCTTCTTACATCACGCTAGTTATCCTTTTTCGCGATAACTGATGGCAAGTGGGAGTATCAAGGGAGACCAAGTCTTTGCATTATCATATCTGCTTAAATCTCAGAGTAATACCTGGCAATCACTGCTCACGTGTTGGGTGATATCCTCGATAGATACATCTATAAGCTTATCTTGAACACTTTTTTGGGATTTTCCGTACCGTATTAACATATTTCATGGCTGTCCCTGCAATCTGCTAACTTTTTAAATTCTTCTTGGCTCTCATTTTCCCTCTGCCATTTATAGCACAAACAGTAGTGAACGACTTGGGACTCGAGTTTTTTCGAAGAGCTTTACGTTTGTGACTCGCTTCTGCCATATCATTGTGCATCATGGCCGGATTGCAAGATTTGAGTACGCTGGAAAACTTAAACTACTAACGCAAGGTTTCTTTTAACTCACATGATCAACATCAACAGAAAATTCCAAAAATATTTATAATAATTAAAATAACCTATATTATTTCTGAAGACCTTTAAAAAAAAAAACAAGTAACTCAGTTTGAACAATCGGTAATGTAGTCGGTTGTATAAGATAAAAATAATTCTAACTGAGCTATTTTCCAAAAATCTTCGAATGGTCGTGAAAGTTCTGTAAAATTTGTGGCCATTACTGTATTTAATAACAATTTTTCTAAAGCCGACTAAACTAAGTATACCATTTCGTGTTCATGAAAGGTATAAAAAGAGATCTCAGATATAATTGGCAGCTGCTGCATGTCATAGAAATTTCTAGAGCAGGCATCTGCAAAGAGTGGCACAATTGTGCACACTCATTTCACACGTATTCATATTCTCTTTAGTTTAGTTGATAATCGCGTTCTCATTAGCTATTGTTGTTGGCGGTATAGACTACTGAATTGTAGTGAGAGAGAACATTGAAAGCAGAGAGGACACGCTAAGAGTTTAAGCTGCTATGAGTAAGTATGTAAGTGTGGCACTTTTGCATTTTATATTGTTACGAATATTAGCAAAACTGAGGAGTGCTGCCATCTCCAGGCCGATGCTAAGCAGTGACGTGAATTCACATCAATAATTCAATCATTATGTATCTACATAAACGAATCAATAATTGCGTCTACACATATGTACACATTCCGACGAGCAACATTTACATACAAGGCAGCGAGAGATGAGATGTCACACACCGATGAATTTACTTATACGCTTATGTGTGTGCGGGAGACTGTAAACTACAAACTCACATACATCTGAGAGACGCTGAAAAGTAGAAAATTGTAAACAAGTAGAAACTATATGAGAACTATAAACACTCGAAATAGTTGGCAAGTTCTGGAAAAATTGTAACGAATTTTACTTGCAAATCCTCTTATTTGCAATCCTCTGCTAAGTTCGAATCACTAAACTGTTGAATAAATAACTCCAATATTGGATAATGGAAAAATGGCCTTTATTAAAGTACTTCACAATACACTCAACTGTGCAACGAATAGCTTGCTTAATAACCACACTGATTGATAGCTCAATGAAACTCTACTATTCAAAATAATACTGCTATTGCTCGCTTGATATCGTCTTAATCGCAACTGCTTGACAACTCAAATCAAACTGAATTACTTCTAACTCGCTTGCCCCGCTTTTATAGTTTACGCTGCATACTTCTAGGCTCTTCGATTTCCAGAACTTACTAGTTGTTTCGGCTACAAAATCGCCAGCCACAACTACGTGCACAAATTATTGCTCTCTCTTGTGACAACTCAGATAAGATATATGCATGTGTTTGTAGTTTACAGTCTCCCGCACACACATAAGCGTATAAGTAAATTCATCGGTGTGTGACATCTCATCTCTCGCTGCCTTGTATGTAAATGTTGCTCGTCGGAATGTGTACATATGTGTAGACGCAATTATTGATTCGTTTATGTAGATACATAATGATTGAATTATTGATGTGAATTCACGTCACTGCTTAGCATCGGCCTGGAGATGGCAGCACTCCTCAGTTTTGCTAATATTCGTAACAATATTGATTCCTTTTGTACCATACTATACACAGTGTAGCATTTCTACTAACATCGAAAATTACTGGCATCATAAAATGCTTAGAATAACAATCGTATTAAACAGAGGCCATTGTTTACTATATAGTTTGGCAGCTTAATTCGAGGTTATGTTGCGAATAGAGTGGAAGGCACTCGCAGGCCGTGAAAATAGGCACTCGAATGGAGCGGAATGAAGAACAATAGGAAGACCAGAGTTGCATTGGATCAATCATTGCATTAATATTAAAGATAAATTTAGAAAAAATAATTAAATGCTTGAGTATAAGCAAACATTTTCTTTCAATTACTGCAATTAAGGTGTCCTAGATGCTATATATTCCAAAATTATAACATTTTATGTCTGTTTAAAAATTTAACTTCAATTTCCCTAAGATTTCCGTAATATGGCTATTAGTGATGTTTGTGTGTGTGTGCAAATTTTGAGCGATCAGCTGTTAGTTGCGCTACTTGGTAAAGTTTACAATGACAGAGGCGACTAATGAACTTGAGCGGGTAAAATGCGGTTTAACAGTTGTAGCAGTGAAAAAATTTTCATGCTAAATTTCGTTCGGAGTGGGAGAATTTTGTTCGACTTATGTCATTAAAAGTATTTTGGAAAGAGTAAGGGGCGGTTCACGCCTATTTTCAAAATATGTTTAAGTTTTGTTCTTAGCTCAATCATACAACTACTGAGGTAAAATATCAGACAAGGCAGTCGGTTCTATGTACCGGAGCGACTCGGGATTTTTCCCGACCAAGGACTGTCATTTCAGTGTGACCCCATTTAATTTGTTTCGTCCCTCCCACAAATTGTCATCCTCCCAGCAGCTCCTTTCAGCAGGACTGCTACATATTCTCTTACTCCGGGAAGGTATCGAACCCAATCCGGGTCCGTCTCCTGACCCCGGTCATGAGAAATGGTTTTGCTGCATTTGCCAGAAAAGAATCTTTTTAGGACGGTCATACTCTGTTCAGTGTGTCTCGTGCAAGGGATGGTTGCATCGGACAGGTTGTTCTGGGCTTGATCCCAAAACCCGACGTCCACGTAACTTTTATAAATCTTTTGTGGCTCCTTGCTGCTCACGCCCAAGGGCGTCCCGTAGTCTACGCCTAAGCGTATCCCCACTACCTTCCAGCAGCTTCGCTGCTCAGCAAGCCACAACAAGTACCCGCTGCTGCTCGCGCCCCACGGCGCCAACAACTCAAACAGCTGATACCACTCATAACTAGTACCTTCGTAGTAGAGCTGGTTGCAATGCTGAGCATCAGCCCCTGCCCCCGTCTTCTTCTCCCCCCCTCTTTTCTGGCAGAAATCGTGCAGGTCAGGGAAACAGACTCTTAGTCCCTGCCTCCGTTTGCACCGTCTGCCAGCACAGAATATATAGGTTTGCGACATCCGCTCAATGCAGCTCCTGCCTTGGGTGGTGCCACTTTCCTAGATGTTCTGGTCTCCGCGACGGCAACCCCCCGACGGGTTTCATCGCGCCATGTTGCCAGGTCGCAAACCCAAATCATCCGGGTACCCCAATGCTTGCCCAAGGGCGCCCAGTCCCAAGGCCACAACAGCAATTACGTCCTGGCCTTCCACAACCTAGGCGTAGTCACCCCTCACTTACCCCTAGAGTGGCGGCGTCACCCCTCATGCACTTCAGAATTCTGCAGTTCAACTGTAATGGACTAACTGGGAAGATTACGGAGATAGTCTATTTCATGAAGCGGCACAACATCCGCATTGCTGCAATTCAAGAGACTAAACTCACAGCAAGATCTGCATTGCAGACCTGCTCTGGTTATAATGTCCACAGGACAGACCGCGAGAGCGGAAATGGAGGCGGCCTCGCGTTTATTATACACCACTCTGTGCAATATCATATATTTGATCCTGGCATCGACCGCAGTGACAATGTCTTAGAACGTCAAGGCCTATCTGTCCGGTCAGGCGATGCAAATCTAGAAATCATCAACATCTACATCCCTCCTGTCACCTGTTGCCCCAGTGGATACCGCCCTAATATCGAGGCCTTACTCACTGGCAACAATCGCATTATCTTAGGCGATTTCAATGCCCATCACGACCTATGGCATTCAAACTTGCGGGCGGACAGTAGGGGTGAGATGTTGGCGGATCAAATAGACGAAACGACGTTCTGCACAATAAACGGAGACGCCCCCACACGTATGGTAGGAAGCTGTCATAGCTCGCCAGATATCTCAATCGTGAGCGCAGAACTCGTAAACTGCGTCAACTGGCAGCCGATGGTAACATTTGCATCCGACCACCTGCCCATACTTATTTCGTTCGAGCGTACCGCCGACTTCATCGTCACCGAAAAACGCACTTTCATAAACTTCAAAAAAGGAAAGTGGGAAGAATATAAATCTGCAACAGACAGCAGCTTTGCTGCCCTCCCTATCCCGACTGATGCCCGCCAAGGGGAGCGTGCCTTCCGTAAGGTCATTGAATCCGCCTCGGCACATTTCATTCCCGCCGGGAGAATTCCCGAAATCCGGCCCCACTTCCCGGCGGAGGCCGCGAGCTTAGCGAGGGAACGCGACCTTATAAGACAGCTTGATCCAGGCGACCCCCAAATAAGGGATATAAACCAACGCATCAGATTGCTTGTGGACGAACACAAGCGGGCGAAATGGGAAGAGCACCTAAGAGGTTGTAACCTCTCTACCGGTGTAGGTAAACTTTGGTCCACCGTAAAGTCCCTATCGAATCCGACTAAGCACAAAGACAAAGTTTCCATCGCCTTTGGCGATAAGGTGCTGTCGGATGCGAAAAAATGCGCGAGCGCTTTCTGCCGACAATATATAATGCATCCTACGGTCGACAAAGCTAGACGGAGAGCCAATAGACACGCACATAAACACATACTCAGCGCGTCACCAATTGCCATCACCGCTAGAGAGGTTGAGGACGCCATTGGTCGAGCTAAACCATCCAAAGCAGTGGGCCCAGACGGCATAGCCATGCCGATGCTTAAAAACCTAGGGAAAGAGGGTTTCAAATACTTAGCGCATGTCTTCAACCTGTCTCTTTCCACCTTTGTCATACCCGAGAAATGGAAAATGGCCAAGGTGGTCCCGCTACTAAAGCCTGGGAAACCAGCTAACGCAGGTGAGTCATATCGTCCGATATCTCTCCTATCGTCAGTGGCAAAGACGCTTGAAGCCATTTTGCTCCCTTATTTCCAAGCACATTTGCAGCTAGCCCCTCATCAGCATGGCTTCAGAAAACTCCATAGCACTACCTCCGCGCTAAATGTCATTAGCACCCAGATAAATTGCGGTTTGAATCAATATCCCCACCATAGAACAGTACTCGTAGCGTTAGACCTATCAAAAGCTTTTGATACGGTCAACCATGGCTCGTTACTGCAAGACCTAGAAGGGTCCACCCTTCCCCCATGTCTTAAAAGGTGGACCGCAAATTATCTGGGTGGTCGGCAGGCATCGGTGCAATTCAGAAACGAAACATCAAAACAAAGGAGAATTAAACAAGGGGTGCCACAGGGTGGTGTCCTATCCCCGCTTTTGTTTAATTTCTACATATCTAAGCTACCTTCACCACCGGAAGGAGTCACAATCGTTTCCTACGCCGATGACTGCACAATAATGGCCACAGGCCCAGACCCAAAGATCGATGAGCTATGCAATAAAATAAACGGCTATCTCCCTGATCTCTCCAGTTTTTTCGCCTCGCGAAACCTGGCATTGTCACCGACTAAATCTTCCGCGACCTTATTTATAACATGGACGCCCCAAATGTCGACCATATTGAACATCCACGTCGATGGCACTACGCTACCGACTGTCCTACACCCCAAAATCTTGGGTGTGACGTTTGATCAGGATCTACATTTTGGTGCGCACGCAACCGCAATTGTTCCAAGAATTCAGAGCCGTAATAAAATCCTCAAATCCCTTGCTGGCAGTACCTGGGGAAAAGATAAAGAAACGCTCTTGACCACATACAAAACAATTAGCCAGCCGATTACGTGCTACGCGTCACCCATATGGTCGCCAAGCCTAAAAACCACCCACTGGAAGAAACTACAGGCCTGCCAAAATACTGCTCTCAGAATCGCCACGGGCTGTCTTCTTATGTCCCCAGAACACCATCTGCATAATGAGGCGAGAATACTCCCCATCAGGGAGAGAAATGAGATGCTGACCAAACAGTTTCTGTTGAATACCCAGAAACCTGGGCATCCCAACAGACATCTGATTGACGAACCAGCACCGCCTAGGGGCCTAAGGAGTCATCTCCGTAAGCATTTTGAGGAAATACGGCACCTGAGAACCCAGCCGTATGAAGCGGAAAAACACAAGCAGGTCCTTGGTGAACTCCATAGACAGGCGTCGGACCTTTATGTCGGGAATTGCCCGGTGAATCCAGTACTTGAAGAAAAATATCCAGAGCTCGCAGAAGAGGAACGCATACTCCCCAGGGAAACGCGTGTCACTCTTGCTCAACTTCGTTCTGGATACTGTAACAGGTTAAACTCTTACCTATCCAGAATCAACCCCGACATACAAAATGTATGCCCTGCTTGCAATGTGTCCCCACATGACACCAACCATCTCTTTAATTGTAATGTGGAACCAACACCTCTAACACCCCTTTCCTTATGGTCCACCCCTGTTGAAACGGCAAGTTTCCTTGGACTCCCGTTAGAGGATATTGATGACAATTTGTGATCGGTCGCGGCTATTAGGTGGGGCGAGCATTGCTACAACAACAACAACATCAGACAAATGTTGTTAAATATCATGAAGTAATTGCAAATTTTATTAAGGTTAGAGCTTTAGCCGATTTTGATACGTTCACTCAGCCTGCACCTAATTTCAATATAATATCTTTAACGGCTTGTTAAACTTCCAACATTTATTCTTCTAAATGTGGGTGCTGCGTTTCTAAGCTGCGCCTCGGCAGTGGTTTGACAAACTCTCTGCCATGAAAAGCTGCTAAACGAAAAGTGGTCAGTTTGCAGATCATAATTCGGGCATAATTCATAATTAAATTGTTTATGTTGTGTTTTTTTTTTTTTAATTTCAAAAGAAATTGTAAAACTTAGAGCATGGTGGAATAACCAGGTGAAGTAAGCCGCCAATTGTCTCGCTCTAAATTCTTCTTTGTTCTGTCATTCGGCTATCTGAAAAATGTTCACCAATGTTGTCCCCAAAAAGTGTTTTTTTTGCTTTTTTCAGGGGTAAAATTTGGTAGTTTTAGTACTTTTTTGAAATAAACTAGTAGGTGAATTGCGATGGATCTTTACTGGATTTAATTACAGATATTCATCATTTGAGTATATTTCGTGTTGGCTTTCATAAGTAAGTCCGTGCTTTACTATTAGGTTCATATTGTTGATGTTTCCATTACATATAAATTGAAACAGGTCTTTAATTAAACTATTTATATTCACGTCATATCCAACAAGGATTTTTGCCTGTGCAGCGCTACTGAAGACTTTCGAGAAATGGTTTTGTCATTTCTGCATCAAGAACACCAAAACTGTCGTATTACACCTTATTTATGTAAAAACTTCGCTAAAACAATGGATTTCTAAATATAGTTACAAAATATAAAAATTGTAACTCACTGTTGTTGTTTTGCCCTAAAAATTAGACCACTGTGATAAGAGTAATGTTACAGTTATGGATTGTAATTTAGAATATGTATATGAATCCGGCTCGATCGGATCAGCATCTTCTGGTTCTAGGCCGATTGCCGCGGGGCTAGTATATCCCCTGGCATATTTTAGTAATTAATAACTTGGTAATATTATTAATACACCTATCCCCCCATTTACACGGAAGATCGGCACCAGACAAAACCGTGTAAAGTGAAATCTTCGTTTTCCTATATAAAACCGTGTAAAGCGAAAAAACTACCCAATTCAGTCATTTATTTAAATAAAACAAAACTAAAACATTTTAATGAAGGTTCACGAAAAGATAATTCAATCGATAACTTACCAGCTCAAACCAAAAAAACTCGCAATAATAGTAAAAATTATATCTTTTTGTTCAAATTTTCATCAAAAGAATTTTCCTTCCACATGAACTACATATGTACGTGGAACAAACTTCAAAATAACTTTGAGTAAGGAAAGTGTATTGCAACTGCCTAATCTGGCGACTCTAATGAAATTGAATAATTGTCATCTAACACCTCATTATTATTCATAACGATTGTGCTTTTAAGATTTTCTTCTTACATCCCGCTAGTTATCCTTTTTCACGATAACTGATGGCAAGTGGGAGTATCAAGGGAGACCAAGTCTTTGCATTATCATACCTGCTTAAATCTCAGAGTAATACCTGGCAATCACTGCTCACGTGTTGGGTGATATCCTCGATAGATACATCTATAAGCTTATCTTGAACACTTTTTTGGGATTTTCCGTACCGTATTAACATATTTCAGGGCTGTCCCTGCAATCTGCTAACTTTTTAAATTCTTCTTGGCTCTCATTTTCCCTCTGCCATTTATAGCACAAACATTAGTGAACGACTTGGGACTCGAGTTTTTTCGAAGAGCTTTACGTTTGTGACTCGCTTCTGCCATATCATTGTGCATCATGGCCGGATTGCAAGATTTGAGTACGCTGGAAAACTTAAACTACTAACGCAAGGTTTCTTTTAACTCACATGATCAACATCAACCGAAAATTCGAAACATATTTATAATAATTAATAGAACCTATATTATTTCTGAACACCTTTTAAAAAAAAAAACAAGTAACTCAGTTTGAACAATCGGTAATGTAGTCGGTTGTATAAGATAAAAATAATTCTAACTGAGCTATTTTCCAAAAATCTTCGAATGGTCGTGAAAGTTCTGTAAAATTTGTGGCCATTACTGTATTTAATAACAATTTTTCTAAAGCCGACTAAACTAAGTATACCATTTCGTGTTCATGAAAGGTATAAAAAGAGATCTCAGATATAATTGGCAGCTGTTAGCATGTCATAGAAATTTCTAGAGCAGACATCTGCAAAGAGTGGCACAATTGTGCACACTCATTTCACACGTATTCATATTCTCTTTAGTTTAGTTGATAATCGCGTTCTCATTAGCTATTGTTGTTGGCGGTATAGACTACTGAATTGTAGTGAGAGAGAACATTGAAAGCAGAGAGGACACGCTAAGAGTTTAAGCTGCTATGAGTAAGTATGTAAGTGTGGCACTTTTGCTTTTTATATTGATTCCCTTTGCACCATACTATACACAGTGTAGCATTTCTATTAACATCGAAAATTACTGGCATCATAAAATGCTTAGAATAACAATCGTATTAAACAGATGCGACTAATGAACTTGAGCGGGTAAAATGCAGTTTAACAGTTGTAGCAGTGAACAAATTTTCATGCTAAATTTCGTTCGGAGTGGGAGAATTTTGTTCGACTTATGTCATTAAAATTATTTTGGAAAGAGTAAGGGGCGGTTCACGCCTATTTTCAAAATTTGTTTAAGTTTTGTTCTTAGCTCAATCATACAACTACTGAGGTAAAATATCAGACAAATGTTGTTAAATACCATGAAGTTATTGCAAATTTTATTAAGGTTAGAGCTTTAGCCGATTTTGATACGTTCACTCAGCCTGCACCTAATTTCAATATAATATCTTTAACGGCTTGTTAAACTTCCAACATTTATTCTTCTAAATGTGGGTGCTGCGTTTCTAAGCTGCGCCTCGGCAGTGGTTTGACAAACTCTCTGCCATGAAAAGCTGCTAAACGAAAAGTGGTCAGTTTGCAGATCATAATTCGGGCATAATTCATAATTAAATTGTTTATGTTGTGTTTTTTTTTTTTTAATTTCAAAAGAAATTGTAAAACTTAGAGCATGGTGGAATAACCAGGTGAAGTAAGCCGCAAATTGTCTCGCTCTAAATTCTTCTTTGTTCTGTCATTCGGCTATCTAAAAAATTTTCACCAATGTTGTCCCCAAAAAAGTCTTTTTTTTTTGCTTTTTTCAGGGGTAAAATTTGGTAGTTTTAGTACTTTTTTGAAATAAACTAGTAGGTGAATTGCGATGGATCTTTACTGGATTTAATTACAGATATTCATCATTTGAGTATATTTCGTGTTGGCTTTCATAAGTAAGTCCGTGCTTTACTATTAGGTTCATATTGTTGATGTTTCCATTACATATAAATTGAAACAGGTCTTTATTAAAACAAACTATTTATATTCACGTCATATCCAACAAGGATTTTTGCCTGTGCAGCGCTACTGAAGACTTTCGAGAAATGGTTTTGTCATTCCTGCATCAAGAACACCAAAACTGTCGTATTACACCTTATTTATGTAAAAACTTCGCTAAAACAATGGATTTCTAAATATAGTTACAAAATATAAAAATTGTAACTCACTGTTGTTGTTTTGCCCTAAAAATTAGACCACTGTGATAAGAGTAATGTTACAGTTATGGATTGTAATTTAGAATATATGAATCCGGCTCGATCAGATCAGCATCTTCTGGTTCTAGGCCGATTGCCGCGGGGCTAGTATATCCCCTGCCATATTTTAGTAATTAATAACTTGGTAATATTATTAATACACCTATCCTTCCATTTACACGGAAGATCGGCACCAGACAAAACCGTGTAAAGTGAAATCTTCGTTTTCCTATATAAAACCGTGTAAAGCGAAAAAACTACCCAATTCAGTCATTTATTTAAATAAAACAAAACTAAAACATTTTAATGAAGGTTCACGAAAAGATAATTCAATCTATAACTTACCAGCTCAAACCAAAAAAACTCGCAATAATAGTAAAAATTATATCTTTTTGTTCAAATTTTCATCAAAAGAATTTTCCTTCCGCATGAACTACATATGTACTCTGCGTTTGGCTATGTACATACATATTCACAATAAGGGGAATCCCTCAATATTGCAATCAGTGTTGCCAAGGGACTCAGAAAGGTTTTTAATGATTTGTGAATCTTCGGAGTTTTTCAAATTTTGCTGATTTATGAACCGTGTAAAAGCGAAATCGTGTAAAACAAGTACCGTGTAAATCGGGGATAGGTGTACATCATGAGTTCAGCTGTCAGGAGTTTTGGGGAATCTTCTGATCTAGTTTGTATAATACCATCAAAAATTACTGGCATCATATAATGCTTAGAATAATAATCGTATTAAGGAATACAGAGGCTATCTCTAATGAACTTGAGCGGGTAAAATACAGTTTTACAGTTGTAGCAATGAAGCAAAAATTGTATACTAAATTTCGTTCGGATTGGGAGAATTTTGTTCGACTTATGTCATTAAGAGTATTTTGGAAAGAGTAAGGGACGGGTCACGCAAAAATAGTGTCTGTGCATAATTTCAATGTAATATCTTCAACGGCTTGTTAAACTTCCAAAATTTCTTCTTCTAAATGTGAGTGTTGCGTTTCTAAGCGAGCTGCGTCTCGGCAGTGGTTTGCTTACTTCTTCCATCAAAAGCATATAAACCAAAGTGGTAAGTTTGCAGATCATAAATCCGTCATAATTCATAATTAAATTGTTTATGTTGGTTTTTTTTTCAAATTTAAAAAAAAAATTGTAAAAGTTAGAGCATGGTGGAATAACCAGGTGAAGTAAGTCGCCAATTGTCTCGCTCTAAATTCTTCTTTGTTCTGCCATTCGGCTATCTGAACAATTTTCACCAATGTTGTCCCCGAAAAAGTATTTTTTTTTTTGCATTTTTCAGGGGTAAAATAGGGTAGTTTTAGTACTTTTTTTAAATAAACTAGTAGGTGAATATCGATGGACATTTACTCGATTTAATTACAGATATTCATCATTTGAGTATCTTTCGTGTTGGCTTTCATAAGTAAGGCCGTGCTTAACTATTAGGTTCATATTGTTGCTGTTTCCTTTATACAAAAATTGAAACAGGTCTTTGTTAAAACAAACTATTTGTATTCACGTCATATCCAACAAGGATTTTCGCCTGTGCAGCGCTACTGAAGACTTTCGAGAAATGGTTTGGCATTCCTGCATCAAGAACACCAGTCGTATTACACCTTATTTATGAAAAAACTTCGCTAAAACAAAATTGTAACTCACTGTTGTTGTTTTGCCCTAAAAATTAGACCACGATGATAAGAGTAATGTTACAGTTATGGATTGTAATTTAGAATATATGAATCCGGCACGATCGTATCAGCATCTTCTGGTTCTAGGCCGATTGCCGCGGGGCTAGTATATCCCCTGGCATATTTTAGTAATTAGTAACTTGGCAATATTAGTAATACATCATGAATTCAGCTGTCAGGAGTTTTGGGGGATCTTCTGATCTAGCTTGTATTATATATTAGAAGGGCATATGTGTTAGTTCCGACTCTCAACGAAAAATCAGCAGATGGCAATATCAATGCATTTTTAAGGAAACATTTCACCGAACCCGAAACCCATTTGAGTGCGCAAAGTTACTATAGCTCAACTAAATAATGGATAACACCTCTCCCTTTTATGTCCGGTTTTTCGATGAAAGCTTCCTTCAGTTGAAGTTGAGGTAAGTTTACTTTAGACGCATTATTGAATTTTACTTTCATTTTATTCGATGCCGCACTCGCACTGGTCCTCTATATCCCCTTTTGTATTGGCGTTAGGTGACACTGATATGCTGAAAAAAACAGTTTCTATAATGGCCTTCGTAGCAAGGTATTAATTTTTCTGCTCCTATTTTTCCAAAGCGGGTAAAAATTTTACGCTCTTCTCACCGCTGCAAATACATCCCTACCGTTTCATATTGCTTACAACTTCTGTCTTTGTTTATTTACTTCACCCGGTAATTCCACCATAAACTTAGAGTCTAGTTTTAGAAAATCAAAGGAAAACATATTTCCAACTTCTTTACCTAATTTTATTTTCATCATCATCACCATGCTTGCCACACTGTGCACTGTCATAAAAGAGCATTAGAGGCGGAGCCATGCATGCATTTGTGAGCAAGGCATAAAAAAGTGAGGAGACTTCAATGCCAGCTGTTCGGGATGATGCCAGCATAACGCAGAAATTTCTAGAAAGAGAATCAGGAAAGTTCCGTGAAGAGCCGATTTAGTATAAATACCGGCGCAAAACGCTTTTGGCATCAGAAGTAAATAAACAAGCAAACAATAAACAACTCTTAAAGAGATTGTGCAAAACAAAACAAACGCGAACTTTTAACAAAAGTATTTATTTGAAAATTATAGTGAAGTATTAAAGCAAAACACAAGAAGATAAAATGGTAGCAATTGGTATTGATTTGGGAACAACATACTCCTGCGTTGGTGTTTTCCAACATGGCAAAGTGGAGATCATCGCTAATGACCAAGGAAATCGCACAACACCAAGTTATGTGGCATTTACAGATTCAGAGCGACTGATAGGTGATGCAGCAAAGAACCAGGTGGCTATGAATCCAAAGAACACAGTTTTCGATGCGAAACGATTGATTGGACGCAAATATGATGATCCAAAAATAATGGAAGATGTGAAACACTGGCCATTTAAAGTGGTTAACGATTGTGGTAAACCCAAGATATGCGTTGAATACAAGGGTGAGAACAAACGTTTCGCGCCAGAGGAAATCAGTTCAATGGTGTTGACCAAAATGAAGGAAACGGCTGAAGCATATTTGGGTACAACAGTGAGCGATGCTGTAATCACAGTGCCAGCGTATTTCAATGATTCACAGAGGCAAGCAACAAAAGATGCCGGACGAATAGCTGGTTTGAATGTGCTGCGAATTATTAACGAACCCACAGCAGCTGCGTTGGCATATGGACTCGATAAGAATTTGAAAGGTGAACGTAATGTATTAATCTTCGATTTGGGTGGCGGCACATTCGATGTATCAATCCTAACCATCGACGAGGGTTCACTATTCGAAGTGCGTGCGACTGCTGGTGATACACATTTAGGTGGTGAAGATTTCGACAACCGACTTGTAAATCATTTGGCGGATGAGTTTAAGCGCAAATACAAGAAAGATCTACGTTCAAATCCTAGAGCATTGCGTCGTCTACGCACAGCTGCCGAAAGAGCGAAACGCACCTTGTCATCCAGCACAGAGGCTACTATTGAAATCGATGCACTGTTCGAAGGAATCGATTACTATACAAAAGTAACAAGAGCGCGCTTCGAAGAATTATGTGGAGACTTGTTCCGTCAGACTTTGGAGCCGGTGGAGAAGGCATTGAATGATGCAAAGATGGACAAGAACCAAATTCATGATATCGTACTCGTTGGTGGTTCAACGCGTATACCAAAAGTGCAGAGTCTATTGCAGTCGTTCTTCTGTGGCAAGAGTCTAAATCTTTCCATCAATCCGGATGAGGCTGTGGCATATGGTGCAGCCGTTCAAGCAGCTATTTTGAGTGGCGACAAGAGCAGCGAAATTCAAGATGTCCTACTGGTTGATGTAGCGCCACTGTCATTGGGTATCGAAACTGCTGGTGGTGTTATGACGAAAATCATCGAACGAAATTGTCGCATTCCATGTAAGCAAACGCAAACATTCTCCACATATTCCGACAATCAACCTGGCGTCACAATCCAGGTGTTTGAAGGTGAACGTGTCATGACCAAAGACAATAATCGTTTGGGCACGTTCGATCTATCTGGTATACCGCCAGCACCACGTGGAGTGCCTCAGATTGAAGTAACTTTCGATTTGGACGCCAATGGTATACTCAATGTATCGGCGAAGGAAATGAGTTCTGGCAATGCTAAGAATATCACCATCAAGAACGACAAAGGACGTCTATCACAAGCCGAAATTGATCGTATGGTTAATGAAGCAGAGCGATATGCTGAAGAAGATGAACGACAACGCGATAAGATAGCGGCTAGAAATAATTTGGAGAGTTATGTATTTGGCGTTAAGCAAGCATTGGACGGTGCTGGTGACAAGCTGAGTGATAAGGAGAAGAGCGATGCATTAAAGGCTTGTGAAGACACCATCAAGTGGCTCGATGCAAACACGTTGGCCGATAAGGAAGAATACGAGGACAAGATGAATACATTGACCAAACTTTGTTCACCGGTTATGACAAAATTACACGGCGGTAGCGGTCAAGGAGCATCTTGTGGTCAACAGGCTGGTGGATTCGGTGGTGGATGCAGTGGTCCAACAGTGGAGGAAGTAGATTAAATTTGTACCCTTTAGACGTTAGTACTGGGAAATATGTAAATAAATTTAGTTGTGATATAAAATTCAATAGTTTCTAGTAACAAATTATTTTTTTTTTTTTGTATAAAAAGACTGAAAATATAGAACAAAGTATTAATTTTTTTTTAATTAAAAATTAAGTTTCTATTATTTTATTCTGACTTGGGTGGGAGGTTGTGGGTATGGCGGTCGTAGATTTTTATTTTTGCATTCAAGTTTGATGGTGTTGTAGGTCGAATGGTTTGCTTGAGCAGTGCATTTCTACATATATACATACATTCATGGATCACACCATATAACATCGGTTTCAGCTATTGGACATATTTGTACCAAATAACTCCACGTACATGTAAAATCAAAAATGTTTGGGGTGACATTCGATGTGACGTGACCAAATATAATCTATTGTGATATGGTGCTATGATAGCCATAGCTGAGTGAAATATCACCCTATATTGGCTGCCGTTTTGAAATTTCTACCAAGAAAAGCTTCTCAGCCAAAATGCAAGTAATGTCACCCCCCAACATTTTGGATTATATACTTGGAGTTACAAAACCTGGTGAGGCGAGATTGGTTTATGAATTGATATTATGTTAAACTTTATATAAAATAATCACCCCTCTTCAGCATTTCGATAACGTCCCCGTTCTACGCTCCGTTTTAATCGAAGTTGGCTATTCTGAATTAGGACGGAATCGTAATTAGAAGAGGAAGAGCAAATGATTTTTCGAAATCAGCTGTTTGTACGGAATGTGTGAACATTGGAACAAAATAAATTAAAGAAAATTTGTAAAAAACACTGAAAAACGTTAGATTTTATGATGCACGCCATTTTGTACAAAAAAAGCAATAGAATATATTGCCACAGTGTTATATTTTTTTGAGTGAAGTGCTTTCATAATGTATGTGTGTTTTTGTCGTTCTTTTGGCCAGTTCCGTGGCCGTGGCCACCAAGTTTTGTTAAAACGGATTCCTGCACGAATATAGTTGACATTTTCTGAATTTTATGGATGCTAATTTCATTGCACTGGCCTAAAATACTTTATGAAGATTTATTTATTCTTTCCGCAAGGATTGTTTACGTTTTCGCTTCAACTTCCTCTACTCCGGCAGCTTGCTTTGGCATATAACTGAACCCAACGAACAGACACAAATTATAGCTGTCTATTATAATGGAATCAATAGCCGCGGCATTATTTGTGGAGTTGGAAAGCAACGCATACGAAAATGGCCAGGCGAGAATGGAAAGGCAAATATTGCGAGATTTGTGTAATTAATTTGAGATGAGTGACGAATTGGAAGAAATTGAACTTAAAAGTGGTAAAGTTTAATGACTTATTTTCATATTTAGGTTCAAAAAAAACTTTCGTCTTAATAAGGATGCTTTCAAGTATGTGTTAGATACTTTTGCGGGGCAAATACGTCCAAGCACTTCGACATCGACATGTTGTTTTTGACGTGGAAACATATAAAAAACAATCATCATCAAGCCTTATACGTTTCTTATTACTCTGTACTAAAGCACACATCAACAGCTTTAATTTGATACCCATAATGTAAAAACAAATCCTAGTGTTACCCTGGTCCACGTTTTGGCCTATATCTCAAGACCCTAGTCACAAACAGATATGAAAATTACCTTGTACTAAAGCACTCATCAACAGCTTTCATTTGTTATCCTTCTTGTATAAACACTTTCTAGGGGTATCAGGGTCCACGTTTTGGCCTCAATCTCGAGACCCTAGTCACCAATAGGTATGAATACTACCCTGTAATAAAGCACTCATCAACAGATTTCATTTGTTATCCATATTCTATAAAGACATTCTAGGGGTACCGGAGTCCCCATTTTGGCCTATATCTCGATACCCTAGTCACCCACGGGTACGAAAAATACCCCTTATCAAAGTACGCATAAACAGATTCCATTTGATGCCCACATTTTACAAAAATATCCCAGGATTACCCAGGTTCACGTTGTGATCTCAAGACCCTATCCAGAACGGGATAAAAAGTATTCTATGTCTGTCTCCTGGTTCTAAGCTACCCCTCCACCAATTTTCAGCAAATCTGTTCATTCGTTCTTGAGTTATAAATAGTGTAACTAACACCACTTTCTCTATATATGTACATATATGCATCACATTAAAAACTTCAAAAATAACAGTATTTCTCCACTATTTAATGGATGTTATTATACGATCTACAAACTTCAATCACTCTATTAAAAAAAAAGCGCATGAAAATCTGTTGCGTAGTTTTAAAGGTTTAAGCATTCAAAGGGACATTGGACAGAAAAAGCGAATTTGTTTTATAATATGTAGTGATGGCGATACATGCAAAAATACCAAAAAAATAAAACTGATTCAAGGTTCGATTCGAGCTCAAGGCCGGAACAATAATAAGCACTTTGGAATGTCAAACAAAGTAATTGACAATAAACAAAAATCCAGCATTATCAGTGATTTGCAACAGATGGCGCAACACTGAATAAATATAGTTGGTAAAAGAAATAGAAGTAGCAAATTTGCCAGTCAAACAAACCACCGCTGTATAGCTAAATGGTTAGCGCAGCGTGCCTAAAAGCCAAATTAAACTTCCTTAACCCTAACGCCATAGTCATAACCATACCCATATCCATAACCATCTCAATGTGATCGATTAATGGTGCCTTAACCTAAAAATCGTGAAAATTTCATAAAAATGAAGTAAACGCAAAAAAACGCATATTCCACAAAAAATAAGTCTCTTAGTCATAACCATGGTACAATTACCAGGTAGAAGCATTAGCAAAAATGCAACCCTCCCGTGTATTTTGTTGTTGCCGCTGGAACATAAACTGTCAATCGGTCTTTCAATTTTTGCTGTCAAAAGTGATGGAAGAAGAAATGTCATTTGTAATTTTTGTCAACAAACCGAAAACTAAACAGAAAATTAACTGGTAAAAGTTGGTTTTCTGCCCATAGATGAATCTTTGCCGCTCACGAAATATATTCTTTCACACCGACGCAGCACACGCAGTTGGCAAAATTCCAATTAATACAATTAACATTGATTTAATGCCAATATTTGGCCATAAATTATATGGTCCAAAGGGTATTTGGGCACTTTATATACATGGTGGATCTGGACAAGAGCGTGGTATACGTAATGGTAATGTACCTGTACTGATTTGGTGCTGCATGTAAGCTATTTGCCTTAACAATTTGTAGTTATCTTTCTGATAGTTGTTTTGGTTTTTAAGGAAAACGTGACCTACTGGCCGAATTGTATTCGGATTTAAGCCCAAAATATATTGGATTTACAACACCGCCAACAGGAACTGGTGCTGCATATAACGGTAGCGAAAGTGATGGGTGACTTCAAAAAAGAAGAACACGGCGCCGCGAATTGCTTATACATACTACAAGTCCAGATATAGGCGGTAGCGATAGTAAGCTTTTGACTGATGCAACGACTACGAGACGTACACGTAACCAGGCAGTATCGCCTTCACCGACTACATTAGCTGTAGCAAGTAAAAAGTTTATAAGTCCTATTGAGAAATTACTTGTGCGAAATTGTGAGACACAAAAGTAGTCCGTAAATGGATTAAATCGCATAGGACTTTTTGCTATAAAAGATATACCAGCGGTAAGAGCGCTTATCTCTAGCTTCAAATATATATTAAGAGTGTTAAGTTATTGTTTAAAATTTATTTTGTAGGACACAGAGCTTACCTTCAATTATCATTGGGATGATCTGTTGGGTAATGAGATAAAAGTTTGTTTATGTGGTGCTGTTAAATGCGCTGGTGAAATTGGTTGCAAAACAAAAGAAGAAAGACCTTTTAAAGTGAGTTGTAACACAAAATTGCATAAATAATAAAAAAAAGATAATATTCATTTTGGTTTTACAGGAGCATTCCACTATAACGGACGTCAGTAAGACAAAATCAGTTCATGAACGTAAAAGAAAACCCCTAAAAAGGCTGCGAAATCGCGTTGCGGAAGATAGTGGAAAAAAGATAATAAAAAACGTTCGGTAATTTTGCAGTTTAGGGACCCCACCCTAAAATTTGTCCTTTTTTTTAGTGAGGTATCAAAAGACGCGTATTCACGTCTAGATCAATAATCCGAAAGCGGAAGTTAACTTTTTTTACCCGTTCAAAAGATAATAACGAAAAACCGCCACGGTGATGCACAATTTTTTTTGTGGGTACAACAGAACAACAACCATATGCAAATCGCCAAATTCAACTGCAAATATCTCCGGACAGAGATAAAATTTTTCTTTTCCGCCTTCGGATTATTGTTCTCGAGATTAATACGCGTCTTTTTATACCTCACTCAAAAATCTTGGCCCAACTTTAGGGTGGGGCCCCCAAACTGCACTACTACCAAACGTTCTTTGGTTAACGTGAAGATGGCTGAAGAAGTTCCAAATGCAACTAATACAAGCAGTGAAACGACAAATTTGGAAAAGCAAATTGAGGACAACACTACTGAAACGCCTACCGCTCATGACGAAAGGAATTATAATGCTGGTGTAAAGTCATAAAATTGCTGATGCGATGGAAAACATGCAATTGTACCTAGTATGAAGATTAATGAAAATGCAAGCTTACGATGTAGTAGGGCATGTTTTTCTTTCAATTTATTTTTTGTTTGTGTAATTAATTCGAAGCTTCCTCACAAAATGTTTTTCTGAGACTAAAACTCATTTCCGTGTAAACATTAGATTGATATTTGTTATTAATATGTTTACATACTTTTTGATTTCACAATAAATTTAAAATATCACAATTTCATTTCACAGAAAGAATTTTTAATGTATTAATTCGTAAAATGTTTGAAAAAACTGCGAAATATGAAATTTTCACAACAAATTAAATTCGTCTTTGCTCTAACAATCAGGAGGCTTTTGTATCAATTTCGGTTTTAGGCCGGATCTGGTATCGTTACCTGCTATGGCAAAAGTTCGGTTTGGAGTGTTTCCGTATCGGTTATACTCCGGTTTTGGTTTCTTGTCATTCCCTTTTTTCTATGTATTGCCCTGAAAATAACCATAATTTTAATAATATAATAATAAGGATATAAATAATCCAAAAGTAAATTTATCTAATATATAAAATTCTTCTGTCACGGTTTTAGAGGCTTAACTCCTCCGAAACGGCTGACCCGATTCTCATGAAATTTTGTGATCGTATTGGGTAGGTCTGAGAATCGGCCAACGTCTACCTTTTTTTCGCTACGTGCCTAGGGTCTTGAGAACAAAACGTGGACCCGGGTACCCCTAGAATGTGTTTATACAATATGGATATAATGGGACTGGGATTAGGACTAGGACTGGGACTGAGACTGAGACTCGGAGTGGGACTGGGACTGAGACTCGGAATGGAACTGGAACAAAATACATACCACCCTCTGGGACTGGCAATAAGAGATGAAGAAGAAGGAGAAAAACTTGAGAAAAGAGAAAAGAGAGGAGACTGAGAAAGAGATAGAATGAGTCGAAGATGGAGATAAAGCGAAAAAGACGGAGGGAGGAGTGAATAAAAAGATTAGGAAAAAGTGTAGAGGGGTAGGGCAGAGTTAGACGGAAAAAGCTTATTAAAATGTATTTCAGGCCGGTTTTGATATAATGATTCCTTATTAGTTTTAATAAATGTGGAGCGTCAGCAAAGGTGAAAATTTTTTCTTCTGCGTACTCTGGATTAGGAAACCATGGTCGATCTATAAATGTTATGATGTAGCAGGAAAGAACTTTACATTTTTGGAACGCGACTTTTACCTATAGTAGCACCAAGGTTCCTCCACAAACTTTGGTTTGACGTTCCCATATCACAAACTGTTGCAACGACGGGAAAGCCAGCGCCCTGTACCGATAATATTATATTTTTGAGCACTTTAGCATCGATCTTGCAATCGAAATCATAAAAGACTGGTTGTTTCCAGCTCTTATACAACCCCCTTGCCATTACCACTTGGACAAGCTTCGCTGGTTGCCGCACGAAGTCTCCATTGCATTCGTACTCATACACTTCAGCCACTTTCATCTCATCGAATGCCAATACACACACTTTTTCTTGTGCCGAAAGTTCACTTATGTTGCGCATAAGGTCTAATGAGATATGCAATATACCTTCACATACAGGCACTTTTCGACACCATCTTTGCAGAGTGCTAACATGTGGCAGTGGAAACCCATTTTGGTATAAATGCCTATAAGCTCTGGGTCCAGATGCGTGAAGGCATATTGCCTTCGATATGTCATTCCACTTCCATCTTACGGTTTTGTCTAACAAACAAAAAAGCGCATATTAAGATAAAAGAGTTGAACAAAGGTAGTAATAAAAAAATATTCCCAATCTATTTTCCCCACATTTTCTCCTCTTTTGGAAACTTAACCTGTGGTGGCTTATTCTAACCTTTGAACCGAGGGAGGGGACTTCGAAAACCTACACCTCCTTCAGCTTCCCAGAAAATACATAACGATTGGACAATACATAGGTTGTGAGCTATTTGAACCCCAGGTAAGTGAAACTATCTTGACATACCTGGATACGGCTTCAACATCCCGCAGTCGCAGGTGTATATCGGTCAAGTTTTTGCGAGTTAGCTGTGGTTCGAATAGCTCACTTTTGCATGCTTTCTTCCCCTGATGAAATAAGATTATTATGTAGTATCCTATTTTGAATGAGATATGAAGAATAAATGCATTATAATGGCATCCCAAAATATTCAAGAATAAATTCAAGAATAATCACATTTATGGTACATTTTTCTCTAGACGATACGTTAATTTTCGAACAGAAAATGCTTTTAAATTTGAACGTTTTTAATCATCTTGGGGTATGATATTTAAATATTTTATGATCAAAACTTTCAATAAATACTGGGTGGGAACTATTTTGTTTTAATTTGCAATGTTGAATACATAAATGGTTTTAAGCCCAATCCCAAGTTCTATGCACAAATAAAAGCTGTGGTACTTTACTCCTAAGTTCTACGCATGCCAATTAGTATATATACAATACAAGGTAACGGAAAACACTTACCACGTAGCAACGTCTTCTGCATCTGTCCTTCAGACTCCACGGCAGACATTACGATGGCCGTGTTGGCAATATTTCCTTTCAATTTTTCATTCTCCTCACGTAGCTTAAGATTTTCCACCCTCAAGCGGGTAATTTCTGATTCCATTGCACACTGGAGTAATATTTCACCAAATAAATTAAATTTATATGAGGTATTAGAAAGACTAAAATGTAAAGTGAATAAACTACGGGAACTTACTGCGTCTGGGTTTCACAGCTTATTTGTTGAACATCATGTATATCCGTTTGTGTGCTGCAGTTTTTCCGTGCCAAGTATTGGCTTTTCGCTCCAAACGTGTCACTTAAACAAAAAAAACCAAACATGTAGAAGGGACTTTATCAAATAACTTGCATATATTATCTTAATTTTCTTTCATATTAGAGATGAAAGGTTCACTTTGTAGCGGCGAAAGTATTGTCCGAAATTTTGGTAGATCACCGTAGGAATTACGGTTATGGACGACGAGACAACTTTCGTTTTTAACAAACTCTTGATTAGTACTCCTAAGTCATAAATAAAATTATATTTCATTTTTTATCTTGCACCAATCGGGAAACTGAATACTTACATAAAAGCCGGTAAATATAGCGACGGAGTGGAATTGGGCATCAAATTTACTCACTGCGCTCCCACAATTAGGTCAGAGGCTTGAAAATGGAGCGAGCAAATGAAGCCGTTTTGGGGAAACTTAACGCCACAAGCCTTTTCCCAATTTTTTCTCTTCCTTGGATCTTGCGGGACTGTGAAAAGCTTCACACCCGCTTTCTCCCTTCTAATATTGCACAAACAACACTTTCCCATATTTAAATATGCACAAAACACAAGTAAATTCTGTTTTCTTTACAAAAATTTGCAAAACATTTAAAAACCACTGCATTAAGAAATTTTCACATCAAAAGTAAATAAACGAAAAATGTAAACATAAACAAAGTTTGACATTTTATGACCACCTTCGAATGAAAAAACATGTAAAATGCAACTCTGATGCTTTTACCTGGTAATTGTACCATGGTCATAACGTATCCAAAACAATGAAGAAAATCTACAAAAAGTTATTAAATTCAGCAACTCAAATATTTTTAGGTTATGGATATGGCTAGGAACCAAAAACCAATAGATTGGCTATGGCGTTAACGTTATTGTATGGCACCATTAATCGATTACATTCCTTTCCATAAGGTAGGTTCGAACAGCTGATTTATTTGGTTATGGCTTTATGGTTATAAGTCACAAGCGTACTGATGATGAAGTCTTAGCACCCTTCGAAATGGATCTATCTGCGCAGCTATTGCAGGTTGTCTGAAAAATTTTGTACTTACTATTCCAAAAACAAAATACAATTTTTCAAATTTAGAAAAATTAAAAAATAACAATAATTATCATTAGAAAAAAATTATTGTTCTGGCCTTGAGCTCGAATCGAACCTTGAATCATTTATCAATAGGCCGATAAAAACAAAAACAATTGTTAAAAATAAAACTTTTTTGAAGAATTTTAAGGAAATGTTTAATATTTTTAACGAAAGATTATTTTTCAATAGATGTATGCATTCTTAAGCTCCGTTTTCATTATGGCATATATGTCGTCAAATGTTGCCAAAATAATGAAAACGGGCTGCCAAATAGTGTCAGTGAAAACGACCAAATTTCAGTTTGCGCTGTTGGAAACGTTTGACACACAAAAAAGATTTGCCAACATGCTGTCAAATCTCTCATTAAACGAGCAATTCTTGTTTGTTTGTATAGCCGAACGATCTCGGGAACGGCTCAACCGATTTAAATGAAATTTGGCACAGAGATAATGTATCACCTTCTAAGACTTTCTACTTAGGTGTTGCCACTCAGAATGTCTCACAAGGTTGCCACCTATTCGAAATTAAAAAAATATTGCATGAGATATGCCGACGTGGGTATCAAACGAAAGGTATTTCACTCCGCATTACAATAGCGACATTTTTGAGTAGGGTTGCCGTTTGGGGTGGCGGCCACCGTGGTGTGATGGGTAGCGTGCTCCGCCTATCACACCGTATGCCCTGGGTTCAACTCCCGGGCAAAGCAACATCAAAATGTTAGAAATAAGATTTTTCAATTAGAAGAAAATTTTTCTAAGCGGGGTCGCCCCTCGGCAGTGTTTGGCAAGCACTCCGGGTGTATTTCTGCCATGAAAAGCTCTCAGTGAAAACTCATCTGCTTTGCAGATGCCGTTCGGAGTCGGCATAAAATATGTAGGTCCCGTCCGGCCAATTTGTAGGGAAAAATCAAGAGGAGCACGACGCAAATTGGAAGAGAAGCTCGGCCTTAGATCTCTTCGGAGGTTATCGCGCCTTACATTTATTTTTTTATTTTATTTGCCGTTTGGGGTTGGAGTAGTTGGAGGACGTAATGGATAAGTCAGCTTCAAATTCTGCAATTTTCGTTCATCCAGTCGGTAGTACCACTGAAAAAAGGAAGCGGGTGAGAAAACTGACTGAAAAATGGACAGCCGAGCAAACGTAGAGGCTATTGCAGGAAGTAGAGGTCAGGGAGGGGACCTTGAATTTTCTTTCGTCTCAATACAGGGACCGGAATTTGAGGGAGGCTCAATGGCAAGAAGTGGCGGATATTTTAAAGATGTCGTGATTTGAGGTATCTGCCAAATGGAACAGCCTGCGCTGATCTTTCCGCGTGAGTTCCTTTTCTCTTTATAAATATACTAGCATTTACTCGCGGCCCCGTCCGCAAGGAGAAAATGAAATGTATGGGCTATTCACGTAAGCCTGCTTATCAAGGTATCTGTTAAAACATTTTTTTCTGTCTAATGCACTTTATTTTTGTAAATGAGTAAAAAAAAAGATCTATATGAGCTGATAACCTGATAGGATCCAAAAAATTATCCCGAATTTATCCAGAAAAAGCCACGAATTGACCCCGACGATATCGCGGACGGATCCCGAAAACCATGCAGAAATGCCCCGTAAGGGTCTCCAAAAGTTCCCGGAATAGTCCCAAAAAACCAGAAATGACAACGACGCGATTCTAGACTTATCCAGAGAACCACACAGAAATGATCCCTGAAGGGTACCAAAATGATCCCGAAATAGTCCCGGAAAAGTTCCGAAATGACCCTGACGGGCTCAGGGACGGATCTCAAAAAACATCCAGAAAATATCCCTAAAACCCTCCAGAAATGATGCCGAAAGGGTTCCCAAATATCCCGTATTAGTCGCGAAAAAGTCCCGAAATGAACCCGACGGGATCCCGGATGGATATCCAAAACCATCTAGAAATGATGCCGGAAGGTACCCCAAATGATCCCGAAAAAGTCCTGAAATTACCCTGATGGGATTCCGGACGGATCCCTAAAACCTTCCAGAAATGATGCCGAAAGGGTCCCCAAATGATCCCGTATTAGTCTCTAAAAAGTCCCGAAATGACCCCGACGGGATCCCGGACGGATACCCAAAACCATTTAGAAATGATTCCGGGAGGTACCATAAATGATTCCGAAAAAGTCCCGAAATGACCCCCACGGGATCCCCGACGGATCCCTAAAACCCTCCAGAAATGATGCCGAAAGGGTCCCCAAATGATCCCGTTTTAGTCTCGAAAAAGTCCCGAAATGACCCCCACGGGATCCCGGACGGATACCCAAAACCATCTAGAAATGATGCCGGAAGGTACCCCAAATGATCCCGAAAAAGTCCCGAAATGACCCTGATGGGATCCCGGACGGATCCCTAAAACCCTCCAGAAATGATGCCGAAAGGGTCCCCAAATGATCCCGTATTAGTCTCTAAAAAGTCCCGAAATTACCCCGACGGGATCCCGGACGGATACCCAAAACCATTTAGAAATGATTCCGGGAGGTACCACAAATGATCCCGAAATTACCCTGATGGGATCCCGGACGGATCCCTAAAACCCTCCAGAAATGATGCCGAAAGGGTCCCCAAATGATGCCGTATTAGTCGCGAAAAAGTTCGGAAATGACCCCGACAGGATCCCGGACGGATACCCAAAACCATCTAGAAATGATGCCGGAAGGTACCCCAAATGATCCCGTATTAGTCGAGAAAAGGTCCCAAAATGACCCCGTCGGGATCCCGGACGGATACCCAAAACCCTACAGAAATGATGCCGAAAGGGTCCCCAAATGATCCCGAAAAAGTCACGAAATGACCCCGATGGGATCCCGGACAGAACCCGAAAAGCAACCAGAAATAATGCCGGTAGGCACCCCAAATGATCCCGAAATGACCCCATCGCTGTCAAAAATATTTACTTAACGTTTGACGTCAGTGGTGAAAACTGGATGTCAATCGACTGACACCACAATTTGATGACAGTCTTTGGCACACACTGCTATATCGACTTCATGCCAGTTTTTAATATGTAATGAAAACACATTTGACACCAAATCGCCATGACGACAGTTATGTCAGTATTTGATGTCAGTGATTTTGACATAGTGAAAACAAAGCATTAACCATTTATGTTGCATTAACAATTAACCATTTATGTTACATAAATATGTATGTACATACCTATGTCAAGCTGATATGATATGAAAATACATACATATGTACATTTATACATGCCTATAAACCTACGCGCGAATTTAAATAACGCGTCGAATGCTATGTACATATGTACGTATGTGTCGCATCATACCTAACTCAATAGCAATTAGCGCGAACAGTTGTCACCGAACAATCACACACACGAATTTTTTGGTAAAAATGTTACTTTTGTTTAAACAATTTGGGTGATATAAGAAAGGAATCAAGTATTTTTTGATGCATTTTTTAAATCCATCCATCCGATTATGAGTTATAGCTGTGTAAACAAAATGTTTATGATTTTTTACTACATTTTGGCAATTTGCCACGCCCCTATAATATATATCTTTAAAGTTATATTAACTGTACCATCTCACGTAGCTAAGCTTTCAAATGCAAAAAACCGTTTTAAAATCGGAGCATTCTGTGTGAAGTTATGTGCATACATGGGATTTAGCGACTTTATTTTATAAGATTTATAGATAGATAGATAGATACAGAGAAATGGCTGTCGCGAATGGCCAGAGAATGGAAGAAAGGTTTGTTTTTTGATTGTCCTTATTAAACTGAAGTGCCATGAATTACCCAATCGTGTTTCAAATCAACTTTTCTTTTAAATATGTATACAAAAAATCAGACTACATATTGATACTCATTTAAAAAATATAGTTAATAGATAAAATATGAACAGCGAAGTTTGCAAACATTTTAAAATATGTAAATATGCAATATACCAGTCGTCTACAAAAAGGTTTGAAAAACACTATTTAGCAAATGATTTAACTAATCGAACAGCGATTGAACAGGTGATCGAGGCTGTTAAGTTAGGTTAAGTTAGGTGGTAGCTGCCTTGATAAGAATAGCTCACTTGGACAACACGAAGGTCCGTTGTGATACCACATACACCAAAAATAACAGTGACTTAGAGAATCGTTGGGTAGCAACGATAAAGCTCCGAATGATACCGATCTCAACTTTGGATAAATCCTCGGGAGATCCAAGTGAGTCTCGACCGAAGTACCTTCGCCTAGTCAGGCAAAAGCTGGGCAATAAAGCATAAATTGATTTGGTGATTCCACCTCATCATCCTCCATACAGCTGCAGCAGGATAGTTTCCAGTATATTGAGACGTACCGCATGAATACCCGTGGGACAGTGCCCTGTCAAAACCCCATTGACCATTGATAGGTGAGCCTTAGTGAACCCGATTATTTCAGCAGACCTCCTGCCATCTACTTTCGGCCAGAAAGATCTTGCTACCCTGCAAGACGTGGAGGCCGCCCAACGTTTGCTGAGCTGACTCGAGGCCCAGCTATGGAGGAGCAATCCACAGGTGGCCAGCGGAATCCCGAAATCCCTACAGCCATCTTCATCCGGTTCAGTTGTACCGATGCGGGCTAAGAGATCCGCTTGACAGTTACCCGGGATATCACTATGGCCCGGGACCCAGATAATCTTAATTGTAAAATAATTCGATGCAATCGCAAGCGAGGTCAGGCACTCCCAGACCACCCTCGATCGCACTGTAGTTGAGCTGAAGGCCTTGATAGCCGCTTGGCTATTAGAGGTTTACGCCGATCACTTTACCAGCGGCGGCGGCGTAGACTCTATTATATACCGGCGGCGGCGGCGTGGGCGGGGCGGCGCGCCGGCATACGCCGGTGTTCTTAGTTTAAAGAGCTTGATTTTTTCTATTTAGAAAAATAATATTTAAGAAAGGTTTTGTTTGTATGTATCTAAGGAAATCAACGTGTTGGACATTTCGAAAAAATCCGGGGGTTTTGCCTCAAGATCTCGCATACTGTTCAAAAATTTTCAGGAATAGCTCTTTGCGGAAGGATTGTCCCTCGTTCACCTACTCCAGACAGACTTCGAATCTAATACCGGTCTTTAGAGTTGGTACTGCTGCGTCTGCTGAAGAGAAATATAGATACATAAAATGGTCAAACTTTTGTCTGTATATCTCGTGCAAAAGTTTCACCTGGGGTAACTCCCAACAATCGCCGCGAACACAATTTCTTTAAATCATTTGTGGCTGTTTGGCGGTCATGCACGAAGGCGGCTTACGGTTGCTATTAATGGTCTATTAATACTCATGACTCTCGTGGCACAGGGCGAATCCAGTTTTTTCGAGTTAAAATCCCCGATGATTAAGAGCTACAATTCCCGATGTGCGAACAGTAGCAATCCCGACCACCAGTCGCTACCACGCCTCCTGATCCTCACACCATATGCCATCACAGAAGCTATAGGACTGCGACTTCGAAATCATATGTAACTTCGTCGACGTCAGTTTCCTAGAAGCTCTAGGTGTAGCTCCGAAGACTTTCTAACGGATGTTTTTGTCGCGATATGCTGCCGAGCTACACCAGAGAAACACCTTGAAACGTTAGGGAGTGACTATTTGGCCAAAGATGCCGCCCTCGAAATCATAAGCAGTCTAAGTGGATATCATTGCGTAACTCATAGGTGAAAATCGTATAATCCTCGGCGCATCTACATAATTAAAATTTTACAAGGACTCTGGATAAAATTTTTAAAATGTAGACGTTTATGTTCACAACATTGATTTCAATAGTCTTCGTTAAATCAAAACGATATTTTAGAATGAAAGTCGACCGATTTTAAGTTGAACGATGTTAACTGCTGTTTTCCGGCTTTATGATATAAGAGCTCATTGTGGATGGCCGTGTAGCTTAAATTTTCAGACTAGTTCGACTGTCCACGACGTTGGGGTAGTAGCATACACGGTCATTAGTTCGACTATCTTGGGAAAGCTTTTGCTTCACCACTTTGAGTGTTCTCGCGAAGGACAAAGCCTAACCTGGTAACTATATGATCCTACGTATTCACATTTGTTAAAGGAGCCGTAACGGGTAGGTGATATTTAAACTTGGTTGACAGGCTATAACCAATGTGATTCACTCCAAAGTACTAGTTTTGAATAGGGCCGCCAACTTTAGGAAATGTCAACACGGGAGACTTGGGTGTTGAAGGATGAAGTGTTAAAAAACAAAATTAATATTTCAGACGCTATTGTATAGTTTCGCAAATAAACAACAGATTTTTGAATGTAAGCTTAAGTGATTTTTCAAACCCTTCTCATACGTACATAAATCTTCAACGTAAGTATAAGGTGGGAATCATTCAAAGGAGTGTTTAAACCCCTGAATCCTACAAAAGGATTTTGCATCACTGATTTCCCTTATTCTTTCAGCCAATCGCAATATAAATTTTTTTAAAAAATCGGCACCTTTTTTGGGTAATTTGCTTTTTTTTAACAACTGAAGGACAATTTGAAAACATGTTCACCTTGGGTCATTTTATTTGAATTCATTGTTCATTATTTTTTGAATCTTTTGAAAAAAAAAAATTTGCAAAGTGAGCATATAAATTTATTATATAACGTTTCTTTTAGTGTTTTGTTTTAATCACTTGGTGAATTGGGTGATGCGAAGTCCGTGACATCGAAAGTACTTGTTTTTTTTAAATAATTTTTGAACAGTTAGAAACAGTTAAATTTCGCAATTAGTTTCTTATAACTGGCAGTGATGCGAATCCCTTGATACCCCTTTCGACCACATCTGCCCAATATTCGACATGAGCAATAAATCGCCTAAACAGTCTTAAACGAGTAGAAAACATAGTAACGCGCCGGACGCCGCCGCCGCCCCGCCGATACTTTTGACATTCGGCGGCGGCGGCGTTTATCGGCGGCGTATATCTCTATTGGCTACCAGAGTAGATGTTAAATTCCCTAACCGTAATAGCACTGGATAACACTTCATCCACCGCATCCTTAATCGCAGCAACTTCGGCTTGGAATACACTGCAGTGATCAGCCAAGTTAAACTTGCGGCTTACATTTGCCTCTTGACAAAAGACCCCCACCAACCTTTCCGTCCAACTTCGACCCATCCGTGAACAAGTTAACTGGTCCCATGCCCCAGATAATTCCTCTCCCCCACTCCTCTCTCGGTGGAATGACTGGGGTGAAGGTTGTATAGGTAGCAGTTATCGGCATACAAACTGGCAAGAAGGCTAGAGTGTTCGAAATCAGAAATCTCATAGCCCATATAACGAAGCCTGACCAACGAACTTGCCGCGACCGCCTTTCCCGCAATATCTACTGGATATATGTTCAGCATGACGTTCAGTGCCAAGGTAGGTGTTGTTCTGAGAGCGCCACTGATACCGATCAGCGCCGTCCGTGCACTTACATTAACATTTTGGGGGTGCTCACCGTATCCACTGCTTTCCACCAGACCAGCACCCCATATAGCAGAATCGGTTTGACAACCATCTCATAAAGCCAGTGTACTACTCCTGGCGAGAGTCCCCATCTCTTTCCGATAGCCCCTCTGCAGCAGAACAAGGCAACCGCGGCCTTCCTTGCCCTATCTTCCACAATGGGTCTCCAAGACAGTTTCTTGTCCAAAACAATCCCCAAATATTTAACTCTATCAGAAAGTATCAACGGTATCCCTCCAATCGAGGGAGTTCTGAAATCGGGCATCTTATATCTCCTTGTAAAAATAACCAATTCCGTTTTTCCCGGGTTGACCGCCAATCCACATGATTCAGCCCACCTAGCCACGGTATTCAGGTAGCCCTGCAGAACATCGCGCAAGGTGCGCAGAAATTTGCCTCTGACTAGGATAGCGAGGTCAGCTGCATAGACAACCACCCGACAACCATTGGCTTTCAGCTCCACAAGAAGCTCGTTGACTACCACAACCCAGAGCAGAGGAGATAGGACAACCCCCTGTGGCGTGCCCTGCACACCTTCCTCTTAATCAGAGCTGCTCAATCCCTATACACTTGTAGCACTATTGTTTTTGTTTTGCCCTCAATCATATGCACAGATTCAAATTCACACTTTGAATATAAAAAAAAAATGTTCATAGCACTCCCATATGCCCTCACATCATATGAATATGCTTGAATTTCCTATGAAAGTGCCAAGAAAAAGCACTCCCGTATAAAGCTCAGGCACTTGTGTATGATAAAAGAATTTACACTAACAATTTCACAACTAAAAATTATTCGAAAACATTATAGCACTGAAAAAAATTTGTAATCAAAATTGATTTATAAATAAAATCAATATAGATAATTAACCGCAGAGCTGAAATATGTATATGGGCCATATGACCAAAGAATGTAAGCAAAACTGTACCAAAACAAGAGGAGCCTATTCTAACTACATATGATATTAGTTAATTACCTTCAAGGGAAGGCAGTAACTAGTGATACAAAATTCTGGTTCACAACTAGACCTAGAGTGCCAAATAAGTATTAGTTCGTTAATAACTAGATTTTCTGTTATAAAATCGACTAAAAAACTGTTACCAGCTTTAACGAGCTGCGGCTACATATGAGTATGCATCTTTCTCAATACTATTCCACCAGTACGTAACTATCGAAAAAGTACCAAAAAGAAATTTGTATATAGTTAGGAAATAGTTAAAAGTTAAAGCAGCGGGGACAATTTTCACCGCCTAGTACATCGCCAGTTGAAAACATGTAAAAGAGGTAGATGGCGAACTATTAGTGGTTCAGAATGCAGGAGAAATGCACTTATTTTGAACTAGAGATTCTCCTTACGGGGTAGTTTCTGTGACCTTTTATTTCAACTCGGTATATTATTTTTCTTGGTTATGAGACATTTTTTGACTGGAAGTGGGGGGAACCGTAAAGTAACCATGCCTATCATTTACTTGTTAAACATTTTATTAAATTCAAATGTTATTTTAGCACCTCAGTAATCTCTGTTGCTAATATATGTGACCCGGTCTAAGAAAAGGTGTCTTATGACTCAAAAAAGAAATTGCGAGAAACAGCTGTTAAAGATAAACAATGCATTTCTTCAGTTTCTTAGTAGTTTTTCTTTTGCATTATGAACAGTCATGCCCAAAAGGTAAAGCACAAACCAGTTTCTGACCGATATTTTGGCTCCATTGCCATTGAAAAAAATGCTATCAAAAGAATCTGAGGATGCTTCACCAGCCACCAAAGTGGCATCGAAGGAACCAAATGCTTCATCGTCTTTCATTTGTGCTCTTCTTTCTCTACATTTTTAGTACACTTCTAAGCAAGTTACGACTTTCTACTTTTCACCACGTGAAAGAGCGTTTCAAAAACTATTGAACCCAAAAAAAAACAGGAAATTTTTTTTTGAGTCATAAGCCACCTTTTCGTAGCCCTGGTCACATATGTATGTAAATTTGAACACAAATTTAAAACACTTGCTTCAGCGGTGATTTTGCCCAGTATCGCAGGTGGTGGTCCCGCTACGTCACCATGGGGCATGTACGCTTAGACCACCCACATTTCATTACTGCCTCGCTCGAAGCAGACCGTGGTTAGGTCAGCATTGCTGAAATTAGAGAGAATAAAAGCTTTAATCTCTTTTTTAACAAGCACACAGGATCTAGGCCTAACTGCCTCCCCATGCAACAAGGTGTTGAATTTTCCAGTCCTTAATCCAGAAATATTTCTGCCGTTGCTACTCAGCCACGGCTCCTGGACAAGGACTATATCCACTCCGCCTTTTTCAAGGCAGAGCAACAAATTTGCGGAAGCCGCCTTAGAGTGCTGAAGATTGATTTGACGGATTTCCATCAAAACCGCTCTTCTTCCGCACCCCACACTTGGCGGATCCGTGTTAGTCTTGTCCATTGTTGAGTTGAGTTGTCCTTTCTAGATCCGCCATTATCAGTAGAAGCAGGGGCACCGCGCGCAGGACGTGATAACTAATCACGCGTGACAGTTCATCACTATGGCCGGTCTAAGACTGATAACAGTACCTGATCCAGGGCCTGGAACCACGTATGATATCCAAGCCAAGTATCTTAGCCCCCATCAAGGCTGTTGACTATTGCACATTTTTTTTACAAACATTCGCCACTTGTATGAATTCACAATGGCTGCTACAATAACAAAACATTTTGTAGACTGTCTTGTTTTGATTTCGAAGTCAAAACTCATTGCGAGCATTTTCTATTAACAATATGGGAGTGTTACATATATGACTAGGAAGAAATGCCGTTGTCACCCGAGGTTGTCAGCAATGGAAGGGGAACCCTCTACTATGATAAGGAACTTTACCTACTGGGAAGTAATTTTCCTTTCTATAACTTTCATGAAAATGAAATTGTGTATTAACTTTGTCACGATCCTCAAAATTGTAAGTCCTTAAAGGAAAATATATAGACCCACCAATAAGTATACCGAAATGATCAGGATGAAGAGATGAGTTGATTTAGACATGTCCGTCTGTCTATTTGTATGCAAACTAGTCCCTCAGTTTGTGAGATATCTTGGTAAAATTTGGTTAGCGGGTATATTTAGGTGTCCGATTAGACATTTGTCAGAACTGACCGGATCAGACCACTATAGCATATATACCTCATACAACCGATTGTTCAGAAAAGAGGATTTTGTCATATTTTCCTCAATTAATCAGATTATCTTAAAAATCGCTTAGGTATGTGCATCTGTTCACTATATATTTCTTATCTTATGCAGCCGATTATTTGGATATTACGAATGGAATAAGATTGTGGTTCAGCCCCATTCCTAAAAAGTGTGAAATCTTCGGCACAGTCCCATCTTTACTTCTTTAACCATAGCTTAACCGCAATTTTTAAAACTGTATCTTCGAACTTTGGTAATGTTCAAGTTCGGCGTTTGCAAATACGAATTTTCGCAACTTCCCAGATACATTTTTATTGGCATATTTGAGTTGCAAGACTTTTCTAGAACCAGAACCTTGTAAGAATTCATATACATATGCATACTACCAAATATGTATACGCATATTCATACAAATATATGTACATACTAATGTAGATATATTTATTTTACTTAACAAGGGTGTGCTCTAGACTTTTCGTAGTCCAGCTCAATTAACATCATAAGATAAATTCTACTGAGTGCAGTCTACTCTCTATCACAGACTAGGCACAGTGCAACATTTTTACTTAAATTGAAAATTTACTGGTGCATGAGCGCGGTCAGAAGAAAATGCTTAACAAATTTTTTTTTTTCTATTTGTAGGCCGAATTTGAACTTTGTGTATTTGAAAATATGCGTTTTTCAATTGTATTAGTGATTATATTTAGAAAATTTCGTTAGAGATGTGTTCTGCATGCACCAATGGAAACATGAAAGGACTTCTTAATCATTTCTACAAGGGTCCAAGAAATGCTCAAGAAAAAAGATTGCTGTTCTAAAGAAACTTACATATTACAAAAACCCACTGTGCAATACTTCAGGGAGAAAACGAGAAAAATAGGCATATGTTGTTTACACGTTAAACCCCTCCCACTTTTTAAAAGAGCAAATGTTTGAATGCACTCTCACTCAAAGATATCAAGTAAGGACTGTAGTGTCTTCTGCTGTGTCAATAGGTCTCATAGCTTTCATGAATATATGGACGCACGGAAAATTAACACCATTGTAAACCTTTACAAGTAGCGCAACTCACAGCTGATTGCTCAAAATTTGCACACACACAAATATTACTTAAGGTCGAAAACCTTTTAGAAAGTTCAAGTAAAATACTAAACAGACATAAACTTTGCAAATATAACTTAGGACGCCTTATTTACAATAATTAAGAATAAAATTTCACTTATATTCAAGTATTTAGGCTCAGTGCGAGTTCGCCTAACTTTTAGGTACCTAAACTAATATTCCACTGGAAATTTGCAACAACAACAACAGGAAAAACTGTCAAAACTGTGCGAGTTGCTTTGACAAACTAAATTGTGTGTTTATGCTGGAAATTCCTAAAAATTTAAATTTGAGACTTGTATGGCGTTTGCAATGTTTGCGCAGGACAGGGTTCAAGGGAGAAGTAAGTATGCATACAGCAGTGAAAGAAAGTACAGCGGCTCCAGACAATACGGCCTTTTATGCCAGATGTCGTAGAACAAATGCAAACAGAAGTTTGCCACCATCTCAAGGCATGAATACCCCTGTGACTGCTATTTTATTTTTTCCCAATGAACCCACCTATTCTTATTACGCGGGATTTGAGATCCCCTTCACGCCATACTCAACAATCGATCGGACATTGATCATCGCCCTCTTATCTAATATGTGGTACTTTAAATAGTCCATTCATGAGCATTTTTTTTTCTCATCAGAACAATAAAATGATAAATCAAAATGTTTTTGCTTTTAAAGTTTGTAATTTATGAAAGTATGAAAATTTGGGTTGAAAAGTATACCTACTCGTAAAAATTCTAATTATTTTATTTGCACTGCTTATCCGACCATTTCCAGATTTAGGTTTTTTCTCTATTTAGGTAGTAATTTATGCAAACTCGCACAAAGATTAAAGGTATATTGATACAATGCAGCTCTGCTCTTCCTGCTGTTCTACATTCCACTACATTCGACTGCTTTCATTTACACCCTCCACACAATTCGCTACGTAACTTCAATTCAAGCTGCCAAACTATATAGTTAACAGTAAGGAACACTTTCAAAATTTCTCACTAAAACTAACACTTTCAAAACTTCTTACGAAAACCACTTTGGGCCTCTAGGTGACGAAAACTAGCAATTTCACTTTCTGACTGACGAAAAATAGCAATTTATTATTGTTTTCCGTCTTATTAGAAGACCTGGAACAAAATTTAAAGGAACTTTGAGTAAGGAAAGTGTATTGCAACTGCTTAATCTGGCGACTCTAATGAAATTGAATAATTGTCATCTAACACCTCATTACTAATCATAACGATTGTGCTTTTAAGATTTTCTTACATCACGGTAGTTATCCTTTTTCGCGATAACTGATGCTAACTGGGAGTATCAAGGGAGACCAAGTCTTTGTATTATCATATCTGCTTAAAGTTCAGAGTAATACCTGGCTATCACTGCTCACGCGTTGGGTCACATCCTCGATAGATACATCTGTAAGCTTATCTTGAACACCTTTTTTTGATTTTCCGTACCGTATTAATATATTTCAGGGCTGTCCCTGCGATCTGCAAACTTTTTAAATTGGTGTTATATTGTTCTTGGGTCTCACTTTCCCTCTGCCATTTATAGCATAAACATTAGTGAACGACTTGGGACTCGAGTTTTTTCGAAGAGCTTTATGTTTGTGAATCGCCTCTGCCATATCATTGTGCAGGGGTATCATGACCGGATGGCTAGATTTGAGTGCGCTGGAAAATTTAAACTACTAACGCAAGGTTTCTTTTAACTCACATGATCAACAATAACAGAAAATTCGAAACATGTTTATAATAATTAAAAGAACCTATATTATTTCTGAACACCTTGTAAAAAAAAAAAAAAACAAGTAACTCAGTTTGAACAATCGGTAATGTAGTCGGTTGTATAAGATAAATATTATTCAAACTGAGCTATTTTCCAAAAATCTTCGAATACTCGTAAAAGTTCGGTAAAATTTGTGGCCATTACTGTATGTAATAACAATTTTTCTAAAGCCGACAAAACTGTGTATACCATTTCGTGTTCATGAAAGGTATAGAAAGAGATCTCAGATATAATTAGCAGCTGCTGGCATGTCATAGAAATTTCTAGAGAGATAATCGCGTTCTCGCATGGCGCAACGATACAAGGTGGCAGCATGGAACAGCTGATTACAAACTTTTTTTATTTGATTTGATACATCAACTTCCGGCGCAGTACGATTTTAACATTAGTCCATCGAATTTACAAAAACAAAGTACATGGAATTTTTATTTATGTATGTAGGTATGTCACCATGCTGCCACCTGTATCATTCCGCTATGCGTTCTCGTTAGCTATTGTTGTTGGCGGTATAGCCTACTGAATTATAGTGCGAGAGAACAGTGAAAGCAGAGAGGTCACGCTAAGAGCTTAAGCTGGTATGAGTAAGCAAGTAAGTCTGGCACATGGCGGAACGACACAAGGTGGCAGCATGGAACAGCTGATTATAAACTTTTTTTATTTGATTTGATACATCAACTTCCGGCGCAGTACGATTTTGACATTTGTCCATCGAATTTACAAAAACAAAGTACATGGGATTTTTATTTATGTTTGTAGGTATGTCACCATGCTGCCACCTTGTATCATTCTGCCATGGTCTGGCACTTTTGTATTTTATATTTATTCCCTTTGTACCAAATTATACACAGTGTAGCATTTCTACTAACATCGAAAATTACTGGCATGATATAATGCTTAAAATAATAATCGTATTAACGAATAGGGGAGATCGGGGAGCTTCGTCGTTGCGGTACTTTCGTCAACGACGTTTTTGGCATGAAAGAGAAATCTGGCATCATCAAATATCGACGCAAACTCACCCACCACCAATAATAATGACCATTTCAAAGTTGCACATCTCTAGCTGTATAACTGATACAAGTAAACGTACATACTTTTGTGTTTTCGCGAGTGCCGATATTATATTTCAAGTCTTTTGTGCAAGTGATTTTCAATATTTACATGTGTCATTAAAAAAAAAAACAATTTATTGCAAGTGAAAGGTGAGAATGTGATATTTGTGGTAAAGTGTAGTTAGTATATTTAAATAATTCATAAGCCCTGAAAAAATCTCGGCGGCCGAGTGTGCCCCGTTAAGACGCTGTATTCACCCGGACATCGAATTCTTATTTGAAGTACCTAAAACTTTCTTCCTTCTTTATCGCATTAAAAATGGTTGCTCAAGCGAAAGTAACAGAAGGGTTATATATGCAGATAAATAAATAAATGTAAAGCGCAATAACCTCCCAAGAGATTTTAGGCCGAGCTCCTCTTCCAATTTGCGTCGTGCTCCTTTTAATTTTTCCTAGAAATTAGCCGGACGGGACCTACTTGTTTTAAGCCTACTCCGAACGACATATGCAAGGCAGATAATATTTCCCTGAGAGCTTTAAATATACAGTAAGCTTTCTTAGGATACTTGATATTTCGACAACCATATTTTTCAAGAGCAATGTGGAAGACGTTCCTTTGGTTTTGAGTTTAAACTTCCACAGCCCTCAAATTATGCTTCAACATCGCGATGTCGTACAAAGTATATTTTTGAAGTGGATCTAAGCATTTTTAATATAAAATAACATTGTATATAACTAAACTGGCATTAAATGTATTTTTTATTTGTAACATTATATTTAAGAAAACGAATTTTTTCAAAATTTCAAAAAAACTTTAAAAAAAGATTTTTAATCTCATTTCGGAGCTTTACTACGTGCCTGATGAAGGTGTCCCATCAATCCCGCCAGCTACCCCGCCATGGGGCACATTCAGCGAAATCAACTATTCTCATAAAATGTTAAAAAATTCAGACAAATGTTTATGCTAAATTTCGTTCGGATTTGAAGCATTTCGATCGACTTATGGCATCAAAAGTATTTTGGAAAGAGTAAGGGGCGGGTCACGCCAATTTTCAAAATTTGTTTAAGTTTTGTCCTTAGCTCAACCATACCGCTACTGAGGTAAAATATCAGTCAAATGTTGCTAAATACCATGGAGTTATTGCACACTTTATTAAGGTTAGAACTTTAGCCGATTTTGATTACCTTCACTCAGTCTATATAATTTGGCAAAAATAGTGTCTGTGCCTAATTTCAATGTTATATCTTTAACGGCTTTTGATCTACGGCTTGTTAAACTTCCAAAATTTCTTCTTCTAAATGTGGGTGCTATGTTTCTAAGCGAGCTGCGCCTCGGCAGTGGTTTGACAACTCTTCGGTCATAATTCATAATTAAATTGTTTATGTTGTTTTTTTTTTCCAAATTTCAAAAAAAATTGTAAAACTTAGAGTGGTTTCGGAAAACGTATTTATTTCCAACTACTTTACCTAATTTTATTTTCATCATCATCACCATGCTTGCCACACTGTGCACTGTCATAAAAGAGCATTAGAGGCGGAGCCATGCATGCAACTGTGAGCAAGACATAAAAAAGAGAGGAGACTTCAATGCCAGCTCTCGGCATAATGCCAGCATAACGTAGAAATTTCTAGAAAGAGAATCAGGAAACTTCCGTGAAGAGCCGATTTAGTATAAATATCGGCGCAAAACGCTCTTCGCATCAGAAGTAAATAAACAAGCAAACAATAAGCAACTCTTAAAGAGATTGTGCAAAACAAAACAAACGCAAACTTTTAACAAAAGTATTTATTTGAAAATTATAGTGAAGTATTAAAGCAAACACAAGAAGATAAAATGGTAGCAATTGGTATTGATTTGGGAACAACATACTCCTGCGTTGGTGTTTTCCAACATGGCAAAGTGGAGATCATCGCTAATGACCAAGGAAATCGCACAACACCAAGTTATGTGGCATTTACAGATTCAGAGCGACTGATAGGTGATGCAGCAAAGAACCAGGTGGCTATGAATCCAAAGAACACAGTTTTCGATGCGAAACGATTGATTGGACGCAAATATGATGATCCAAAAATAATGGAAGATGTGAAACACTGGCCATTTAAAGTGGTTAGCGATTGTGGTAAACCCAAGATATGCGTTGAATACAAGGGTGAGAACAAACGTTTCGCGCCAGAGGAAATCAGTTCAATGGTGTTGACCAAAATGAAGGAGACGGCTGAAGCATATTTGGGTACAACAGTGAGCGATGCTGTAATCACAGTGCCAGCGTATTTCAATGATTCACAGAGGCAAGCAACAAAAGATGCCGGACGAATAGCTGGTTTGAATGTGCTGCGAATTATTAACGAACCCACAGCAGCTGCGTTGGCATATGGACTCGATAAGAATTTGAAAGGTGAACGTAATGTATTAATCTTCGATTTGGGTGGCGGCACATTCGATGTATCAATCCTAACCATCGACGAGGGTTCACTATTCGAAGTGCGTGCGACTGCTGGTGATACACATTTAGGTGGTGAAGATTTCGACAACCGACTTGTAAATCATTTGGCGGATGAGTTTAAGCGCAAATACAAGAAAGATCTACGTTCAAATCCTAGAGCATTGCGTCGTCTACGCACAGCTGCCGAAAGAGCGAAACGCACCTTGTCATCCAGCACAGAGGCTACTATTGAAATCGATGCACTGTTCGAAGGAATCGATTACTATACAAAAGTAACAAGAGCGCGCTTCGAAGAATTATGTGGAGACTTGTTCCGTCAGACTTTGGAGCCGGTGGAGAAGGCATTGAATGATGCAAAGATGGACAAGAACCAAATTCATGATATCGTACTGGTTGGTGGTTCAACGCGTATACCAAAAGTACAGAGTCTATTGCAGTCGTTCTTCTGTGGCAAGAGTCTAAATCTTTCCATCAATCCGGATGAGGCTGTGGCATATGGTGCAGCCGTTCAAGCAGCTATTTTGAGTGGCGACAAGAGCAGCGAAATTCAAGATGTCCTACTGGTTGATGTAGCGCCACTGTCATTGGGTATCGAAACTGCTGGTGGTGTTATGACGAAAATCATCGAACGAAATTGTCGCATTCCATGTAAGCAAACGCAAACATTCTCCACATATTCCGACAATCAACCTGGCGTCACAATCCAGGTGTTTGAAGGTGAACGTGTCATGACCAAAGACAATAATCGTTTGGGCACGTTCGATCTATCTGGTATACCGCCAGCACCACGTGGAGTGCCTCAGATTGAAGTAACTTTCGATTTGGACGCCAATGGTATACTCAATGTATCGGCGAAGGAAATGAGTTCTGGCAATGCTAAGAATATCACCATCAAGAACGACAAAGGACGTCTATCACAAGCCGAAATTGATCGTATGGTTAATGAAGCAGAGCGATATGCTGAAGAAGATGAACGACAACGCGATAAGATAGCGGCTAGAAATAATTTGGAGAGTTATGTATTTGGCGTTAAGCAAGCATTGGACGGTGCTGGTGACAAGCTGAGTGATAAGGAGAAGAGCGATGCATTAAAGGCTTGTGAAGACACCATCAAGTGGCTCGATGCAAACACGTTGGCCGATAAGGAAGAATACGAGGACAAGATGAATACATTGACCAAACTTTGTTCACCGGTTATGACAAAATTACACGGCGGTAGCGGTCAAGGAGCATCTTGTGGTCAACAGGCTGGTGGATTCGGTGGTGGACGCAGTGGTCCAACAGTGGAGGAAGTAGATTAAATTTGTACCCTTTAGACGTTAGTACTGGGAAATATGTAAATAAATTTAGTTGTGATATAAAATTCAATAGTTTCTAGTAACAAATTATTATTTTTTTTTTGTATAAAAAGACTGAAAATATAGAACAAAGTATTAATTTTTTTTAATTAAAAAATTAAGTTTCTTTTATTTTATTCTGACTTGGGTGGGAGGTTGTGGGTATGGCGGTCGTAGATTTTTATTTTTGCATTCAAGTTTGATGGTGTTGTAGGTCGAATGGTTTGCTTGAGCAGTGCATTTCTACATATATACATACATTCATGGATCACACCATATAACATCGGTTTCAGCTATTGGACATATTTGTACCAAATAACTCCACGTACATGTAAAATCAAAAATGTTTGGGATGACATTATTCGATGTGACGTGATATGCTATGACCAAATATAATCTATTGTGATATGGTGCTATGATAGCCATAGCTGAGTGAAATATCACCCTATATTGGCTGCCGTTTTGAAATTTCTACCAAGAAAAGCTTCTCAGCCAAAATGCAAGTAATGTCACCCCCCAACATTTTGGATTATATACTTGGAGTTACAAAACCTGGTGAGGCGAGATTGGTTTATGAATTGATATTATGTTAAACTTTATATAAAATAATCACCCCTCTTCAGCATTTCGATTACGTTCCCGTTCTACGCTCCGTTTTAATCGAAGTTGGCTATTCTGCATTAGGACGGAATCGTAATTAGAAGAGGAAGAGCAAATGATTTTTCGAAATCAGCTGTTTGTACGGAATGTGTGAACATTGGAACAAAATAAATTAAAGAAAATTTGTAAAAAACACTGAAAAACGTTTAGATTTTATGATGCACGCCATTTTGTACAAAAAAAGCAATAGAATATATTGCCACAGTGTTATATTTTTTTGAGTGAAGTGCTTTCATAATGTATGTGTGTTTTTGTCGTTCTTTTGGCCAGTTCCGTGGCCGTGGCCACCAAGTTTTGTTAAAACGGATTCCTGCACGAATATAGTTGACATTTTCTGAATTTTATGGATGCTAATTTCATTGCACTGGCCTAAAATACTTTATGAAGATTTATTTATTCTTTCCGCAAGGATTGTTTACGTTTTCGCTTCAACTTCCTCTACTCCGGCAGCTTGCTTTGGCATATAACTGAACCCAACGAACAGACACAAATTATAGCTGTCTATTATAATGGAATCAATAGCCGCGGCATTATTTGTGGAGTTGGAAAGCAACGCATACGAAAATGGCCAGGCGAGAATGGAAAGGCAAATATTGCGAGATTTGTGTAATTAATTTGAGATGAGTGACGAATTGGAAGAAATTGAACTTAAAAGTGGTAAAGTTTAATGACTTATTTTTATATTTAGGTTCAAAAAAAACTTTCGTCTTAATAAGGATGCTTTCAAGTATGTGTTAGATACTTTTGCGGGGCAAATACGTCCAAGCACTTCGACATCGACATGTTGTTTTTGACGTGGAAACATATAAAAAACAATCATCATCAAGCCTTATACGTTTCTTATTACTCTGTACTAAAGCACACATCAACAGCTTCAATTTGATACCCATAATGTAAAAACAAATCCTAGTGTTACCCTGGTCCACGTTTTGGCCTATATCTCAAGACCCTAGTCACAAACAGATATGAAAATTACCTTGTACTAAAGCACTCATCAACAGCTTTCATTTGTTATCCTTCTTGTATAAACACTTTCTAGGGGTATCAGGGTCCACGTTTTGGCCTCAATCTCGAGACCCTAGTCACCAATAGGTATGAATACTACCCTGTACTAAAGCACTCATCAACAGATTTCATTTGTTATCCATATTCTATAAAGACATTCTAGGGGTACCCGAGTCCCCATTTTGGCCTATATCTCGATACCCTAGTCACCCACGGGTACGAAAAATACCCCTTATCAAAGTACGCATAAACAGATTCCATTGATGCCCACATTTTACAAACATATCCCAGGATTACCCAGGTTCACGTTGTGATCTCAAGACCCTATCCAGAACGGGATAAAAAGTATTCTATGTCTGTCTCCTGGTTCTAAGCTACCCCTCCACCAATTTTCAGCAAAATCTGTTCATTCGTTCTTGAGTTATAAATAGTGTAACTAACACCACTTTCTCTATATATGTACATATATGCATCACATTAGAAACTTCAAAAATAACAGTATTTCTCCACTATTTAATGGATGTTATTATACGATCTACAAACTTCAATCACTCTATCTATTAAAAAAAAGCGCATGAAAATCCGTTGCGTAGTTTTAAAGGTTTAAGCATTCAAAGGGACATTGGACAGAAAAAGCGAATTTGTTTTATAATATGTAGTGATAGCGATACATGCAAAAATACCAAAAAAATAAAACTGATTCAAGGTTCGATTCGAGCTCAAGGCCGGAACAATAATAAGCACTTTGGAATGTCAAACAAAGTAATTGACAATAAACAAAAATCCAGCATTATCAGTGATTTGCAACAGATGGCGCAACACTGAATAAATATAGTTGGTAAAAGAAATAGAAGTAGCAAATTTGCCAGTCAAACAAACCACCGCTGTATAGCTAAATGGTTAGCGCAGCGTGCCTAAAAGCCAAATTAAACTTCCTTAACCCTAACGCCATAGTCGTAACCATACCCATATCCATAACCATCTCAATGTGATCGATTAATGGTGCCTTAACCTAAAAATCGTGAAAATTTCATAAAAATGAAGAAAACGCAAAAAATTACAAACATATTCCACAAAAAATAAGTCTCTTAGTCATAACGTATCCAAAACAATGAAGAAAATCTACAAAAAGTTATTAAATTCAGCAACTCAAATATTTTTAGGTTATGGATATGGCTAGGAACCAAAAACCAATAGATTGGCTATGGCGTTAACGTTATGGTATGGCACCATTAATCGATTACATTCCTTTCCATAAGGTAGGTTCGAACAGCTGATTTATTTGGTTATGGCTTTATGGTTATAAGTCACAAGCGTACTGATGATGAAGTCTTAGCACCCTTCGAAATGGATCTATCTGCGCAGCTAGGCAGGTTGTCTGAAAAATTTTCTACTTACTATTCCAAAAACAAAATACAATTTTTCAAATTTAGAAAAATTAAAAAATAACAATAATTATCATTAGAAAAAAATTATTGTTCTGGCCTTGAGCTCGAATCGAACCTTGAATCATTTATCAATAGGCCGATAAAAACAAAAACAATTGTTAAAAATAAAACTTTTTTGAAGAATTTTAAGGAAATGTTTAATATTTTTAACGAAAGATTATTTTTCAATAGATGTATGCATTCTTAAGCTCCGTTTTCATTATGGCATATATGTCGTCAAATGTTGCCAAAATAATGAAAACGGGCTGCCAAATAGTGTCAGTGAAAACGACCAAATTTCAGTTTGCGCTGTTGGAAACGTATGACACACAAAAAAGATTTGCCAACATGCTGTCAAATCTCTCATTAAACGAGCAATTCTTGTTTGTTTGTATAGCCGAACGATCTCGGGAACGGCTCAACCGATTTAAATGAAATTTGGCACAGAGATAATGTATCACCTTCTAAGACTTTCTACTTAGGTGTTGCCACTCAGAATGTCTCACAAAGTTGCCACCTATTCGAAATTAAAAAAATATTGCATGAGATATGCCGACGTGGGTATCAAACGAAAGGTATTTCACTCCGCATTACAATAGGGACATTTTTGAGTAGGGTTGCCGTTTGGGGTTGGAGTAGTTGGAGGACATAATGGATAAGTCAGCTTCAAATTCTGTAATTTTCGTTCATCCAGTCGGTAGTACCACTGAAAAAAGGAAGCGGGTGAGAAAACTGACTGAAAAATGGACAGCCGAGCAAACCTAGAGGCTATTGCAGGAAGTAGAGGTCAGGGAGGGGACCTTGAATTTTCTTTCGTCTCAATACAGGGACCGGAATTTGAGGGAGGCTCAATGGCAAGATGTGGCGGATATTTTAAAGATGTCGCGGTTTGAGGTATCTGCCAAGTGGAACAGCCTGCGCTGCCCTTTCCGCGTGAGTTCCTTTTCTCTTTATAAATATACTAGCATTTACTCGCGGCCCCGTCCGCAAGGAGAAAATTAAATGTATGGGCTATTCACGTTAGCCTGCTTATCAAGGTATCTGTTTAAAAATTTTTTTCTGTCTAATGCACTTTATTTTTGTAATTGAGTAAAAAAAAGATCTATATGAGCTGATAACCTGATAGGATCAAAAAATTATCCCGAATTTATCCAGAAAAAGCCACGAATTGACCCCGACGATATCGCGGACGGATCCCGAAAACCATGCAGAAATGCCCCGGAAGGGTCTCCAAAAGTTCTCGGAATAGTCCCAAAAAACCCTAAATGAAAACGACACGATTCTAGACTTATCCAGAGAACCACACAGAAATGATCCCTGAAGGGTACCAAAATGATCCCGAAATAGTCCCGGAAAAGTTCCGAAATGACCCTGACGGGCTCAGGGACGGATTTCAAAAAACATCCAGAAAATATCCCTAAACCCTCCAGAAATAATGCCGAAAGGGTCCCCAAATGATCCCGTATTAGTCGCGAAAAAGTCCCGAAATGAACCCGACGGGATCCCGGACGGATACATCTAGAAATGATGCCGGAAGGTACCCCAAATGATCCCGAAAAAGTCCTGAAATGACCCTGATGGGATTCCGGACGGATCCCTAAAACCATCCAGAAATGATGCCGAAAGGGTCCCCAAATGATCCCGTATTAGTCTCGAAAAAGTCCCGAAATGACCCCCACGGGATCCCGGACGGATACCCAAAAACATATCTAAATGATGCCGGAAGGTACCCCAAATGATCCCGAAAAATTCCCGAAATGACCCTGATGGGATCCCGGACGGATCCATAAAACCCTCCAGAAATGATGCCGAAAGGGTCCCCAAATGATCCCGTATTAGTCTCTAAAAAGTCCCGAAATGACCCCGACGGGATCCCGGATGGATACCCAAAACCATTTAGAAATGATTCCGGGAGGCACCACAAATGATCCCGAAAAAGTCCCGAAATGACCCTGATGGGATCCCGGACCGATCCCTAAAACCCTCCAGAAATGATGCCGAAAGGGTCCCCAAATGATCCCGTATTAGTCTCGAAAAAGTCCCGAAATGACCCCCACGGGATCCCGGACGGATACCCAAAACCATCTAGAAATGATCCCGAAAAAGTCCCGAAATGACCCTGATGGGATCCCGGACGGATCCCTAAAACCCTCCAGAAATGATGCCGAAAGGGTCCCCAAATGATCCCGTATTAGTTCTAAAAAGTCTCGAAATGACCCCGACGGGATCCCGGACGGATACCCAAAACCATTTAGAAATGATTCCGGGAGGTACCACAAATGATCCCGAAAAAGTCCCGAAATGACCCTGATGGGATCCCGGACGGATCCCTAAAACCTTCCATAAATGATGCCGAAAGGGTCCCCAAATGATCCCGTATTAGTCGCGAAAAAGTCCCGAAATGACCCCGACAGGATCCCGGACGGATACCCAAAACCATCTAGAAATGATGCCGGAAGGTACCCCAAATGATCCCGTATTAGTCGAGAAAAGGTCCCAAAATGACCCCGTCGGGATCCCGGACGGATACCCAAAACCCTCCAGAAATGATGCCGAAAGGGTCCCCAAATGATCCCGAAAAAGTCCCGAAATGACCCCGATGGGATCCCGGACGGAACCCGAACGCCACCAGAAATAATGCCGGTAGGCACCCCAAATGATCCCGAAATAGTCCCGAAATGACCCCATCGCTGTCAAAAATATTTACTTAACGTTTGACGTCAGTGGTGAAAACTGGATGTCAATCGACTGACACCACAATTTGATGACAGTCTTTGGCACACACTGCTATATCGACTTCATGCCAGTTTTTAATATGTAATGAAAACACATTTGACACCAAATCGCCATGACGACAGTTATGTCAGTATTTGATGTCAGTGATTTTGACATAGTGAAAACAAAGCATTAACCATTTATGTTGCATTAACAATTAACCATTTATGTTACATAAATATGTATGTACATACCAATGTCAAGCTGATATGATATGAAAATACATACATATGTACATTCATACATGCCTATAAACCTACGCCCTAATTTAAATAACGCAGCGAATGCTATGTACATATGTACGTATGTGTCGCATCATACCTAACTCAAAAGCAATTAGCGCGAACAGTTGTCACCGAACAATCACACACACGAATTTTTTGGTAAAAATGTTACTTTTGTTTAAACAATTTGCCTGATAGAAGAAAGGAATCAAGTATTTTTTTGATGCAGATCGAAGGTAAATATTTCAAAGTTTTACTGAAAAGTACAATTTTTTAAATCCATCCATCCGATTATGAGTTATAGCTGTGTAAACAAAATGTTTATGATTTTTTACTACATTTTGGCAATTTGCCACGCCCCTATAATATATATCTTTAAAGTTATATTAACTGTACCATCTCACGTAGCTAAGCTTTCAAATGCAAAAAACCGTTTTAAAATCGGAGCATTCTGTGTGAAGTTATGTGCATACATGGGATTTAGCGACTTTATTTTATAAGATTTATAGATAGATAGATAGATACAGAGAGAATGGTTGTCGCGAATGGCCAGAGAATGGAAGAAAGGTTTGTTTTTTGATTGTCCTTATTAAACTGAAGTGCCATGATTTACCCAATCGTGTTTCAAATCAACTTTTCTTTTAAATATGTATACAAAAAATCAGACTACATATTGATACTCATTTAAAAAATATAGTTAATAGATAAAATATGAACAGCGAAGTTTGCAAACATTTTAAAATATGTAAATATGCAATATACCAGTCGTCTACAAAAAGGTTTGAAAAACACTATTTAGCAAATGATTTAACTAATCGAACAGCGATTGAACAGGTGATCGAGGCTGTTAGGTTAGGTTAAGTTAGGTGGTAGCTGCCCTGATAAGAATAGCTTACTTGGACAACACGAAGGTCCGTTGTGATACCACATACACCAAAAATAACAGTGACTTGGAGAATCGTTGGGTAGCAACGATAAAGCTCCGAATGATACCGATCTCAACTTTTGATAAATCCTCGGGAGATCCAAGTGAGTCTTGACCGAAGTACCTTCGCCTAGTCAGGCAAAAGCTGGGCAATAAAGCATAAAGTGATTTGGTGATTCCACCTCATCATCCTCCATACAGCTGCAGCAGGATAGTTTCCAGTATATTGAGACGTACCGCATGAATACCCGTGGGACAGTGCCCTGTCAAAACCCCAATGACCATTGATAGGTGAGCCTTAGTGAACCCGATTATTTCAGCAGACCTCCTGCCATGTACTTTCGGCCAGAAAGATCTTGCTACCCTGCAAGACGTGGAGGCCGCCCAACGTTTGCTGAGCTGACTCGAGGCCCAGCTATGGAGGGGCAATCCACAGGTGGCCAGCGGAATCCCGAAATCCCTACAGCCATCTTCATCCGGTTCAGTTGTACCGATGGGGGCTAAGAGATCCGCTTGACAGTTACCCGGGATATCACTATGGCCCGGGACCCAGATAATCTTAATTGTAAAATAATTCGATGCAATCGCAAGCGAGGTCAGGCACTCCCAGACCACCCTCGATCGCACTGTAGTTGAGCTGAAGGCCTTGATAGCCGCTTGGCTATTAGAGGTTTACGCCGATCACTTTATCGGCGGCGGCGGCGTAGACTCTATTATATACCGGCGGCGGCGGCGTGGGCGGCGCGCCGGCATACGCCGGTGTTCTTAGTTTAAAGAGCTTGATTTTTTCTATTTAGAAAAATAATATTTAAGAAAGGTTTAGTTTGTATGTATCTAAGGAAATCAACGTGTTGGACATTTCGAAAAGATCCGGGGGTTTTGCCTCAAGATCTCGCATACCGTTCAAAAATTTTCTGGAGTAGCTCTTTGCGGAAGGATTGTCCCTCGTTCACCTACTCCAGACATACTTCGAATCTAATACCGGTCTTTAGAGTTGGTACTGCTGCGTCTGCTGAAGAGAAATATAGATACGTAAAATGGTCAAACTTTTGTCTGTATATCTCGTGCAAAAGTTTCACCTGGGGTAACTCCCAACAATCGCTGCGAACACAATTTCTTTAAATCATTTGTGGCTGTTTGGCGGTCATGCACGAAGGCGGCTTACGGTTGCTATTAATGGTCTATTAATACTCATGACTCTCGTGGCACAGGGCGAATCCAGTTTTTTCGAGCTAAAATCCCCGATGATTAAGAGCTACAATTCCCGATGTGCGAACAGTAGCAATCCCGACCACCAGTCGCTACCACGCCTCCTGATCCTCACACCATATGCCATCACAGAAGCTATAGGACTGCGACTTCGAAATCATATGTAACTTCGTCGACGTCAGTTTCCTAGAAGCTCTAGGTGTAGCTCCGAAGACTTTCTAACGGATGTTTTTGTCGCGATATGCTGCCGAGCTACACCAGAGAAACACCTTGGAACGTTAGGGAGTGACTATTTGACCAAAGATGCCGCCCTCGAAATCATAAGCAGTCTAAGTGGATATCATTGCGTAACTCATAGGTGAAAATCGTATAATCCTCGGCGCATCTACATAATTAAAATTTTACAAGGACTCTGGATAAAATTTTTAAAATGTAGACGTTTATGTTCACAACATTGATTTCAATAGTCTTCGTTAAATCAAAACGATATTTTAGAATGAAAGTCGACCGATTTTAAGTTGAACGATGTTAACTGCTGTTTTCCGGCTTTATGATATAAGAGCTCATTGTGGATGGCCGTGTAGCTTAAATTTTCAGACTAGTTCGACTGTCCACGACGTTGGGGTAGTAGCATACACGGTCATTAGTTCGACTATCTTGGGAAAGCTTTTGCTTCACCACTTTGAGTGTTCTCGCGAAGGACAAAGCCTAACCTGGTAACTATATGATCCTACGTATTCACATTTGTTAAAGGAGCCGTAACGGGTAGGTGATATTTAAACTTGGTTGACAGGCTATAACCAATGTGATTCACTCCAAAGTACTAGTTTTGAATAGGGCCGCCAACTTTAGGAAATGTCAACACGGGAGACTTGGGTGTTGAAGGATGAAGTGTTAAAAAACAAAATTAATATTTCAGACGCTATTGTATAGTTTCGCAAATAAACAACAGATTTTTGAATGTAAGCTTAAGTGATTTTTCAAACCCTTCTCATACGTACATAAATCTTCAACGTAAGTATAAGGTGGGAATCATTCAAAGGAGTGTTTAAACCCCTGAATCCTACAAAAGGATTTTGCATCACTGATTTCCCTTATTCTTTCAGCCAATCGCAATATAAATTTTTTTAAAAAATCGGCACCTTTTTTGGGTAATTTGCTTTTTTTTAACAACTGAAGGACAATTTGAAAACATGTTCACCTTGGGTCATTTTATTTGAATTCATTGTTCATTATTTTTTGAATCTTTTGAAAAAAAAAAATTTGCAAAGTGAGCATATAAATTTATTATATAACGTTTCTTTTAGTGTTTTGTTTTAATCACTTGGTGAATTGGGTGATGCGAAGTCCGTGACATCGAAAGTACTTGTTTTTTTTAAATAATTTTTGAACTGTTAGAAACAGTTAAATTTCGCAATTAGTTTCTTATAACTGGCAGTGATGCGAATCCCTTGATACCCCTTTCGACCATATCTGCCCAATATTCGACATGAGCTATAAATGGCCTAAACAGTCTTAAACGAGTAGAAAACATAGTAACGCGCCGGACGCCGCCGCCCCGCCGATATTTTTGACATTCGGCGGCGGCGGCGTTTATCGGCGGCGTATATCTCTATTGGCTACCAGAGTAGATGTTAAATTCCCTAACCGTAATAGCACTGGATAACACTTCATCCACCGCATCCTTAATCGCAGCAACTTCCGCTTGGAATACACTGCAGTGATCAGCCAAGTTAAACTTGCGGCTTACATTTGCCTCTTGACAAAAGACCCCCCACCAACCTTTCCGATCAACTTCGACCCATCCGTGAACAAGTTAACTGGTCCCATGCCCCAGATAATTCCTCTTCCCCACTCCTCTCTCGGTGGAATGACTGGGGTGAAGGTTGTATAGGTAGCAGTTATCGGCATACAAACTGGCAAGAAGGCTAGAGTGTCCGAAATCAGAAAGCCCATAGCCTAAATAACGAAGCCTGACCAACGACCTTGCCGCGACCGCCTTTCCCGCAATATCTACTGGATATATGTTCAGCATGACGTTCAGTGCCAACGTAGGTGTTGTTCTGAGAGCGCCACTGATACCGATCAGCGCCGTCCGTGCACTTACATTAACATTTTGGGGGTGCTCACCGTATCCACTGCTTTCCACCAGACCAGCACCTCATATAGCAGAATCGGTTTGACAACCATCTCATAAAGCCAGTGTACTACTCCTGGCGAGAGTCCCCATCTCTTTCCGATAGCCCCTCTGCAGCAGAACAAGGCAACCGCGGCCTTCCTTGCCCTATCTTCCACATTGGGTCTCCAGGACAGTTTCTTGTCCAAAACAATCCCCAAATATTTAACTCTATCAGAAAGTATCAACGGTATCCCTCCAATCGGGGGAGTTCTGAAATCGGGCATCTTATATCTCCTTGTAAAAATAACCAATTCCGTTTTTCCCGGGTTGACCACCAATCCACATGATTCAGCCCACCTAGCCACGGTATCCAGGTAGCCCTGCAGAACATCGCGCAAGGTGCGCAGAAATTTGCCTCTGACTAGGATAGCGAGGTCAGCTGCATAGACAACCACCCGACAACCATTGGCTTTCAGCTCCACAAGAAGCTCGTTGACTACCACAACCCAGAGCAGAGGAGATAGGACAACCCCCTGTGGCGTGCCCCTGCACACCTTCCTCTTAATCAGAGCTGCTCAATCCCTATACACTTGTAGCACTATTGTTTTTGTTTTGCCCTGAATCATATGCACAGATTCAAATTCACACTTTGAATATAAAAAAAAATGTTCATAGCACTCCCATATGCCCTCACATCATATGAAAATGCTTGAATTTCCTATGAAAGTGCCAAGAAAAAGCACTCCCGTATAAAGCTCAGGCACTTGTGTATGATAAAAAAATTTACACTAACAATTTCACAACTAAAAATTATTCGAAAACATTATAGACCTGAAAAAAATTTGTAATCAAAATTGATTTATAAATAAAATCAAAATAGATAATTGACCGCGGAGCTGAAATATATGGGCCATATGACCAAAGAATGTAAGCAAAACTGTACCAAAACAAGAGGAGCCTATTCTAACTACATATGATATTAGTTAATTACCTTCAACGGAAGGCAGTAACTAGTGATACAAAATTCTGGTTCACAACTAGACCTAGAGTGCCAAATAAGTATTAGTTCGTTAATAACTAGATTTTCTGTTATAAAATCGACTAAAAAACTGTTACCAGCTTTAACGAGCTGCGGCTACATATGAGTATGCATCTTTCTCAATACTATTCCACCAGTACGTAACTATCGAAAAAGTACCAAAAAGAAATTTGTATATAGTTAGGAAATAGTGAAAAGTTAAAGCAGCGGGGACAATTTTCACCGTCTAGTACATCGCCAGTTGAAAACATGTAAAAGAGGTAGATGGCGAACTATTAGTGGTTCAGAATGCAGGAGAAATGCACTTATTTTGAACTAGAGATTTTCCTCACGGGGTAGTTTCTGTGACCTTTTATTTCAACTCGGTATATTATTTTTCTTGGTTATGAGACATTTTTTGACTGGAAGTGGGGGGAACCGTAAAGTAACCATGCCAAATGTTATTTTAGCACCTCAGTAATCTCTGTTGCTAATATATGTGACCCGGTCTAAGAAAAGGTGTCTTATGACTCAAAAAAGAAATTGCGAGAAACAGCTGTTAAAGATGAACAATGCATTTCTTCAGTTTCTTAGTAGTTTTTCTTTTGCATTATGAACAGTCATGTCCAAAAGGTAAAGCACAAACCAGTTTCTGACCGATATTTTGGCTCCATTGCCACTGAAAAAAAATGCTATCAAAAGAATCTGAGGATGCTTCACCAGCCACCAAAGTGGCATCGAATGAACCAAATGCTTCATCGTCTTTCATTTGTGCTCTTCTTTCTCTACATTTTTAGTACACTTCTAAGCAAGTTACGACTTTCTACTTTTCACCACGTGAAAGAGCGTCTCAAAAACTATCGAACCCAAAAAAAAAAAACTGGACATTTTTTTTTTTGAGTCATAAGCCACCTTTTCATAGCCCTGGTCACATATGTATGTAAATTTGAACACAAATTTAAAACACTTGCTTCAGCGGTGATTTTGCCCAGTATCGCAGGTGGTGGTCCCGCTACGTCACCATGGGGCATGTACGCTGAGACCACCCACATTTCATTACTGCCTCGCTCGAAGCAGACCGTGGTTTAGGTCAGCATTGCTGAAATTAGAGAGAATAAAAGCTTTAATCTCTTTTTTAACAAGCACACAGGATCTAGACCTAACTGCCTCCCCATGCACCAAGGTGTTGAATTTTCCAGTCCTTAATCCAGAAATATTTCTGCCGTTGCTACTCATCCACGGCTCCTGGACAAGGACTATATCCACTCCGCCTTTTTCAAGGCAGAACAACAAATTTGCGGAAGCCGCCTTAGAGTGTTGAAGATTGATTTGACGGATTTCCATCAAAACCGCTCTTCTTCCGCACCCCACACTTGGCGGATCCGTGTTAGTCTTGTCCATTGTTGAGTTGAGTTGTCTTTTCTAGATCCGCCATTATCAGTAGAAGCAGGGGCACCGCGTGCAGGACGTGATAACTAATCACGCGTGACAGTTCATCACTATGGCCGGTCTAAGACTGATAACAGTCGCTGATCCAGAGCCTGGAACCACGTATGATATCCAAGCCAAGTATCTTAGCCCCCATCGAGGCTGTTTACTATTGCACAATTTTTTTACAAACATTCGCCACTTGTATAAATTCACAATGGCTGCTACAATAACAAAACATTTTGTAGACTGTCTTGTTTTGATTTCGAAGTAAAAACTCATTGCGAGCATTTTCTATTAACAATATGGGAGTGTTACATATATGACTAGGAAGAAGTGCCGTTGTCACCCGAGGTTGTCAGCAATGGAAGGGAACCCTCTACTGAGTTTTCGAAAGTTCGATCTGCCAGATGCTCCCAATCGGTGTTTGTTATAGCTAAAAACAATGACTGGTTAAGTGGTTAAGCGACAATGTATTATGATAAGGAACTTTACCTACTGGGAAGTAATTTTCCTTCTATAACTTTCATGAAAATGAAATTGTGTATTAACTTTGTCACGATCCTCAAAATTGTAAGTCCTTAAAGGAAAATATATAGACCCACCAATAAGTATACCGAAATGATCAGGATGAAGAGATGAGTTGATTTAGACATGTCCGTCTGTCCGTCTGTCTATTTGTATGCAAACTAGTCCCCCAATTTGTGAGATATTTTGGTAAAATTTGGTTAGCGGGTATATTTAGGTGTCCGATTAGACATTTGTCAGAACTGACCGGATCAGACCACTATAGCATATATACCTCATACAACCGATTGTTCAGAAAAGAGGATTTTGTCATATTTTCCTCAATTAATCAGATTATCTTAAAAATCGCTTAGGTATGTGCATCTGTTCACTATATATTTCTTATCTTATGCAGCCGATTATTTGGATATTACGAATGGAATAAGATTTTGGTTCAGCCCCATTCCTAAAAAGTGTGAAGTCTTCGGCACAGTCCCATCTTTACTTCTTTAACCATAGCTTAACCGCAATTTTTAAAACTGTATCTTCGAACTTTGGTAATGTTCAAGTTCGGCGTTTGCAAATACGAATTTTCGCAACTTCCCAGATACATTTTTATTGGCATATTTGAGTTGCAAACTTTTCTCGAACCAGAACCTTGTAAGAATTCATATACATATGCATAATACCAAATATACGCATATTCATACAAATATATGTACATACTAATGTAGATATATTTATTTTACTTAACAAGGGTGTGCTGTAGACTTTTGGTAGTCCAGCTCAATTAACATCATAAGATAAATTCTACTGAGTGCAGTCTACTCTCTATCACAGACTAGGCACAGTGCAACATTTTTACTTAAATTGGTGCATGAGCGCGGTCAGAAGAAAATGCTTAACAATTTTTTTTATTTTCGATTTGTAGGCCGAATTTGAACTTTGCGTATTTGAAAATATGCATTTTTCAATTGTATTATTCATTATATTTAGAAAATTTCGTTAGAGATGTGTTCTGCATGCACCAATGGAAACATGAAAGGACTTCTTAATCATTTCTACAAGGGTCCAAGAAATGCTCAAGAAAAGATTGCAGTTCTAAAAAAACTTACATATTACAAAAACCCACTGTGCAATACTTCAGGGAGAGAACGAGAAAAATAGGCATATGTTGTTTACACGTTAAACCCCTCCCACTTTTTAAAAGAGCGAATGTTTGAATGCACTCTCACTCAAAGAAATCAAGTAAGGACTGTAGTGTCTTCTGCTGCGTCAATAGGTCTCATAGCTTTCATGAATATATGGACGCACCGAAAATTAACACCATTGTAAACCTTTACAAGTAGCGCAACTCACAGCTGATTGCTCAAAATTTGCACACACACACAAATATTACTTAAGGTCGAAAACCTTTTAGAAAGTTCAAGTAAAATACTAAACAGACATAAACTTTGCAAATATAACTTAGGACACCTTATTTACAATAATTAAGAATAAAATTTCACTTATATTCAATTATATTCGCCTAACTTTTAGGTACCTAAACTAACCTAAAATAACCATTTAGGTTTTTTCTCTATTTAGGTAGTAATTTATGCAAACTCTCACAAAGATTAAAGGTATATTGATACAATGCAGCTCTGCTCTGCCTGCTGTTCTACATTCCACTACATTCGACTGCTTTCATTTACACCCTCCACACAATTCGCTACGTAACTTCAATTCAAGCTGCCAAACTATATAGTTAACAGTAAGGAACACTTTCAAAATTTCTCACTAAAACTAACACTTTCAAAACTTCTTATGAAAACCAGTTTGGGCCTCTAGGTGACGAAAACTAGCAATTTCACTTTCTGGCTGACGAAAATGAGCAATTTATTATTGTTTTCCGTCTTATTAGAAGACCTGGAACAAAATTTAAAGGAACTTTGAGTAAGGAAAGTGTATTGCAACTGCTTAATCTGGCGACTCTAATGAAATTGAATAATTGTCATCTAACGCCTCATTACTAATCATAACGATTGTGCTTTTAAGATTTTCTTACATCACGGTAGTTATCCTTTTTCGCGATAACTGATGCTAACTGGGAGTATCAAGGGAGACCAAGTCTTTGTATTATCATATCTGCTTAAAGTTCAGAGTAATACCTGGCTATCACTGCTCACGCGTTGGGTCACATCCTCGATAGATACATCTGTAAGCTTATCTTGAACACCTTTTTTTGATTTTCCGTACCGTATTAATATATTTCAGGGCTGTCCCTGCGATCTGCAAACTTTTTAAATTGGTGTTATATTGTTCTTGAGTCTCACTTTCCCTCTGCCATTTATAGCATAAACATTAGGGAACGACTTGGGACTCGAGTTTTTTCGAAGAGCTTTATGTTTGTGAATCGCCTCTGCCATATCATTGTGCAGGGGTATCATGACTGGATTGCTAGATTTGAGTGCGCTGGAAAATTTAAACTACTAACGCAAGGTTTCTTTTAACTCACATGATCAACAATAACAGAAAATTCGAAACATGTTTATAATAATTAAAAGAACCTATATTATTTCTGAACACCTTGTAAAAAAAAAAAAAGTAACTCAGTTTGAACAATCGGTAATGTAGTCGGTTGTATAAGATAAATATTATTCAAACTGAGCTATTTTCCAAAAATCTTCGAATACTCGTAAAAGTTCGGTAAAATTTGTGGCCATTACTGTATGTAATAACAATTTTTCTAAAGCCGACAAAACTGTGTATACCATTTCGTGTTCATGAAAGGTATAGAAAGAGATCTCAGATATAATTAGCAGCTGCTGGCATGTCATAGAAATTTCTAGAGAGATAATCGCGTTCTCGTTAGCTATTGTTGTTGGCGGTATAGCCTACTGAATTATAGTGAGAGAGAACATTGAAAGCAGAGAGGTCACGCTAAGAGCTTAAGCTGGTATGAGTAAGCAAGTAAGTCTGGCACTTTTGCATTTTATATTTATTCCCTTTGTACCAAATTATACACAGTGTAGCATTTCTACTAACATCGAAAATTACTGGCATGATATAATGCTTAAAATAATAATCGTATTAACGAATAGGGGAGATCGGGGAGCTTCGTCGTTGCGTTACTTTCGTCAACGACGTTTTTGGCATGAAAGAGAAATCTGGCATCATCAAATATCGACGCAAACTCACCCACCACCAATAATAATGACCATTTCAAAGTTGCACATCTCTAGCTGTATAACTGATACAAGTAAACGTACATACTTTTGTGTTTTCGCGAGTGCCGATATTATATTTCAAGTCTTTTGTGGAAGTGATTTTCAATATTTACATGTGTCATTAAAAAAAAAAACAATTTATTGCAAGTGAAAGGTGAGAATGTGATATTTGTGGTAAAGTGTAGTTAGTATATTTAAATAATTCATAAGCCCTGAAAAAATCTCGGCGGCCGAGTGTGCCCCGTTAAGACGCTGTATTCACCCGGACATCGAATTCTTATTTGAAGTACCTAAAACTTTCTTCCTTCTTTATCGCATTAAAAATGGTTGCTCAAGCGAAAGTGACAGAAGGGTTATATATGCAGATAAATAAATAAATGTAAAGCGCAATAACCTCCGAAGAGATTTTATGCCGAGCTCCTCTTCCAATTTGCGTCGTGCTCCTTTTAATTTTTCCTAGAAATTAGCCGGACGGGACCTACTTGTTTTAAGCCTACTCCGAACGACATATGCAAGGCAGATAATATTTCCCTGAGAGCTTTAAATATACAGTAAGCTTTCTTAGGATACTTGATATTTCGACAACCATATTTTTCAAGAGCAATGTGGAAGACGTTCCTTTGGTTTTGAGTTTAAACTTCCACAGCCCTCAAATTATGCTTCAACATCGCGATGTCGTACAAAGTATATTTTTGAAGTGGATCTAAGCATTTTTAATATAAAATAACATTGTATATAACTAAACTGGCATTAAATGTATTTTTTATTTGTAACATTATATTTAAGAAAACTAATTTTTTCAAAATTTCAAAAAAACTTTAAAAAAAAGATTTTTAATCTCATTTCGGAGCTTTACTACATGCCTGATGAAGGTGTCCCATCAATCCCGCCAGCTACCCCGCCATGGGGCACATTCAGCGAAATCAAGTATTTTCATAAAATGTTAAAAAATTCAGACAAATGTTTATGCTAAATTTCGTTCGGATTTGAAGCATTTCGATCGACTTATGGCATCAAAAGTATTTTGGAAAGAGTAAGGGGCGGGTCACGCCAATTTTCAAAATTTGTTTAAGTTTTGTCCTTAGCTCAACCATACCACTACTGAGGTAAAATATCAGTCAAATGTTGCTAAATACCATGGAGTTATTGCACACTTTATTAAGGTTAGAACTTTAGCCGATTTTGATTACCTTCACTCAGTCTATATAATTTGGCAAAAATAGTGTCTGTGCCTAATTTCAATGTTATATCTTTAACGGCTTTTGATCTACGGCTTGTTAAACTTCCAAAATTTCTTCTTCTAAATGTGGATGCTATGTTTCTAAGCGTGCTGCGCCTCGGCAGTGGTTTGACAACTCTTCGGTCATAATTCATAATTAAATTGTTTATGTTGTTTTTTTTTTTCCAAATTTCAAAAAAAATTGTAAAACTTAGAGTAGTTTCGGAAAACGTATTTATTTCCAACTACTTTACCTAATTTTATTTTCATCATCATCACCATGCTTGCCACACTGTGCACTGTCATAAAAGAGCATTAGAGGCGGAGCCATGCATGCAACTGTGAGCAAGACATAAAAAAGAGAGGAGACTTCAATGCCAGCTCTCGGCATAATGCCAGCATAACGTAGAAATTTCTAGAAAGAGAATCAGGAAACTTCCGTGAAGAGCCGATTTAGTATAAATATCGGCGCAAAACGCGTTTCGCATCAGAAGTAAATAAACAAGCAAACAATAAGCAACTCTTAAAGAGATTGTGCAAAACAAAACAAACGCAAACTTTTAACAAAAGTATTTATTTGAAAATTATAGTGAAGTATTAAAGCAAACACAAGAAGATAAAATGGTAGCAATTGGTATTGATTTGGGAACAACATACTCCTGCGTTGGTGTTTTCCAACATGGCAAAGTGGAGATCATCGCTAATGACCAAGGAAATCGCACAACACCAAGTTATGTGGCATTTACAGATTCAGAGCGACTGATAGGTGATGCAGCAAAGAACCAGGTGGCTATGAATCCAAAGAACACAGTTTTCGATGCGAAACGATTGATTGGACGCAAATATGATGATCCAAAAATAATGGAAGATGTGAAACACTGGCCATTTAAAGTGGTTAGCGATTGTGGTAAACCCAAGATATGCGTTGAATACAAGGGTGAGAACAAACGTTTCGCGCCAGAGGAAATCAGTTCAATGGTGTTGACCAAAATGAAGGAGACGGCTGAAGCATATTTGGGTACAACAGTGAGCGATGCTGTAATCACAGTGCCAGCGTATTTCAATGATTCACAGAGGCAAGCAACAAAAGATGCCGGACGAATAGCTGGTTTGAATGTGCTGCGAATTATTAACGAACCCACAGCAGCTGCGTTGGCATATGGACTCGATAAGAATTTGAAAGGTGAACGTAATGTATTAATCTTCGATTTGGGTGGCGGCACATTCGATGTATCAATCCTAACCATCGACGAGGGTTCACTATTCGAAGTGCGTGCGACTGCTGGTGATACACATTTAGGTGGTGAAGATTTCGACAACCGACTTGTAAATCATTTGGCGGATGAGTTTAAGCGCAAATACAAGAAAGATCTACGTTCAAATCCTAGAGCATTGCGTCGTCTACGCACAGCTGCCGAAAGAGCGAAACGCACCTTGTCATCCAGCACAGAGGCTACTATTGAAATCGATGCACTGTTCGAAGGAATCGATTACTATACAAAAGTAACAAGAGCGCGCTTCGAAGAATTATGTGGAGACTTGTTCCGTCAGACTTTGGAGCCGGTGGAGAAGGCATTGAATGATGCAAAGATGGACAAGAACCAAATTCATGATATCGTACTGGTTGGTGGTTCAACGCGTATACCAAAAGTACAGAGTCTATTGCAGTCGTTCTTCTGTGGCAAGAGTCTAAATCTTTCCATCAATCCGGATGAGGCTGTGGCATATGGTGCAGCCGTTCAAGCAGCTATTTTGAGTGGCGACAAGAGCAGCGAAATTCAAGATGTCCTACTGGTTGATGTAGCGCCACTGTCATTGGGTATCGAAACTGCTGGTGGTGTTATGACGAAAATCATCGAACGAAATTGTCGCATTCCATGTAAGCAAACGCAAACATTCTCCACATATTCCGACAATCAACCTGGCGTCACAATCCAGGTGTTTGAAGGTGAACGTGTCATGACCAAAGACAATAATCGTTTGGGCACGTTCGATCTATCTGGTATACCGCCAGCACCACGTGGAGTGCCTCAGATTGAAGTAACTTTCGATTTGGACGCCAATGGTATACTCAATGTATCGGCGAAGGAAATGAGTTCTGGCAATGCTAAGAATATCACCATCAAGAACGACAAAGGACGTCTATCACAAGCCGAAATTGATCGTATGGTTAATGAAGCAGAGCGATATGCTGAAGAAGATGAACGACAACGCGATAAGATAGCGGCTAGAAATAATTTGGAGAGTTATGTATTTGGCGTTAAGCAAGCATTGGACGGTGCTGGTGACAAGCTGAGTGATAAGGAGAAGAGCGATGCATTAAAGGCTTGTGAAGACACCATCAAGTGGCTCGATGCAAACACGTTGGCCGATAAGGAAGAATACGAGGACAAGATGAATACATTGACCAAACTTTGTTCACCGGTTATGACAAAATTACACGGCGGTAGCGGTCAAGGAGCATCTTGTGGTCAACAGGCTGGTGGATTCGGTGGTGGACGCAGTGGTCCAACAGTGGAGGAAGTAGATTAAATTTGTACCCTTTAGACGTTAGTACTGGGAAATATGTAAATAAATTTAGTTGTGATATAAAATTCAATAGTTTCTAGTAACAAATTATTATTTTTTTTTTGTATAAAAAGACTGAAAATATAGAACAAAGTATTAATTTTTTTTAATTAAAAATTAAGTTTCTTTTATTTTATTCTGACTTGGGTGGGAGGTTGTGGGTATGGCGGTCGTAGATTTTTATTTTTGCATTCAAGTTTGATGGTGTTGTAGGTCGAATGGTTTGCTTGAGCAGTGCATTTCTACATATATACATACATTCATGGATCACACCATATAACATCGGTTTCAGCTATTGGACATATTTGTACCAAATAACTCCACGTACATGTAAAATCAAAAATGTTTGGGATGACATTATTCGATGTGACGTGATATGCTATGACCAAATATAATCTATTGTGATATGGTGCTATGATAGCCATAGCTGAGTGAAATATCACCCTATATTGGCTGCCGTTTTGAAATTTCTACCAAGAAAAGCTTCTCAGCCAAAATGCAAGTAATGTCACCCCCCAACATTTTGGATTATATACTTGGAGTTACAAAACCTGGTGAGGCGAGATTGGTTTATGAATTGATATTATGTTAAACTTTATATAAAATAATCACCCCTCTTCAGCATTTCGATTACGTTCCCGTTCTACGCTCCGTTTTAATCGAAGTTGGCTATTCTGCATTAGGACGGAATCGTAATTAGAAGAGGAAGAGCAAATGATTTTTCGAAATCAGCTGTTTGTACGGAATGTGTGAACATTGGAACAAAATAAATTAAAGAAAATTTGTAAAAAACACTGAAAAACGTTTAGATTTTATGATGCACGCCATTTTGTACAAAAAAAGCAATAGAATATATTGCCACAGTGTTATATTTTTTTGAGTGAAGTGCTTTCATAATGTATGTGTGTTTTTGTCGTTCTTTTGGCCAGTTCCGTGGCCGTGGCCACCAAGTTTTGTTAAAACGGATTCCTGCACGAATATAGTTGACATTTTCTGAATTTTATGGATGCTAATTTCATTGCACTGGCCTAAAATACTTTATGAAGATTTATTTATTCTTTCCGCAAGGATTGTTTACGTTTTCGCTTCAACTTCCTCTACTCCGGCAGCTTGCTTTGGCATATAACTGAACCCAACGAACAGACACAAATTATAGCTGTCTATTATAATGGAATCAATAGCCGCGGCATTATTTGTGGAGTTGGAAAGCAACGCATACGAAAATGGCCAGGCGAGAATGGAAAGGCAAATATTGCGAGATTTGTGTAATTAATTTGAGATGAGTGACGAATTGGAAGAAATTGAACTTAAAAGTGGTAAAGTTTAATGACTTATTTTTATATTTAGGTTCAAAAAAAACTTTCGTCTTAATAAGGATGCTTTCAAGTATGTGTTAGATACTTTTGCGGGGCAAATACGTCCAAGCACTTCGACATCGACATGTTGTTTTTGACGTGGAAACATATAAAAAACAATCATCATCAAGCCTTATACGTTTCTTATTACTCTGTACTAAAGCACACATCAACAGCTTCAATTTGATACCCATAATGTAAAAACAAATCCTAGTGTTACCCTGGTCCACGTTTTGGCCTATATCTCAAGACCCTAGTCACAAACAGATATGAAAATTACCTTGTACTAAAGCACTCATCAACAGCTTTCATTTGTTATCCTTCTTGTATAAACACTTTCTAGGGGTATCAGGGTCCACGTTTTGGCCTCAATCTCGAGACCCTAGTCACCAATAGGTATGAATACTACCCTGTAATAAAGCACTCATCAACAGATTTCATTTGTTATCCATATTCTATAAAGACATTCTAGGGGTACCGGAGTCCCCATTTTGGCCTATATCTCGATACCCTAGTCACCCACGGGTACGAAAAATACCCCTTATCAAAGTACGCATAAACAGATTCCATTTGATGCCCACATTTTACAAACATATCCCAGGATTACCCAGGTTCACGTTGTGATCTCAAGACCCTATCCAGAACGGGATAAAAAGTATTCTATGTCTGTCTCCTGGTTCTAAGCTACCCCTCCACCAATTTTCAGCAAAATCTGTTCATTCGTTCTTGAGTTATAAATAGTGTAACTAACACCACTTTCTCTATATATGTACATATATGCATCACATTAGAAACTTCAAAAATAACAGTATTTCTCCACTATTTAATGGATGTTATTATACGATCTACAAACTTCAATCACTCTATCTATTAAAAAAAAGCGCATGAAAATCCGTTGCGTAGTTTTAAAGGTTTAAGCATTCAAAGGGACATTGGACAGAAAAAGCGAATTTGTTTTATAATATGTAGTGATAGCGATACATGCAAAAATACCAAAAAAATAAAACTGATTCAAGGTTCGATTCGAGCTCAAGGCCGGAACAATAATAAGCACTTTGGAATGTCAAACAAAGTAATTGACAATAAACAAAAATCCAGCATTATCAGTGATTTGCAACAGATGGCGCAACACTGAATAAATATACTTGGTAAAAGAAATAGAAGTAGCAAATTTGCCAGTCAAACAAACCACCGCTGTATAGCTAAATGGTTAGCGCAGCGTGCCTAAAAGCCAAATTAAACTTCCTTAACCCTAACGCCATAGTCGTAACCATACCCATATCCATAACCATCTCAATGTGATCGATTAATGGTGCCTTAACCTAAAAATCGTGAAAATTTCATAAAAATGAAGAAAACGCAAAAAATTACAAACATATTCCACAAAAAATAAGTCTCTTAGTCATAACGTATCCAAAACAATGAAGAAAATCTACAAAAAGTTATTAAATTCAGCAACTCAAATATTTTTAGGTTATGGATATGGCTAGGAACCAAAAACCAATAGATTGGCTATGGCGTTAACGTTATGGTATGGCACCATTAATCGATTACATTCCTTTCCATAAGGTAGGTTCGAACAGCTGATTTATTTGGTTATGGCTTTATGGTTATAAGTCACAAGCGTACTGATGATGAAGTCTTAGCACCCTTCGAAATGGATCTATCTGCGCAGCTAGGCAGGTTGTCTGAAAAATTTTCTACTTACTATTCCAAAAACAAAATACAATTTTTCAAATTTAGAAAAATTAAAAAATAACAATAATTATCATTAGAAAAAAATTATTGTTCTGGCCTTGAGCTCGAATCGAACCTTGAATCATTTATCAATAGGCCGATAAAAACAAAAACAATTGTTAAAAATAAAACTTTTTTGAAGAATTTTAAGGAAATGTTTAATATTTTTAACGAAAGATTATTTTTCAATAGATGTATGCATTCTTAAGCTCCGTTTTCATTATGGCATATATGTCGTCAAATGTTGCCAAAATAATGAAAACGGGCTGCCAAATAGTGTCAGTGAAAACGACCAAATTTCAGTTTGCGCTGTTGGAAACGTTTGACACACAAAAAAGATTTGCCAACATGCTGTCAAATCTCTCATTAAACGAGCAATTCTTGTTTGTTTGTATAGCCGAACGATCTCGGGAACGGCTCAACCGATTTAAATGAAATTTGGCACAGAGATAATGTATCACCTTCTAAGACTTTCTACTTAGGTGTTGCCACTCAGAATGTCTCACAAGGTTGCCACCTTATATACCGATATGGGTATCAAACGAAAGGTATTTCACTCCGCATTACAATAGGAACATTTTTGAGTAGGGTTGCCATTTAGGGTTGCCACCTATTCGAAATTAAAAAAAAAATTGCATGAGATATGCCGATATGGGTATCAAACGAAAGGTATTTCACTCCGCATTACAATAGGAACATTTTTGAGTAGGGTTGCCATTTAGGGCTGCCACCTATTCGAAATTAAAAAAAAATTGCATGAGATATGCCGATATGGGTATCAAACGAAAGGTATTTCACTCGGCATTACAGTAGGAACATTTTTGAGTAGGGTTGCCATTTAGGGTTGCCACCTATTCGAAATTAAAAAAAAATTGCATGAGATATACCGATATGGGTATCAAACGAAAGGTATTTCGCTTCGCATTACAATAGGAACATTTTTGAGTAGGGTTGCCATTTAGGGTTGCCACCTATTCGAAATTAAAAAAAAAATTGCATGGGATATGCCGATATGGGTATCAAACGAAAGGTATTTCACTCCGCATTACAATACGAACATTTTTGAGTAGGGTTGCCATTTAAGGTTGCCACCTATTCGAAATTAAAAAAAAATTGCATGAGATATGCCGATATGGGTATCAAATGAAAGGTATTTCACTCCGCATTACAGTAGGAACATTTTTGAGTTTGGTTGCCATTTAGTGTTGCCACCAATTCGAAATTAAAAAAAAATTGCATGAGATACGCCGATATGGGTATCAAACGAAAGGTATTTCACTCCGCATTACAGTAGGAACATTTTTGAGTAGGGTTGCCACCTATTCGAAATTTAAAAAAAATTGCATGAGATACGCCGATATGGGTATCAAACGAAAGGTATTTCACTCCGCATTACAATAGGGATATTTTTGAGTAGGGTTGCCATTTAGGGTTGCCACCTATTCGATATTTAAAAAAATTGCATGAGATATGCCGATATGGGTATCAAACGCAAGGTATTTCACTCCGCATTACAGTAGGAACATTTTTGAGTAGGGTTGCCCTATTCGAAATTAAAAAAAAATTGCATGAGTTACGCCGATATGGGTATCAAACGAAAGGTATTTCACTCCGCATTACAATAGGGACATTTTTGAGTAGGGTTGCCATTTAGAGTTGTCACCTATTCGATATTTAAAAAAATTGCATGAGATATGTCGATAGGGTAACAAACGAAAGGTATTTCACTCCGCATTACAATAGGGTAATTTTTGAGTAGGGTTGCCATTTAGGGTTGCCACCTATTCGAAATTTAAAAAAAATTGCATGAGATATGCCGATATGGGTATCAAACGAAAGGTATTTCACCCCGCATTACAATAGGTACATATTTGAGTAGGGTTGCCATTTAGGGTTGCCAACTATTCGATATTTAAAAAAAATGCATGAGATATGCCGATATGGGTATCAAATGAAAGGTATTTCACTCCGCATTACAATAGGGACATTTTTGAGTAGGGTTGCCATCTAGGGTTGCCACCTATTCGAAATTTAAAAAAATTGCTTGAGATATGCCGATATGGGTATCAATCGAAAGGTATTTCACTCCGCATTACAATAGGGACATTTTTGAGTAGGGTTGCCATTTAGAGTTGCCACCTATTCGAAATTAAAAAAAAATTGCATGAGATATGCCGATATGGATATCAAACGAAAGGTATTTCACTCCGCATTACAATAGGGACATTTTTGAGTAGGGTTGCCATCTAGGGTTGCCACCTATTCGAAATTTAAAAAAATTGCTTGAGATATTCCGATATGGGTATCAAACGAAAGGTGTTTCACTCCGCATTACAATATGTTAATTTTTGAGTAGGGTTGCCATTTACGGTTGCCACCTATTCGAAATTAAAAAAAATTGCATGAGATATACCGATATGGGTACCAAACGAAAGGTATTTCACTCCGCATTACAATAGGGACATTTTTGAGTAGGGTTGCCATCTAGGGTTGCCACCTATTCGAAATTTAAAAAAATTGATTGAGATATGGCGATATGGGTATCAAACGAAAGGTATTTCACTCTGCATTACAGTAGGAACATTTTTGAGTAGGGTTGCCATTTAGGGTTGCCACCTATTCGTAATTACAAAAAAATTGCATGAGATATGCCGATATGGGTATCAATCGAAAGGTATTTCACTCCGCATTACAATAGGGACATTTTTGAGTAGGGTTGCCATTTAGAGTTGCCACCTATTCGAAATTAAAAAAAAATTGCATGATATATGCCGACGTGGGTATCAAACGAAAGGTATTTCACTCCGCATTACAATAGGGACATTTTTGAGTAGGGTTGCCGTTTGGGGTTGGAGTAGTTGGAGGACATAATGGATAAGTCAGCTTCAAATTCTGCAATTTTCGTTCATCCAGTCGGTAGTACCACTGAAAAAAGGAAGCGGGTGAGAAAACTGACTGAAAAATGGACAGCCGAGCAAACCTAGAGGCTATTGCAGGAAGTTGAGGTCAGGGAGGGGACCTTGAATTTTCTTTCGTCTCAATACAGGGACCGGAGGGAGGCTCAATGGCAAGATGTGGCGGATATTTTAAAGATGTCGCGGTTTGAGGTATCTGCCAAGTGGAACAGCCTGCGCTGCCCTTTCCGCGTGAGTTCCTTTTCTCTTTATAAATATACTAGCATTTACTCGCGGCCCCGTCCGCAAGGAGAAAATTAAATGTATGGGCTATTCACGTTAGCCTGCTTATCAAGGTATCTGTTTAAAAATTTTTTTCTGTCTAATGCACTTTATTTTTGTAATTGAGTAAAAAAAAAGATCTATATGAGCTGATAACCTGATAGGATCAAAAAATTATCCCGAATTTATCCAGAAAAAGCCACGAATTGACCCCGACGATATCGCGGACGGATCCCGAAAACCATGCAGAAATGCCCCGGAAGGGTCTCCAAAAGTTCTCGGAATAGTCCCAAAAAACCCGAAATGACAACGACACGATTCTAGACTTATCCAGAGAACCACACAGAAATGATCCCTTAAGGGTACCAAAATGATCCCGAAATAGTCCCGGAAAAGTTCCGAAATGACCCTGACGGGCTCAGGGACGGATTTCAAAAAACATCCAGAAAATATCCCTAAACCCTCCAGAAATAATGCCGAAAGGGTCCCCAAATGATCCCGTATTAGTCGCGAAAAAGTCCCGAAATGAACCCGACGGGATCCCGGACGGATACATCTAGAAATGATGCCGGAAGGTACCCCAAATGATCCCGAAAAAGTCCTGAAATGACCCTGATGGGATTCCGGACGGATCCCTAAAACCATCCAGAAATGATGCCGAAAGGGTCCCCAAATGATCCCGTATTAGTCTCGAAAAAGTCCCGAAATGACCCCCACGGGATCCCGGACGGATACCCAAAAATATATCTAAATGATGCCGGAAGGTACCCCAAATGATCCCGAAAAATTCCCGAAATGACCCTGATGGGATCCCGGACGGATCCATAAAACCCTCCAGAAATGATGCCGAAAGGGTCCCCAAATGATCCCGTATTAGTCTCTAAAAAGTCCCGAAATGACCCCGACGGGATCCCGGATGGATACCCAAAACCATTTAGAAATGATTCCGGGAGGCACCACAAATGATCCCGAAAAAGTCCCGAAATGACCCTGATGGGATCCCGGACCGATCCCTAAAACCCTCCAGAAATGATGCCGAAAGGGTCCCCAAATGATCCCGTATTAGTCTCGAAAAAGTCCCGAAATGACCCCCACGGGATCCCGGACGGATACCCAAAACCATCTAGAAATGATCCCGAAAAAGTCCCGAAATGACCCTGATGGGATCCCGGACGGATCCCTAAAACCCTCCAGAAATGATGCCGAAAGGGTCCCCAAATGATCCCGTATTAGTTCTAAAAAGTCTCGAAATGACCCCGACGGGATCCCGGACGGATACCCAAAACCATTTAGAAATGATTCCGGGAGGTACCACAAATGATCCCGAAAAAGTCCCGAAATGACCCTGATGGGATCCCGGACGGATCCCTAAAACCTTCCAGAAATGATGCCGAAAGGGTCCCCAAATGATCCCGTATTAGTCGCGAAAAAGTCCCGAAATGACCCCGACAGGATCCCGGACGGATACCCAAAACCATCTAGAAATGATGCCGGAAGGTACCCCAAATGATCCCGTATTAGTCGAGAAAAGGTACCAAAATGACCCCGTCGGGATCCCGGACGGATACCCAAAACCCTCCAGAAATGATGCCGAAAGGGTCCCCAAATGATCCCGAAAAAGGCCCGAAATGACCCCGATGGGATCCCGGACGGAACCCGAACGCCACCAGAAATAATGCCGGTAGGCACCCCAAATGATCCCGAAATAGTCCCGAAATGACCCCATCGCTGTCAAAAATATTTACTTAACGTTTGACGTCAGTGGTGAAAACTGGATGTCAATCGACTGACACCACAATTTGATGACAGTCTTTGGCACACACTGCTATATCGACTTCATGCCAGTTTTTAATATGTAATGAAAACACATTTGACACCAAATCGCCATGACGACAGTTATGTCAGTATTTGATGTCAGTGATTTTGACATAGTGAAAACAAAGCATTAACCATTTATGTTGCATTAACAATTAACCATTTATGTTACATAAATATGTATGTACATACCAATGTCAAGCTGATATGATATGAAAATACATACATATGTACATTCATACATGCCTATAAACCTACGCCCTAATTTAAATAACGCAGCGAATGCTATGTACATATGTACGTATGTGTCGCATCATACCTAACTCAAAAGCAATTAGCGCGAACAGTTGTCACCGAACAATCACACACACGAATTTTTTGGTAAAAATGTTACTTTTGTTTAAACAATTTGCCTGATAGAAGAAAGGAATCAAGTATTTTTTTGATGCAGATCGAAGGTAAATATTTCAAAGTTTTACTGAAAAGTACAATTTTTTAAATCCATCCATCCGATTATGAGTTATAGCTGTGTAAACAAAATGTTTATGATTTTTTACTACATTTTGGCAATTCGCCACGCCCCTATAATATATATCTTTAAAGTTATATTAACTGTACCATCTCACGTAGCTAAGCTTTCAAATGCAAAAAACCGTTTTAAAATCGGAGCATTCTGTGTGAAGTTATGTGCATACATGGGATTTAGCGACTTTATTTTATAAGATTTATAGATAGATAGATAGATACAGAGAGAATGGTTGTCGCGAATGGCCAGAGAATGGAAGAAAGGTTTGTTTTTTGATTGTCCTTATTAAACTGAAGTGCCATGATTTACCCAATCGTGTTTCAAATCAACTTTTCTTTTAAATATGTATACAAAAAATCAGACTACATATTGATACTCATTTCAAAAATATAGTTAATAGATAAAATATGAACAGCGAAGTTTGCAAACATTTTAAAATATGTAAATATGCAATATACCAGTCGTCTACAAAAAGGTTTGAAAAACACTATTTAGCAAATGATTTAACTAATCGAACAGCGATTGAACAGGTGATCGAGGCTGTTAGGTTAGGTTAAGTTAGGTGGTAGCTGCCCTGATAAGAATAGCTTACTTGGACAACACGAAGGTCCGTTGTGATACCACATACACCAAAAATAACAGTGACTTAGAGAATCGTTGGGTAGCAACGATAAAGCTCCGAATGATACCGATCTCAACTTTTGATAAATCCTCGGGAGATCCAAGTGAGTCTTGACCGAAGTACCTTCGCCTAGTCAGGCAAAAGCTGGGCAATAAAGCATAAAGTGATTTGGTGATTCCACCTCATCATCCTCCATACAGCTGCAGCAGGATAGTTTCCAGTATATTGAGACGTACCGCATGAATACCCGTGGGACAGTGCCCTGTCAAAACCCCAATGACCATTGATAGGTGAGCCTTAGTGAACCCGATTATTTCAGCAGACCTCCTGCCATGTACTTTCGGCCAGAAAGATCTTGCTACCCTGCAAGACGTGGAGGCCGCCCAACGTTTGCTGAGCTGACTCGAGGCCCAGCTATGGAGGGGCAATCCACAGGTGGCCAGCGGAATCCCGAAATCCCTACAGCCATCTTCATCCGGTTCAGTTGTACCGATGGGGGCTAAGAGATCCGCTTGACAGTTACCCGGGATATCACTATGGCCCGGGACCCAGATAATCTTAATTGTAAAATAATTCGATGCAATCGCAAGCGAGGTCAGGCACTCCCAGACCACCCTCGATCGCACTGTAGTTGAGCTGAAGGCCTTGATAGCCGCTTGGCTATTAGAGGTTTACGCCGATCACTTTATCGGCGGCGGCGGCGTAGACTCTATTATATACCGGCGGCGGCGGCGTGGGCGGCCGCCGGCATACGCCGGTGTTCTTAGTTTAAAGAGCTTGATTTTTTCTATTTAGAAAAATAATATTTAAGAAAGGTTTAGTTTGTATGTATCTAAGGAAATCAACGTGTTGGACATTTCGAAAAGATCCGGGGGTTTTGCCTCAAGATCTCGCATACCGTTCAAAAATTTTCAGGAGTAGCTCTTTGCGGAAGGATTGTCCCTCGTTCACCTACTCCAGACATACTTCGAATCTAATACCGGTCTTTAGAGTTGGTACTGCTGCGTCTGCTGAAGAGAAATATAGATACGTAAAATGGTCAAACTTTTGTCTGTATATCTCGTGCAAAAGTTTCACCTGGGGTAACTCCCAACAATCGCTGCGAACACAATTTCTTTAAATCATTTGTGGCTGTTTGGCGGTCATGCACGAAGGCGGCTTACGGTTGCTATTAATGGTCTATTAATACTCATGACTCTCGTGGCACAGGGCGAATCCAGTTTTTTCGAGCTAAAATCCCACGCCTCCTGATCCTCACACCATATGCCATCACAGAAGCTATAGGACTGCTACTTCGAAATCATATGTAACTTCGTCGACGTCAGTTTCCTAGAAGCTCTAGGTGTAGCTCCGAAGACTTTCTAACGGATGTTTTTGTCGCGATATGCTGCCGAGCTACACCAGAGAAACACCTTGGAACGTTAGGGAGTGACTATTTGACCAAAGATGCCGCCCTCGAAATCATAAGCAGTCTAAGTGGATATCATTGCGTAACTCATAGGTGAAAATCGTATAATCCTCGGCGCATCTACATAATTAAAATTTTACAAGGACTCTGGATAAAATTTTTAAAATGTAGACGTTTATGTTCACAACATTGATTTCAATAGTCTTCGTTAAATCAAAACGATATTTTAGAATGAAAGTCGACCGATTTTAAGTTGAACGATGTTAACTGCTGTTTTCCGGCTTTATGATATAAGAGCTCATTGTGGATGGCCGTGTAGCTTAAATTTTCAGACTAGTTCGACTGTCCACGACGTTGGGGTAGTAGCATACACGGTCATTAGTTCGACTATCTTGGGAAAGCTTTTGCTTCACCACTTTGAGTGTTCTCGCGAAGGACAAAGCCTAACCTGGTAACTATATGATCCTACGTATTCACATTTGTTAAAGGAGCCGTAACGGGTAGGTGATATTTAAACTTGGTTGACAGGCTATAACCAATGTGATTCACTCCAAAGTACTAGTTTTGAATAGGGCCGCCAACTTTAGGAAATGTCAACACGGGAGACTTGGGTGTTGAAGGATGAAGTGTTAAAAAACAAAATTAATATTTCAGACGCTATTGTATAGTTTCGCAAATAAACAACAGATTTTTGAATGTAAGCTTAAGTGATTTTTCAAACCCTTCTCATACGTACATAAATCTTCAACGTAAGTATAAGGTGGGAATCATTCAAAGGAGTGTTTAAACCCCTGAATCCTACAAAAGGATTTTGCATCACTGATTTCCCTTATTCTTTCAGCCAATCGCAATATAAATTTTTTTAAAAAATCGGCACCTTTTTTGGGTAATTTGCTTTTTTTTAACAACTGAAGGACAATTTGAAAACATGTTCACCTTGGGTCATTTTATTTGAATTCATTGTTCATTATTTTTTGAATCTTTTGAAAAAAAAAAATTTGCAAAGTGAGCATATAAATTTATTATATAACGTTTCTTTTAGTGTTTTGTTTTAATCACTTGGTGAATTGGGTGATGCGAAGTCCGTGACATCGAAAGTACTTGTTTTTTTTAAATAATTTTTGAACAGTTAGAAACAGTTAAATTTCGCAATTAGTTTCTTATAACTGGCAGTGATGCGAATCCCTTGATACCCCTTTCGACCATATCTGCCCAATATTCGACATGAGCAATAAATGGCCTAAACAGTCTTAAACGAGTAGAAAACATAGTAACGCGCCGGACGCCGCCGCCCCGCCGATATTTTTGACATTCGGCGGCGGCGGCGTTTATCGGCGGCGTATATCTCTATTGGCTACCAGAGTAGATGTTAAATTCCCGAACCGTAATAGCACTGGATAACACTTCATCCACCGCATCCTTAATCGCAGCAACTTCCGCTTGGAATACACTGCAGTGATCAGCCAAGTTAAACTTGCGGCTTACATTTGCCTCTTGACAAAAGACCCCCCACCAACCTTTCCGATCAACTTCGACCCATCCGTGAACAAGTTAACTGGTCCCATGCCCCAGATAATTCCTCTTCCCCACTCCTCTCTCGGTGGAATGACTGGGGTGAAGGTTGTATAGGTAGCAGTTATCGGCATACAAACTGGCAAGAAGGCTAGAGTGTCCGAAATCAGAAAGCCCATAGCCTAAATAACGAAGCCTGACCAACGACCTTGCCGCGACCGCCTTTCCCGCAATATCTACTGGATATATGTTCAGCATGACGTTCAGTGCCAACGTAGGTGTTGTTCTGAGAGCGCCACTGATACCGATCAGCGCCGTCCGTGCACTTACATTAACATTTTGGGGGTGCTCACCGTATCCACTGCTTTCCACCAGACCAGCACCTCATATAGCAGAATCGGTTTGACAACCATCTCATAAAGCCAGTGTACTACTCCTGGCGAGAGTCCCCATCTCTTTCCGATAGCCCCTCTGCAGCAGAACAAGGCAACCGCGGCCTTCCTTGCCCTATCTTCCACATTGGGTCTCCAGGACAGTTTCTTGTCCAAAACAATCCCCAAATATTTAACTCTATCAGAAAGTATCAACGGTATCCCTCCAATCGAGGGAGTTCTGAAATCGGGCATCTTATATCTCCTTGTAAAAATAACCAATTCCGTTTTTCCCGGGTTGACCACCAATCCACATGATTCAGCCCACCTAGCCACGGTATCCAGGTTGCCCTGCAGAACATCGCGTAAGGTGCGCAGAAATTTGCCTCTGACAAGGATAGCGAGGTCAGCTGCATAGACAACCACCCGACAACCATTGGCTTTCAGCTCCACAAGAAGCTCGTTGACTACCACAACCCAGAGCAGAGGAGATAGGACAACCCCCTGTGGCGTGCCCCTGCACACCTTCCTCTTAATCAGAGCTGCTCAATCCCTATACACTTGTAGCACTATTGTTTTTGTTTTGCCCTGAATCATATGCACAGATTCAAATTCACACTTTGAATATAAAAAAAAATGTTCATAGCACTCCCATATGCCCTCACATCATATGAAAATGCTTGAATTTCCTATGAAAGTGCCAAGAAAAAGCACTCCCGTATAAAGCTCAGGCACTTGTGTATGATAAAAAAATTTACACTAACAATTTCACAGCTAAAAATTATTCGAAAACATTATAGACCTGAAAAAAATTTGTAATCAAAATTGATTTATAAATAAAATCAAAATAGATAATTGACCGCGGAGCTGAAATATATGGGCCATATGACCAAAGAATGTAAGCAAAACTGTACCAAAACAAGAGGAGCCTATTCTAACTACATATGATATTAGTTAATTACCTTCAACGGAAGGCAGTAACTAGTGATACAAAATTCTGGTTCACAACTAGACCTAGAGTGCCAAATAAGTATTAGTTCGTTAATAACTAGATTTTCTGTTATAAAATCGACTAAAAAACTGTTACCAGCTTTAACGAGCTGCGGCTACATATGAGTATGCATCTTTCTCAATACTATTCCACCAGTACGTAACTATCGAAAAAGTACCAAAAAGAAATTTGTATATAGTTAGGAAATAGTGAAAAGTTAAAGCAGCGGGGACAATTTTCACCGTCTAGTACATCGCCAGTTGAAAACATGTAAAAGAGGTAGATGGCGAACTATTAGTGGTTCAGAATGCAGGAGAAATGCACTTATTTTGAACTAGAGATTTTCCTCACGGGGTAGTTTCTGTGACCTTTTATTTCAACTCGGTATATTATTTTTCTTGGTTATGAGACATTTTTTGACTGGAAGTGGGGGGAACCGTAAAGTAACCATGCCAAATGTTATTTTAGCACCTCAGTAATCTCTGTTGCTAATATATGTGACCCGGTCTAAGAAAAGGTGTCTTATGACTCAAAAAAGAAATTGCGAGAAACAGCTGTTAAAGATAAACAATGCATTTCTTCAGTTTCTTAGTAGTTTTTCTTTTGCATTATGAACAGTCATGTCCAAAAGGTAAAGCACAAACCAGTTTCTGACCGATATTTTGGCTCCATTGCCATTGAAAAAAAATGCTATCAAAAGAATCTGAGGATGCTTCACCAGCCACCAAAGTGGCATCGAATGAACCAAATGCTTCATCGTCTTTCATTTGTGCTCTTCTTTCTCTACATTTTTAGTACACTTCTAAGCAAGTTACGACTTTCTACTTTTCACCACGTGAAAGAGCGTCTCAAAAACTATCGAACCCAAAAAAAAAAAAACTGGACATTTTTTTTTTTGAGTCATAAGCCACCTTTTCATAGCCCTGGTCACATATGTATGTAAATTTGAACACAAATTTAAAACACTTGCTTCAGCGGTGATTTTGCCCAGTATCGCAGGTGGTGGTCCCGCTACGTCACCATGGGGCATGTACGCTGAGACCACCCACATTTCATTACTGCCTCGCTCGAAGCAGACCGTGGTTTAGGTCAGCATTGCTGAAATTAGAGAGAATAAAAGCTTTAATCTCTTTTTTAACAAGCACACAGGATCTAGACCTAACTGCCTCCCCATGCACCAAGGTGTTGAATTTTCCAGTCCTTAATCCAGAAATATTTCTGCCGTTGCTACTCATCCACGGCTCCTGGACAAGGACTATATCCACTCCGCCTTTTTCAAGGCAGAACAACAAATTTGCGGAAGCCGCCTTAGAGTGTTGAAGATTGATTTGACGGATTTCCATCAAAACCGCTCTTCTTCCGCACCCCACACTTGGCGGATCCGTGTTAGTCTTGTCCATTGTTGAGTTGAGTTGTCTTTTCTAGATCCGCCATTATCAGTAGAAGCAGGGGCACCGCGTGCAGGACGTGATAACTAATCACGCGTGACAGTTCATCACTATGGCCGGTCTAAGACTGATAACAGTCGCTGATCCAGAGCCTGGAACCACGTATGATATCCAAGCCAAGTATCTTAGCCCCCATCGAGGCTGTTTACTATTGCACAATTTTTTTACAAACATTCGCCACTTGTATAAATTCACAATGGCTGCTACAATAACAAAACATTTTGTAGACTGTCTTGTTTTGATTTCGAAGTAAAAACTCATTGCGAGCATTTTCTATTAACAATATGGGAGTGTTACATACATATATGACTAGGAAGAAGTGCCGTTGTCACCCGAGGTTGTCAGCAATGGAAGGGAACCCTCTACTGAGTTTTCGAAAGTTCGATCTGCCAGATGCTCCCAATCGGTGTTTGTTATAGCTAAAAACAATGACTGGTTAAGTGGTTAAGCGACAATGTATTATGATAAGGAACTTTACCTACTGGGAAGTAATTTTCCTTCTATAACTTTCATGAAAATGAAATTGTGTGTTAACTTTGTCACGATCCTCAAAATTGTAAGTCCTTAAAGGAAAATATATAGACCCACCAATAAGTATACCGAAATGATCAGGATGAAGAGATGAGTTGATTTAGACATGTCCGTCTGTCCGTCTGTCTATTTGTATGCAAACTAGTCCCCCAATTTGTGAGATATCTTGGTAAAATTTGGTTAGCGGGTATATTTAGGTGTCCGATTAGACATTTGTCAGAACTGACCGGATCAGACCACTATAGCATATATACCTCATACAACCGATTGTTCAGAAAAGAGGATTTTGTCATATTTTCCTCAATTAATCAGATTATCTTAAAAATCGCTTAGGTATGTGCATCTGTTCACTATATATTTCTTATCTTATGCAGCCGATTATTTGGATATTACGAATGGAATAAGATTTTGGTTCAGCCCCATTCCTAAAAAGTGTGAAGTCTTCGGCACAGTCCCATCTTTACTTCTTTAACCATAGCTTAACCGCAATTTTTAAAACTGTATCTTCGAACTTTGGTAATGTTCAAGTTAGGCGTTTGCAAATACGAATTTTCGCAACTTCCCAGATACATTTTTATTGGCATATTTGAGTTGCAAACTTTTCTCGAACCAGAACCTTGTAAGAATTCATATATATATGCATAATACCAAATATACGCATATTCATACAAATATATGTACATACTAATGTAGATATATTTATTTTACTTAACAAGGGTGTGCTGTAGACTTTTGGTAGTCCAGCTCAATTAACATCATAAGATAAATTCTACTGAGTGCAGTCTACTCTCTATCACAGACTAGGCACAGTGCAACATTTTTACTTAAATTGGTGCATGAGCGCGGTCAGAAGAAAATGCTTAACAATTTTTTTTATTTTCGATTTGTAGGCCGAATTTGAACTTTGCGTATTTGAAAATATGCATTTTTCAATTGTATTATTCATTATATTTAGAAAATTTCGTTAGAGATGTGTTCTGCATGCACCAATGGAAACATGAAAGGACTTCTTAATCATTTCTACAAGGGTCCAAGAAATGCTCAAGAAAAGATTGCAGTTCTAAAGAAACTTACATATTACAAAAACCCACTGTGCAATACTTCAGGGAGAGAACGAGAAAAATAGGCATATGTTGTTTACACGTTAAACCCCTCCCACTTTTTAAAAGAGCGAATGTTTGAATGCACTCTCACTCAAAGAAATCAAGTAAGGACTGTAGTGTCTTCTGCTGCGTCAATAGGTCTCATAGCTTTCATGAATATATGGACGCACCGAAAATTAACACCATTGTAAACCTTTACAAGTAGCGCAACTCACAGCTGATTGCTCAAAATTTGCACACACACACAAATATTACTTAAGGTCGAAAACCTTTTAGAAAGTTCAAGTAAAATACTAAACAGACATAAACTTTGCAAATATAACTTAGGACACCTTATTTACAATAATTAAGAATAAAATTTCACTTATATTCAATTATATTCGCCTAACTTTTAGGTACCTAAACTAACCTAAAATAACCATTTAGGTTTTTTCTCTATTTAGGTAGTAATTTATGCAAACTCGCACAAAGATTAAAGGTATATTGATACAATGCAGCTCTGATCTGCCTGCTGTTCTACATTCCACTACATTCGACTGCTTTCATTTACACCCTCCACACAATTCGCTACGTAACTTCAATTCAAGCTGCCAAACTATATAGTTAACAGTAAGGAACACTTTCAAAATTTCTCACTAAAACTAACACTTTCAAAACTTCTTATGAAAACCAGTTTGGGCCTCTAGGTGACGAAAACTAGCAATTTCACTTTCTGGCTGACGAAAATGAGCAATTTATTATTGTTTTCCGTCTTATTAGAAGACCTGGAACAAAATTTAAAGGAACTTTGAGTAAGGAAAGTGTATTGCAACTGCTTAATCTGGCGACTCTAATGAAATTGAATAATTGTCATCTAACACCTCATTACTAATCATAACGATTGTGCTTTTAAGATTTTCTTACATCACGGTAGTTATCCTTTTTCGCGATAACTGATGCTAACTGGGAGTATCAAGGGAGACCAAGTCTTTGTATTATCATATCTGCTTAAAGTTCAGAGTAATACCTGGCTATCACTGCTCACGCGTTGGGTCACATCCTCGATAGATACATCTGTAAGCTTATCTTGAACACCTTTTTTTGATTTTCCGTACCGTATTAATATATTTCAGGGCTGTCCCTGCGATCTGCAAACTTTTTAAATTGGTGTTATATTGTTCTTGAGTCTCACTTTCCCTCTGCCATTTATAGCATAAACATTAGGGAACGACTTGGGACTCGAGTTTTTTCGAAGAGCTTTATGTTTGTGAATCGCCTCTGCCATATCATTGTGCAGGGGTATCATGACTGGATTGCTAGATTTGAGTGCGCTGGAAAATTTAAACTACTAACGCAAGGTTTCTTTTAACTCACATGATCAACAATAACAGAAAATTCGAAACATGTTTATAATAATTAAAAGAACCTATATTATTTCTGAACACCTTGTAAAAAAAAAAAAAGTAACTCAGTTTGAACAATCGGTAATGTAGTCGGGTGTATAAGATAAATATTATTCAAACTGAGCTATTTTCCAAAAATCTTCGAATACTCGTAAAAGTTCGGTAAAATTTGTGGCCATTACTGTATGTAATAACAATTTTTCTAAAGCCGACAAAACTGTGTATACCATTTCGTGTTCATGAAAGGTATAGAAAGAGATCTCAGATATAATTAGCAGCTGCTGGCATGTCATAGAAATTTCTAGAGAGATAATCGCGTTCTCGTTAGCTATTGTTGTTGGCGGTATAGCCTACTGAATTATAGTGAGAGAGAACATTGAAAGCAGAGAGGTCACGCTAAGAGCTTAAGCTGGTATGAGTAAGCAAGTAAGTCTGGCACTTTTGCATTTTATATTTATTCCCTTTGTACCAAATTATACACAGTGTAGCATTTCTACTAACATCGAAAATTACTGGCATGATATAATGCTTAAAATAATAATCGTATTAACGAATAGGGGAGATCGGGGAGCTTCGTCGTTGCGTTACTTTCGTCAACGACGTTTTTGGCATGAAAGAGAAATCTGGCATCATCAAATATCGACGCAAACTCACCCACCACCAATAATAATGACCATTTCAAAGTTGCACATCTCTAGCTGTATAACTGATACAAGTAAACGTACATACTTTTGTGTTTTCGCGAGTGCCGATATTATATTTCAAGTCTTTTGTGCAAGTGATTTTCAATATTTACATGTGTCATTAAAAAAAAACAATTTATTGCAAGTGAAAGGTGAGAATGTGATATTTGTGGTAAAGTGTAGTTAGTATATTTAAATAATTCATAAGCCCTGAAAAAATCTCGGCGGCCGAGTGTGCCCCGTTAAGACGCTGTATTCACCCGGACATCGAATTCTTATTTGAAGTACCTAAAACTTTCTTCCTTCTTTATCGCATTAAAAATGGTTGCTCAAGCGAAAGTGACAGAAGGGTTATATATGCAGATAAATAAATAAATGTAAAGCGCAATAACCTCCGAAGAGATTTTATGCCGAGCTCCTCTTCCAATTTGCGTCGTGCTCCTTTTAATTTTTCCTAGAAATTAGCCGGACGGGACCTACTTGTTTTAAGCCTACTCCGAACGACATATGCAAGGCAGATAATATTTCCCTGAGAGCTTTAAATATACAGTAAGCTTTCTTAGGATACTTGATATTTCGACAACCATATTTTTCAAGAGCAATGTGGAAGACGTTCCTTTGGTTTTGAGTTTAAACTTCCACAGCCCTCAAATTATGCTTCAACATCGCGATGTCGTACAAAGTATATTTTTGAAGTGGATCTAAGCATTTTTAATATAAAATAACATTGTATATAACTAAACTGGCATTAAATGTATTTTTTATTTGTAACATTATATTTAAGAAAACGAATTTTTTCAAAATTTCAAAAAAACTTTAAAAAAAAGATTTTTAATCTCATTTCGGAGCTTTACTACATGCCTGATGAAGGTGTCCCATCAATCCCGCCAGCTACCCCGCCATGGGGCACATTCAGCGAAATCAAGTATTTTCATAAAATGTTAAAAAATTCAGACAAATGTTTATGCTAAATTTCGTTCGGATTTGAAGCATTTCGATCGACTTATGGCATCAAAAGTATTTTGGAAAGAGTAAGGGGCGGGTCACGCCAATTTTCAAAATTTGTTTAAGTTTTGTCCTTAGCTCAACCATACCACTACTGAGGTAAAATATCAGTCAAATGTTGCTAAATACCATGGAGTTATTGCACACTTTATTAAGGTTAGAACTTTAGCCGATTTTGATTACCTTCACTCAGTCTATATAATTTGGCAAAAACAGTGTCTGTGCCTAATTTCAATGTTATATCTTTAACGGCTTTTGATCTACGGCTTGTTAAACTTCCAAAATTTCTTCTTCTAAATGTGGGTGCTATGTTTCTAAGCGTGCTGCGCCTCGGCAGTGGTTTGACAACTCTTCGGTCATAATTCATAATTAAATTGTTTATGTTGTTTTTTTTTTTTCTAAATTTCAAAAAAAATTGTAAAACTTAGAGTAGTTTCGGAAAACGTATTTATTTCCAACTACTTTACCTAATTTTATTTTCATCATCATCACCATGCTTGCCACACTGTGCACTGTCATAAAAGAGCATTAGAGGCGGAGCCATGCATGCAACTGTGAGCAAGACATAAAAAAGAGAGGAGACTTCAATGCCAGCTCTCGGCATAATGCCAGCATAACGTAGAAATTTCTAGAAAGAGAATCAGGAAACTTCCGTGAAGAGCCGATTTAGTATAAATATCGGCGCAAAACGCGCTTCGCATCAGAAGTAAATAAACAAGCAAACAATAAGCAACCTTTAAAGAGATTGTGCAAAACAAAACAAACGCAAACTTTTAACAAAAGTATTTATTTGAAAATTATAGTGAAGTATTAAAGCAAACACAAGAAGATAAAATGGTAGCAATTGGTATTGATTTGGGAACAACATACTCCTGCGTTGGTGTTTTCCAACATGGCAAAGTGGAGATCATCGCTAATGACCAAGGAAATCGCACAACACCAAGTTATGTGGCATTTACAGATTCAGAGCGACTGATAGGTGATGCAGCAAAGAACCAGGTGGCTATGAATCCAAAGAACACAGTTTTCGATGCGAAACGATTGATTGGACGCAAATATGATGATCCAAAAATAATGGAAGATGTGAAACACTGGCCATTTAAAGTGGTTAGCGATTGTGGTAAACCCAAGATATGCGTTGAATACAAGGGTGAGAACAAACGTTTCGCGCCAGAGGAAATCAGTTCAATGGTGTTGACCAAAATGAAGGAGACGGCTGAAGCATATTTGGGTACAACAGTGAGCGATGCTGTAATCACAGTGCCAGCGTATTTCAATGATTCACAGAGGCAAGCAACAAAAGATGCCGGACGAATAGCTGGTTTGAATGTGCTGCGAATTATTAACGAACCCACAGCAGCTGCGTTGGCATATGGACTCGATAAGAATTTGAAAGGTGAACGTAATGTATTAATCTTCGATTTGGGTGGCGGCACATTCGATGTATCAATCCTAACCATCGACGAGGGTTCACTATTCGAAGTGCGTGCGACTGCTGGTGATACACATTTAGGTGGTGAAGATTTCGACAACCGACTTGTAAATCATTTGGCGGATGAGTTTAAGCGCAAATACAAGAAAGATCTACGTTCAAATCCTAGAGCATTGCGTCGTCTACGCACAGCTGCCGAAAGAGCGAAACGCACCTTGTCATCCAGCACAGAGGCTACTATTGAAATCGATGCACTGTTCGAAGGAATCGATTACTATACAAAAGTAACAAGAGCGCGCTTCGAAGAATTATGTGGAGACTTGTTCCGTCAGACTTTGGAGCCGGTGGAGAAGGCATTGAATGATGCAAAGATGGACAAGAACCAAATTCATGATATCGTACTGGTTGGTGGTTCAACGCGTATACCAAAAGTACAGAGTCTATTGCAGTCGTTCTTCTGTGGCAAGAGTCTAAATCTTTCCATCAATCCGGATGAGGCTGTGGCATATGGTGCAGCCGTTCAAGCAGCTATTTTGAGTGGCGACAAGAGCAGCGAAATTCAAGATGTCCTACTGGTTGATGTAGCGCCACTGTCATTGGGTATCGAAACTGCTGGTGGTGTTATGACGAAAATCATCGAACGAAATTGTCGCATTCCATGTAAGCAAACGCAAACATTCTCCACATATTCCGACAATCAACCTGGCGTCACAATCCAGGTGTTTGAAGGTGAACGTGTCATGACCAAAGACAATAATCGTTTGGGCACGTTCGATCTATCTGGTATACCGCCAGCACCACGTGGAGTGCCTCAGATAGAAGTAACTTTCGATTTGGACGCCAATGGTATACTCAATGTATCGGCGAAGGAAATGAGTTCTGGCAATGCTAAGAATATCACCATCAAGAACGACAAAGGACGTCTATCACAAGCCGAAATTGATCGTATGGTTAATGAAGCAGAGCGATATGCTGAAGAAGATGAACGACAACGCGATAAGATAGCGGCTAGAAATAATTTGGAGAGTTATGTATTTGGCGTTAAGCAAGCATTGGACGGTGTTGGTGACAAGCTGAGTGATAAGGATAAGAGCGATGCATTAAAGGCTTGTGAAGACACCATCAAGTGGCTCGATGCAAACACGTTGGCCGATAAGGAAGAATACGAGGACAAGATGAATACATTGACCAAACTTTGTTCACCGGTTATGACAAAATTACACGGCGGTAGCGGTCAAGCAGCATCTTGTGGTCAACAGGCTGGTGGATTCGGTGGTGGACGCAGTGGTCCAACAGTGGAGGAAGTAGATTAAATTTGTACCCTTTAGACGTTAGTACTGGGAAATATGTAAATAAATTTAGTTGTGATATAAAATTCAATAGTTTCTAGTAACAAATTATTTTTTTTTTTTGTATAAAAAGACTGAAAATATAGAACAAAATATTTATTTTTTTAATTAAAAATTAAGTTTCTTTTATTTTATTCTGACTTGGGTGGGAGGTTATGGGTTTGGCGGTCGTAGATTTTTATTTTTGCATTCAAGTTTGATGGTGTTGTAGGTCGAATGGTTTGCTTGAGCAGTGCATTTCGACATATATACATACATTCATGGATCACACCATATAACATCGGTTTCAGCTATTGGACATATTTGTACCAAATAACTCCACGTACATGTAAAATCAAAAATGTTTGGGATGACATTATTCGATGTGACGTGATAATAGTTCATATTCAATAATAGTATAACAATAAGTAAGAGGACATTTGGTCATCATAACACACCACATCATATCAGACGAAGTTCATGTATATTATACATATATCCCATCATATCGATTCGTGCGATTTTTTATTTACTATTTAGTGTTTGGTAAGCTATCAAAACACATTACATCAGATCAGGCCAAAGTTATTGATATCACATCATTGATTTATGTAGGTATGTGCACATACGACTTTTTATACTCAGTTGAGCAGAGCTCACAGAGTATATTAAGTTTGATTGGATAACGGTTGGTTGTACATATATAAAGGAATCGAGATATATATAGACTTCCATATATCAAAATAATCAGGATCAAAAAAAAATTTGATTGAGCCATATCCGTCCGTCCGTCCGTCCGTCCGTTAACACGATAACTTGAGTAAATTTTGAGGTATCTTGATGAAATTTGGTATGTAGGTTCCTAAGCACTCATCTCAGATCGCTATTTAAAATGAACGATATGGGACTATAACCACGCCCACTTTTTCGATATCGAAAATTTCGAAAAACCGAAAAAATGCGATAATTCATTGCCAAAGGCGGTTAAAGCGATGAAACTTGGTAGATGGGTTGACGATATAACGCAGAATAGAAAATTAGTAAGATTTTGGACAATGGGCGTGGCACCGCTCACTTTTACAAGAAGGTAATTTAAAAGTTTTGCAAGCTGTAATTTGGCAGTCGTTGAAGATATCATGATGAAATTTTGCAGGAACGTTACTACTATTACTCTATATGTGCTAAATAAAAATTAGAAAAATTGGATGAAGAATATATATTAATATCTTTACTGTATATAAGTAAATTAAGTCAAAATTCAACTCCAGTAATGATATGATGCAACAAAATACAAAAATAAAAGAAAATTTCAAAATGGGCGTGGCTCCGCCTCTCCCTGGTCCACCTTTATGGCGATATCTCGAAAAGGCGTCCACCTATAGAACTAAGGATTACTCCCTTTTAAAATACTCATTACCACCTTTCATTTGATACCCATATCGTACAAACACATTCTAGAGTCACCCCTGGCCCACCCTAATGGCGATATCTCGAAAAGGCGTCCACCTATAGACCTAATGCCCACTCCCTCTTAAATGCTCAGTAACACCTTTCGTTTGATACCCATATCGTACAAACATTCTAGAGTCACCCCTGGCCCACCCTAATGGCGATATCTCGAAAAGGCGTTCACCTATAGACCTAATGCCCACTCCCTCTTAAAATGCTCAGTAACACCTTTCGTTTGATACCCATATCGTACAAACATTCTAGAGTCACCCTTGGTCCACCTTTATGGCGATATCCCGAAAAGGCGTCCACCTATAGAACTAAGGATTACTCCCTTTTAAAATACTCATTACCACCTTTCATTTTATACCCATATCGTACAAACACATTCTAGAGTCACCCTGGCCCACCCTAATGGCGATATCTCGAAAAGGCGTCCACCTATAGACCTAATGCCCACTCCCTCTTAAAATACTCAGTAACACCTTTCGTTTGATAAACATAACGTACAAACATTCTAGAGTCACCCCTGGCCCACCCTAATGGCGATATCTCGAAAAGGCGTCCACCTATAGACCTAATGCCCACTCCCTCTTAAAATGCTCAGTAACACATTTCATTTGATACCCATATCGCACAAACATTCTAGAGTCAACCTTGGTCCACCTTTATGGCGATATCTCGAAAAGGCGTCCACCTATAGAACTAAGGATTACTCCCTTTTAAAATACTCATTACCACCTTTCATTTGATACCCATATCGTACAAACACATTCTAGAGTCACCCCTGGCCCACCCTAATGGCGATATCTCGAAAAGGCGTCCACCTATAGACCTAATGCCCACTCCCTCTTAAAATGCTCAGTAACACATTTCGTTTGATACCCATATCGTACAAACACATTCTAGAGTCACCCCTGGCCCACCCTAATGACGATATCTCGAAAAGGCGTCCACCTATAGACCTCATGCCCACTCCCTCTTAAAATGCTCAGTAACACCTTTCTTTTGATACCCATATCGTACAAACATTCTAGAGTCACCCTTGGTCCACCTTTATGGCGATATCTCGAAAAGGCGTTCACCTATAGAACTAAGGATTACTCCCTTTTAAAATACTCATTACTATCTTTCATTTGATACCCATATCATACAAACACATTCTAGAGTCACCCCTGGCCCACCCTAATGGCGACATTTCGAAAAGCGTCCACCTATAGACCTAATGCCCACTCCCTCTTAAAATGCTCAGTAACACCTTTCGTTTGATACCCATATCGTACAAACATTCTAGAGTCAACCTTGGTCCACCTTTATGGCGATATCTCGAAAAGGCGTCCACCTATAGAACTAAGGATTACTCCCTTTTAAAATACTCATTACCACCTTTCATTTGATACCCATATCGTACAAACACATTCTAGAGTCACCCCTGGCCCACCCTAATGGCGATATCTCGAAAAGGCGTCCACCTATAGACCTAATGCCCACTCCCTCTTAAAATGCTCAGTAACACCTTTCGTTTGATACCCATATCGTACAAACATTCTAGAGTCACCCCTGGCCCACCCTAATGGCGATATCTCGAAAAGGCGTCCACCTATAGACCTAATGCCCACTCCCTCTTAAAATGCTCAGTAACACCTTTCGTTTGATACCCATATCGTACAAACACATTCTAGAGTCACCCCTGGCCCACCCTAATGACGATATCTCGAAAAGGCGTCCACCTATAGACCTCATGCCCACTCCCTCTTAAAATGCTCAGTAACACCTTTCTTTTGATACCCATATCGTATAAACATTCTAGAGTCACCCTTGGTCCACCTTTATGGCGATATCTCGAAAAGGCGTTCACCTATAGAACTAAGGATTACTCCCTTTTAAAATACTCATTACCATCTTTCATTTGATACCCATATCATACAAACACATTCTAGAGTCACCCCTGGCCCACCCTAATGGCGACATTTCGAAAAGCGTCCACCTATAGACCTAATGCCCACTCCCTCTTAAAATGCTCAGTAACACCTTTCATTTGATTCCCATATCGTACAACTAGAGACACCCCTGGTCCACCTTTATGGCGATATCTCGAAACGGCGTCCACCTAGGGAACTAAGGATCACTCCTTTTCAAAATACTCATTAACAGCTTTTATTTGATACCCATATCGTACAAACATATTCTAGAGTCACCCCTGGTCCACCTTTATGGCGATTTCTCGAAAACGCGTTCACCTATAGAACTAAAGCCCATTCCCTTTTAAAATACTCATTATCACCTTTCATTTGATACCCATATCGCACAAACACATTCTAGAGTCAGCCCTGGTCCACCTTTATGGCGATATCCCTAAATGGCGTCCATCCATAGAACTATGGCCTACTCTCTCTTAAAATACTCTTTAATACCTTCCATTTGATACACATGTCATACAACAACATTCCAGGGTTACCCAGGTTCATTTTCCTACATGGTGATTTTCCTTATTTTGTCTCCATAGCTCTCAACTGAGTATGTAATGTTCGGTTACACCCGAACTTAGCCTTCCTTACTTGTTAATAATGGCTTGGTGTGAACCAAATCAGATAAAAGTGCTGATTCAGTCCATTAAATGGACTGATATCATATTACACTGTATAAAGTATATCACGTCAGATAATTTATATTTCACACCAGGGTAATTCTATACGACATCATGACTTATACAACAAGTCCAAAAATATCGGGAGGTGGTATCAAGAAACACGTTTTGTATCCAGGTTCGCGAGCCCGAAAACGGAAAACTAAAAACTGAAGGTAAAAGTTGAGGGGTCGACTGCTAATACGCTACCACAAATACAGAGAGAGGTGTCAAAAGACGCGTATTGACCTCCACAACAATAATCAGAAGGCGGAAAAAAAATTATATCTGTCCCGATATATTTGCAGTTGAAGTCGGCGATTTTCATGTGGTTGATGTAATGTTGGTGTACCCACAAAAAAATGTGAACATAAGTGTTTTGCGCGGATATAGTTTTGGTCTCCAAACCGGTGTTGGACCCACCCGGGGTAATTTTGGTAATTCTATACGACAGCAGGACACTGCTAATAAACGTCCAAAAATATCGAGAGAGGTGTCAAACGACACGTCTTGACATCAGTATTAAAAATCCGAAACCGGAAAATAAAAATTTTAACTCGTTCAAAATATATTAACAAAAAACCGAAATTGTCCCACGGGTTCCTCCGAGACCGGGGGTGGTATCCATAGTATTTTTGGGCAGATCACCTTTCTGCGTTGGCGGCCTTCGGCCGCGCTTATAAGAAATTACCCTGGGTGGGTCCAACACCAGTTTGGATACCAAAACTATATCCGTGCGAAACACTTATGTTCACAATTTTTTTTGTGGGTACCCAAAATTACAACAACCTAATAAAAATCGCCAACTTCAACTGCAAATATCTCCGGAAACAGATACAATTTTTATTTTTCGGCTTCGGATTATTGTTGTCGAGATTAATACGCGTCTTTTGACACCTCTTTCGATATTTTTGGACGAGTATTAGCAGTGTCATGCTGTCGTATATAATTACCGTAATTTTTTATAAGCGCGGCCGAAGGCCGCTAATGCAGAAAGGTGTTCTGCGCAAAACTACTATGGATCCCACTCCCCGTTTCGGAGGGACCCGCTGGTCATTTTTCGGTTTTTCGTTAATATCTTTCAAACGACTTGAAATTTTTCTTTTCCGTCTTCGGATTATTAATACTGATGTCAAGACGCGTCGTTTGATTTTTGGACGCGTACATGGTTCAACTATATGGTTGGTTCATCTGTACAATAACAAAATGTCTGTTCAAATTGTCAAAATCTGTGTATTAGTGTTAGTGCGAATGGTATGGAATGGAAACATAAAACTTAGCAGTTTTCGTATGTGTAAGAAAATGTTGCCAATGTGTTGGTTTCATTTTGAGTTTGACATCTCCTTTTGACAATCCCATCGACCATGCAATGAAATAAATAAAATCAGCTGATGAGATGAGCCAACCATAGAATTGAACCATGGACGCGTATTAGCAGTGTCATGCTGTCGTATAGAATTACCCGTTTTTGTTTTTGTATTCAATAATTGAATGTTCATAAATTTTAATTTATATATACAGAGAGAATGGCTGTCACGAATGGCCAGAGAATGGAAGAAAGTTTTGTTTTTTGATTGTCCTTGTTAAATTGAAGTGCCATGAATTACCCATTCGCGTTTCAAATCAACTTTTCCTTTAAATATGTATACAAAAAATCAGACTACATATTGATATTCATTTCAAAAATATAGTTAATAGATAAAATATGAACAGCGAAGTTTGCAAACATTTTAAAATATGTAAATATGCAATATACCAGTCGTCTACAAAAAGGTTTGAAAAACACTATTTAGCAAATGATTTAAGTAATCGAACAGCGATTGAACAGGTGATCGAGGCTGTTAGGTTAGGTTAAGTTAGGTGGTAGCTGCCCTGATAAGGATAGCTCACTTGGACAACACGAAGGTCCGTTGTGATACCACATACACCAAAAATAACGGTGACTTAGAGAATCGTTGGGTAGCAACGATGAAGCTCCGAATGATACCGATCTCAACTTTGGATAAATCCTTGGGAGATCCAAGTGAGTCTCGACCGAAGTACTTTCGCCTAGTCAGGCAAAAGCTGGGCAATCAAGCATAAAGTGATTTGCTGATTCCACCTCATCATCCTCCATACAGCTGCAGCAGGATAAAAAAAATGTAAGGCGCGATAACCTCCGAAGAGATCTAAGGCCGAGCTTCTCTTCCAATTTGCGTCGGGCTCCTCTTGATTTTCCCTACAAATTGGCCGAACGGGACCTACATGTGTTACGCCGACTCCGCACGGCATCTGCAAGGCAGATGAGTTTTCACTGAGAGCTTTGCATTGCAGAAATACACTCGGAGCGCTTGCCAAACACTGCCGAGGGACGACCCCGCTTAGAAAAAGTTTCTTCTAATTGAAAAACCTTATTTCTAAAATTTTGATGTTGCTTTGCCCGGGGTGCGAACCCAGGGTATACGGTTTGATAGGCGGAGCACGCTACCATCACACCACGGTGGCCGCCAGCAGGATAGTTTCCAGTATATTGAGACGTACCGCATGGATACCCCAATGACCATTGATAGGTGAGCCTTAGTGAGCCCGATTATTTCAGCAGACCTCCTGCCATCTATTTTCGGCCAGAAAGATATTGCTACCCTGCAAGACGTGGAGGCCGCCCAAGGTTTGCTGAGCTGACTCGAGGCCCAGCTATGGAGGAGCAATCCACAGGCGGCCAGTGGAAACCCGAAATTTCTAAAGCCATCTTCATCCGGTTCAGTTGTACCGATGCGGGCTAAGAAATCCGCTTGACAGTTACCCGGGATATCACTATGGCCCGGGACCCAGATAATCTTAGTTGTAAAATAATTCGATGCAATCGCAAGCGAGGTCAGGCACTCCCAGACCACCCTCGATCGCACTGTAGTTGAGCTCAAGGCCTTGATAGCCGCTTGGCTATCAGAGTAGATGTTAAATTCCCTAACCGTAATAGCACTGGATAGCATTTCATCCACCGCATCCTTAATCGCAGCACCTTCCTTGGAATACACTGCAGTGATCAGCTAAGTTAAACTTGCGGCTTACATTTAGCTCTTGACAAAAGACCCCCCACCAACCTTTCCGTCCAACTTCGACCCATACGTGAACAATTTAACCGGTCCCATGCCCCAGATAATTCCTCTTCCCCACTCCTCTCTCGGTGGAATGACTGGGTTGAAGGTTGTATAGGGAGCAGTTATCGGCATACAATCTGGCAAGAAGGCTAGAATGTCCGAAATCAGAAAGCCCATAGCCCATATCACGAAGCCTGACCAACGACCTTGCCGCGTCCGCCTTTCCCGCAATATCTATTGGATATATATTCAGCAAGACGTTCAGTGCCAATGTAGGTGTTGTTCTGAGAGCGCCACTGATACCGATCAGCGCCGTCCGCGCACTTACATTCACATTTTGGGGGTGCTCGACGTGTCCACTGCTTTCCACCAGACCAGCACCCCATATAGCAGAATCGGTTTGACCACCATCTCATAAAGCCAGTGTACTACTCCTGGCGAGAGTCCCCATCTCTTTCCGATAGCCCCTCTGCAGCAGAACAAGGCAACCGCGGCCTTCCTTGCCCTATCTTCCACATTGGGTCTCCAGGACAGTTTCTTGTCCAAAACAATCCCCAAATATTCAACCCTATCAGAAAGTACCAACGGCACCCCTCCAATCGAGGGAGTTCTGAAATCGGGCATCTCATATCTCCTTGTAAAAAGAACCAATTCCGTTTTTCCCGGGTTGACCGCCAATCCAAATGATTCAGCCCACCTAGCCACAGTATCCAGGTAGCCCTGCAGAACATCGCGCAAGGTGCGCAGAAATTTGCCTCTGACTAGGATAGCGAGGTCATCTGCATAGACAACCATCCGACAACCATTAGCTTCCAGCTCCACAAGAAGCTCGTTGACTACCACAACCCTGAGCAGAGGAGATAGGACGAACCTCTGTGGTGTGCCCCTGCACACCTTCCTCTTAATCAGAGCTGCTCAATCCCTATACACTAGTAGCACTTTTGTTTTTGTTTTGCCCTGAATCATAAACACAGATTCAAATTCACACTTTGAATATAAAAAAAAACAAGTAAGGAAGGCTAAGTTCGGGTATAACCGAACATTACATACTCAGTTGAGAGCTGTGGCGACAAAATAAGGGAAAATCACCATGTAGTAAAAAGAACCTAGGGTAACCCTGGAATGTGTTTGTATGACATATGTATCAAATGGAACGTATTAAGGAGTATTTTAAGTCGAAGTGGGCCTTAGTTCTATAGGTGGACGTCTTTTCGAGATATCGCCATAAAGATGGACCAGGGCTGACTTTAGAATTTGTGTGTACGATATGGGTATCAAACGAAAGGTGTTAATAAGTATTTTAAAAGGGCGTGGGCCTAAATTCCCATAGGTGGACGCCTTTTCGAGATATCGCCAAAAAGATGGACCAGGGGTGACTCTAGAATGCATTTGTACAATATGGGTATCAAACGAAAGGTGTTAATAAGTATTTTAAAAGGGCGTGGGCCTTAGTTCTATAGGTGCACGCCTTTTCGAGATATCGCCATAAAGGTGGACCAGGGATGACTCCAGAATTTGTTTGTACTAAATGGGTATCAAATGAAAGGTGTCAATGAGCATTTTAAAAGGGAGTGGGCCTTAGTTCTATAGGTGGACGCCTTTTCGGGATATCGTTATAAAGGTGGACCAGGGTTGACTCTAGAATGCGTTTGTACAATATGGGTATCAAACGAAAGGTGTTAATAAGTATTTTAAAAGGGAGTGGGTCTTTTTTCTATGGGTGGACGTCTTTTCGGGATATCGCCATAAACGTGGACTAGGGATGACTCTAGAATGCGTTTGTACAATATGGGCATCAAATGAAAGGTGTTAATGAGTATTTTAAAAGGGCATGGGCCTTAGTTCTAAAGGTGGACGCCTTTTCCAGATATCGCCGTAAACGTGGACCAGGGGTGACTCTAGAATTTGTTTGTACGATATGGGTATCAAATGAAAGGTGTTAATGAGCATTTTAAAAGGGAGTGGGCCTTAGTTCTATAGGTGGACGCCTTTTCGGGATATCGCCATAAACGTGGACCAGGGATGACTCTAGAATGCGTTTGTATAATATGGGCATGAAATGAAAGGTGTTAATGAGTATTTTAAAAGGGCATGGGCCTTAGTTCTAAAGGTGGACGCCTTTTCCCGATATCGCCATAAAGGTGGACCAGGGGTGACTCCAGAATTTGTTTGTACTATATGGGTATCAAATGAAAGGTGTTAATGAGTATTTTAAAAGGGAGTGGGCCTTAGTTCTATAGGTGGACGCCTTTTCGGGATATCGTTATAAAGGTGGACCAGGGTTGACTCTAGAATGTGTTTGTACAATATGGGTATCAAACGAAAGGTGTTAATAAGTATTTTAAAAGGGAGTGGGTCTTTTTTCTATGGGTGGACGCCTTTTCGGGATATCGCCATAAACGTGGACCAGGGGTGACTCTAGAATGCGTTTGTGCAATATGGGCATCAAATGAAAGGTGTTAATGAGTATTTTAAAAGGGCGTGGGCCTTAGTTCTATAGGTGCACGCCTTTTCGAGATATCGCCATAAAGGTGGACCAGGGGTGACTCCAGAATTTGTTTGTACTATATGGGCATCAAATGAAAGGTGTTAATACGCCATTTCAGGCTGAGCTCAGGCCAAGGGGGTCACTGCTGGCGGACAGTGAATGGCCTATTAATTAGGTTAGCTGCGAATATCAAATAAGCAGCCCTCGACCAAAAGGGCGGCTGGTGAGGAGGGTTTGGCTTAAAAGGCCTAAAGCACCCTGAGAACCTCCAGTGGCAGGGCGAGTAGATGCCGCCCTGAATTAAGCATTCACAGCCTAGTACGGGGTTGCTTCGAGGGAATACCTACCCAAGATAGGGAGGCAACTATACGACGTGGGATACACACTCAGGAAGGTAAAGAGGTAAATTATTTGTAAATTTAAGGTGATTGTCGCATTAAGACTGAGCCCAGTAAGGTCTTAATTAAGGTATACTGGAATCAACGACTCGGATATGTTTGTTAAGGGCTGGCGAATGTGGCATTCGGAAATCTCAGTACACGGCTTGACACACCGTCGAAATGACTTTCCGGTTAATGTCCCATTCGTCTCCGTCCCGTTAAAACCTTGGCAGGCCTTGGGGTACGTTCAAAGTCCGTCATCATTAAGTTGGTGGTGCAGGTTCGGTTAAGAACCTCCCGAATAATACTGATCTGGCTCTGAACGCAGTCTTCATGAGGGACTGCGTCAACCTTCACGTGGCCTCCCTGCCTTCACATAGACAACCACGGGGTCTATATAGGTAACTGCACACTCGGGCCAAGATAGCGGCCTCAAGTGGGGACCCAATTAAATAAATGATGAGCAACAATCATACAAAAATAAAAAACCAAACACAGGAGAATGAAATGGCGTTCAATCCATTCGTAGGAAGGAAGCTAGCTCGCTCTCCAGAAGGGCGTGGCCCATCGGCTGGGGGCCTTAACAATTCGTCGCAAGTGGTAACGAAACCCAAAGGAGCTGAGGCCGAAAGCAAGCAAGGAGCGTTGTCGCCGGGTGCTACACCGAAGCTTTGCAAAAAGAACTCCGACAGCAAGGCTCAAACGGGCACACCATTATTAAGTGAGCTAATTAAGCAGGCGTCAGCTGCGTTAAATCAGCAAAACCGCCCTGGAGAAAAAAAGATGACCAAGTGTTGTATAACTGACTGTTGGGGTAAGGCGGAGGTGGCATTTGGCATGCTGGCAAGCCCCTGCTAGCTCGTCGGGAGGGGTGAGTTTTTGCTCACTCGCCTTACCTACAGTTATACCAACAAAAAGAGGGGTTCATGCCTGAAATCTACGAAAGGAAAGCTGGAAGAAAAGGTCTGTCAGTGTCAGGTGGAGTCATCCCTCCCTTTCTGCGTAAAACCTTGACGCAGCCTTGGGCGTTGCACTGACTCCGAAACTTTAGCAACGCCCCCTTAGGCTGACAATTGGCTGTTGTTCGTTATCGTTCCATGTTCCTATCCGGTTCTGTCTGTCTTAGTCGCCCCCACATTCACGCCCCTAATGTACCAGGGCAACACCCACACCAATCAGTTGCTTAACTAGCCGGACATGGCTTTAATCTCTCACCCCATAGAAAGAAACCAAAAAGATGAATAAACAAGGTGAAGAGAGTTTCGTTATAAAACTTCACAAGCTTAGTTTATTTTAGACAATAATATTATATAAAAAAATGAAAAAGAAAAAAAAAACGTGATAAAGGAGGAATAAAAAATCAAGGTCTAATATAACTTAAACACCTAAATTTAAATATACGAATTCAAAAAGGTAATCTACCTTCAGGTAGGTATAACTTCAACAAATCTTAACGCTCTAAAATTTGATAACATCTCTTAAATAACTAAACTAATAGGAAGCCAAATAAAGCAATGATATCAAAAATTCAACAAAAGGAATTCAATGAAATCAAAAATAACTAAAGTGGACTTCGAAGTTTTGATGCAAAAATAAAATTTAAAAAAATAGAACAAAATGCGATCAGCCATAAATTAATGTAACCGAACTTCAATGATGGAAGATTATTACATGTAAGTTCCAAGGGATGGGGAATAAAAAAAGGAAAGAAAAATAAAACGAAAAATAATAAAAATGTGCAAAGATAAAAAAGGGCTAAAGCGCAATGCAATATAAGATCAATTTATAAACTAAAATCCAAAAGTAAAATTTACTCGATTAAAAATAAAAAAAGCAAAAAAAATGTATGATAAATGATAAAACCGTGGTATATCGGACGACCCTCGTGCGCCGATAGCTTCTCTACCGCACTCAGCTTCCAATACTTTCAATATTTATATACGTAGGCAAGTAATTTTTGTTTTGGTAAATATCCCTTATCATCTAGTCAAAGAGGATAGATAATAAGAGGCGTCATATCGCCATTTCAGAAAACCGACTGCGTTTTGTATGAAATTTTCCAATGTACCATTTCATGGGCTCGGCCATTCCTCTTTGTGCCTGTCCGCGAAGATTTGGTAAAATGCAGTGAAGAATTAACTCAGTGAGTGTAAAGTAAATATTGTGTTTTTGTGTTAAAATAGTGTAAATAGTGAATAAAAAAGCCAAATAAATAGTTTAAAAATTTAATATAATTGTGTAAAAAAGGATAAAAAAGTGAAGTGAAATATTGGCTTCAAATCAAGAAATTGTGGAAAAAGTATTGTGTTTGAGCTTAAAGCATAAGTTGAGTGAGAATGTGAAATGTCAGTGTAAATGAAAATGTAAAAAAAAAAACAGGATAAAAAGTGAAGGAATAAAAACACGTAAATATTCTGTGCAAATTAGTAAAAAAGTGATTAAAATTGTGTAAAAAGTTGATGAAATTGTGTAAAAAAGGATAAAAAAGTTAAGTGAAGTGAAATATTGTGATAAAAATAAGATTTCTTGAAAAAAGAAGTTCGTTTGAGCTTAAATGAGTGAAAAGAAGATTGAGTTGTATTGCTCAAAAGGCAAATAAGTGGAAATATAAACAAAAATTTTAGAAAAAATTGTTTCGGAAAATTGTGCAGAAAGTTGAGAAAATTGTGAAAAATGTTGTAAAGTGTTAAGTGAAGTTTGAAATCGATGTATATAATTTCAAAAAGAATTTTTGTGTGATTAAAGAAACTAAAAGGAATTATGCAGGTGTATAAGTTTTTCCAAAATTTATATATGTATTATATATATATTGTATATGTGTTTTTAAAATCTATACAATATTATATAAATGTATATGTATTTGGATTCCAGCAATAAAGTTATTAACCTCTGAATTAATGGAAATTATCGGCAGGAAATTGTGCCAAAATTGGTAAAATTCCAATGAACATTTAATATACAGAAAACTTCGAATTAAGTTGAAGCATATATTTCTGCGCAAATCAAAATCTGTGAAAAAGTTGTGAAAATTGTGAAAATCAAAAAATTAACAAAAAAATTTTTTAAATAAATTTTAAATAATTGAAAAAATTGAACTGTGAAAAAATTGTGAATATTGTGAAAATCAAAAAAAAATTAATAAAATAAATTTTAACAACATTGAACAATGCCTTCATTAAGAAAGTGCTCCGCTCCTGGGTGCTGCAGAAATGCAAGGGCAGATCCAGGATTAACTTTCTTTTCGTTTCCGGCCGATCCCAACCTATTAAGAAAATGGATGGATAATTTAAAAATTTCAAGCCTGAAGAAGAAGGAGAACTTTCTATGTTCCCTTCACTTCAGGCCTGAAGCCGTATGGTCAAACAAAAGGTTGAAGGAGAATGCAGTTCCTACTGCCAACTTAGGTAAGTATTAATTTTTTTTATTTTCGAATTTTTATGTGATACTTTAGATTGTGTAAATTTGTGATACTTTAGATTGTGTAAATTCAGTAAAGGGGTTAATGATGTTTTTGGTACAGCACATCGCGCGCGTAGATTAATGATGGGTGAAGGATTTGAAAAATCTGCTGCCGGCTAAAGAAAGAAATCAAATAATTTACTGAAGCAATAGATAACCCACCTAAACCATTTTTAGCTATTTTGGTTGGTGTTAAAGTAGCACATAAAGTTCTATTGATTTCTAATTTAGTGATAAATTGTCGATAAACTTTCACGAAATTCTTTTACTCAGCCTTCACATTCGCGTCGCTGGCATCAAGACCTTTTCCCTCCTCCTCAATATATGTACATACGTTGATTGCTGGTTATTTTACCCTCTTTTATGGGAACATTGAAGTCAACTCACATTAGCTCACTTTTACCATTTAAATACAAACTTTCAATGCTTAATTTGTTAAACGCCATTTTACCGCCCTTATTACTTTTTCCTTTTTTATCACAAGATAATCTTTCTTGAATATACATAAATAAAACATTTTCTGATCATATTTCAATAGTTTTGGGTGAAATATACGTTGACGCGAGTATTATTTTATATTTATATATTTGTATTTTTATATTTATTTATTCAGTATGACAGAAATTACTTTGGCAGTCTACCTTATATTTGGTATATAATAAGTGAACTACATTCCAAGATTTTTTATGGTTCATTTAAATTTTTTGCATAGAATTCTTTTCATTTCCAAAATTTTTTATTTGTTTTCTGTTTGGGATTTTTTTATTCAACATTTATTACAATATCTTTTTTTTTTTTTGTTGCATATTTTATTTGAAAATAAATTATTAAATTAAATTATTTACACTATTTTCATTTATTTATTTTTTTATTTTTTGTTCAAAAACTTTTTATACTCAGCTGCACTTATTTTATTTATTATATTATTTCAATTTTTTTTATTTATATTTTTTCAAGTTTTTTTTTATTATTTTATCATTTTCATTTTTGTTTATTATTGTATTATTTTAATATTTTAATTAATTTATTTTTTGTGCAAGTTTTTGTTTACTATTTTATTTTTTTTATTTATTATATTACTTACATCTATTTTTTTATTTTGTTGCATTGTATAATTTTTTGTTTTTTATTTAAATATATTATTTTTTATTTGAAATTTTACTTATATTTATTTTTTGTTGTATTTTTTTATTACTTCTAAAAAATTGAAGGATACGACGGTAAACCTGCACACCACTTTGTAGAGGTGCAAAAATTTAAGAGGGTATGCTGCATAACTGGCTGCACTTCTCGAGTTGGAGTGGTTCTCCACGCTTTCCCGAAGGCAGAAGAAGCTAAGAGATCTTGGGTTCTGACATGTAATATGCCCATATCTGCCATGAGTACGAAACATTTATATATTTGCGAGCTAGGCGCAGGCGTCTAGATATCCGATATAAATATGAGGGTCTAGACGATGACCAGGACATTGCACCCGATCCTGAGTACTTCGCTAAACGACAACGGGTGTACATGGAGAGGGAAAAGACGATGATGCATACAATAGAGAAGTTAACGAAGACCATCGACGAAAAGGAAAAGAAGATCCACAAAATTAAGGAAACATCAATAATACACAACGAGGAGCAACAGAGGGCGCAAAAACTTTCGCGCGGACTATAGTCGGCACCAAGGTCAAGCACTAAAAACCCCAGGAAAAAACTTTAGCTCAAAGTATTAACTACCTCTCTACCAAGGCTTACAAGAATATGAAGGATGACTTGGGATTCCGTTTACCAAGTCAAAGTACCCTATTGAGAGAGCGACCAATTCGGTTTGTCCGTCCAGGCATTGATGAACACGTAATAGCGAACTTGGAGGAAATGGTGAAATCAATGCCAGCTACCCATCGCATATGCTCAATCATGTGGGATGAGGTATCCATTAAAAAAGACTTGACATACAACAACACAGTTGATGTCATTGACGATTTTGTGGAGAGAGGGGAGGGCTGTCGTGAAAATCGAGTTGCGGACAAATGCCTCTTCTTCATGGTAAAAGGGATGTGCAGCAACTGGAAATACGTCATGTAAATATGCAGATCCCAGCAGGAGATCAAATAGGGTTGGTGCACTGCGCAGGGGAGTTAAAAGCCGGAACACACTCTGGCTGGTGAAGTATATTATTTGTAGTTTGAGGTATTTTTCAACATATGCTTCGCTCACCGTAATCTCCCTCCCACCCTTTTAGCATGCAGCATGCAGAGCCCAATTGGCGGGTTAATGTGGTCCTTGGCATTCAGGAACTGTGCGAGTAGGTTGCTGACCTTTGGTCGGACCTTATCTCGGGTGCAACCAAGTAGCGGTTGGTAGGTACTAACTTTTAACTTTGGGTAGCATCAGAGCCTAGTATAGGAAAACATTAAAGTCCGTTTTCTCACGGCTAATCATGAAGAAAACGGTTCATATACTTAATACAAAAATAGCCACATAATGCTTTCCAATACAGGTGAAATATAAATATTTAACGTTTAAGCGAGGTATCCAGATCACAAGAAAATACTGAAGAAATTTTCTATTTTCTTTTTTAAGTGTCAATTTCGTAATTCCGCTACAAATTTATATCTAATCCGTTATGCTAAGATGTAAGTTAAATTTTTATTATCGAAATAATAATAAAATTCAAACCATAAAAAACAATCTTTTAATTCAATGGTTACCTATAAGTTTTGTAGTAAGTATACAATTTCTTCAAGATTAGCAAAATGCAACCTAAATTACAAATGCAAACACATTCATATACCTACATATGTACATACACCTAACTAACCTCATATTGAATTCCTTATCAAAAAATATCCAAACTGCAAAATCGTTAACAAAGGCAAAACCAACAAACATTCGCACATACATATATATTTGTACAAATGTCGTTTAATATACCTCTACCGCACTAACCCCTCTGCTAACATGCAACATACATACATACATTCCTTCAACCAACCACTAAAATCTGTATCATTTTTACTTATTTACAAATAAAATAAATTCGTGAGGAAGAAAGAAATGTTGCAACTTAGCTTCTTGCAAAAGTCCAAACAGTTCATTCATAAAGATGCTTCCTCTTGAATGTTGATTAATAAAAATGCTTCTTCTTTACTTCCAAAAACATCATGAATCATGATGAAACTTTGCAACACAGCATTCTTGCAAAATCATCAAAAGTCCAATTTTGTGATTTTTATAATTTCCAACTTGACTTCATATTAGGGGCTTTCACTAAACCGCGCATATGAAGCTACGTTACTTTATTTCAGATATTTATTTAGAAATATGCAAGCAAGGTTTAGCTGAGATCTTCACTTTACCAAGTGAATGCAATGTATGGTTTAGGTGCGGTGTTACTACACAAAGCTTTTCAAATGTAAAATGAAGGAAAAAGGTAAAGTATTTTAATATAGAACAAAGTTATCTTTAAAAATCAAAGATTTTTGTAAAGCAATAATGATTAAACGGTCATACGGCTGTGTGGAAGTAAGTATTTCGAAAAAAAAGTGTATCACACAAAGAAGCATAGCTATCGCATAGCAAACATGTATAAAAAATAATGAATAAATTCCCCCTATTATGCGAATAAATTTAAATAAACTTTTTTAAATATTTATCTAAAGTGCATAATTTCGCGGGTTCACCGCTTCATATTTTTCATCTTTTAGATGGATAGGCTTATTTTATTCTTGCCATGATTTTATGCGGCAATGTTGCTGTTGCAGCTGAAGAGTTTCTAGTTTGCCCTCTTATCGTCGATGTCAAAATTGGCATTTGTTGCTATTTTTTCGCTTAAAGAGCATATTTGCGCTAATTTTATAATATAATATACAAAAGAAGGTTGCGGACAGTCCGTCCAGAATATTATGGATGACGTAAATAGCCTTAAGCTGGAGTCATTGGTGCCGTATGTCGTATCGCTGTATCCGTATCCCTAACGTAATCAGCTGTTTATCGTTACGACGGTAAACCAAAACCAAATTGGTTGGCTACGATACGGTTACGACTTTAGCGGCACCAATAATCGATTGCATTGATTCTCATAAGGTTGGTCGAATCAGCTGTTAAAAGGTTACCGATACGGTTACCGATAAAGCACCAATGTCTCCAGCTTTATTGATGAAAACAGCTAGTTTAGTTAATTCTAGCAATTTTTTAATTCCCTTTTTTGTGTCCCGTTTTCTGAAAGCTGTAAGCGGCAACACTTTTGACAGCCGACAACTTTGCCAGCCCTTCGTATTCGATTGTATTCGCCATTCGTATACGTAAATTTGTATTTATAAATAGATATATGTTTTCGTACATACATATGTATATGTTCAATGGCAGCTGACACATGTACATATATTTAAATGCAGCCATGCAACCACCCCCAATCCCAATGAAAACGCTTAATTCGTATTGTTTGCGAATAAAATAATTACATTTTTATTTATTATAAGTACATACATATATATGTACTTTATGCAATGTATGTAAATTTTAGTGGCCAATAATATGGTTTGCCGTCGGCAAAACGCAAATCTTGTAGATCTCCGCCTGATTAATGAAATTGATTGAAATTTTTGAAATGTTCTTTTATTTTAAGTATTATAATTTGATAGATCAGAACTATTTTCAATTGACAATATTTTTATATCTATCAAAACTAAATATCAAAGAAAAGTATATTAAAATATTTGACATAAATTATAAACATATTAAGGTATTTGAAAGTTGATATATGTACAAGTGTATATTGTTGTATACAAATTATATAATTTATTATACATTTGTTGCATAAATATCGTGCATGCTATGTTGCATGAAATTACATTTTCAAACCATGTAAATTTTGGTTGCCATTATTAAGATTTGCTGTCGGCAAAACGCAACACCTCCCCCTGATTAATTAAATTGTAATATGGTATAATTTATTTATTTAAATTAAAATTTTCAATATTGCATAAATATTGAACATAAATTGTGCATAAATATTCTAGGCATTTGTACAAAAGTTAACAAAACTTCAAAAAGCTCAAATGCATAAAATAACTCAATGTCTCAGTGTCACTCATTTTGACTTATTCTCTACTTAATTTTCGTCAGGCGAAACAAAAAATATGAGACAAGAAATTACGAAAAATAGGAATGGCCGAGCCCAAGAAGTAGGTACATTGGCAAATTGCAATTCTGCCCGACATTGTTAGCTGGTGTCTCTTATTATTTATCCTCTTTGTCTAAATGCTGGAAGTTGTTCCAATGCCCACTAGAAGGTGGGAGAGCTAACCAAAACTCGGTTGGAAGTTATTCGGACGCGCGGGTGCCGTCCGAATCAAAGGAAAATAATGTGCCCTAAATTATAAGAAAAAATGACTGTCTTGTGGCAAAAAAAAAAAAAAAATAAAGAAATCAATGGGGCCAATAAAGTGAAAACTAATAATTTTGGGCTTCATTCTCTATTACGAAACGAACGTTCGTTTCGCCTCAGAGAAGAATCGCTAGTGTATTTGCACTATGTTAAACGATGGCAACATATATTTTGCCAATTGGTTTCGCCTTCTTGTTTGACATAAAGTTAGAAACGTAAAGGCCGAACGAAAATAATCGCGAATACCATTGCTAGACGAAATCGTTTAGAGGCGAGTCGTTCGTCTGAGCTATCGTTCGCAATACAGAATGAAGCCCCTAAGTTCAACAAAAATGAAATGGAAATAAAAACAAGAAAAACGCGAAATAAGAAGATGAAGATAAAAGTGTTTAACCTTTTGCTGGGGAGGAAAACGAAGAGTGATGCAACGGAAAGGGGGGAGGTGATCAAGGGAAAAGATGAAAGGCAAAGGGAGGTGGAAAGAGGAATACAAAAGGCGTGACAAGAATACAGCTACAATAAAATTTAATGTTTAAAACGAAACAACCCGAATTTAGGAAACAGAAAAAATTTCTATTAAGAAAAAAAGGGAATCGGGTGCGACATAAAGAGGGACAAAAAAAAACTTACTTTGAGGTAAGATAACAAGAAGTGTTTACAAAAAAATTGTCTTTCTCAATTTTCATAAAAACAAATCTATTGAATAAAAAAATTAGTTAAATGAAGCTGAAGAAAACATACAAATAACTATGCCAAAAAAATCCGAACAAAAAGCAAAAGCACGAAAATCGAGTTTGGGAATATTATAGAAAGAAAAAGGAGCTAAGCACAAAAAAAGCAAAAAAAAAAAAAAAAAAAATGGGAAGATTCCAACGAAAGGAAAGAAAGGGCAAAGATCATCAAAATCGCGATGTAGATAATAAAACAAAGGAGCAAGAAAAAAATAATTGGAAAAATATGAGGAATTGAAAATAACTAAGGAAAAGGAGAAACTAATTTAATGAAAAGGGCGATGACTTAGTCTAAAATTAATGTTAGGGCAGATCGAAATTTAAAACGAGTAAGAAAATAACTAAAATTAAGGAGTACTACGAAGAAACAAAAAAACTGATTATTGAGATAAAAAAAAAAAAAAAAAAAAAATGGCAAAGAAAATTTAACTATCGAAGCAAGGAAAAAGAAATGGCTAAAATTATTTAATTCAAATAAAAGGTAAAGATTGTAAGCAGCAGCGATGACTCCTTTCTTCTATCTCTTCTCGTTCTTCTCGGCTAGTTCTGGTGACTATTTATGTATGATGATATGTGATGGTTGCTGTGGCAGGAGCGTTCAGAGGCACTCTGGCTGACTTTGTACGTGGAGCCTAGCACCGAAGATTATGCTCCCCCTTTACTCCTCGTTGGTTTGCTACCCCCAAATATCTGAGTATATGCAGTGTGCAAATTTATGTAGTGGCATTTTTAAGGCCTTTGCGGTATGTCTGGCGGTTTCCTAAAGGGGTGGTAATACAAAAACTCTTAGAGCCTAGAAACAATAGATAGCAGACTGGGGTGCAGGTGAATGAACTTTTTAACTGAGGCATATCGAAATTGAACAAGTTTTGTAGAATCAGATTCAGCTTTCAAACCCAATTCACAGAAATGAAATTTCCTTGATCAAACAAAAAAATCAAATTAAAAAATCAAATTTCAAAGTAAAGTTTAAAATTTCAAAGTCACTTTCATCCGTGCTTGATCTTGCGATTTTACTTTAATTTTGCGCACACCGTATGCATCAAAATCACCCCTCTTTTTTTTTCTTCATATTTTTGCCTTACTTCACTTTAACCCTTTTGCCTTAGACACTTTCACCTGCTACCCTGGGATTTTTGGGGCCTAGAAAAACTCACCTAGAAAGCAGCAGTTCTGGGTACTGTACTCTAGTTCCTTCGGCGACCGGTATTTCTTAAGGACCGTTACTGCGGTTCACCAAAAATATATATACTTATGTACATTATATGAAAACTGTTTTTTAAAACCTTTCAATGCTTTCTACATAAACGGGTAAAGATGTCCGCACTCACTTGGCTCAACTTTTGATTTGGATCATTGCCTCGCTTCGTTTGGAGGTCATACCCCACAAGCAAGCAAATGTTCCCTTTTTGCCATTCTCACTCAAAGACGAAGGACACTCATACATCCATCCGATTAGGCGGGACACGACAGATACACGCTTTCACGACACTAATTTCACCCACACTAACAGATACATATTCATACATCTAATTCACGTCACTAACACACATAAGGGTAACTCCGTTGCTGTTGACGCACAGATACAGCGGTGTTCGGACGTTTGCAATGTTGCATTGACCCACAGGCTGCCGCCACAGGCTCGGATGCCGCCGATGTTGCATGCAACATGGAGCGTGTCCGTAAAAATATTCAAAGCGCAGTCTGTACTATTTTAGTTTGGTGTGCCTAACGTGTGGCTTCGACTCACGACCCAAAGCCGGGCTATATCCTTACCTATTCAATATTTCGTTAAGCTAACGCTTATTTATTTAATGGGCAGTACTCAGAATTATTTTGTCTGATGTCTACTAAAATCTATATCACAGTTTACTATCTAAAGGACTAGAATAGCATGCAGGTTAAACTTAAAGCTATATCACAAGTAAGTATTTAAGCCTAAATCACAGGTGAGAACCTCTATCTATATCACAGTTTTGCAGGTTAATAAAAAGGGTGTCAATAAATAAATACGTAAATAAATTAGTCAATAGATAGGCAAATAAATGAATAAATAATTACAAAAAAAAAAATTATTAAATGATTAATAAATAATAATATAATACAAAATATATATAAATACAAATATAATTACAGGGGTAAAACTAAAGGGTATAAATAATTGTCAACATGTTTATGCACCGTCAAGACTACAACATAAAACATGCAACACTTCTACACAAACCACATGCAACACAGATTTAAGCAACAAAAATTTCTTTAGCGTGGTATACGCCGATTCTCTTGCCACCGGTATCGCCGAGTTCTTACATTGAATTTCCAATAGCTTTCAGGACTACACACTTAACTTGCTTTGGGGCAAGTTTAGCGTTGTAGTTTTCAATCTTCGAACTCTGCTTGAAATTTCGGCGGTATACCACTTGTCCGGTTTGGAATTTCACATCTTTGCAACGGGTATTATAAAACTTTTTACCTTGCTCATGTGATAGTTTCAGCTCCTTCATTATAGATTCCCTAATGCTTTGTATCATATCTGCTCTAGCATTTATCTCTAAATCCACGTCTTTAACTGCCCCCAATTTGCGGCATATTTCATATGCTGCCCCATGTTGCATCATGGGCATGCCAAACGTGGCATAGTATGGGGAGCAGTTAATGGAAGAGTGTATCGCACTGCGAAGGGCAAAAGCCGCATCGCTGATACACCTATCCCAGTTCTTTTGATTATCCTTGATGAAGGACCGCACTATTTGGAGCACAGAGCGGTTAACCCTCTTCGCTGCATTCCCTTGAGGGGAATAAAAAGCAGTTCTTATATGTTTAACTCCATACTTATCTAAAAATTTAGCAAACATGTCGGAGACAAATTGTTTCCCATTATCGGAATGAACGTATTCCGGGACCCCAAAAATGTGAAATACTTCTTTTTCCAAATATTTACAAACATCTAAAGACGTGGCTTTACGCATTGGTTTTAAAAAGACGAACTTTGAAAAATGATCAAGACACACAAACACATAGACATTACCATCACTAGTAGGTGGGTATGGACCCATAAAGTCAATAAACAAACGTTGGAAAGGTCTTTCGGTTACGTGTTGCTTTCCCATGGGCGGTTTATGAAAAACGTTTTGAGTTTTATTTCCCTTGCATACTTCACACTCTTTTAGGGAGGTTTGTACATCGGTTACCATACCAGGCCAATAGTGCGTTTCGCGTATTCGGGCTAAGGTTTTGTGGATGCCCCCCTGTCCGGCCGAAGGTGAGCTGTGGGAGGATTCCACTAACCCTGCGTGCAACTCCGACGGTACCCAGAGTTTCCAGGCTTGGTCCTGCTGAAGATCGTCTCCCCGGTAAAACTGAGTCTGTTTATATACGTAACCGTCCGACACGCATAGTTCTGGAAGTTTGTCCTGGTTTTCTGTCACGGTTTTTCTAAGTTCGTCATACCCTTCAGTTCTAAAGTAGTCCGAGTCCAAGGCAACGTCCATTAGTCTGTCTGATAGCTGCATTTCCTCCATGTGCGCTCGCGATAGCGTATCGGGTACCACATTGAGTGCTCCTTTTCTGTGCTCGATTTGAAAGTCGTACGCCTGAAGTTTTAAACTCCACCGCGCGAGTCTTCCTGACAGGTCCTTTTGGTTCATTAACCATTTAACACTCGCGTGGTCGGTTATGATGGTGAAGGGTAAACCTTCGACGTATGGCCTAAATCTTTTCACACTTATCACCGCCGCGTAGCACTCAAGCTCGGTGATACTATAATTACGCTGCGCTTTGTTTAGTTTGGCGGAGATGTACGCTATGGGTCGTTCGTTGTTCTCGTCGTCTAACTGAAAGAGTACCCCGCCCACTCCGTCTGTCGAAGCATCGCACTGAATGTAAAAGCGTCTGTCGAAGTCAGGGTGTACCAGTACGGGAGCGGAAATCAAGCTCTCTTTTAGTCGCTCAAAGGACTTTCTTGCTTCTTCGTCATCGTAACCTTTTGATTTTTTCTTTTGTGAGACAGTCGTGCAGCGGCGCTGCAATGGTTGCGTAGTCTTGGATAAAACGGCGGTACCAGCCTGATATCCCTAGGAACCGTCGGAGCTGTTTTGGCGTTTTTGGTTCGGGGAAATCCCTCACCGCCGCAACTTTGTTTGCATCGGTTCGGATGCATCCATCGCCCACTACATAACCTAGGTACCTAACTTCCCTGAAACAAAACTTGCTTTTCTCGACATTTATGGTAAGGTTGGCTTCACGTAAACACTTAGGGACCTTTTCCAACAAACGTAAATTAGACGAAAAATCTACAGAACAAACTAACAAATCGTCTAAATACACAAAAACACAATCACGTAAAGAAGCGGGTATAACCTTGTCTATTAGTCTACACATTCTTTGTGCTGCATTACACAGTCCAAACGGCATGACTGTGTACTGGTAAAGGGGACGCCCTCGTACTATAAATGCAGTCTTCTCTGGAGACTTCTTCTCCAATGGTATTTGCCAAAAGGCATCTTTTAGGTCGATGGCCGAAATGAACCTGGTATTTTGGAGTCGGTTGAGAATCCCATCAATGTTCGGAAGGGGATAAGCGTCCTTTATAGTTCGCTCATTCACCTTCCTCGCATCGAGACAGAGACGCTTCTTTTCACCCTTTATCACCAGCGATACGGGAGAGCTCCAACTGCTATTACTCTCCTCAATTACCCCTAGAGCCAGCATGTGGTCTAGCTCTGGAAAAACAAGTTTTTGTATGGCTGGTGATATCGGATAGTGCCTCTGTTTCACGGGGAGATTCTCATCCGAGACCTCGATCACGTGTTCCTCCAAGTTGGTTTTTCCCAACCCCAATACAGCAAAGGATGGGAACTGCGTCTTGACCCTTTCTAAGGCAATATTTTGCTCTTTCATGAGGACATTTTGCACGGCATCAAACGACAAATCGCCCTCAGCGGGTACCAATTCCGCAACGGCAGTGCGGGTTGAACGCACCATCTTTCCTCGATTAACAACATCCAGGTCGAAAGCCTGCCAAAAGTTCACCCCTAAATAAACTTCCTGTTGGAGGCCTGGCACGATTAGGAATTCCAAATTCTTAACTTCTCCTTCCCATAAGACAGACAGAGTGGTAGCACCTACTACCGGGGTTTCACCGCCGTTTGCTGTACGAATATTTTGATTAACTAACTTAATGATGCTATCCTCTCTGCCTTCTATCAAATTTTCAAAATTTTTTCCTAAACAATTCGCGCCAGCCCCCGAATCTAACAAAGCTAGGACATCCTTGCCTCCAATCTTAGTTTTCGCAAAGAAGCGATTATCTCCCTTGAGGGTTACGATAGTTGACACAATCTTATGGTGGATTCTTTTCATTATTTTCCGCTTTTCGTGCATCTTCTTAATTTTATTGTTTATAGAAATTTCTTCAAAAAAAAGTACGATACCTAGCTTCCTCATAATCCATTTTCCTCTGGTGTAGACTTTTTGGTTCGGCTTTCTTCCCTCCTGCTGTATTTTCACTATCCTTCACCCCGCTTTCCCTCTTTAGAATTTTGACGCTGGGTTGGTCTCCGGGTAGTCTGTCTCCTAGCGCGAGCTCCCGGCAATCTCCGCCAGTTGGGAGTTTCCCTTCTTAAACACACAAAAAGACGTATCCTTACCACACGCAAAACAGATCATATTATGGAACGGGGACTTACAATAGTTTTCTTTCTTTAGCTCGGACGGATTCTTTACAAAAAAGTCGACAGGCATACCACACGCATAACACAACATTAAATGGTAAGGGGACGCACAAAAGGCATTGGTGGTGGGATTAGGGCTGAACGTTGCCTCCGGCTGTGCCGAATTTCCTTGGATTGTTGTAGTCGTTGGTTGCTGGAATGGCGTTCTACGCTGGACATTATTGTTCGTGATCGCGTCTACGGTTGTCTGCTTTACTTCCTCATCCGCAGGTGCCGCTTCGGGATATACCAACTCACTAACGGCTTTGGCCCTACTTTTATTTTCTTTTATGAGCCGTTCCGCTCGCCTACACTCAGCCTTTAACCCAGCCAGCGTGTCGATTTTCGACGCAAACGTTAAATTTGCCAAGTAGAGCCTCAGGTTCCCCCTAATTATCCCAGCAGCTTCTTCTCTGGGATACTTTTCCGGAGCCGGAACGTCAAATTATGGACCTCACCGTAGAAGTCGTCGAACCCTTCCAGTGGCTGTTGTTTGCGTTCCATTATCTCGCGGATTATCTCATAATCGGACTCTGCTGTCTTGAAGTGGGCTAGCAGCTCCGCCCTTAGCTCGGAGTACCCATCCGAGTGGTCCTCTAAACCTGCCAGTACAACATCAAGGCAGAGCCCGTTACGAGACAGTGGAAGTCGGTGAAGAGTTGAAAGTGTGAAATATTATGTTGCTGTCGCAACTTCTCAATTCTAAACAGAAAGCTCTCCACCGTTATTCCTTTACTCGCACCGTCAAACTTCACGTGCCACTTGTCCAGGTCCAACTTCTTCCTTTTCGGAGGGTCCTGGGTGTTGCTCGATGAACCTGAACCCCCAACGTAGCATTTCAATCGACACGCTGGTTGGCTGCTTCTTCCCTACCATTCCTCTCTGGAGTCGATGACTGACCAGGCCGGCTACCTATCCCTTGCGCCGAGGTTTCCATCACAGCGACTTGGTTACTGAGGTTTGCAATGTTGTCGCGGATATTGCGGACCTCGTCCATATACTTCACCATCACCTCATTTTGTTGCGCCATCATTGCCATCATATGGCTCAGCTGGTTTATGTTGATGGCCGTTGAAGTTGGTCTGCCTTGCCGCTATTCCGCCACATCAGCACCCTGGTCTTTTCATGGCTCCTTGCGTCTAGGGATAGTCCCGGGTCCTGATCCGCCAACTACTCCACCAGCTGCTCCCTCCTGCTCCGTGTTGGACATATTGAAAAGTTCGTCGATTTTCTTTGAAAAACTACCTTCCCCCCGTGAAAACGTGTCGGTTACTCTAAAACTAGACGGACGGACTGATTGGACTATCTGTTCCCCCGATGACCTAAAAACCTGCGAAGCGCACCTGTTAATTAGGTCCGTTGGTAAGCACTCGGAATGAGGTATGCCCGTATCGATTTGGGTAAAAATGGATCCGATGACCTCGTTCCGCAACGCCCTGGTGATACTTCGAGTCACTATTCGATCCGTGTTCAACCCCAATCCACCAACAACTTCTTCCTGTGCGTCCCCCTCTTCCATACAAGGAACTTTCTCCACTATTACGAGGTCCGACTCCCCAAACGATGTGGGGACCGACAGAGGGAATAGTGTTAAGGGTCACAGACAGACGGGTAGATGAAAGGGTTTCGACCAACAATCCCAATCAAAAAGAAAAACAATGCCAAGGCACAAAGGGCTATTCCAAAATTGGGGCTTAAAAATAAAAAGATGTCAACTGTGTAACACTAGAACAACTTAACCTGCTAAATATAGGGGAATTCCAACAAACCTTTCAAAAATTTCAAAATATGGTTACTTTGTAACAAAAGAGAGGTCTATAAAAAAGTATGTAAAACGAATTTTAACAAAATGCTTATCTGTCGTACTGAATTCAACTCAACAGTTTAAGCCCGAAGTCAAATTTAAAACAGGGCAAAAAAAAATCTAAAGATCGAATTATAAAATTATTACCGAACCGTCAAAAAAATGTAAGAGGAAAATTCCACTTAAAGTAAAATATTAAAGTAAGATTTAATAAGTTTAAAAATCCAACCAGGGTTAAGCTTAACTTCAACCGGGTAACCACCGACTTCAAACATTTTCAGACTGTAGTTTTAAAGCAAAAAAATAAGATTTGCAAAGGTATTACAAATCAAATAAAAACCTCAAAGATTAAGCTTAACAAGACAAAATTGATATAATAATTTAAAATACAAAAAAATTAAAAAGGAAATGCACGTGTGGTAAAAATAAACGTGTAGTATATAAAAATGGTAATCCTTTTATATGTATGTATGATTTTTATTTAAAAAAATTAAACTTAATTGTTTTTGTTTTGCTTTGTTGTTGCTTAAATGTTTGGTTATAGAAGTAATTATATATGTTATTGGTGTGTGTTGGTGTTGCACCTCGGCGAGGTCCTAGTCTCCCAAATACGTCTGTTTATTCCAGGCATGCTTAACCAACGAACCGATATCATTTCGTTACGATAATTAACGTTAATAAACAAAACAAAGTCATTTCGTTTCGTTTATTAACGTTAAGAACGTCAAATTAACGAGATGATTTTGTTTCGTTTTCTGCCATATCAAAACGAAATCAAATCGTTTATGTTGATTATTAATTTCAAACTATGCTGGCAAAGCTGATTGATGGCGGAGTCATTAAAGGTGAAAGCATTAGCCAAGCTGATTGCAACTTTTCTCACGAATTTTGACAGTACGAACATTTCTCAGAGTATTTTTGACATTACCACCAACGAATTACAGAAACAAATTACATGGAGTTTGTGTGTATGTCCTCTCGCTGTTACCACCTTACGGCTTCACCATGGCTATAGCATTGCCAGCACAATTCAAACATAAAGTATCACGTTTTTGTTAACGTTTTTAACGTTAACGAAAACTTTTCGCTTCGGTTAAAAACGAGATACAATTTATCTTGATAATTTCTTTATCGATAATATTTCGAAGTGTTTCAACGGAAACGGTGGAAATTTTTTGATAAACGATTAGCTTAACGTTAAGGTGCATCCCTGGTTTATTCAGTGTGGCACTACAAGCCTACAAGCTCGGGCCTCAAGCTTGGTTGCCACACTGCTTCAAATCGCCTTCGTGTAGGCTGACTGCAAACCTCACGTGCACACAGTGCTGGACTACGTACACGGTAGCTTAAACAGTCACCTACTCGGTACAACCTCTACTTGTCAAAATACTAGCCTTACCGCCGAATACCACTTATGCAATCGTTGCAGCTTACAAAAGGAACTTCTACGGCAAGACGAGAATCCCCCCTTGTGTTTGTTGTAGTGGCACATATCGCGTCGGACGGTGACTTTGTACGTGGAGCTTAGAACCGAAGATTATGCTCCCCCTTTACTCCTCGTTGGTTTGCTACCCCAAAATATCTGAGTATATAGTCAAGTATCATAAGTAAAACATGCCTCTTCGATGTCAACTCAAGAACTGAAACTTTATTTTTCAACCGTTACATTCGAACTTAGCGCTAATCTTCTTTTCTTTTTATTTATTTAATTTGATCTCTTACTTTATGACAATGTATGTAACTTAACATATGTAGGTTATAATGTATGTAACATAACATTGCTTACGCCTAACATAGTATAACCTATAACTACATATATGTATCACTCCTCCACCGCCAGAGTAGGCAGTCCCTGCTGAAACGAAATATATATGTGTATTTTCATAAAAAATCATGTGTTTTCAAATATGTTTTTCCTTTTCACTTGCGTTTTACATATTTTCTAAAAATGTCTTATCTTTAGATACTAAATGGTTTCCTTCTTGAACATAGTTCGTAACTTTTTTGTATTTTGGCCTAGATTTACTTACACGATTATTATAATAATTTCATTAGCAAAATTTTCAGAAGAGACTTTTTTCAATTTTCTGTTTAAATTTTCAACTTTTTTAGTCTTATCGGCATGTATTAATTTAGACAGGTTTGATAGCTCTTCTTTTGAAATTAAGTTATTAATAAGATCAATAGGACGATTTTTGGTAGTTGAGTGAATTGTGTTATTATATGATACTATTGCTTTAAAAACTTTTTCGGAAATATCATCTTTGTTTTCCTTATCAGCATTAAACACTCTAATGTGTTCATTAAGGGTACCATGGAATCTCTCTACATCTGAATTACCTGTCTTCAAGTAAGCAGTTGTAGTATGCATGGCAATATTTTGCTCTTTCAAAAAATCTCGAATGGCAATTGTATCAAGCTCGTTATCTACTACAAGTAATTTTGGCTTTCCTAAATATTGAATTCTTTCTCTTAAAGCTTTGATTAAAGAAATCCAGGTCCTGTCCTCTAAATAATGAGCTGTGGCGTATTTTGTAAGCTTATCAATACTTGTTAGATACATCACCCCGCGCTGGGGAAACCATATATCTACATGAACAATTTCATTATGTGTTTCTGGAGTAGGAGTTATATTTATACTATGCTTTATTGGAGGTCTATCGTATTTAGCTAATTTACAAATTTCACAATTATTAATATATTTCTGAACTTCCTTCTGAAGTTTAGGAAAATAGTAATACCTTTTTAGTTCAGAAAATATTTCGGTTATGCCTCGATGATTGTTTTTTAAATGTTCTTTCTCTATTATTTGTAAAAGCTTTTGCTTATCAGTGACATCTACCATTAAGTTAGATTTAAGTACTTTAAAATTTTTATTTTTCGCGAAATAATTTACAAATCTATGTTGGAATTCTTTAAATAATTCAATTTGTGGGCAATAAACAACTGATATTCCTTTAGTTGGAAGTTTTTCCCTCATAAAATTTAAAATATTATTTATCTCTTTTATTTTTAAGGTATGTCGAATTCTAAAAATTATTTCGGTTTTACATGAATTTTTATCAGAAGGATAGATTATCAATTGCGTTTTAAAAATGTTAACAGGCTGTTCGGTTATTTTAATGTAATCTGTATCATCGCTTTCAGCGCTATGTACAGTGTATAAATCTTCATCAAATATCTCGTTATGATTTATTTCCATTTCATTCTCTGAATTTACGAGTTTTAGCCTACTTAAACCATCTGCGATAACATTTTCCTTACCTTTTATATAGCTGATATCAAAATCGAATTCGTTAAGCTTTATCTTCCATCTCTGTAATTTGGAATTAGGTTCCTTTATATTATTCAGTCATACTAATGGACGGTGATCCGTCTTGATTGAGAATCTTCGACCGAAAAGATATGGACGGAAATATTTTGTGGCCCACACTATCGCGAGTAATTCTTTTTCAATCGTACTATAATTTTTCCCATGTCCATTTGAGGTACGACTGGCAAAAGAAACCACTCTATCTCCTTGCATTAGTGCTGCTCCTAAAGCAAAATTGCTTGCATCGGTAACCAGCGTAAATGGTTTACTAAAGTCTGTGTGGATAAGTATAGGATAATTTTTTATTAACGTTTGTAATATTTCAAAAGCAGCTTTGAAATCTTTATCATTAGCTTTAATCTTTGCGCCTTGTTTTAAATATTTTATTAAATGATATGCTATTTTCGAATAGTCTTTAATGAACCGCCTGTAATAGCCCGTTATTCCCAAAAAAGATTTTATATCTTTCTGCGTCCTTGGTAACTCTATTTTATCAATCGCTTTTACTTTTTCCGGATTTGGTTTGATGCCAGAAGGGGTCACTACGTGGCCTAAAAACTCGGTTTCCCTTTTTAGAAAATGACACTTATCTAATTGTACTTTTAAATTTGCTTCAGTTAAACGTTTCAAAATTTTACCAATGGCTTCCAAGTGCTCCTCTATACTTGTTGAAAAATTAGTACATCATCTAAATAAACTAAACACATTAATCCTATATATTCCTTCAAAACATTGTTTATCATACGTTGAAATGAAGCCGGTGAATTACGAAGGCCAAATGGCATGCGTAAAAATTCATAATGGCCATTAGCCGTTGAAAATACTGTCTTCGGAATATCATCGGGGTGCATTTCAACTTGATGAAAACCCTTGGCCAAATCTAGGGTCGTAAAATATTGGCTTCTTCCTAATTTATCAAATATGTCGTCCATATTTGGAATAGGAAACCTATCTTCAATCGTAATGTCATTCAACTTCCGGTAGTCTATTACAATGCGCCACGTTTGTTTATTGTTAGCGTCTAATTTTTTTGGAACTACCCATATTGGATTATTGTATGGACTATTTGAATTTCTTATTATACCCTGCTTTAGCATTTCTGCAATTTGTTTATTAACTTCATCTTTATGTACCTCTGGATATCTGTATAAACGAGAATAAACCGGTACGTCGTGCTTCGTTCTTATTCTATGCTTTATTTCATTTGTGAATGTTAAATTATCATTTTTATCGTAAAACACATTTTTATATTTATTTAGTAATTTTATTAATTTTTCTTTTTCAAACAGCTGTAAGTGATCGGTTTTAATTAAACTTAAAATATTGTAGTTTTTAATTTCGCAGTTAAAATATTTAATGTTACTATCTTTATACGATGCTTCATTATAAATTTCTTCCTCTTCAGATAAAATTAAAGTTATTACAGCATTTTTGGTAATTAATTGCCTGTTTGGAAAATCGATTACGCAGCCTAAATCTTTCAAAATATTGTTACCAACTAGTCCATCAAATTTTTTATTGAAATTACATTCTAAAAACTCGCAATAGTAACCTCTCAAATTAAATTCGTTAAATATTGGGAATTTACAAAGTTTCGTTAAAAGAGTTTCTCTACCTAGAGCTTTGGCTATTACGTTAACATCTTGTTTCCATTTAGGGTGACAAATGTTAGTATTAATTAGACTGAACTCAGCACCCGTATCAATAACAAATTTAAATTTTTTTGAGGGGTTATCTATTATTATATAGGGTAGTTTTGCTCGACTGCATTTGGAAAATTTACACTCGAGCTGCCAATCTCCATAGGTTCGACCTGAGAAGTTGATCTATTGAAGGCCTGCACTTGTCTTGATCCATAAGGAATAGTTTGATTGCAACTTCGATCGTTGGCATTATGGAGAAATTTCTGTTATCATATTGTACGAAATTTGACTGCCTAGTTCTGTTTGAATTATTTGAATTATGCAAATTATTTGGATTAGAACGAAAAGGATTGGCTTGCAATTGTTGTTGGAGATTATTGTTCACTCTTAAACTATTACATGAATCAAAATTCCCACAGAGATTATCATTTTGATATTGATACATACGCTCGCAATTGTTTTTTTCGCTTTTAATAAATGGTTTAATATTTCTTTGGTCGTTACTAAAATTTGTTTTTACATTGTTAAAACTACCATTTCGTGGTGGTCCAAATTGACTGTAGTTTTGATGCCTGGCATCAAGTATTATTTTGTACACATTTATTTTTTATGTAACCGAAAATTACATTCTTATCATTATTATTCAAATCATTGTATAGCGGTACAATATTGTAACGAATTTACTTGCAAATCCTCTTATTTGCAATCCTCTGCTAAGTTCGAATCACTAAACTGTTGAATAAATAACTCCAATTTGTAGTAATGCAAAATGGCCTTTATTAAAGTACTTCACAATAACACTCCAACTGTACAACGAATAGCTTAATAACCAAACTGATAGCTTAAAGGAAACTGACTTTCAAAATAATAGTGCTATTGCTCGCTAGATATCGTCTTACTCGTAACTGCTTGACAATTCAAATCAAACTGAATTACTTCTTACTCGCTGGCGCCGCTTTTATAGTTTACGCTGCATACTTCTAGGCTCTTCGATTTCCAGAAGTTACTAGTTGTTTCGGCTACAAAATTGCCAGCCACAACTACGTGCACAAATTATTGCTCTCTCTTGTGACAACTCAGATAAGGTATATGCATGTGTTTGTAGTTTACAGTCTCCCGCACACACATAAGCGTATAAGTAAATTCATCGGTGTGTGACATCTCATCTCTCGCTGCCTTGTATGTAAATGTTGCTCGTCGGAATGTGTACATATGTGTAGACGCAATTATTTATTCGTTTATGTAGATACATAATGATTGAATTATTGATGTGCATTCACGTCACTGCTTAGATCGCCTTAGAGCTGGCAGCACTCCTTAGTTTTGCTAATATTCGTAACACTGCCCTCCACCTAAGTCTGATCGTCCCGATCAGACAAATCTCTTGATCTAAACGCTGCTAGCATCGCCAAATGTACCACTCTTCTACTCCGTGGTTTCTCAATGCTTTGTATGCGGTAGATGGTATCACTGAGCTTCTTCACAATCTTGTACGGGCCTTCCCAACTGCACCGAAATTTGGATGGAACAACTTTCCGCCGGTGAGGGTTGTATAACAGTACCAAATCTCCCGCCAAGAAACTTTTCGAATTATTGTTCTCATGGTACCTGTGTTTCATCGTACCACTCAATACCCTGGTTCGTTCCTTTACACTCTGTTGTTTGGCCGATGAACTACTTCGTAGAGCTTGCGCTGGACGGATTTGCTTTGCATAATCAGTATCGTTCCCACGTTTCCCCACAGTAGTGCGCTCTGGATTGAAACTACCCTCGCATTCCTTCTCGAAAATTCGTTGCTTCATTTTCCTGCGTCTTTTAGGTTTTGTCAATGCCAGTGTTTCTCTCGCAGGTACTTTTGATTTTGATTTATTTGGCCCATTCGATCTATCAACCTTTGCCTTCGACTTTCGTGGTCTTTGTCGAGTCTTTTCCACCAGTACCCGATTACTGCTGAACCCTTTTTCCAAACTAAAGTTAAGTGGCACATCTTGGTTCTCATAACGCATCACCCTTCTCTGCATATCGATCTTGATGTCATGGTCAACCAAGAAATCTACTCCCAATATAACTTCATCAACAATCTCCGCCACAACAAATTTGTGTAGGACCATGATCTTCCCAATCAATACTTCACATATCACTTCTCCCTGAACTTGGTTATACTCGCCAGTGACCGTACGCAACTTTGCTCCAGGTAACGGTTTTACTCTCCTGTTGACCAAGTCAGATCGGATCAAGGAATGAGATGCGCCCGTATCTACAGTCAGTATTCGTTCTTTGCCATCCACATTCCCTCTGACGGTAAGACTGCTTGATTTCCTTCCAATTTGCGACACAGATATCACAGGACATTCAATAGCCCGGTCTAGCTCTCTACCTCTTACTCGCTCTTGCTCATCTCCTCCAGCTTTGCGTTTATGGCCACCCACATTGTTGCAACTATTAGGACCAAGATCGCAATGACGTGCAATGTGACCTGGGTTGCCGCACTTGAGACATTTAATAACTCCGGCATTCTTCTGTTGAGATCCCTTCAGTGCTTCCAAAATTGTTTCTACCCACTCTGGCCTTTCTACTTCCACACGGCGTGCTTTGAAAACTGGCTTACACAGAAGCGACGCTGTTTCCTGAATCAGAGCTTGTGACACCGTTTCTGCGAATGTTGGCTTTGGGTTTGCGTATGTAGCTCGCTTTGTTTCGACGTCCCGTATGCCATTTATAAAGCTCTGAATCTTTACCCTTTCAGTGTATTCCACGGGTGCATCCGCATTTGCAAGATGAGCCAATCTTTCAATGTCCGAAGCAAACTCCTGCAAAGTCTCGTTAGCTTTTTGGTAGCGGTTTTGCAACTCAATTTGGAATATCTGTTTCCTATGCTCGCTTCCGTAACGTCTCTCTAAAGCGCTCATCAATGTTTCGTAATGGTTCCGCTCGTACTCTGGGATGGTCTGTAAGATTTCCGCGGCAGGCCCTTTCAGTGCCACGAACAGAGCTGCAACTTTATCTTCAGCATTCCATTGGTTCACTGCTGCGGTCTTCTCAAACTGTAGCTTAAAGACCTGAAAAGGAACAGAACCGTCAAAGGATGGTGTCTTTACCTTTGGATTACTCGCTGAAACAGCTGGGCGATTTAGTTGTAACTGCTCCATACGACCTTTTAAATCATCTACTTCTGCCTGAAATTGAGCCATTTTTGCATCCTGCGCTTCCAGTTTTGATGATACCTGTTCCAAAATTTCTGCCGAAATTTCAGACATACGTGCCTCTTGCGCTTCCAATTGAGATGCCATATATGTCTTTTGGTCTTCCAGTTGAGATGACACTTGCGACGTCATTTCTGAAATACGTGCCTCCTGTGATTCCAGTTGGGATGCCATATATGTCTTCTGCTCTGCCAGTTGAGTTTCCATCTTGGATGTAATACGTGTCTCCTGTGATTCCAGTTGAGATGACATATACGTTTTCTGTTCTTCCAGTTGAGATGACATATACGTTTTTTGTTCTTCCAGTTGTGATGCCATATATGTCTTCTGCTCTTCCAGTTGTGATGACATTTGTGACGACATTGATGCTACAGTCGATGTTTGTGCAGATATTGCAGCCAATATCATGTTCAAGTCTGTGCTGGTAACCGTCTGCGATGTTTCGTTTTTCTCTTCAATTTTTGTTACTTCCTCGCCATCAAGATGAAAGTCATACTCTTCCACATCAATTCCTTCCGCTTCCATTGCCTCTCGTAGCCGTGCCTGAAGTTCAAGTTTAACGCCGCTTGTATTCAATCCACGGCTCTCCAACTCCTTCTTTAGTTGCTGGATCTTCAATTCACTGAACTTTGCCATGTCCTTGTTGTCCTCCGGAATTTATTCAACAATCCCACTTCTGACACCAATTGTAACGAATTTACTTGCAAATCCTCTTATTTGCAATCCTCTGCTAAGTTCGAATCACTAAACTGTTGAATAAATAACTCCAATTTGTAGTAATGCAAAATGGCCTTTATTAAAGTACTTCACAATAACACTCCAACTGTACAACGAATAGCTTAATAACCAAACTGATAGCTTAAAGGAAACTGACTTTCAAAATAATAGTGCTATTGCTCGCTAGATATCGTCTTACTCGTAACTGCTTGACAATTCAAATCAAACTGAATTACTTCTTACTCGCTGGCGCCGCTTTTATAGTTTACGCTGCATACTTCTAGGCTCTTCGATTTCCAGAAGTTACTAGTTGTTTCGGCTACAAAATTGCCAGCCACAACTACGTGCACAAATTATTGCTCTCTCTTGTGACAACTCAGATAAGGTATATGCATGTGTTTGTAGTTTACAGTCTCCCGCACACACATAAGCGTATAAGTAAATTCATCGGTGTGTGACATCTCATCTCTCGCTGCCTTGTATGTAAATGTTGCTCGTCGGAATGTGTACATATGTGTAGACGCAATTATTTATTCGTTTATGTAGATACATAATGATTGAATTATTGATGTGCATTCACGTCACTGCTTAGATCGCCTTAGAGCTGGCAGCACTCCTTAGTTTTGCTAATATTCGTAACAATATTTTCAATCTGTTTTATAAAGTCCGGCAATTGATTCGGATCATTACCATCAAAGGTTTCAATATTCTTAATACATGTCAATATTAAATTAAACCTACTTATGGTTAAAGCGTCCATTATGTTTGTTGTTGTGAGAAACAAAGACAATATGAAGTAAAATGTATTTGAATGAGCTTTTTATTAAATTATGTCTACTTACACATATATGTAAATGTATTTACAATGAGTGAGTAGTAAAGTGTGAGCATTGTTATTGTGTTTATTTGTGCAAATTCAAATGAATAAATATTTATGTGTATACATATGTATATTGGTTTATTTATACCTTGTGCTTAATAAAAGAGAAATATATTCGCTCTAATTGCTTCAACCTCTCTGCTCTGCTAATACGTGTGGAGAGCTCCCTTCTTATACTTTCGCTGTTATTTGCTGATTTATCGCGATGTCGAGCTTCCGCTTATGCTGTTGCCAAAACGGAAATAGATGTGCTTTACTGATTCACTGCTTGCTCGAACTCGAAACTATACACATACGTATTGTTACGAATATTAGCAAAACTAAGGAGTGCTGCCAGCTCTCAGCCGATGCTAAGCAGTGACGTGAATGCACATCAATAATTCAATCATTATATATTTACATAAACGAAACAATAACTGCGTCTACATATATGTACCATGTACGTATACGAGCAGCGGAGAGTCAATGCACAAATACATGCATATATCTGAGATACTCCTATAAGTATGCAATGAGAAAAACTATAAAATTGTGCAATTGTAGTTACAGCTGAGAAGTTTGAGAGCTCATGGACAATGCTAGTAGATTCTAGAAAATGCGAACGAGGAAACCAGAGAGTATAAAAGTCGCAGATGTAGAGGCGCTGGAATTCAGTTTGATGTGAGTTGTCAATCAGTTTCGATTAAGACGATATCTAGCAAAGCAGTATTATTTTGAATAGTAGAGTTTCATTTGAACTATCAATCAGTTTGGTTGTTAAGCAAGTTATTCGTTGCAAAGTATAAGTGTTATTGTGAAGTACTTTAATAAAGGCCATTTTTCCATTATTCAAAATTGGAGTTATTTATTCAACAATTTAGCGATACGAACGTTGGCAGAAGATTGCAAATAAGAGGATTTGCAAGTAAATTCGTTACAGTATGTATGAAGGAGTATTATTGAAGAGATTTTGTGAATAGCAAAATTCTATTTCATTCTCTTTGAAAGTAATTGATGTTCTGTATTGTTATTCTCTTATGCACTGCTATTTGACTGTCTCTTAAAGTTCCAATGTAATAAATATTGTGATTAAATTTTTGTTTTTGTATACAAATGTAAGTATTTTTATAACGTTAAATTTATTTACTCTCTTCGAAAATAACTGATGATTTGATTAATTCTCTCAAAGTTCCAATAACGAGAACAGAAATGTACATACTTTGCAATTTCGAAAGAAATGCTGCTTCCTGAGAAAAAATTTGTTATCTTTTTTTTCTTCAAATAGGTTTTGTTGTAACTTGCACCCATCAACTAACGGGATAGTGAAAAAATGTTGTATTCTTTTTTTCTTTTAGGTAAAATTTTAATTTCACTTATTTTTATGAGTTATTTGTATTCTTTTTACTTAAATAGTCAATAATCTCTTACGTTTTTATTTCACTTTTTCTTGATATAGAGTAAAGTTTTAATTTTTGCCACTTATTTATTATGTTTTAATAGTTTCAATACTTGCACTCAGTTCATAGTTAAAACTGAAGTTTTAAATGTTTTTTGTTTTTGTCAATGTCTTTTATTAAATTTGTTTTTCCTTAAACAATAAACAGGTACCACGATGACAAATTTAACTTTATTTGCACTTTAGCTTTAACATAAATTACTCTTGCCAAATTATGTATTTGTTTTCCTCGTCGCCAGTCAAGTATCATAAGTAAAACATGCCTCTTCGATGTCAACTCAAGAACTGAAACTTTATTTTTCAACCGTTACATTCGAACTTAGCGCTAATCTTCTTTTCTTTTTATACCTTTCATGTAAATGAAATGGTATATTAATTTCGTCACGAAACCGAAAATTGTAAGTCCTTAAAGGAAAATAGATAGACCCACCATTAAGTATACCGAAATAATCAGGTTGAAGAGCTGAGTTGATTTAGCCATGTCCGTCTGTCCGTCTGTCCGTCTGTCTGTTTGTATGCATACTAGTCCCTCAATTTTTGAGATATCTTGATAAAACTTGGTGAGCGGGTGTATTTGGGTGTCCGATTAGACATTTGTCGGAACCAACCGGATCGGACCACTATAGCATATATCCTCCATACAACCGATTTTTCAGAAAAAGAGGAATTTTGTAATATCTTACCCAATTTAACAGATTGAAGCTTCAAACTTCACCATATACTTTCGTATATTGCACGTATTGTTGCCTGAAAAAATGGATGAGATCGGTCGTATATATAGTATATATCCCCCACAACCGATTGTTCAGATAAGAAACTTTTCGCAATGTCTACCCCATTTTAACAGCTATAAGCTTCCAATTTCACCGATTGCTTACGTATATAGCATATATTGTTGTCTGAAAAAATCATAGAGATCGGTTGTATATATAGTATATATCTCATACAACCGATTGTTCAGATAAGAAACTTTTCGCAATTTCTACCCCATTTTAACAGCTATAAGCTTCCAATTTCACCGATTGCTGACGTATATAGCATATATTGTTGTCTGAAAAAATCATAGAGATCCGTTGTATATATAGTATATATCTCATACAACTGATTATTCAGATAAGAAACTTTTCGCAATTTCTACCCCATTTTAACAGCTATAAGCTTCCAATTTCACCGATTGCTTACGTATATAGCATATATTGTTGTCTGAAAAAATCATAGAGATCGGTTGTATATATAGTATATATCTCATACAACCGATTGTTCAGATAAGAAACTTTTCGCAATTTCTACCCCATTTTAACAGCTATAAGCTTCAAATTTCACCGATTGCTTACGTATATAGTATGTACTGTTGTGTCAAAAAATCATAGAGATCGGTGATATATATAATATATATATGATGGTATATATATATTTTTTTTGCGATTTCGGCCTCATTTTAACAGCTATAAGCTTCAAATTTCACCAAATGCTTACGTGTATAGCATATATTGATGTCTGAAAAAATCATTGAGATCGGTGGTATACATAGTATATATCTCATACAACCGATTGTTCAGATAAGAAACTTTGCGCAATTTCTTCCCCATTTTAACAGCTAGAAGCTTCAAATTTCACCAAATGCTTGCGTGTATAGCATATATTGTTGTCTGAAAAAATCATAGAGAGCGGTGGTACATATATTATATACCCCATATAAACTCTAATTTTTGCCCCCTTTTTACGGCTAGAAGCTTCAAAATTCAAAACATTTCATCAAATAGTTACGTTTACGTCATATATTGTTGAAATACGTGATTCGTAGTCATAGTTTTTACACGCAGACCACAAAAAACCTGAAACTTTGCATCCTCACACAAAGTACCTACCTGTTTTTTATTTTATATTTATCTTAAAAATCGTTAAGGTATGTAGATCTGTTCACTATATATTTCTTATCTTATACATCCGATTATTCGGAGATTACGAGCGGGATAAGATTATTGTTCAGCCCCATTCATGAAAGGTATGAAGTCTTTGGCACAGCCGAAGACAGTCCCGTTTTTACTTGTTACTTATTTAATTTTATCTCTTACTTTATGACAATGTATGTAACTTAACATATGTATGTTATAATGTATGTAACATAACATTGCTTACGCTTAACATAGTATAACCTATAACTACATACACCACTTATGCAGTGTGCAAATTTATGTAGTGGCGTTTTTAAGGCCTTTGCGGTATGTCTGGCGGTTTCCTAAAGGGGCGGTAATACAAAAACTCTTAGAGCCTAGAAACAAAAGATAGCAGACTGGGGTGCAGGTGAATGAACCTTTTAACTGAGGCATATCGAAATTAAACAAGTTTTGTAGAATCAGATTCAGCTTTCAAACCCAATTCACAGAAATCAAATTGCCTAGATCAAACAAAAAAATCAAATTAAACAAGTAAGGAAGGTTAAGTTCGGGTGTAACTAAACATTACATACTCAGGTGAGAGCTACGGTGGCAACATAAGGGAAAATAACCATGTAGGAAAATGAACCGAGGGTATCCCTGGAATGTGTTTGTATGACATGTGTATCAAATGAAAGGTATTAATGAGTATTTTAAGAGGGAGTGGGCCATAGTTCTATAGGTGGATGCCATTTAGGGATATCGCCATAACGGTGGATCAGGGTTGACTCTAGAATTTGTTTGTACGATATGGGTATCAAATGAAAGGGGTTAATGAACATTTTAAAAGGGAGTGGGCCTTAGTTCTATAGGTGGACGCCTTTTCGAAATATCACCATAAGGGTGGACGAGGGGTGACTCTAGAATGCGTTTGTACAATATGGGTATCAAACGAAAGGTGTTAATGAGTTTTTCAAAAGGGCGTGGGGTTTAGTTCTACAGGTGGACGCATTTTCGAGATAGCGCCATAAAGGTGGACCAGGGGTGACTCTAGAATGCGTTTGTACAATATGGGTATCAAACGAAAGGTGTTAATGAGTATGTTAAAAGGGAGTGATACTTATTTACATAGGTGGACGCCGTTTCGAGATATCCCCATAAAGGTGGACCAGGGGTGACTCTAGAATATGTTTGTACGATATGGGTATCAAGGTATTAATGAGGGTTTTAAAAGGGAGTGGTAGTAGTTGTATAGGTGGTCGCCTTTTCGAGATATCGGCATAGAGGTGGACCAAGGGTGACTCTAGAATGCGTTTGTACAATATGGGTATCAAACAAAAGGTATTAATGAGTATTTTAAAAGGGAGTGGACCTTAGTTCTATAGGTGGTCGCCTTTTCGAAATATCGCCATAATGGTGGACCAGGGGTGACTCTAGAATATGTTTGTACGATATGGGTGTCAAACGAATGGTGTTAATGAGTATTTTGAAAGGGCGTGGGGCTTAGTTCTATAGGTGGACGCCTTTTCGAAATATCGCCATAAAGGTGGACCAGGGGTGACTCTAGAATGTGTTTGCACAATATGGGTGTCAAATTAAAGGTATTAATGAGGCTTTTAAAAGGGAGTGGTGGTAGTTGTATATGTGACGGCGTTTTCCAGATATCGATCAAAATGTGGACCAGGGTGACCCAGAACATAATCTGTTGGATACCGCTAATTTATTTATATAAATAATACCACGAACAGTATTCCTGCCAAGATTTCAAGGGTTTTTAATTTCGCCCTGCAGAACTTTTTCATTTCATTCTACTTAATATGGTAGGTGTCACACCCATTTTACAAAGTTTTTTTCTAAAGTTATATTCAGGGAAATTTCTCCCACAGGAAAATATGACGCCAACGGTAGCAGTTGCTATGCCCCTCCGAGCATGACCATAGCCGAGTTCGAAGACATGATATACGGGATCACCATTGAAGCACGAGGTAAACACCCGCTTTTAGTGTGTGGAGACTTCAATGAATGGTCATCTGTGTGGGAAAGTAGACAAACCAACGAAAGAGGGAGAGTTCTTCTCGAAAGCCTTACTTCTTTAAGCCTAGAACTCCTAAATGAACCAGGGATATATACTTTCGATACAGGTACCAGACGATCCATTATAGATCTCACCTTCGCTAGCAGCGAAATAGCAAGACGAGCAAAATGGTCCATAAGCAACGTCTACACACACAGCGACCATAAAGCTATTAGCGTAGAGCTGCTCGAAACTCCACGAACGGTAGCAGCAAAACATCGACAAAGTAGGAAATGAAAACAGCACCTTTTCGACCCACAAATATTTGACATTATCTGGAACCATAGTACGAGAAACGCATGCGGAAGACCAGTCGGTTCAAATCACTAAGTTGCTATGCATGGCATGTGATGCTGCCATGCCCAGAAGTCGCGGAAAAGCACAGCGCACTCCGGTATATTGGTGGAATTACGAAATTGCGGAAGAGCATAGAAAATGTCACAAAGCACGAAGAATAGCGCAGAGGGCACGCTTATCACCACGATATGCGGAGTTACACAGCACCTATGTCGCACAAAGAAAGGCACTTAAAAATTTCATAAAGAAGGGCAAGAAGTTATGCTTTAGGGAACTGCTGGATAATGTCGACCCAGATCCTTGGGGATCAGCCTACAGAACTGTGATGGCCAAAGTTAAAGGACCGATATCACAGCAACCTACGTGTCCGATACTGATGAATATTATTGTTGAAACACTTTTCCCGGCGCAAGATCGCTGGACTTATCCAAGCGAGCATCTAGAAAGTACGGAAATTCCGCAAATTATAGAGCAAGAGGTGCTGGACGCTGCAAAAAGAGTTGCTGATAACAAATCCCCAGGACCCAACGAAGTACCAAACATAGCCCTTAAAGCCGCGATCACAACTAAGGCTACATTATTTACTAATGCCTGTATGCAAGAGGGCGTGTTTCCCTCGCCCGTGGAAACGACAAAGACTTGTCCTATTGCTGAAACGTGGTAAACAGCCGGACCAACCATCCTCATATAGGCCACTTTGTATGCTGGATTCCCTAGGGAAGATTTTCGGGCGTATAATTAGTGAGCGCCTACAGCTGACTCTAGAAACACCAGGTGGCTTATCGAATAGTCAATATGGATTTCGCAAATCAAGATCCACCGTAGATGCAATACAAACAGTCGTCAATATAGCTAGAGTAGCTATCTCTGGAGGCCAAAATAAAAGGAAGTTCTGTGCACTGATTATGTTGGACATCAAGAATGCTTTTAACACTGCGAACTGGATGCAGATAATGGCAGCGCTGCAAAGCTTCGGCACTCCAGCTTACTTATGCAGAATAATAGGTAGCTATCTTAAAGACAGAGTACTTCTTTTTGACACGGATCAAGGAGCAAAAGTGTACAAAATCACAGGAGGCGTCCCACAGGGATCTGTTCTCGGTCCAACGCTTTGGAATATAACGTATGACGGGGTGCCAAAGATTGATCTACCAGAAAACACGCAAATTGTGGGATATGCTGATGCTATTGCAGTGGTAGTAGTGGCAAAGAAACTGGACCTGCTTCAAGCATTATGTAATGACGCCGTAGCAAGAATAAAGGAATGGCTGACCAATACGGGACTGGATTTGGCTAGCCAAAAGACGGAAGGTGTATTAGTAAGCTCCAAACGGTCGGCGAACGAGTTAGTCTTAACTGTCGGGGATCATCAAATCACCTCAAAGGATTCCTTAAAATACTTAGGAGTGCAAATTGACTCTAAGTTAACTTTCAAAGAGCACTTCAGAGCGGTGGGGGAGAAAATTACCAAAGTTAATGGATCACTTATGCGAATAATGCCTAACATTGGTGGTCCGAGCGAAGCTACACGTCAGCTATTGTCCACAGTAACCAGCTCAATAATACTATACGCAGCACCAGTGTGGTATGGATCTAAACAGACCCATCAAAAATATATATTAGCAGCGTACCGACTTGCTTCTTTAAGAATAGCAAGTGCTTATCGGACGGTGTCCGACGACGCGATCCTGGTTCTAACCCGGAAAATCCCAGTGGACTTACTGGCAAGCGAAATGGCCGATCTGTATAACACTAATATCGAGCGACCATCTGAAGAAGACAAGAAAAGAGCAAGGACACAAACAATAGCTAAGTGGCAAGAACGGTGGGAGGCCTCGAGTAAAGGGCGTTGGACTTTCACACTAGTTTGGAACGTAGCTCAATGGAATGAGCGGAAGCACGGCGAACTGAACTACCATCTCACGCAGATAATGAGTGGACATGGCGGTTCCAAAGAGTATTTATGGAAGCGTAGGATAGAGGAAGATCCTCATTGCCCAATGTGTACCATGGAGTTAGAAAACGCAGAACACGTCATGTTCCACTGCCCACGTTTCCACGAAGAAAGACTCACATTGCATGGAATCTTTGGGGAGGAACTTAGAACAAGTAGTAGTATCACATATGTGCAACAGGAAAGAGTGCTGGACTGCAGTGAGCAAAATGGCATTTATAGTAATGACACGCCTGATGGATGCTGAGAGGGAGCGCAGAGAAATGCGCATGCGAAGCAGTGGCGATTAAATGGACACTCAGAGCAAATAGCGGGAACCTGGACGCAGGGACAACAGTAGGCTCTTAAAAAATGAGAAATATGGAACGCCACCCTGAAGTAATGCGAAAGTGGTGCCGGGGTTTGCGACGGTTCCAGAACGGGGCTGTTTTTTAGTCTAAGGACACACGGTTGCTGCAATTATGGTGCATTAGGCATTTTTTAGCCTCCCCCAAAAAAAAAAAAAAAAAAAGGTGGACGCCATTTAGGGATATCGCCATAAAGGTGGATCAGGGTTGACTCTAGAATGCGTTTGTACAATATGGGTATCAAACGAAAGGTGTTATGAGTATTTCAAAAGGGCATGGGGTTTAGGGTTTAGTTCTACAGGTGGACGCCTTTTCGAGATATCGCCATAAAGGTGCACCAGGGGTGACTCTAGAATGCGTTTGTACAATATGGTTATCAAACGAAAGGTGTTAATGAGTATTTTAAAAGGGTGTGGGGCTTAGTTCTATAGGTGGACGCCTTTTCGAGATATCGCCATAAAGGTGGACCAGGGGTGACTCTAGAATGTGTTTGTACGATATGGGTATCAAATTAAAGGTATTAATGAGGGTTTTAAAAGGGAGTGGTGGTAGTTATATAGGTGGTCGCCTTTTCGAGATATCGGCATAAAGGTGGACCAGGGTTGACTCCAGAATGCGTTTGTACAATATGGCTATCAAACGAAAGTGTTAACGAGTATTTTAAAAGGGCGTGGGGCTTAGTTCTATAGTTGGACGCCTTTCCGAGATATCGCCATAAAGGTGGACCAGGGTTGACTCCAGAATGCGTTTGTACAATATGGCTATCAAACGAAAGTGTTAACGAGTATTTTAAAAGGGCGTGGGGCTTAGTTCTATAGTTGGACGCCTTTTCGAGATATCGCTATAAAGGTGGACCAGGGTTGACTCCAGAATGCGTTTGTACAATATGGGTATCAAACGAAAGGTGTTAATGAGTATTTCAAAAGGGCGTGGGGTTTAGTTCTATAGGTGGACGCCTTTTCGAGATATCGCCATAAAGGTGGACCAGGGGTGACTCTAGAATGTGTTTTTGTACGATATGGGTACCAAATTAAAGGTATTAATGAAGGTTTTAAAAGGGAGTGGTGGTAGTTGTATAGGTGGTCACCTTTTCGAGATATCGCTTTAAAGGTGGACTAGGGGTGACTCTAGAATGCGTTTGTACAATATGGGTATCAAAAGAAAGGTGTTAATGAGTATTTTAAAAGGGTGTGGGGCTTATTTCTATAGGTGGACGCCTTTTCGAGATATCGCCATAAAGGTGGACCAGGGGTGACTCTAGAATGTGTTTGTATGATATGGGTATCAAATTAAAGGTATTAATGAGGCTTTTAAAAGGGAGTGGTGGTAGTTGTATATGTGAAGGTGTTTTCCAGATATCGACCAAAATGTGGACCAGGGTGACCTCGAACATCATCTGCTGGATACCGCTAATTTATTTATATATATGTATAATACCACGAACAGTATTCCTGCCAAGATTTCAAGCGTTTTTTTATTTCGCCCTGCAGAACTTTTTTATTTCATTCTACTTAATATGGTAGGTGTCACACCCATTTTACAAAGTTTTTTTCTAAAGTTATATTTTGCGTCAGTAAATTAATCCAAATACCATGTTTTATCCCTTTTTTCGTATTTGGTATAGAATTATGGCATTTTTTTCGTTTTTCGTAATTTTCGATATCGTAAAAGTGGGCGTGGTCATAGTCCGATTTCGGCCATTTTTTATACCAATACAAAGTGAGTTCAGATAAGTACGTGAACTGAGTTTAGTAAAGATATATCGATTTTTGCTCAAGTTATCGTGTTAACGGCCGAGCGGAAGGACAGACGGTCGACTGTGTATAAAAAATGGGCGTGGTTTCAACCGATTTCGCCCTTTTTCACAGGAATAAGTTATCGTCCCAGAATCTAAGCCCCTACCAAATTTCACAAGGATTGGTAAATTTTTGTTCGACTTATGGCATTAAAAGTATCCTAGACAAATTAAATGAAAAAGGGCGGAGCCACGCCCATTTTGAAATTTTCTTTTATTTTTGCATTTTGTTGCACCATATAATTACTGGAGTTGAATGTTGATATAATTTACTTATATACTGTAAAGATATTAAATTTTTTGTTAAAATTTCACTTTAAAAAAATTTTTTTTTAAAAGTGGGCGTGGTCGTTTTCCGATTTTGCTAATTTTTATTTAGCATAAATATAGTAATAGGAGTAACGTTCCTGCCAAATTTCATCATGATATCTTCAACGACTGCCAAATTACAGCTTGCAAAACTTTTAAATTACCTTCTTTTAAAAGTGGGCGGCGCCACGCCCATTGTCCAAAATTGTACTATTTTCTATTCTGCTTCATCAGTTCAACTCACCTACCAAGTTTCATCGTTTTATCCGTCTTTGGTAATGAATTATCGCACTTTTTCGGTTTTTCGAAATTTTCGATATCGAAAAAGTGGGCGTGGTTATAGGCCGATATTGTTCATTTTAAATAGCGATCTGAGATGAGTGCTCAGGAACCTACGTACCGAATTTCATCAAGATACCTCAAAATTTACTCAAGTTATCGTGTTAACGGGCAGACGGACGGACGGACATGGCTCATTCAAATTTTTTTTCGATCATGATGATTTTGATATATGGAAGTCTATATCTATCTCGATTCCTTTATACCTGTACAACCAACCGTTATCCAATCAAAGTTAATATACTCTGTGAGCTCTGCTCAACTGAGTATAAATATTATAGCACTGAAAAAAATTTGTAATCAAAATTGATTCATAAATAAAATCAAAATAGATAATTGACCGCTGAGCTGAAATATATGGGCCATATGACCAAAGAATGTAAGCAAAACTGTACCAAAACAAGAGGAGCCTATTCTAACTACATATGATATTAGTTAATTACCTTCAACGGAAGGCAGTAACTAGTGATATAAAATTCTGGTTCACAACTAGACCTAGGGTGCCAAATAAGTATTAGTTCGTTAATACTTAGCTAGATTTTCAGTTATAAAATCGACTAAAAAACTGTTACCAGTTTTAACGAGCTGCGGCTACATATGAGTATGCATCTTTCTCAACACTATTCCACCAGTACCTAACTATCGAAAAAGTACCAAAAAGAAATTTGTATATGTGTATTTAGGAAATAGTGAAAAGTTGAAGCAGCGGGCACAATTTTCACCGCCTAGGACATCGCCAGTTGAAAACATGTAAAAGAGATAGATGGCGAACTATTAGTGGTTCAGAATGCAGGAGAAATGCACTTATTTTGAACTAGAGATTCTCCTTACGGGGTAGTTTCTGTGACCTTTTATTTCAACTCGGTATATTAGTTTTCTTGGTTATGAGCCATTTTTTGACTGGAAGTGGGGGGAACGGTAAAGTAACCATGCCTATCATTTACTTGTTAAATATTTTATTAAATTCAAATGTTATTTAGTACCTCAATAATCTCTGTTGCTAATATATGTGACCCGGTCTAAGAAAAGGTGGCTTATGACTCGAAAAAGAAATTGCGATAAACAGCTGTTAAAGATAAACAATGCATTTCTTCAGTTTCTTAGTAGTTTTTCTGCTGCATTATGAACAGTCATGCCCAAAAGGTAAATCACAAACCGGTTTCTGACCGATATTTTGGCTCCATTGCCATTGTAAAAAAATGTTATCAAAAGAATCTGAGGATGCTTCACCAGCCACCAAAGTGGCATCGAAGGAACCAAAGGCTTCATCGTCTTTCATTTGTGCTCTTCTTTCTCTACATTTTTAGTACACTTCTAAGCAAGTTACGACTTTCTACTTTTCACCAAGTGAAAGAGCGTCTCAAAAACTATCAAAACCAGAAAAAAAGTGGAAAATTTTTTTTGAGTCATAAGCCACCTTTTCATAGACCTGGTCACATATGTATGTAAATATGAACACAAATTTAAAACACTTGCTTCAGCGGTGATTTTGCCCAGTATCGCAGGTGGCGGTCCCGCTACGTCCCCATGGTCCGACCACCCACATTTCATTACTGCCTCGCTCGAGGCAGACCGTGGTTACGTCACCATTGCTGAAATTAGAGAGAATAAAAGCTTTAATTTCTTTTTTAACAAGCACACAGGATCTAGGCCTACCTGCCTCTCCATGCACCAAGGTGTTGAATTTTCCAGTCCTTAATCCAGAAATCTTTCTGCCGTTGCTACTCAGCCACGGCTGCTGGGCAAGGCCTATATCCACTCCGCCTTTTTCAAGGCAGAGCAACAAATTTGCGGAAGCCGTCTTAGAGTGCTGAAGATTGAGTTGACGGATTTACATCAAAACGGCTCTTCTTCCGCACCCCACGCTTGGCGGAGCCGTGTTAGTCTTGTCCATTCTAAAAAGCCCCCGCAAGGCCGCTATCCTGAGGCGATTGTGTAGTCGCCCCTCAACGGTCTCGTGGTTATCTATGTTACGCAGGGAGGCCACGCAAGGGTTGACGCATTACCTTATGGGTAATGCGTTCAGAGCCAGACCGGACGCAAAGCGGGAAAATTTTCAACCGCACCTACTCCACCAACTTAACGGCGACGGATCCGGAACGTACCTTGAGGCCCGCCACGGTTTTAACGGGACGTGGTCAGGTGCAGCATTAGCCTACCAGTCATTTCGGTAAGGTTTCACCCCGCCTACTAAGGTGACAGAATACCGCACCTACCAGCCCGAAGTCATCAAGTCAAAAATCAAAGTCAATAATCATAAGCCCTAACAATCCAGTTCGTCACCGTTGTGTACCGATCTTGACACTTAAAAGAATCCTCCCTCCTCTGAGCTCGGTACAGTGACTCAGGGGTCCGGGTTTTATCGAGTTGTCCTCTCTAGATCCGCCATTATCAATAGAAGCAGGGGCACCTCGTGCAGAACGTGATAACTAATCACGCGTGACAGTTCGTCACTATGGCCGGTCTAAGACTGATAACAGTCCCTGATCCAGAGCCTGGAACCACGTATGATATCCAAGCCAAGTATCTTAGCCCCCATCGAGGCTGTTTACTATTGCACAATTTTTTTACAAACATTCGCCACTTGTATGAATTCACAATGGCTACTACAATCACAAAACATTTTGTAGGCTGTGTTGTTTTGATTTCGAAGTCAAAACTCATTGCGAGCATTTTCTATTAACAATATGGGAGTGTTACATACATATGTATATGACTAGGAAGAAGTGCCGTTGTCACCCGAGGTTGTCAGCAATGGAAGGGGAACCCTCTACTATGATAAGGAACTTTACCTACTGGGAAGTAATTTTCCTTTCTATAACTTTCATGAAAATGAAATTGTGTATTAACTTTGTCACGAATCTCAAAATTGTAAGTCCTTAAAGGAAGATATATAGACCCACCAATAAGTATACCGAAATGATCAGGATGAAGAGATGAGTTGATTTAGCCATGTCCGTCTGTCTATTTGTATGCAAACTAGTCCCTCAATTTGTGAGATATCTTAGTAAAATTTGGTTAGCGGCTATATTTAGGTGTCCGATTAGACATTTGTTAGAACTGACCGGATCGTACCACTATAGCATACATATATACCTCATACAACCGATTGTTCAGAAAAGAGGATTTTGTCATATTCTCCTCAATTTATCAGATTATCTTAAAAATCGCTTAGGTATGTGCATCTGTTCACTATATATTTCTTATCTTATGCAACCGATTATTTGGATATTACGAATGGAATAAGATTATTGTTCAGCCCCATTCCTAAAAAGTATGAAGTCTTCGACACAGTCCCATCTTTACTTCTTTAACCATAGCTTAACCCCAATTTTTAAAACTGTATCTTCGAACTTTGGTAATGTTGAAGTTCGGCGTTTGCAAATACGAATTTTCGCAACTTCCCAGATAAATTTTTATTGGTATATTTGAGTTGCAAGAATTTTCTAGAACCAGAACCTTGTCAGAATTCATATACATATGCATAATACCAAATATACGCATATTCATACAAATATACATACGAAGGTAGATATGTTTATTTTACTTAACAAGGGTGGGCTCTAGACTTTTCGAACCTAGTCCAGCTCAATTAACATCATAAGATAAATTCTACTGAGTGCAGTCTACTCTCTATCACAGACTAGGCACAGTGCAACATTTTTACTTAAATTGAAAATTTACTGGTGCATGAGCGCGGTCAGAAGAAAATGCTTAACAAATTTTTTTTTCTATTTGTAGGCCGAATTTGAACTTTGTGTATTTGAAAATATGCGTTTTTCAATTGTATTAGTGATTATATTTAGAAAATTTCGTTCGAGATGTGTTCTGCATGCACCAATGGAAACATGAAAGGACTTCGTAATCATTTCTACAAGCGTCCAGGAAATGTTCAAGAAAAGGTTGCAGTTCTAAAGAAACTTACATATTACAATATTGAATGCAATATGTCGACATATTGCATTCAAAAATTCCTGATGATGACTTCAGACTGAAGTCGAAATATCGACAAATTAAATAATATAATTGTATATCAAAAATTCACGTATTGTGTTTTATTAAGAATATACAAATATTTGGCCTAGAGCTCGTTTATATTTAAAAAGTTAGTAATTAAGAATAAAATTTCAAAGTACAGCGGCTCCAGACAATACGGCATTTTATGCGAGACGTCGTAGAGCACATGCAAACAGAAGTTTGCCGCCATCTCAAGGCATGAATACCCCTGTGACTGCTATTAGGCATAGCGCCAATAACTTATTTTTTCCCAATGAACCCACCTATTCTTATTACGCGGGCTTCAGCAAGAAGCCATTTGAGATCCCCTTCACGCTATACTCAACAATCGATCGGACATTGATCATCGCCCTCTTATCTAATATGTGGTACTTTAAATAGTCCATTAATGCGCATTTTTTTGCTCATCAGAAATTTAAGAACAATAACATGAAAAATCAAAATGTTTTTGCTTTTAAAGTTTGAAATTTATGAAAGTATGAAAATTTAGGTTGAAAAGTATACCCACTCGTAAAAATTGTAAATTTTTCATTTGCACTGCTTATCCGACAATTTCCAGATGTAGGTTTTTTCTCTATTTAGGTAGTAATTTAAGCAAACTCGCACAAAGATTGAAGGTATATTGATACAATGCAGCTCTGCTGTTCTTCATTCCACTCCATTCGACTCCATTCGGAGTAAATGACTCCCGTCCACACAATTCGCTACGTAACCTCAATTCAAGCTGCCAAACTATATAGTTACCAGTAAGGAACACTTTCAAAATTTCTCACTAAAACTAACACTTTCAAAACTTCTTACGAAAACCACTTTGGGCCTATAGGTGACGAAAACTAGCAATTTCACTTTCTGACTGACGAAAATTAGCAATTTATTATTGTTTTCCGTCTTATTAGAGGACCTGGACCAAAATTTAAAGGAACTTTGAGTAAGGAAAGTGTATTGCAACTGCCTAATCTGGCGACTGTAATGAAATTTAATAATTGTCATCTAACACCTCATTACTAATCATAACGATTGTGCTTTTAATATTTTCTTCTTACATCACGCTAGTTATCCTTTTTCGCGATAATTGATACCAACTGGGAGTATCAAGGGAGACCAAGTCTTTGTATTATCATATCTGCTTAAAGTTCAGAGTAATACCTGACTATCACTGCTCACGCATTGGGTGACATTCTAGATAGATATGTACATCTATAAGCTTTTCTTGGACACCTTTTTTGATTTTCCGTACCGTATTAATATATTTCAGGGCTGTCCCTGCGATCTCCTAACTTTTTAAATTGGTCTTATGTATATTGTTCTTGGGTCTCACTTTCCCTCTGCCATTTATAGCATAAACATTAGTGAAAGACTTGGGACTCGAGTTTTTCGAAGAGCTTAATGTTTGTGACTCGCTTCTGTCATATCGTTGTGCAGGGGCATCATGACCGGATTGCTAGATTTGAGTACGCTGGAAAACTTAAACTACTAACGCAAGGTTTCTTTTAACTCACATGATCAACATCAACAGAAAATTCGAAACATGTTTATAATAATTAAAAGAACCTATATTTTTTCTGAACACCTTGTAAATAAAAAAAAAAAAACTAGTAACTCAGTTTGAACAATCGGTAATGTAGTCGGTTGTATAAGATAAATATTATTCAAGCTGAGCTATTTTCCAAAAATCTTCGAACAGTCGTAAAAGTTCGTTAAAATTTGTGGCCATTACTGTATGTAATAACAATTTTTCTAAAGCCGACAAAACTATTTATACCATTTCGTCTTCATGAAAGGTATAAAAATAGGTCTCAGACATAATTAGCAGTTGCTGGCATGTCATAGAAATTTCTAGAGAGATAATCGCGTTCTCGTTAGCTATTTGTTGTTGGCGGTATAGACTACTGAATTGTAGTGTGAGAGAACATTGAAAGCAGAGAGGTCACGCTAAGAGCTTAAGCTGGTATGAGTAAGCATGAGTAAGTCTGGCACTTTTGCATTGTATATTTATTCCCTTTGTACAAAATTATACACAGTGTAGCATTTCTACTAACATCGAAAATTACTGGGCATGATATAATGCTTAGAATAATAATCGTATTAAAGAATAGGGGAGATCGGGGGAGCTTCGTCGTTGGGGTACATTCGTCAACGACGTTTTTGGCATGAAAGAGAAATCTGGCATCATCAAATATCGACGCAAACTCACCCACCACCAATAATAATGACCATTTAAAAGTTGCACATCTATAGCTGTATAACTGATACAAATAAACGTACATACTTTTGTGTTTTCGCGAGTGCCGATATTATATTTCAAGTCTTTTGTGCAAGTGATTTTCAATATTTACATGTGTCATAAAAAAAAAAAAAAACAGTTTATTGCAAGTGAAAGGTGAGAATGTGATATTTGTGGTAAAGTGTAGTTAGTATATTTAAATAATTCATAAGCCCTGAAAAAATCTCGGCGGCCGAATGTGCCCCATTAAAACGCTGTATCTACCCCGAACATCAAATTCTTATTTGAAGTACCTAAACCGTTCTTCCTTCTTTATCGCATTAAAGATGGTTGCTCAAGCGAAGTGACACAAACGTTATACATATATGCAGATAAATAAATAAATGTAAGGCGCAATAACCTCCGAAGAGATTTTAGGCCGAGCTCTCCTTCCAATTTGCGTCGTGCTCCTTTTAATTTTTCCTAGAAATTGGCCGGACGGGACCTATTTGTTTTATGCCTACTCCGAACGACATATGCAAGGCAGATAATATTTCCCTGAGAGCTTAAAATATACAGTAAGCTTTCTTAGGATACTTGATATTTCGACATCCATATTTTTCAAGAGCAATATGGAAGACGTTCCTTTGATTTTGAGTTTAAATTTCCACGGCCCTCAAATTATGCTTCAACATCGCGATGTCGTACAAAGTATATTTTTGAAGTGGATCTATGCATTTTTAATATAAAATAACTTTTTATATCACTAAACTGGCATTAAATGTATTTTTTATTTGTAACATTATATTTAAGAAAACAAATTTTTTTTATTTTAGTTTTGATTAGTTCAGGATGCATTATTTTTCGACCCTTCAACTTTTTGTTTGAATATGTTTGATAAAATGAACTCATATCGAAAAAACTTAAAAAAAAAGATTTTTAATCTCATTTCGGAGCTTTACTACATGCCTGATGAAGGTGCCCCATCAATCCCGCCAGCTACCCCGCCATGGGGCACATTCAGCGAAATCAACTATTTTCATAAAATGTTAAAAAATTCAGACAAATGTTTATGCTAAATTTCGTTCGGATTTGGAGCATTTCGTTCGACTTATGGCATCAAAAGTATTTGGAAAGAGTAAGGGGCGGGCCACGCCAATTTTCAAAATTTGTTTAAGTTTTGTTCTTAGCCCATCCATACCACTACTGAGGTAAGGTATCAGTCAAATGTTGTTAAATATCATGGAGTTATTGCAAACTTTATTAAGGTTAGAACTTTAGCCGATTTTGATTACCTTCACTCAGTCTATATAATTTGGCAAAAATAGTGTCTGTGCCTAATTTCAATGTTATATCTTTAACGGCTTTTGATCTACGGCTTGTTAAACTTCCAAAATTTCTTCTTCTAAATGTGGGTGCTGCGTTTCTAAGCGAGCTGCGCCTCGGCAGTGGTTTGACAACTTTTTGGTCATTATTCATAATTTAATTTTTTATGTTGTTTTTTTTTTTCAAATTTCAAAAAAAATTGAAAAACTTAGAGTCTAGTTTCAGAAAATCAAAGGAAAACGTATGTAACGAGCTGACAAGGTTTTTTGTCAGCTGATGCAAAATAAAAACGATGCGACAATTATGATGTGCTAAAGTAGACTGATAACTTTATTTTTGACTTTCAGTATTCAAGTTCATACCTTTCGCATATGAGAATATATGTATATGTATGCTTAGTACATAACTGGTAAATTTATTGTTTTACAAACTAAGAACCGTTACCGTTATCGGTCCGCCTGATGCGACAAACTAAATTTATTTATTAATACCTTCAGCTGCTATAAGTATGCCCAACAAAGTGTATGATATATACATATGTACATACGTGCATACAGCAATGCAAATAATGAAACAATAGAAATATAACGTTGAATGCGGTGAATGATGGGAGAATATGACTACAAAAAAAAGGTCGATGCACAGGCATATTTAACCTTTCCATGGACATCAATGCTTAACCCTTAACATCCTCCCCCGTTGAAGGATTTAGGCCTTCAAACGTTTCTATAGGTAAAAGTGCAATTTTATTAATGGCTCGCTTTATGACTCCATTCTCTGTTCGGGTAAGCGCTATTCGAGCCACTTTGTCCTTGCCTAGAATAACATCCACCACACGACCAAGTTGCCATTTTAATGGTGGGAGGTTTTCGTCTTTCAACAGGACCATTGCTCCTTCTCGTATGTTCGGTGTCTTTGCCTTCCACTTGCTTCTTTCTTGTAAAATGGTTAAGTAATTTTTGCTCCATTTCCTCCAAAACACCTGCTGCATGCAAGACAAACGCTGCCAGCGATCTAATCGGCTTGTTTCAATATCAGTGACATTTGGCTCAGGAAAGCTGGTAAATGGAGCTCCGATTAAGAAATGTGCCGGTGTTAAAACCTCCAAATCGTCGGGATGCTCTGAAATTGCATAAAGTGGTCGAGAATTGATTATAGCACATACCTGGCATACAAGCGTACGCAATTCTTCGAAAGTAAGCACAGAGAGACCGACAACACGTTGAAAATGAAATTTAGCTGCCTTTACCGCTGCTTCCCAAAGACCCCCAAAGTGCGGAGATCTTGGTGGAATAAAGCGCCATTCAATTCCATCGTCCACACAGTGCCTTTGAACACTTTGGAGGTGAGATGTGGATAGCAAGAGATTTTTCAGATCAGGTAATTCGTTTCTTGCCCCCACAAAATTTGTAGCATTATCTGACCAAATTACCTTTGGTCTCCCCCGAATAGAGATGAATCGCTTTAGAGCCGCCAAGAACGAAGATGTGGATAAGTCACATACCAATTCCAAGTGTGTTGCCTTTGTAGCAAAACAAATAAAGACGCAAATGTAACACTTGACCGGACCCTTGTTGCGCACTGCCGACTTGTAAAAGAAAGGACCACAAAAATCAATGCCCGTTGTGAAAAATGGCCTACAAGGCTGCACTCTGTGCTGTGGCAAACTACCCATAATATGTTCCATAACCTTTGGTTTTAGACGAAAGCATCTTAAACATTTATTGACGACGGCGGCAACTGTCTTTCGCCCACCAATCGGCCAATACTGCAAACGAATCGAAGCTGTCAAGCTTTGGGGTCCGGCGTGCATTAACTTGTGATGAAAATGGCGAATAATTGCTATAGTAATGGGATGTCGTTTTGGTAGGATTATTGGGTGGCGAGCTTCATAATCCCACAACGAGTTGTCAAGGCGACCACCAACTCTAATAAGTCCGACTTCGTCAAGAAATGGGTTAAGTGAGTACAATGAGCTGGATGAGTCAATGTTTCGTTTAGCCTTTAAAGCTTTGTACTCCGAAGCGAAGTGAATCTGCTGGATCAGGCGTAGTAGTAGTTGTGTTCCATGTTTGATATCTTCGGGTGTAAGCTCACTACTCACTCTTGAATTTCTTCGATCGTTTCTTGCAATAAACCTTGACACGTAAGCAAAAACGCGCTGCATGGTGCTGAATGAGTTAAGATACTTGCAGCGCAAGGAAATATCTTCGAGTTGGATTGCAGCAGTCAAGGTTGTACGTCGCCGCTCTGGTACGTCAGTGAAAAGCGTAGGAGCTGCTGGCCACTCCCTTTCATCTCCTAGTAGAAAAGAGGGACCATTCATCCAAAGTTGTGAATTGAGAAGTTGATTTGGCGTTGCTCCCCGTGATAATATGTCGGCTGGGTTGAGCGCAGTTGGAATATGATGCCACAACGCCCCCTTGGTGAGCATTTGTATACGGCTGACCCTGTTCGAGACAAAAACATTGAAGTTCGAGGACTCCTCCCGTAGCCATGATAGAACGATGGTTGAATCCGACCAACAGTGTATGCAGCAATTAAATATTTGTGACTGCTGGATCGATTCTAATAGTTCAGCAAGTAGCAGGGCAGCGCATAACTCGAGTTTTGGGACAGTTAATGTCTTCAATGGCGCTACTCTTGATTTCGAGCATAAAAGGCTAGTTTTGACGCCATCGATGTGTTGGGCTCGAACATATACACATGCCCCATATGCGGCTACACTGGCATCACAAAATGCGTGAAGTTCTAAATGAGAATTCGACATTAGTACATACCGAGGAAAATGAAAATTGGATACTAATTCAAGTTCATCGCAGAAATCGGTCCAACTCTTGTGCAAATGTTGTGGCAAACTTTCGTCCCAGTGAAATTGGTATTTCCACATGTTTTGTATGAATATTTTTGCTTGAGTTAAAACTGGAGCGATGAGACCAAGTGGGTCGTAGAATCTAGCTATTGTTGATAATGCGATACGTTTAGTTACCTTTTTATAGTTGCTCATTGGCGCAAGTGAAAAAATAAAATCGTCCGATGTTGGATCCCAGACTAGTCCAAGCGCCTTTGTAATGTGCGTACCATCCCGAAACTGTAGCAATGGCTCGCGGTCATCGTCAGTCACACCAATAAGCGATTCAGAAACATTTGAACACCACTTTCGAAGAACAAAGTTACCCCTGTGAAGTAACTTCGTTGTTTGGCGTCGAATTTCGATTACTTGCTCTAGCGTGTCTGCACCTGTGATAAGATCATCGACGTAAAAGTCTCGACGAACGATTTGTGCACCAAGTGGAAAACTGGGTTCTTCATCTGCTGCAAGTTGATGCATGGCGCGAATCGCCAAGAATGCGGCGGGCCTGGTACCATATGTCACAGTGTCGAGTGTGTAAATCTTCAAATCATCCTTGGGATCGTCGCGCCACAGGATGCATTGTAGGTTATTATCCGGATGCAAAACACGTACACAGCGGTACATTTTACAGATATCTCCTGTTAAGGCTACCTTGAACGTACGAAAACGCACAAGCGTATTGAAGAGTTTAGGTTGAATTGTTGGACCAACCATAAGAATATCATTTAACGAGTATCCGTTGGTTGATTTTGCGGAGCCATCGAAAACAACTCGCAATTTCGTAGTTGAGCTTTCTGCTTTGTGAACGCAGTGATGTGGCAGAAAGAAAGTTTTAGTTTGTGGATCCAAATTTGCCGGCGACATGTGCTTTAGTTTAGCATATTCCATCATGAATGCAGAGTACTGGGCTTTAACGTCAGGCTTCTGCTGCAGCTTCCTCTCTAAAGTAAAGAATCGTTGCTTGGCTTGTGTGTATGACTCGCCAAGACTATTAGCAGATTGATTTAATGGTAGTCGTACAGCATACTCACCAGAATCAAGACGAATGCGGTTTTGTTGAAAGTGAAGCTCGCACGATATTTCTTCCTGAGTTTGAGTATGTGAAGATAAGCAACTTTCGACCTCCCAGAACTGTTTGATAAGATCCTCGAGGCTATCTGTATCTTCTTCTTGCTGAGCATGAACAGCAACTAAAGCCGATGATTTGTGAAAGTGCAATCCTCCTCCAGAAGCGACCCACCCAAGCTTCGTCTTCTGCAAGATTGGTAAATTTTTGGTTAATTTGATTTGACCGACGCTCATCAATTCAAAAAATAGTGATGCTCCCAACAATGCATCAATGCGTTGCGATTTATAGAAGAGTGGATCTGCAAGTTTGGTGTTCGGAGGAATATTCCATGAATCGATATTTAGGTCAAAGTTTGGCTGATGATCGGTGATGGTGTTTGTGACAATGGCTTCAAAGGAGAATGTATATTCATCATGATGTGACTTTGCCAAAATATCAACTGCCTTTTCAGCGATGAAATTCGATTCACCAATGCCGGATATCGAAGTGTTAATCTTTTTCGCTTCTATTTCAAGATGTTTTGCAAGGCGTGATGTAATAAAGTTCACTTGAGAAGCGGAGTCGAGCAGCACCCGACAAGGCACGTAACAGCCTGTACGATTCTTAATGCCGTTGCCAGTAAAACAAAGTTTTCTGAGGATGCAGCGGTAGCTACCTGCTGCACGTTTGACAAAGATGTTGCAGTAGTCCCAACCTCGCTGATATTGTTAGCATCAGGCGGCGATTGTTGCTCGGCTTTAGGCATGTGCAAGAGTGAATGATGCTTGGATGGACATTGCCGACAATGCCCTGATTTGCATTTCTTAACTGCGTGCCCTAGACGAAGGCAGTTGATGCACAACTCTAGCCGCTTGGCTTCTTTATAACGCGAAGCAGGTGATAGGGCTCCGAATTGAGCACATCCGTAAATCCAGTGACCAGTGGAACCACAAAAGGAGCATGTATTTGAAGATGCTACAAGCGCCTTCCGTGAACTATTGTTGTTATGAGGTACACGTTTTACTGCAGGGGGTATGTTGTTCGCTGCTGGTACTGTAGCTTCGACATTTTCGAGCATGCGACATCTTTTCTCCAGAAATGTTGCCATAGATTTCCAAGTTGGCAACGAATTTGTAGGCAGATCTTCTTCCCATTTTATTTGCGTTTTTGTGTCGAGTTTTTTGGTTATAAGATAAATGAGGAAACCATCAGCAATCTGTGCCTCCGTTGCCATGGTTTGTAATGAGCGTAGGTGTGCATTTAACTTGTCGTTAAATGAGCGCAGGCCAACAGCGCAGCCACCTTCGACATTTTTGAGCGAAAATATTTCCCTTATATGAGCCTGAAAATTGAGCAGCTGGTTTCCAAAACGTTTCTTCAAAAGATCTAAAGCTTTGTCGTAGTTAGCGTCACTTGGCTCCAAGGACCTAATTGTGTCCAAGGCGGCACCTCTTAAATTTGCCCGTAAATGTTGAAACTTTTCAATTTTGCTTAGTTCACTGCAGTTGTTAATAACAGAGTTAAACATTGCGATGAAGTCTGGCCAATCTGTGTATGCACCACTGAAGTGTGGAATTTTCAATTCGGGAAGCCGGTTGCGTTGAGATATTATAAACGAGGGTGATGAATCATCGATTGCGAATGGGCGAGCTGTTGATGAATGTGCAATACCGGCCCTGCGTTGATTGAGTTCACGAGTCAGTTTGCCTTTAACCTCCATATGTAGCGTAGCGAACGACCAACTGACTTCGCTATCTAACTCGTTGTGATCTTCAGTTTCAAGGCAGGATTGAGCGTCATCAAAACTTGCTCGCAGACGCTCGACTAACTCCAAACGCATAGAAATGTCGACCTCATCTAAGGTCGCCAAAGAATCCGTAGACAATTGTTGGTTGACTTTATCTAGCTGCTTTTTTAACGAAATAGTCCTCTTTTTGTTGAGGGATTCTATTACGCCAACACCAGTGGCATCTTCAGGTCCGGGAGACATGTTAAATTGTCGTTGATTAAGCCGGTAACTTATACAGTGCTGTGTGCACGGTGAAGAAAAGTCCCAATAAAGCGATGAATCTTGTACGTGAATACGATCACGTCGGGGTCACCAATGTAACGAGCTGACAAGGTTTTTTGTCAGCTGATGCAAAATAAAAACGATGCGACAATTATGATGTGCTAAAGTAGACTGATAACTTTATTTTTGACTTTCAGTATTCAAGTTCATACCTTTCGCATATGAGAATATATGTATATGTATGCTTAGTACATAACTGGTAAATTTATTGTTTTACAAACTAAGAACCGTTACCGTTATCGGTCCGCCTGATGCGACAAACTAAATTTATTTATTAATACCTTCAGCTGCTATAAGTATGCCCAACGAAGTGTATGATATATACATATGTACATACGTGCATACAGCAATGCAAATAATGAAACAATAGAAATATAACGTTGAATGCGGTGAATGATGGGAGAATATGACTACAAAAAAAAGGTCGATGCACAGGCATATTTAACCTTTCCATGGACATCAATGCTTAACCCTTAACAACGTATTTATTTCCAACTAGTTTACCTAATTTTATTTTCATCATCATCATCACCATGCTTGCCACACTGTGCACTGTCGTAAAAGAGCATTAGAGGCGGAGCCATGCATGCATTTGTGAGCAAGACATAAAAAAGAGAGGAGAGTTCAATGCCAGCATAACGTAGAAATTTCTAGAAAGAGAATAAGGAAAATTCCGTGAAGAGGCGATTTAGTATAAATAGCGGCGCAAAACGCTCTTTGCATCAAAAGTAAATAAACAAGCAAACAATAAACAACTCGTTAAAGAGATTGTGCAAAACAAAACAAACGCGAACTTTTAACAAAAGTATTTAATTGAAAATTTTAGTGAAGTATTAAAGTAAAAGACAAGAAGTTAAAATGGTAGCAATTGGTATTGATTTGGGAACAACATACTCCTGCGTTGGTGTCTTCCAACATGGCAAAGTGGAGATCATCGCTAATGACCAAGGAAATCGCACAACACCCAGTTATGTGGCATTTACAGATTCAGAGCGACTGATTGGTGATGCAGCAAAGAACCAGGTGGCTATGAATCCAAAGAACACAGTTTTCGATGCAAAACGATTGATTGGACGCAAATATGATGATCCAAAAATAATGGAAGATGTGAAACACTGGCCATTCAAAGTGGTTAGCGATTGTGGTAAACCCAAGATATGCGTTGAATACAAAGGTGAGAACAAACGTTTCGCACCAGAGGAAATCAGTTCAATGGTGTTGACCAAAATGAAGGAGACGGCTGAAGCATATTTGGGTACAACAGTGAGCGATGCTGTAATCACAGTGCCAGCGTATTTCAATGATTCACAGAGGCAAGCAACAAAAGATGCCGGACGAATAGCTGGTTTAAATGTGCTGCGAATTATTAACGAACCCACAGCAGCTGCGTTGGCATATGGACTCGATAAGAATTTGAAAGGTGAACGTAATGTATTAATCTTCGATTTGGGTGGCGGCACATTCGATGTATCAATCCTAACCATCGACGAGGGTTCACTATTCGAAGTGCGTGCGACTGCTGGTGATACACATTTAGGTGGTGAAGATTTCGACAACCGACTTGTAAATCATTTGGCGGATGAGTTTAAGCGCAAATACAAGAAAGATCTACGTTCAAATCCTAGAGCATTGCGTCGTCTACGCACAGCTGCCGAAAGAGCGAAACGCACATTGTCATCCAGCACAGAGGCTACTATAGAAATCGATGCACTGTTCGAAGGAATCGATTACTATACAAAAGTAACAAGAGCGCGCTTCGAAGAATTATGTGGAGACTTGTTCCGTCAGACTTTGGAGCCGGTGGAGAAGGCATTAAATGATGCAAAGATGGATAAGAACCAAATTCATGATATCGTACTGGTTGGTGGTTCAACGCGTATACCAAAAGTACAGAGTCTATTGCAGTCGTTCTTCTGTGGCAAGAGTCTAAATCTTTCCATAAATCCGGATGAGGCTGTGGCATATGGTGCAGCCGTTCAAGCAGCTATTTTGAGTGGCGACAAGAGCAGCGAAATTCAAGATGTCCTACTGGTTGATGTAGCGCCACTGTCATTGGGTATCGAAACTGCTGGTGGTGTTATGACGAAAATCATCGAACGAAATTGTCGCATTCCATGTAAGCAAACGCAAACATTTTCCACATATTCCGACAATCAACCTGGCGTCACAATCCAGGTGTTTGAAGGTGAACGTGTCATGACCAAAGACAATAATCGTTTGGGCACGTTCGATCTTTCTGGTATACCGCCAGCACCACGTGGAGTGCCTCAGATTGAAGTAACTTTCGATTTGGACGCCAATGGTATACTGAATGTATCGGCGAAGGAAATGAGTTCTGGCAATGCTAAGAATATCACCATCAAGAACGACAAAGGACGTCTATCACAAGCCGAAATTGATCGTATGGTTAATGAAGCAGAGCGATATGCTGAAGAAGATGAACGACAACGCAATAAGATAGCGGCTAGAAATAATTTGGAGAGTTATGTATTTGGTGTTAAGCAAGCATTGGACGGTGCTGGTGATAAGCTGAGTGATAAGGAGAAGAGCGATGCATTAAAGGCTTGTGAAGACACCATCAAGTGGCTCGATGCAAACACGTTGGCCGATAAGGAAGAATACGAGGACAAGATGAATACATTGACCAAACTTTGTTCACCGGTTATGACAAAATTACACGGCGGTAGTGGTCAAGGAGCATCTTGTGGTCAACAGGCTGGTGGATTCGGTGGTGGACGCAGTGGTCCAACAGTGGAGGAAGTAGATTAAATTTGTACCCTTTAGACGTTAGTACTGGGAAATATGTAAATAAATTTAGTTGTGATATAAATTTTAATAATTTCTAGAAACAAATTATTTTTTTTTTGTATAAAAAGACTGAAAATATAGAACAAAATATTTATTTTTTTAATTAAAAATTAATTTTCTTTTACTTTATTCTGACTTGGGTGGGAGGTTGTGGGTTTGGCGGTCGTAGATTTTTATTTTTGCAATCAAGTTTGATGGTGCTGTGGGTCGAATTATTTGATTGAGCAGTGCATTTCTACATATATACATACATTCATGGATCACACCATATAACATCGGTTTCAGCTATTGGACATATTTGTACCAAATAACTCCACGTACATGTAAAACCAAAAATGTTTTGGGTGACATTCACGCTTACCCGCGAGTTTTATTTTCACCCGAAAATATTCACAGTTTTTGTTCACCCTATCGCAGAGGGTGGCGAAAAAATTGTTCGTGTTCGAAAAAGATTTCACCTTATCGACAAATCTTTGTTCGGGCGAAATGAACAGCGGGGAAACCCAAATTTGTTCACTTACATATATTTTACAGGCGAACGGGAGGAAAACAAAATTTAAGTAATTTTTTGTTTTGAAATTTGATACTCTTATAATTATACTAGCAGACCCGTCAGACGTTGTTCTGCCCTAGATTTGGTCTATCTGCATACATTTTAATAAGCTTTTTTCGTCTAGCCCTGCCCTCCCCCCTCTTCACATTTTCTTAATCCTTTTATTCTCTCCTCCCTCCGTCTTTTTCGCTTCATCTATCTCTATCTTCGTCTCACTCTATATATTTGTCAGTCTCCTTCCCTCTTTTCTCTTCTCTGAAGTTTTTCCCATTCTTCTTCATCCCTTATTGCCAGTCCCAGAGGGTGGTATGCATTTTGTTCCAGTCCCATTCCGAGTCCCAGTCCCACTCCGAGTCTCAGTCCTAGTCCTAGTCCTAATCCCAGTCCCAGCCCGACTATGGTCTACTTTCCGGAAAAAAGGATCGTAAATACTAATATAGGCAAATTTATATACCAAATTTCAGGCAAATCGAATAGGACGTATGTAAATAGGTACGTGGGTATTATCAATTCATGCTTTTTTTGGCTTCGCATGCATATTTATCAGTTTTGCCAGGTTGATGCGACTAAATCGAATATCACAATGAAAATTACTTTAAAGCTCCCAGCAACAGCTTTCATTTGATATCCATATTACAGACACATTCTAGGGGTATCCGGGTTCAGGTTTTGGCCTATATCTCGAGACCCTAGTCACCCAGGGGTATAAAGATTACTCTGTACTAAAGCGCACATCAACAGCTTTAATTTGATACCCATAATGTAAAACCACATCCTAGTGTTACCCTGATCCACGTTTTGGCCTATATTTCGAGACCATAGTCACCAATAGGTATGAAAACTTCCCTGTACTAAAGCTCTCATCAACAGCTTTCATTTGTTATCCATATTCTATAAACACATTCTAGGAGCACCCGCGTCCACGTTTTGGCCTATATCTCGAGACCCTAGTCACCCAGGGGTATAAAGATTACTATGTACTAAAGCACACATCAGCAGCTTCAATTTGATACCCATAATGTAAAAACACATCCTAGTGTTAGCCTGATCCACGTTTTGGCCTATATCTCGAGACCCTAGTCACAAATACATAGGTATAAAAATTATCATGTACTAAAGCACTCATCAACAACTTTCATTTGTTATCTATGTTGTATTACCACTTTCTAGGGGTACCCGCGTCCACGTTTTGGCCTATATCTCGAGACCCTAGTTACCCACGGGTACGACGTGCGACGTACGTGTTCATAAACAGCTTCCATTTGATACCCATATTGGACAAGCATTTCCCAGGATTACCCAAGTCCACGTTTTGATCTCAAGACCCTAGCCAGAACGGGATAAAAAGTATCCTATGTCTGTCTCCTGGTTCTAAGCCACCCCTCCACTTTCAGCCAAATCTGTTCATCCGTTCTTGAGTTATAAATAGTGTAACTAACACTACTATAAGGTTTAAAGGTTTGAGCATTCAAAGGGACATAGGGACAGAAAAAGCGACTCAGTTTTATACTACGTAGTGATATTGCAAAACATGCAAAAATACCAAAAAACAAAACTTTTGTTTAAGAATTTTAAGGAAATGTTCAATATTTTTAACGAAAGAGTATTTTTCGAGAGATGTATGCATTTTTAACCATTTATTATTATTTGTGTATATACGTATGTGTCGCATCATGTCTCACTCAAAAGTAATTTGCTCGCAGAGTTGACACCGAACAATCACACACACGAATTTTTTGGTAAAAATGTTACTTTTGTTTAAACAATTTGGGTGATATAAGAAAGGAATCAAGTATTTTTTTTGATGCAGAACGAAGGTAAATATTTCAAAGTTTTACTGAAAGGTAGAATTTTTCAAATCCATCCGCACATGTAATCTTATATATTACATTATGTTTGTCTGAATTTGTTATTTTGCTTTTCATGTTATTAAAAAATATGTTTGTTGTGTACGATGGTTTGTGTGCAATTCTTATAGTCTCCTTGTCATAGATGTCTGAGCCCTGCAATATTTCCGAAAAACCTTTTATATATACTACAGATCTATATTTTGTAGTCGTGTTCTCTCTGTTCTTCCGGCATTTATCTTTCGGGTATTCTTTATTAACCTCTGTATTGCGTTAGGAGGGAAGTCATTCATCTTTAGTATGTGTGTTATACGTTTTTTATTCTCGGAGTGAAAAACCGTGTCACTCGTATCTAATACTCGTCTAATGAAGTTTTTCGCCGTGTTTATAATCATACCCCTTGGGTGTTTTGATTTAAAATTTATTATTCTTCTTGATGATGTGGGCTTTTGATACCAGTCAAGTTTTATTTTATTGCCTATTTTACATACTAATGTGTCTAGAAACGGCAGTCTACTAGCCGACTCCAGCTCCATCGTAAACTTTATGTCCCTGTGGAATGAGTTTAGCACCTCCAAGGTTTTTTTCAGTTCGTCCTCCTTAACAATGGCAAACACATCATCTACGTATTTGCTAAGTAGTCTCGCGTTTGTCACTGTTTCCAAAATCTCTTCCATGATGATGTCGGCAACAATCGGTGATGCTGGGGATCCCATTGGAAGTCCTTTGAGTTGCGTATAAATTATTTCTTCATACTTGAAATATATATTTTCCGATATGCAAAACTTCACAATTTCCATAAAAAATTGTTTTGGAATATCCGTGTGTTCCTTTATGTCTTTCCACTTTGTCAGTATAGTTTGTATAGGCAGGTCTATTGGTATACTTGGGAATAGTGACACAACATCAAACGATACGAGGCGTTCATCATCATAAATGTAGGAGTCGTTGACCTTGTCTTTGAATTCTATTGCACTTTTACATTAAACTTAGATTTCGTCGTCAGATTTTTTAAAATATTAGTCAGGTATTTACATAAATTATAGGACGGAGCATTTAACATGGAACAAATTGGTCTTAAGGGCATATTCTCTTTATGGACCTTTGGTAATCCATATATACGGGGTGGGAGAGCTGTGTGTGTAGACATTTTGAGTTTTTCGTTGTTCGTTATAAGACCTAATTTGTGCAATTTATCTACCAACTGATTATTTTTTATTAATGTATGTATGTATGGTAAAATTGTATCCCAATTGTATTCAGTTTTATATGTGAATATTTGTTTGTTATTGTTATAGCCCCTGAAGACGATCTCCGAAGGAGATTGAAATATATTGGGAAATATTTAAAAAAGTGTTTTATTACATTGGACCTTGAGCCGGCAAAAATCACAGTTTGATAAAGTCAAAGTAAAAAGGTCGCTACAATCAAATTTTAATTTTTTATTTCTATTTTTGTTGTATTTTAAGGAAATATATGCTTGGTTACAAAATTTACACAATTGTAAGTAAATTATTTGTTCACTGCCAATTCGCAATAGAACATCAGCTGTTTCGAAGTGAACTTTTGTTCGCCCGAAATTGCCGATAGACGGAAAAAGTTCACCCGAACAAAAGTAGTGAAGGCGAAAACTTTTCCGCGTGTACTTCGCGATAAGGGTGATTGTTCGATGTGACGTGATATACAGCCCTATTCTGCATTTCGACTTGGATTGGAATTCTTTAGATTTGGCAATTTTGTAATCTGTGCTCCAATCTCTTTCGATCCAACTTCGAATCGTTCGATTTTGTGTATTCTGCATTTCGATCGTAGTTCCGTTTTTCTAAGTTGCAAATTTGTTGACGGAAAAATATTTTCTTTTTATTTTTTTATTAATTTATAACAGAATTTTAGCAAAAATGTAAGTAAAACTTGTTAAGAAACGTAAACGGCTTGATGATGATTGTTTTTATATGTTTCCAGGTCAAAAACAACATGTTGATGTCGAAGTCCTTGGATTTATTTTCCCCGCAAAAGTATCTAACACATACTTGAAAGCATCCTTATTAAGTCGAAAGTTTTTTTTGAACCTATGTAAATAAGAAAATAAGTCATTTAACTTTACCACTTTTAAGTTCAATTTCTTACAATGAGTGACGACTCATCTCAAATGGATTACACAAGTCTTGCAATATTTGCCTTTCCATTCTCGCCTGGCCATTTTCATATGCGTTGCTTTCCAACTCCACAGATAATGCCGCGGCTATTGATTCCAGTATAATAGACAGCTATAATTTGTGTCTGTTCGGTCCAGTTATATGCCAAATCAAGATGCCGGAGTAGAGGAAGGTGAAGCGAAAACGCAAACAATCATTGCGGAAAGAATAAATAAATCTTCATAAGGTATTTTAGGCCAGTGCAATCAAATTAGCATCCATAAAATTCAGAAAATGTCACCTATATTCGTGCAGAAATCCGTTTTAACAAAACTTGGTGGCCACGGCAGGGAATTGGCCAAAAGAACGACAAAAACACACTTACATTTATGAAAGCACTTCACTCAAAAAAATATAACACTGCGGCAATATATTATGTTCCTTTTTTTGTACAAAATGGCGTGGATAATAAAATATGAACTTTTTTCAGTGTTTTTTTACAAATTTTCTTTAATTTATTTTGTTCCAATGTTCACACATTCCGTACAAACAGCTGATTTCGAAAAATCATTTGCTCTTCGTCTTCTCGTTACGATTCCGTCGTAATGCAGAATACCCAACTTCGATTAAAGCGGAGCGTAGAACGGGAACGTAATCGAAATGCAGAATAGGGGTGAATAATAGTATAACAATAAGTAAGAGGACATTTGGTCATCATAACACACCACATCATATCAGACGAAGTTCATGTATATCATAGATATATCCCATCATATTGAGCCATGCGATTTTTTTTCTTACGAGTTGGTGCGAGATATTCTATTTGACCAAATCTGAAAATACCACATAGAAGGATCTATTAATATCCTTTAAATCGCAAATACATTACATCCGACCTTATCCAGTAGCAGGGTACAACAAATCTCTTAGGGAAACGTAATTTGGTATGATTAGAATATAAAAAATGGTCAAAAATATCAAATCATATCGATTCGTGCGATTTTTTATTTACTACACAGTAAAAAGTGGAGTCTTACTTTTAATACCAGTTGCTATTGAACTTAAACATTTTTGATATTAAATTTGTGTTTTAATTCTAAAAAGTTTTATTTTAAGACTATGAAATATTATTGAAATAAATTTTAATCCAAAATGGTTTTGAAACAAGACTTTAATCAATGCTGATTGTCGCGTTTTAAAAATATTAATACTTTGCAGTTTTAATCTAAGACCAAAAAAATATTAAATTTCGCTCTCTAATATTTTAAGTATCATTGGTTTAAAAACAAAACCAAAAAAGTATTAAGAAATTCTCTCACTCTCAATTATATTAATGTTACACGGCTCCTTAGTGCGACTGGCTTAAAAGTAAAACCAGGATAGTACTAAGATGTGCTCTCACTCCCAAACTTTAATACTTTTTAGTTTTAATTTGAGAACAGAAAGGCATTAAGATGGTCTCTCCGATATTTTAAGTATTTTTGGTTTTAAAACGAAACCAAAAAGGTATTAAGAAATTCTCTTACTCCGAGTTATGTTCATTGCATTCTGCACATTAGTACTATTGGCTTAAAAGTAAAACCAGTATCACTTTTCCGACTATTGAGAAAGCGTCATGTGCACGATGTTTCTGAAAATTAAACACGAGGGACAATTGCGTTTCATTAAAATCACAAATCCTGCAAGTCGTGGATAATTACAAATTATCTCACTACAAAATTTTTGAAAATCTTAATGTTGATGTAATGCACGATTGTTTGGAAGGCGCTCTACCTTTCATTTTAAAACTCTTTTTTCAGAAGCTTGCGGAAAGCAAATACCTTTCGATAACAGATATTAACGATAAAATTAAAAGCCTCAATTTCGGATATTTACAAAGTACATGCCTCCCATCAAAAATCACTCTTGATAAAAAATGCCGAACATCCATTGGATTGTCAGCCTCTCAAAACTTATGTTTTATTTTGCACATGCATTTCATCTTTTTTAACTTTTATGATATTATGCCACATTTCTGGAATGGGGTTACTTCGCTTATTCGAATAATAAAACTTACATTGTCTCCCGTTCTAAAACAACACCACATACAATCTCTTAGAGAAGATATAGAGGTACATTTGAAATGTATAGTAGAAGTTTATGAAGAACCCCTCTCGCCAACAATAATCAGAAGGCGAAAAAAAAAAATTATATCTGTCCCGATATATTTGCAGTCGAAGTCGGCGATTTGCATCAACCACATGCTAATGTTGTTGTATCCACAAAAAAATGTGAACATAAGTGTTTTGCGCGGATATAGTTTTGGTCTCTAAACCTGGGACCCACCCAGGGTAATTTTGGTAATTCTATACGACAGCAGGACACTGCTAATACGCGTCCAAAAATATCGAGAGAGGTGTCAAACGACGCGTCTTGACATCAATATTAATAATCCGAAGGCGGAAAAAAAAATTTCAAGTCGTTTGAAAGATATTAACGAAAAACCGAAAAGTGACCAGCGGGTCCCTCCGAAACGGGGAGTGGGATCCATAGTATTTTTGCGCAGAACACCTTTCTGCGATGGCGGCCTTCAGCCGCGCTTATAAGAAATTACCCTGGGTGGGTCCAACACCAGTTTGGATACCAAAACTATATCCGCGCAAAACACTTATGTTCACAATTTTTTTTGTGGGTACCCAACATTACAACAACCTCATGAAAATCGCCAAATTCAACTGCAAATATCTCCGGAAAGAGATACAATTTCTATTTTCCGGCTTCGGATTATTGTTTTCGAGATTAATACGCGTCTTTTGACACCTCATTCGATATTTTTGGACGAGTATTAGCAGTGTCATGCTGTCGTATATAATTACCGTAATTTTTTATAAGCGCGGCCGAAGGCCGCCAATGCAGAAAGGTGTTCTGCGCAAAATTACTATGGATCCCACTCCCCGTTTCGGAGGGACCCGCTGGTCACTTTTCGGGTTTTCGTTAATATCTTTCAAACGACTTGAAATTTTTTTTTCCGCCTTCGGATTATTAGTATTGATGTCAAGACGCGTCGTTTGACACCTCTCTCGATATTTTTGGACGCGTACATGGTTCAACTATATGGTTGGCTCATCTGTACAATAACAAAATGTCTGTTCAAATTGTCAAAATCTGTGTATTGGTGTTGGTGCGAATGGTATGGAATGGAAACATAAAACTTAGCAGTTATTGTATGTATAAGAAAATGTTGCCAATGTGTTGGTTTCATTTCGAGTTTGCCATCTCCTTTTGACAATCCCATCGACAATGCAATGAAATAAATAAAATCAGCTGATGAGTTGAGCCAACCATATAATTGAACCATGGACGCGTATTAGCAGTGGCATGCTGTCGTATAGAATTAAGCCCCCATTACTGATACTTAGCATAGACTTGACTTGACTTGGCGTAAAGTTGGCAACTTAGCCACGATTATACTTCACTTGGCGCATACTATCTGGCATCATAATCAGCGTTGAAATTTATTTTTAAATAAATGTCAATTTGTATGACAAAATGTCAAAATGAAATGGAAACAAACAAATGGCATCTCAAAATGTAAACGTCACTTAGAACTTACATAGAAAATCAAAATTCGACAGACTTCTAAGTCAAGTTAAGTGTTGCTAAGTTTTGAGTAATCAGTAACATGCAATGTTTATTTAACAGAACTGTAAGTGACAATTCTCAAGCCAAGTCAAGTCTATGCTAAGTATCAGTAATGGGCCCTTTACTCGTTTTTGTTTTTGTATTCAATAATTGAATGTTCATAAATTTTTTGATTTTTCTTGTCACTCTTATATATATATACAGAGAGAATGGCTGTCGCGAATCGCCAGAGAATGGAAGAAAGGTTTGTTTTTTGATTGTCCTTATTAAATTGAAGTGCCATGAATTACCCCTTCGCGTTTCAAATCACCTTTTCTGTTAAATATGTATACAAAAAATCAGACTACATATTGATATTCATTTCAAAAATATAATTAATAGATAAAATATGAACAGCGAAGTTTGCAAACATTTTAAAATATGTAAATATGCAATATACCAGTCGTCTACAAAAAAGTTTGAAAAACACTATTTAGCAAATGATTTAAGTAATCGAACAGCGATTGAACAGGTGATCGAGGCTGTTAGGTTAGGTTAAGTTAGGTGGTAGCTGCCCTGATAAGGATAGCTCACTTGGACAACACGAAGGTCCGTTGTAATACCACATACACCAAAAATAACGGCGACTTAGAGAATCGTTGTGTAGCAACGATAAATCTCCGAATGATACCGATCTCAACTTTGGATAAATCCTCGGGAGATCCAAGTGAGTCTCGACCAAAGTACTTTCGCCTAGTCAGACAAAACCTGGGCAATCAAGCATAAAGTGATTTGGTAATTCCACCTCATAATCCACCATAAAGCTGCAGCATGATAGTTTCCAGTATATTGAGACGTACCGCATGGATACCCATGGGACAGCGCCCTGTCAAAATCCCAATGACCATTGATAGGTGATCCTTAGTGAGCCCGATTATTTCAGCAGACCTGCCATCTACTTTCGGCCAGAAAGATCTTGCTACCCTGCAAGACGTGGAGGCCGCCCAACGTTTGCTGAGCTCACTCGAGGCCCAGCTATGGAGGAGCAATCCACAGGTGGCCAGCGGAATCCCGAAATCCCTACAGCCATCTTCATCCGGTTCAGTTGTACCTATGCGGGCTAAGAGATCCGCTTGACTGTTACCCGGGATATCACTATGGCCCGGGACCCAGATAATCTTAATTGTAAAATAATTCGATGTAATCGCAAGCGAGGTCAGGCACTCCCAGACCACCCTCGATCGCACTGTAGTTGTGCTCAAGGCCTTGATAGCCGCTTGGCTATAAGAGTAGATGTTAAATTCCCTAACCGTAATAGCACTGGATAGCATTTCATCCACCGCATCCTTAATCGCAGCAACTTCCGCTTGGAATACACTGCAGTGATCAGCCAAGTTAAACTTGCGGCTTACATTTAGCTCTTGACAAAAGACCCCCACCAACCTTTCCGACCAACTTCGACCCATACGTGACCAAGTTAACCATGCCCCAGATAATTCCTCTTCCCCACTCCTATCTCGGTGGAATGAATGGGGTGAAGATTATATAGGGAGCAGTTATCGGCATACAAACTGGCAAGAAGGCTAGAATGTCCGAAATCAGAAAGCCCATAGCCCATATCACGAAGCCTGACCAACGACCTTGCCGCGTCCGCCTTTCCCGCAATATCTACTGTATATATGTTCTCCATTACGTTTAGTGCCAAGGTAGGTGTTGTTCTGAGAGCGCCACTGATACCGACCAGCGCCGTCCGTGCACTTACATTAACATTTTGGGGGTGCTCGACGTGTCCACTGCTTTCCACCAGACCAGCACCCCATATAGCAGATTCGACTACTCCTGGCGAGAGTCCCCATTTCTTTCCGATAGCCCCTCTGCAGCAGAACAAGGCAAACGCGGCCTTCCTTGCCCTATCTTCCACATTGGGTCTCCAGGACAGTTTCTTGTCCAAAACAATCCCCAAATATTTAACCCTATCAGAAAGTACCAACGGTATCCCTCCAATCGAGGGAGTTCTGAAATCGCGCATCTTATATCTCCTTGTAAAAAGAACCAATTCCGTTTTTCCCGGGTTGACCGCCAATCCACATGATTCAGCCCACCTAGCCACAGTATCCAGGTAGCCCTGCAGAACATCGCGCAAGGTGCGCAGAAATTTGCCTTTGACTAGGATAGCGAGGTCATCTGCATAGACAACCACCCGAGAACCATTGGCTTCAAGCTCCACAAGAAGCTCGTTGACTACCACAACCCAGAGCAGAGGAGATAGGATACCCCCCTGTGGTGTGCCCCTGCACACCTTCCTCTTAATCAGAGCTTCTCAATCCCTATACACTTGTAGCACTTTTGTTTTTGTTTTGCCCTGAATCATAAGCACAAATGATTGAATTTCTTATGAAAGTTCCAAAAAAAGCACTCCCGTATGAAGCTCAGGCACTTGTGTATGATAAAAAAATTTACACTAACAATTTCACAAATAAAAATTATTCAAAAACATTATAGCACTGAAAAAAATTTGTAATCAAAATTGATTCATTAAAAAAATCAAAATAGATAATTGACCGCGGAGCTGAAATATATGGGCCATATGACCAAAGAATGTAAGCAAAACTGTACCAAAACAAGAGGAGCCTATTCTAACTACATATGATATTAGTTAATTACCTTCAACGGAAGGCAGTAACTAGTGATATAAAATTCTGGTTCACAACTAGACCTAGAGTGCCAAATAAGTATTAGTTCGTTAATAGCTAGATTTTCTGTTATAAAATCGACTAAAAAACTGTTACCAGCTGTAACGAGCTGCGGCTACATATGAGTATGCCTCTTTCTCAACACTATTCCTCTAGTAAAAGAAATTTGTATATATGTAGTTAGGAAATAGTGAAAAGTTGAAGCAGCGGGGACAATTTTCACCACCTAGGACATCGCCAGTTGAAAACATTTAAAAGAGATAGATGGCGTACTATTAGTGGTTCAGAATGCAGGAGAAATGCACTTATTTTGAACTAGAGATTCTCTTTGCGGGGTAGTTTCTGTGACCTTTTATTTCAACTCGGTATATTATTTTTCTTGGTTATGAGGCATTTTTTGACTGGAAGTGGGGGGAACCGTAAAGTAACCATGCCTATCATTTACTTGTTAAACATTTTATTAAATTCAAATGTTATTTAGTACCTCAATAATCTCTGTTGCTAATATATGTGACCCGGGCTAAGAAAAGGTGGCTTATGACTCAAAAAAGAAATTGCGAGGAACAGCTGTTAAAGATAAACAATGCATTTCTTCAGTTTCTTAGTAGTGTTTCTTTTGCATTATGAACAGTCAAAAAGGTAAAGCACAAACCAGTTTCTGACCGATATTTTGGCTCCATTGCCATCGAAAAAATTGCTGAGGATGCTTCACCAGCCACCAAAGTGGCATCGAAGCAACCAAAGCCTTCATCGTCTTTCATTTGTGCTCTTCTTTCTCTACATTTTTAGTACACTTCTAAGCAAGTTACGACTTTCTACTTTTCACCACGTGAAAGAGCGTCTCAAAAACTATCGAAACCAGAAAAAAACTGGAAAATTTGTTTGAGTCATAAGCCATCTTTTCATAGCCCTGGTCACATATGTATGTAAATTTGAACACAAATTTAAAACACTTGCTTCAGCGGTGATTTTGCCCAGTATCGCAGGTGGTGGTCCCGCTACCTCACCATGGGGCATGTACGCTGAGACCACCCACATTTCATTACTGCCTCGCTCGAGGCAGTTTAACAAGCACACAGGATCTAGGCCTACCTGCATCCCCATGCACCAAGGTGTTGAATTTTCCAGTCCTTAATCCAGAAATATTTCTGCCGTTGCTACTCAGCCACGGCTCCTGGGCAAGGACTATATCCACTCCGCCTTTTTCAAGGCAGATCAACAAATTTGCGGAAGCCGCCTTAGAGTGATAAAGATTGATTTGACGGATTTCCATCAAAACCACTCTTCTTCCGCACCCCACACTTGGCGGATCCGTGTTAGTCTTGTCCATTCTAAAAAGCCCCCCTCAAGGCCACTATCCTGAGGCGATTGTGTAGTCGCCCCTCAACGGTCTCATGGTTATCTATGCTACGCAGGGAGGCCACGCGAGGGTTGACGCATTACCATATGGGTAATGCGTTCAGAGCCAGACCGGACGCAAAGCGGGAAAATTTTCAACCGCACCTACTCCAGCAACTTAACGGCGACGGATCCGGAACGTACCTTGAGGCCTGCCACGGTTTTAACGGGACGTAGGCAGGTGCAGCATTAGCCTACCAGCCATTTCGGTAAGGTTTCACCCCGACCTACTAAGGTGGCAGAAGCCCGCTCCTACCAGCGCAAAGTTATCAAGTCAAAAATCAAAGTCAATTATCATAAGCCCTAACAATCCAGTTCATCACCGTTGTGTACCGATCTTGACACTTAAAAGAGTCCTCCCTCCCCTGAGCTCGATACAATGACTCAGGCGTGCGGGTTTCATCGAGTTGTACTTTCTAGATCCGCCATTATCAGCAGAAGCAGGGGCACCTCGTGCAGGACGTGATAACTAATCACGCGTGACAGTTCATCACTATGGCCGGTCTAAGACTGATAACAGTCCCTGATCCAGAGCCTGGAACCACGTATGATATGCAAGCCAAGTATCTTAGCCCCCATCGAGGCTGTTTAATATTGCACAATTTTTTTACAAGCATTCGCCACTTGTATGACTTCACAATGGCTGCTACAATCACAAAACATTTTGTAGGCTGTGTTGTTTTGATTTCGAAGTCAAAACTCATTGCGAGCGTTTTCCATTAACAATATGGGAGTGTTACATATATGACTAGGAAGAACTCCCGTTGTCACCCGAGGTTGTCAGCAATGTAAGGGGAACCCTCTACTGAGTTTTTGAAAGTTCGATCTGCCAGATGTTCCCAATCGGCGTTTGTTTGAAATTGTGTATTAACTTTGTCACGAATCTCAAAATTGTAAGTCCTTGAAGGAAAATATCTAGACCCACCAATAAGTATACCGAAATGATCAGGATGAAGAGCTGAGTTGATTTAGTCATGTCCGTCTGTCCGTCTGTCTCTTTGTATGCAAACTAGTCCCTCAATTTGTGAGATATCTTGGTAAAATTTGGTGAGCGGGTATATTTAGGTGCCCGATTAGACATTTGTCAGAACTGACCGGATCGGACCACTATAGCATATATACCTCATACAAACGATTGTTCAGAAAAGAGGATTTTGTCATATTTTCCTCAATTTATCAGATTATCCTAAAAATCGCTTAGGTATGTGCATCTGTTCACTATATATTTCTTATCTTATGCAGCCGATTATTTGGATATTACGAATGGAATAAGATTATTGTTCAGCCCCATTCCTAAAAAGTATGAAGTCTTCGACACAGTCCCATCTTTACTTCTTTAACCATAGCTTAACCCCAATTTTTAAAACTGTATCTTCGAACTTTGGTAATGTTAAAGTTCGGCGTTTGCAAATACGAATTTTCGCAACTTCCTATATACATTTTTATTGGCATATTTGAGTTGCAAGAATTTTCTAGAACCAGAACCTTGTCAGAATTCATATACATATGCATAATACCAAATATACGCATATTCATACAAATATTCATACAAAATGTACGAAGGTAGATATATTTATTTTACTTAACAAGGGTGGGCTCTAGACTTTTCGAACCTAGTCCAGCTCAATTAACATCATAAGATAAATTCTACTGAGTGCAGTTTACTCTCTATCACAGACTAGGCACAGTGCAACATTTTTACTTAAATTGAAAATTTACTGTTGCATGAGCGCGGTCAGAAGAAAATGCTTAACAAATTTTCTTTTCTATTTGTAGGCCGAATTTGAACTTTGTGTATTTGAAAATATGCATTTTTCAATTGTATTATTCATTATATTTAGAAAATTTCGTTAGAGATGTGTTCTGCATGCACCAATGGAAACATGAAAGAACTTCTTAATAATTTCTACAAGGGTCCAAGAAATGCTCAAGAATAGATTGCAGTTCTAAAGAAACTTACATATTACAAAAACCCACTGTGCAATACTTCAGGGAGAGGACGAGAAAAATAGGCATATGTTGTTTACACATTAAACCCCTCCCACTTTTTAAAAGAGCGAATGTTGGAATGCACTCTCACTCAAAGAAATCAAGTAAGGACTGTAGTGTCTTCTGCTGTGTCAATAGGTCTCATAGCTTTCATGAATATATGAACGCACCGAAAATTAACACCATTGTAAACCTTTACAAGTAGCACAACTCACAGCTGATTGCTCACACACACAAATATTACTTAAGGTCGAAAACCTTTTAGAAAGTTCAAGTAAAATACTAAACAGACATAAACTTTGCAAATATAACTTAGGACGCCTTATTTACAATAATTAAGAATAAAATTTCACTTATATTCAAGTATTTAGGCTGAGTGCGAGTTCGCCTAACTTTTAGGTACCTAAACTAATATTCCACTGGAAATTTGCAACAACAACAACAGGAAAAACTGTCAAAACTGTGCGAGTTGCTTTGACAAACTAATTTGTGTGTTTATGCTGGAAATTATTCCTAAAAATTTAAATTTGAGACTTGTATGGCGTTTGCAATGTTTGCGCAGGACAGGGTTCAAGGGAGAAGTAAGTATGCATACAGCAGTGAAAGAAAGTACAGCGGCTCTAGACAATACGGCCTTTTATGCCAGACGTCGTAGAACAAATGCAAACAGAAGTTTGCCACCATCTCAAGGCATGAATACTCCTGTGACTGCTATTTTATTTTTTCCCAATGAACCCACCTATTCTTATTACGCGGGCTTCAGCAAGAAGCCATTTGAGATCCCCTTCACGCCATACTCAACAATCGATCGGACATTGATCATCGCCCTCTTATCTAATGTGTGGTACTTTAAATAGTCCATTCATGCGCATTTTTTTTGCTCATCAGAACAATAAAATGATAAATCAAAATGTTTTTGCTTTTAAAGTTTGTAATTTATGAAAGTATGAAAATTTGGGTTGGAAAGTATACCTACTCGTAAAAATTCTAAATTTTTTATTTGCACTGCTTATCCGACAATTTCCAGATTTAGGTCTTTTCTCTATTTAGGTAGTAATTTATGCAAATTCGCACAAAGATTAAAGGTATACAATGCAGCTCTGCTCTTCCTGCTGTTCTACATTCCACTACATTCGACTGTTTCATTTACTCCCGTCCACACAATTCGCTACGTAACTTCAATTCAAGCTGCCAAACTATACAGTAAGGAACACTATCAAAATTTCTCACTAAAACTAACACTTTCAAAACTTCTTATGAAAACCAGTTTGGGCCTCTAGGTGACGAAAGCTAGCAATTTCACTTTCTGGCTGACGAAAATTAGCAATTTATTATTGTTTTCTGTCTTATTAGAAGACTTGGAACAAAATTTAAAGGAACTTTGAGTAAGGAAAGTGTATTGCAACTGCCTAATCTGGCGACTCTAATGAAATTTAATAATTGTCATCTAACACCTCATTACTAATCATAACGATTGTGCTTTTAAGATTTTCTTCTTACATCACGCTAGTTATCCTTTTTCGCGATAATTGATGCCAACTGGGAGTATCAAGGGAGACCAAGTCTTTGTATTATCATATCTGCTTAAAGTTCAGAGTAATACCTGGCTATCACTGCTCACGCGTTGGGTGACATCCTCGATATATACATCTATAAGCTTATCTTGAACACCTTTTTTTGATTTTCCGTACCGTATTAATATATTTCAGGGCTGTCTCTGCGATCTGCTATCTTTTTAAGATGGTCTTATATTGTTCTTGGGTCTCACTTTCCCTCTGCCATTTATAGCATAAACATTAGTGAACGACTTGGGACTCGAGTTTTTTCGAAGAGCTTTATGTTTGTGACTCGCTTCTGTCATATCGTTGTGCAGGGGCATCATGACCGGATTGCTAGATTTGAGTACGCTGAAAAATTTAAACTACTAACGCAAGGTTTCTTTTAACTCACATGATCAACATCAACAGAAAATTCGAAACAGTTTTTAATAATAATTAAAAGAACCAATGTTATTTCTGAACACCTTGTAAAAAAAAGACAAGTAATTCAGTTTGAACAATCGGTAATGTAGTCGGTTGTATAAGATAAATATTATTCAAACTGTGCTATTTTCCAAAAATCTTCGAATAGTCGTAAAAGTTCGGTAAAATTTGTGGCCATTACTGTATGTAATAACAATTTTTCTAAAGCCGACAAAACTATGTATACCATTTCGTGTTCATGAAAGGTATAAAAAGAGATCTCAGATATAATTAGCAGCTGCTGGCATGTCATAGAAATTTCTAGAGAGATAATCGTGTTCTCGTTAGCTATTATTGTTGGCGGTATAGACTACTGAATTGTAGTGGAGAGAACATTGAAAGCAGAGAGGTCACGCTAAGAGCTTAAGCTGGCATGAGTAAGCTTGAGTAAGTCTGGCACTTTTACATTTTGTATTGATTCCATTTGTACCAAATTATACACAGTGTAGCATTTCTACTAACATCGAAAGTTACTAGCATGATATAATGCTTAGAATAATAATCGTATTAGCAAATAGGGGAGATCGGGGCAGCTTCGTCGTTGGGGTACATTCCTCAACGACGTTTTTCGCATGAAAGAGAAATCTGGCATCATCAAATATCGACGCAAACTCACCCACCACCAATAATGATGACCATTTCAAAGTTGCACATCTCTAACTGTATAACTGATACAAAAAAACGTACATACTTTTGTGTTTTCGCGAGTGCCGATATTATATTTCAAGTCTTTTGTGCAAGTGATTTTCAATATTTACATGTGTCATTAAAAAGAATAAAAAAAATAAATGTGTGTTAAAGTGTAGTTAGTATTTTTAAATAATTCATAAGCCCTGAAAAAAATCTCGGCGGCCGAATGTGCCCCATTAAGACGCTGTATCTACCCCGGACATCAAACTCTTATTTGAAGTACCTAAAACTTTCTTCCTTCTTTATCGCATTAAAAATGGTTCCTCAAGCGAAAGTGACACAAGCGTTACATATGCAGATAAATAAATAAATGTAAGGCGCGATAACCTCCGAAGAGATTTTAGGCCGAGCTCCTCTTCCAATTTGCGTCGTGCTCCTTTTAATTTTTCCTATAAATTGGCCGGACTGGACCTACTTGTTTTATACCTACTCCGAACGACATCTGCGAGGCAGATGATATTTCCCTGAGAGCTTTAAATATACAGTAAGCTTTCTTAAGATACTTGGTATTTCGACATCCATATTTTTCAAGCCAAATGTGGAAGACATTTCTTTGGTTTTGAGTTTAAACTTCCACAGCCCTCAAATTCTGATTCAACATCGCGATGTCGTACAAAGTATATTTTTGAAGTGGATCTAAGCATTTTTAATATAAAATAACTTTTTATATCACTAAACTGGCATTAAATGTATTTTTTATTTGTAACATTATATTTAAGAAAACAAATTTTTTTTATTTTAGTTTTGATAAGTTCAGGATGCATTATTTTTCGACCCTTCAACTTTTTGTTTGTAACAATATGTTTGATAAAATAAAATATCAAAAAAACCTTAAAAAAATATTTTTAATCTCATTTCGGAGCTTTACTACATGCCTGATGAAGGTATCCCATCAATGCCGCCAGCTACCCCGCCATGGGGCACATTCAGCGAAATCAACTATTTTCATAAAACGTTAAAAAATTCAGCTTCCATTACTATTTCAAGAAATGTTTATTTAGGATTTTATTCTATATATACCAGGGGATCGAATGAACTTATATCTGTTTCAATTCGTAAAACATTTGTCGAGATATAGCGCACAAAAAAAAAAAAAAAAAGCCGAGGCTACCCCAGTCTCCCCTACAGAGGACGTCACGGTTTTCCGGGACATGTCCCGGTTTTAGGCCATTTGTCCGGGTGTCCCGTTCCAACCCTAAAATGTCCCGGTTTTTAAATCTAATCGATTGTAAGGAGCCATGAAATCTACCAACTATTTGGATTGCTTATAATGCGCCGCTCCAACTAGTCTGAATAAAAGTACCAACTACCGACTTCAATTGTAAAACTCAAGCATCGCTAGATAGTTGCACATTGCATAGTATACATATATCGATTATCGATGTAAAGTGTTCTTCCTAATTAGCTACAGGTGCTTTTGTTTTGCCCTAAGGTTTTGGTTCTTCGAGTTGAGTTTTTCTGATTTCATTGTAAGTTTTCTCACAAAATTTATAAAATAGATATGTTTATAATACATTAAACCCTTTTAGAAAATGCCAAAAAGGAAATGTAAATTCCTTCTCTCATACACAGAGGAATGGTCTTTTATGAAACGTGGGAGAAGTGAACATGAATCGTTGTGCACAGTTTGCGATTGTTTTATTGCCATTCGTCACGGTGGTCGCTGAGATATTCTTGATCATATCGGCAGTTCCAAGCACAAATCAAGGTTATGCGAGGCGTCTACTTCAAAAGAAATTTCTTCTTTTTGTTTGTAAAACCAAATACAGCAAAGAGGCAGCTGATCTCCGCCGCTGAGCTAACAAATGCATTTAAGATTATTAATCACCATCAGTCCTTCAGCTCAATAGATTGCACTACAAAACTATGTATCCTGATTCGGAAATACCAGCAAAGCAATCAGTTTGCAGGACCAAAGCAACAGCTTTAATCAATGTTTTGGCTCCGCATTCAGTAGCAAACTTTGTGGATATTTTAATAAAAAATGTGCCTTTTTATGGAATTTCAACGGACGCCAGCAACCACAAAGCCGAAAAAATGTTTCCATTGCGTGTTCACTTTTTCACGGAAAAAGGTTTACAAGTAAAATTATTAAAACTCACAAATTTACCTAATGAAACTGCAGATTCTGTAACGTCATTTTGTGTAGACACATTAAGTCATCACAAAATACCATTACAAAACCTTGTAGCTTTTGGTGCTGATAGTACCAATACCAACTTTGGTGGAAGAAAAAGACAGGGACTAAATAATATATTTCGTAAATTAAAAGAAGTTTCAGGGAAAAGCATTGAGGGCGTAGGTTGCCCTGCTCATATACTTCACAATACAATTTCTAGTGCAGTGGATGTAATGTCAATAGATGTAGAGTCTGTTATATTTAAGATATATAAATACTTTTCGATATTCACTGTGCGAACGGAGCGGCTTAAAGATTTTTGTGATAATGCGGACATAATGTACAGATCAATTCTTTCTTATAGTAAAACACGTCGGCTCTCACTGGTACCTGCAATAGAAAGAATTTTGCAAATGTGGAATCCGCTAAAAAACTTTTTTTCGAATGAAAAGAATGCTCCTAAAGCTATTACGGACTTTTTCAAGAATGCTTTATCCGAAATGTACATGTCATTTATACATTGCCAATCGTTTGTATTTGAAAAACAAATTAAGAAACTTGAAAAATCGGCTATATCAATTATCGAAGTGCAAAAAATACTAAATGAAACTAAAGAAAGTTTAAAGGTCAGACATGAAAATAAATTTATAGGAAACCAAGCAACCATTATCTTAGAGCAGTTAAAGAAGAGAGGCGATATATACGCAGGGGGAATTTTAGATTTTGAAGATGATGTAAATAGGTTTTTTGATGTAGCAAATAGTTACTTGGAAGAGTGGAGTGTCCATTTCAATGAATATAGCGTTTTTAGTTGGATGACTTTGGAGAATGAACCAACTTGGCAAGAAGTCCAAATGACTGTAATGTATTTAAGTAAAAAAAATATAACAATTTCTGAAGACTGCTTTGAAGAGGTAATATATTTAAAGCAATTTATAGAAAGTCAAACCGATGATTTTAAATGTAAAAATCTAAATGAAAAATGGCTTTATTTTTTTAACAAAACTAAAAAAAGGAGAGAAAAAAATATTTACTTAAAATAGTTCAATATTTATATGCGATACCTGGTCATAATGCTTATGCGGAACGAATTTTTTCTCTTATTTCATCTCAATGGACAAAGGAAAGAAATTCGTTGAATATCAGTACCATAGAGAGTATTATTCAATGCAAATTCAACTTAAGACTGACTTGCACAGAATTTTACAATTATATTAAAAATATCCAAGAAGTTTTGGAACAAGTTCTGCGCAACGAAAAATATATGTCTGTTTAATTTTATCCTTTTATACTTATGTAAAAAATGTTCCATTCACGAAACCTAGTATTTAAACATACATACATAGATACATATGTACCTACTTATTTATATGAACCACTTTAAAAGTATTTATTTTGATTTGTAGTTGTGATTAGCTTTTTTAGAGTACCTGGAAGGTATATCATTTCTTTACGGTTTTATTTTTGGTTGTGTAAATAAAAATAATACTTATGTGCGTAAATAAAAATATGTAAATTTTTTTTTGGAGGGGGGGGGGGGGGGTGTTATTTCTTGAATTTTCAAAGTGTCCCGGTTTTGCCCCAGGGGGACCTGGCAGCCCTACTACAAAGGCTTCACTAATGAACTTGAGCAGGTAAAATGCAGTTTAAGAGTTGTAGCAATGAAACAAATTTTTATGCTTAATTTCGTTCGGATTTGGAGCATTTCGTTCGACTTAAGGCATCAAAAGTATTTTGGAAAGAGTAAGAGGCGGATCATGCCAATTTTCAAAATGTGTTTAAGTTTTGTCCTTAGCTCAACCATACCACTACTGAGGTAAAATAGCAGTCAAATGTTGTTAACTACCATGGAGATATTGCAAACTTTATTAAGGTTAGAACTTTAGCCGATTTTGATTACCTTCACTCAGTCTATATATGTAATTTGGCAAAAATAGTATCTGTGCCTAATTTCAATATAATATCTTTAACGGCTTTTGATCTACGGCTTGTTTAACTTCCAAAATTTCTTCTTCTAAATGTGGGTGCTGCGTTTCTAAGCGAGCTGCGCCTCGGCAGTGGTTTGACAAACTCTCTGAGCTTACTTCTGTCATGAAAAGCTGCTAAACCAAAGTGGTCAGTTTTCAGATCATAATTCAGTCATAATTCATAATTAAATTGTTCAAATTTCAAAAAAAAAAAATTTAAAACTTATACCTATATGACACTACTTTATTTTCGTGTATTTTTTCTTGTATTTTATCTTAAATTTTTTGTCGCACTCTCTCCTTATACGGCTTCAGTACTGGTGTAAGTGTGTAAACTATATTTCAAAAAACTAACGAAATACAAGGAAAATACAATCTAGTTCATTAAAAACAAACGAGCCAGTTTGTATTTCGATAGGTTTTTTTGACATTCGGCCGTTTTTTCTTTATTTTTTTCTGACGCATGAAAATTTTGTTGTTAGTTTGAAAATTCGGTGCATAAAAATACAATTAAAATCAACTTTCTTGTGAAAAAAGTGAACCATTAGAGAACGAAATAATTGTCGTGTGTTATTTGCATTGTTTTTATTGTTAAAAGTGTTAATGTAAAAATAAAATGTAAAACATAAACAAAAACATATCAAACTCACTAATTTTTGGGGAATAGTGGTCTCGCTTTTTCATAATAGAAATTGTTTTTGTGTTTTGAAGTTCCGATACAGTTTCGTCAGTTTTTTTTTATGCTTTAGAGCATAGATGTTAAGTAATGATTAGATAATGTTAATGATTGCTAATTAACCTTCATTTGCGAAATTCTCTAATTCATTAAATAATTAGAATTAGTTCAACTAATTCCCATTAGATAATTGACATTTTTATTCCAATGGTAAATCTAATAGCAATTAGTTGCCATTAGCAAAAAAAAAAAAATTGGTTTACCTTTACAATTAGAAATCTAATTGACTTCTGCTAATGCAATTAGATATTCAATTAGCTCGAATTAGAATCAATTAATTCGAGCTAATTTAATATCTAATTGCATTAGCAGAAGTCAATTCGATTTCTTATTATAAAGGTAACCCAATTATTTTTGCTAATGGCAACTAATTGCAATTAGATTTACCATTAGAATAAAAATTTCAATTATCTAATGGCAATTAGTTGAACTATTTCTAATTGTTTAATGAATTAGAGAATATAAACCAATTGCATCAATTGCTAATTCTAATTGTAATTTAATATGTATGCTTTAGAGTATAGTTTCAGAAAATCAAAGGAAAACATATTTCCAACTTCTTTACCTAATTTTATTTTTATCATCATCACCACGCTTGCCACACTGTGCACTGTCGTAAAAGAGCATTGAGGCGGGGCCATGCATGCATTTGTGAGCAAGACATAAAAAAGAGAGGACAGTTCAATGCCAGCTGTCGGCAAGATGCCAGAATAGCGTAGAAATTTCTAGAAAGAGAATCAGCAAAATTCCGTGAAGAGGCGATTTAGTATAAATAGCGGCGCAAAACGCTCTTTGCATCAAAAATAAATAAACAAGCAAACGATAAACAACTCTTAAAGAGATTGTGCAAAACAAAACAAACGCGAACTTTTAACAAAAGTATTTAATTGAAAATTTTAGTGAAGTATTAAAGTAAAAGACAAGAAGTTAAAATGGTAGCAATTGGTATTGATTTGGGAACAACATACTCCTGCGTTGGTGTCTTCCAACATGGCAAAGTGGAGATCATCGCTAATGACCAAGGAAATCGCACAACACCCAGTTATGTGGCATTTACAGATTCAGAGCGACTGATTGGTGATGCAGCAAAGAACCAGGTGGCTATGAATCCAAAGAACACAGTTTTCGATGCAAAACGATTAATTGGACGCAAATATGATGATACAAAAATAATGGAAGATGTGAAACACTGGCCATTCAAAGTGGTTAGCGATTGTGGTAAACCCAAGATATGCGTTGAATACAAGGGTGAGAACAAACGTTTCGCACCAGAGGAAATCAGTTCAATGGTGTTGACCAAAATGAAGGAGACGGCTGAAGCATATTTGGGTACAACAGTGAGCGATGCTGTAATCACAGTGCCAGCGTATTTCAATGATTCACAGAGGCAAGCAACAAAAGATGCCGGACGAATAGCTGGTTTAAATGTGCTGCGAATTATTAACGAACCCACAGCAGCTGCGTTGGCATATGGACTCGATAAGAATTTGAAAGGTGAACGTAATGTATTAATCTTCGATTTGGGTGGCGGCACATTCGATGTATCAATCCTAACCATCGACGAGGGTTCACTATTCGAAGTGCGTGCGACTGCTGGTGATACACATTTAGGTGGTGAAGATTTCGACAACCGACTTGTAAATCATTTGGCGGATGAGTTTAAGCGCAAATACAAGAAAGATCTACGTTCAAATCCTAGAGCATTGCGTCGTCTACGCACAGCTGCCGAAAGAGCGAAACGCACATTGTCATCCAGCACAGAGGCTACTATAGAAATCGATGCACTGTTCGAAGGAATCGATTACTATACAAAAGTAACAAGAGCGCGCTTCGAAGAATTATGTGGAGACTTGTTCCGTCAGACTTTGGAGCCGGTGGAGAAGGCATTGAATGATGCAAAGATGGACAAGAACCAAATTCATGATATCGTACTGGTTGGTGGTTCAACGCGTATACCAAAAGTACAGAGTCTATTGCAGTCGTTCTTCTGTGGCAAGAGTCTAAATCTTTCCATAAATCCGGATGAGGCTGTGGCATATGGTGCAGCCGTTCAAGCAGCTATTTTGAGTGGCGACAAGAGCAGCGAAATTCAAGATGTCCTACTGGTTGATGTAGCGCCACTGTCATTGGGTATCGAAACTGCTGGTGGTGTTATGACGAAAATCATCGAACGAAATTGTCGCATTCCATGTAAGCAAACGCAAACATTCTCCACATATTCCGACAATCAACCTGGCGTCACAATCCAGGTGTTTGAGGGTGAACGTGTCATGACCAAAGACAATAATCGTTTGGGCACGTTCGATCTATCTGGTATACCGCCAGCACCACGTGGAGTGCCTCAGGTTGAAGTAACTTTCGATTTGGACGCCAATGGTATACTGAATGTATCGGCGAAGGAAATGAGTTCTGGCAATGCTAAGAATATCACCATCAAGAACGACAAAGGACGTCTATCACAAGCCGAAATTGATCGTATGGTTAATGAAGCAGAGCGATATGCTGAAGAAGATGAACGACAACGCAATAAGATAGCGGCTAGAAATAATTTGGAGAGTTATGTATTTGGTGTTAAGCAAGCATTGGACGGTGCTGGTGATAAGCTGAGTGATAAGGAGAAAAGCGATTCATTAAAGGCTTGTGAAGACACCATCAAGTGGCTCGATGCAAACACGTTGGCCGATAAGGAAGAATACGAGGACAAGATGAATACATTGACCAAACTTTGTTCACCGGTTATGACAAAATTACACGGCGGTAGCGGTCAAGGAGCATCTTGTGGTCAACAGGCTGGTGGATTCGGTGGTGGACGCAGTGGTCCAACAGTGGAGGAAGTAGATTAAATTTGTACCCTTTAGACGTTAGTACTGGGAAATATGTAAATAAATTTAGTTGTGATATAAAATTTAATAGTTTCTAGTAACAAATTATTTTTTTTTTTGTATAAAAAGACTGAAAATATAGAACAAAATATTTATTTTTTAATTAAAAATTAAGTTTCTTTTATTTTATTCTGACTTGGGTGGGAGGTTGTGGGTTTGGCGGTCGTAGATTTTTATTTTTGCATTCAAGTTTGATGGCTGTTGTAGGTCGAATGGTTTGATTGAGCTCTGTATTTCTACATATATATGTACATACATTCATGGATCACACCATACAACATCGGTTTCAGCTATTGGACATATTTGTACCAAATAACTCCACGTACATGTAAAATCGAAAATGTTTGGGGTGACATTCGATGTGACGTGATATGCTATGACCAAATATAATCTATTCTGATATGGTGCTATGATAGCCACAGCTGAGTGGAGGAATCCAATTGTTGGCGGAGTCGGATTTAAACCCGACAAAATAATTACTTTGGTGTCATGAAATCCAATGTTATCGGTTTAATGTTCGAATTGGAATTGGTGTCGGTTTTAGGTGTCACAGAATCCGATAATATCGATTTTGCTATCGGAAACAATCCAATCAGTTACATGCTGTTGGATTTAATTTTTTCCTAGTTGTATTTCTCTTGCAGTTGAGTATTTTCTAAAAATGTAAGTAAATAATTATTATCATTTTATAAAAAAAATGTAAATTTACATTTTTATATGTTTGGGAAGCTATCAAAGCATATTACATCAGATCAGACCAAAGTTATCGATACCACATCAAATCGATTTATGTATGTAAGTACATATACGAGTTCTTAATAATGGCTTGGTGTGAACCAAATAAGATAAAAGTGCTGAATCATTTCAATAAATGGACTGATATCATATAACACTGTATAAAATATATCACGTCAGATAATTTATATTTCACACCAGGGTAATTCTTTACGACATCATGACTTATACAACAAGTCCAAAAATATCGGGAGGGGGTAGGTATCAAGAAACGCGTTTTGTATCCTGGTTCGCCAGCCCGAAAACGGAAAACTAAAAATTGAAAAATACCCGGCCCGCTCCGAAACCCGGGGTGGGATCCATGGCACTTCTACCCAGAACACATTTCTGCATTGCTTATACATAAAAAACCCTGGGTGGGTCCAACGCCGGTTTGGAGATCAAAAGTATATCCGCGCAAAACACTTTTCTTCGCAGTTTTTTTTTTTGTGGGTACACCATAATCATCAAAATTACAACAATTTGCAAGTTTTCAATTTCCTTTGCGAATAGCTCTTGACAGACGTAAACGTTCTGTTTTTCGTTTTCGGGATCCTGGGACTAAAACGCGTCTTTTGACACCCATCCCGATATTTCCGAATTCCCTGGATCTGTGGGATTCTACTCCCCAAAATCGGTGCGAAAGCAACCTGCCTAGTATCGCATAGAACGTATTATGTGTGCGAAAGATCTTAATATTTGGCTTAAATGGTGCGGCTTCAGACCTTCATTCCATTAAATTTCCACGATACGCCACATACTTCAAATTTCCCATATAAAAAGAATCGACAAGCAATATCTATCTCACTGTCGACTTCAAAGCAGCGCGAAAAGAAGGTGTCAAAAGACGCGTCTTGGCATCAGTATTAATAATCCGAAAAACATATTTATGGTTCTTCCCGTCATGCTAACGAAAAAATAGTAGGAACATAATGATGTATATTGGAACGATTTTTCGTCATCCCTTGTCAAATTTGGTTTTGAGACAAACCGGTTTCGGCGTTGTGCCATCATCAGTGTCGATTTTCGTTCAGATCTGTTGTTGTCGTTTGTCCTGTATTTATAGTTCGTAGGGACATGACCAGGTATTGTCAAAATTGATGCTTGTGTATATTTAGTAATGAGTATGTTCTTTCAGAACCGAGGGTGGTTTTTACTGATTTTTACCTGCCACAGTCCGCCACACAAATAGATCAGTAAGAACCACCCTCGGTTCTGAATGAACACAGAGCACATACACATAACTAAATATACACAAGCATCAAGTTTAATTGAATAAATAATACATTTTTTATAAACGGCAATATATTATTCACACAAGGAATCAGTAGAATACTTAATAATTGGTGACCTCGACGTGATTGCCAGAAAAGTGAAAATTTTCTAACCTCAATTTTCGTACATCGCATTGTAAATTGCCGCAATGCCTGTTTATGATTCGCCAGTTCGCGGTGAGCAAAACCAGACGGCTGCATCAACATCTCCAAGGCCGCTTGAGCAACAAACGGATTGCACGAGGCACCACCGCAACAAGTGCAAGCAAATTTTGTGCCACGTACTGCTCAAGTAAGTAATCAGCAACGAGCAGTCAACAATATGATGGCTGGTAACTATCATAGTTACGTACCGGCTTATAAATACATTAATCCGCAACTAAATAATGATGCACAAATCATGGCAATTTCGCATCTTACACTTCCTGAGTTGTAGACCAATGATCCGGAAATATGGTTCATACATATTGAAGCACAGTTCCCAATACGGAATATCAAGAATGACAACAGCATGTATCAGGCCAGAAGAACCCATTCGCAGCATGGTTGGCACTACTGCCTGATGTCGTATGCAAAATTCTTAAAGCCGTTCAGAACAACAGGACACTCGATGAACTAGCTGAAGCCGCCGACAGTGCTATGGAGAATCACACAAATTCTTGTGTTATGTCAACAAGTGTTGAAAGCCAACCACCTGCGGTACAGGCAATTATTGGTCAGGTCAGAACGTACCCCAATCTGGAATCTAGAGGCTCCATAGAGCGCAGGCTTAGTAATCTTGAAAAGGCTATTGAAACTATGACAGCTTCGTTGGGTGAACTGTCTAGCAAGCTCAACAAGAGCGGCGAAAGACAATCTCGGTCGAGAACTCCAGGTGCGTAAGGTTCCTGATTTTATCGCAGCCGGTTTGGTGAAAAGGCAAATCGTTGCCTGCAGCCCTGCAGCTACAAGCCACCAGCCAGTCAGGGAAACTAAATAAGCTGTCGTCAATAGCTAAAGGGGTTGACGACAGCAAGGACAGTCACATCCCACCTATTAAAGAATTTCGCCTACATATTTACGACAAATAGTTTCATTTCAAATTCCTTATTGACTCCGGTTCTGCAGTCTCCTACCGCGAGCTCTTGTCAAGGAAAAGCTACACTCCACAGGATTCACACTCTACGCAGCAAATTCCACAGCCATTAATACATATTGTCATCAACCAGTTACACTCAATCTTGGTCTCCGGCGAGCAAGGGCCATGTACTTCATTATAGCCGACGTCCAATCAGCAATAATAGGCGCTGACTTTTGTTATGGAATACGCATTTTCTATGGGAGCAGCAAGGAAGGCAGTCGGCATGATCTTGTGGTGCACAGTGGCTAGTCATGTCGGCTGGGTTGGGTTCTTGCCAACTTTGCTGTCCTGCGCCATAACAGGAAAAAAGTTCCTATCATGCTCTTAAAAAATCAACTGACAAAATAGCGCAGAGCCGACTCAAAACGCTTGAAATTCAAATTAAAACAACATCCGGCCGAACCGGATGTCACGGGCAGACCGTTAAACATTCAAAATTTAAATTAAAAAAAAAAACTTCAAAAAAGAACTAAACGCAAAAAAAAAATTTAAAATTGACCGAACCGGAAATGACCGGTTACCATTTATGGAAAATCGAAAAGAAAATAGCTGAAAATTAGGAAAGGGGGAAAACAAAAAGGGCCGAATATATATAGGGGCCGCCGCGGGTGTTGTTGCGACGCCCGGTACATTATTCCCATCCTCAAAAACCATGGCCACCGACGCACCTAAATTTTCGGTGGCCCCTTACCTGTATTCCCTACGTGCCTTCTAAATCAACAAGACGGTCAGCATTCCCATTTTACATAACATTTATTGACAATTCATTTAGTAAATAAAATTAAAGAAAAAAAACTTTTTTAAAAATAAGCTTTTATTATTTTGGTTAATAAAATTAACTAAAAAGTAAACAATAAATTGACTCTAAAGAAATATAACACTTTATAAGTTCATTGTAAGCTTAAACGATAATTAGGCTTTTTCGTCTGCGACAAAAAAATTCTATATTGTACATAATTATATATTTTTAACATTAAAACTTTACACCTAAATTATTAAATCTTACAGTTTATATCACAGTCCTAATTGCTCTAATAAAAGCGTGTTACATTGCGATAGCAAGAAAAGGAGATCCTAAATGTTCTTAATTATACCATCAAAATTTAACACGTTTTTTATTAGAACAATTAGGACTGTGATATAAACTGTAAGATTTAATAATTTAGGTGTAAAGTTTTAATGTTAAAAATATATAATTATGTACAATATAGAATTTTTTTGTCGCAGACGAAAAAGCCTAATTATCGTTTAAGCTTACAATGAACTTATAAAGTGTTATATTTCTTTAGAGTCAATTTATTGTTTACTTTTTAGTTAATTTTATTAACCAAAATAATAAAAGCTTATTTTTAAAAAAGTTTTTTTTTCTTTAATTTTATTTTGTACTTTTAAGTTCGTTTTATTAACAAGTAATAGAAGCTTGTTCTTATAAAAGCTTTAAATATAAGTATAGGGGGTGAAACAAAAACACATATATCAGTTACATCTGCGTATAATGCGTATTGGAATTTATTAGTACACATTTTATGCGCAGCAACTTCAGAGGTGTATTTAAAGTTTAAAGCATTGTAAATATAAGTATTGAAGTCATGAGCCTGGGCATTCGCGCAATTTTAGTGATGTAAATTGCATGGCGCCAGCGCCAATGCGGTGCCAGCTCAATGGTAGCTCATTGACGAAATTACTCCAAGCGAATTTTTGACGCTTCTTAGTAGTGAGTGCGTAGTACATTTTACTTGCGCTATTGAGTGAAACGACTTTTGTGTGTCAGGCACGAGTTTGGTGTTATTGGCGCTACTGGCAGTGATGACACTGAGCTGTTGACGGTAGCGCTGGTAGTTCAGATTTTGAATCAGAGAAAGAATTGATGACCCGTGTGAATTATTATGGCTTTGGCCGTGTAAATTATTATGGTGTATTTGTATTTTTAGATTTAATGCACAATTAATATTTGTGTGTTTGAGCGGCCAAATAATAACAGTAGTATTGCTAAAGTGCTGCTTAGTTGATGGAATGTCGCTAATTTCTTAGCGATGATCAGCAGATTATCAATATTTCGTTCAACGGACGCGCGAAATTGCCACATCTGCTCAAATTTTCCAAAGATTTTCCATTCTTGATTTAACTTAAGCTGTTATGCCAATATTTTTCAGCCAGCTTTTTTCAAATAGGTAATTTTTCCAAAAGCAAAATAAATTACAGAAAAGATTACAGGGTTAAACAGCCTTAAAAATTCAGCTATGTTGGTTATACACAGAAATACAACAGAGGGTTGTGTCTCCGCTTTTCGCAAGCGATGAGATTCACCACGCGTGACACGTGATTCACCACGTCCAAATATCACAATCCACGGATAGGTACCGGCGTGTTTGTATGGGACTTAGGCTGTTATGCCAAAGTAAATACAAATCTTTACCGATAACTGTGTTATCGATTAATTTATCGAATTCTAGTAAAGTAATATTGCATTGTCATCGGAGTTATACATGTGTGCAAAATTTCAGCTCAATCGGACACCGGGAAGTGTATCAAATTTAACTTGCAAGATTCCATTACAGACAACAAAAGTGAAAGTAAATAAAAGCTTATAAATAAAAAACAGAGACTTTAAATGAAACAAAATTGCCAACTTACGCATAAGCTTTGGCGGTAATTGTGCTTAGGAACCTTACATATACGTAACTAGGTGGTAGGCTAGCTAAATACTTATATATATATACTTATAGTCTATTGTATTTTATTAGAAACAGTTTTTTTTTTGTTTTCACCCATGAAATTATAATTTAATGCTTTTTTAGTGTCGTGATTCCTTTTATCATTAATTTTTTTGTTTTGTTAACCTTTTTATTTTGTAAATTGAAAAAAAAAAACAAGTAAGGAAGGTTAAGTTCGGGTGTAACCGAACATTACATACTCAGTTGAGAGCTATGGTGACAACATAAGGGAAAATAACCATGTAGGAAAATAAACCGAGGGAAACCCAGGAATGTGTTTGTATGACATGTGTATCAAATGAAAGGCATTAAAGAGTATTTTATGAGGGAGTGGGCAATAGTTCTATAGGTGGACGCCATTTAGGGACATAGCCATAAAGGTGGATCAGGGTTTACCCTAGAATGCGTTTGTACGATATGGGTATCAAATTAAAGGTGTTAATGAGTATTTTAAAAGGGAGTAATCCTTAGTTCCATAGGTGGACGCCGTTTCGAGATATCGCCACAAAGGTGGAACAGGGGCGACCCTAGTATTTGTTTGTACAATATGGGCATCAAACGAATGGTGTTAATGAGTATTTTAAAAGGGAGTGGGCCTTAGTTCTATAGGTGGATGCCGTTTCGAAATATCGCCATAAAGGTGGACCAGGGGTGACTCTAGAATGTGTTTGTACGATATGGGTATCAAATTAAAGGTATTAATGAGGGTTTTAAAAGGGAGTGGTGGTTGTTGTATAGGTGGTCGCATTTTCGAAATATCGCCATAAAGGTGGACCAGGGATGACTCTAAAATTTGTTTGTACGATATGGGTATCAAATGAAAGGTGTTAATGAGTATTTTTAAAAGGGAGTGGGCCTTCGTTCTATAGGTGTTCGCCTTTTCGAGATATCGCCATAAAGGTGGACCAGGGATGATTCTAGAATTCGTTTGTGCAATATGGGTATGGCGGCCACCGTGGTGTGATGGTAGCGTGCTCCGCCTATCACACCGTATGCCCTGGGTTCAACTCCCGGGCAAAGCAACATCAAAATTTTAGAAATAAGGTTTTTCAATTAGAAGAAAATTTTTCTAAGCGGGGTCGCCCCTCGGCAGTGACTGGCAAGCGCTCCGAGTGTATTTCTGCCATGAAAAGCTCTCAGTGAAAACTCATCTGCCTTGCAGATGCCGTTCGGAGTCGGCAAAAAACATGTAGGTCCCGTCCGGCCAATTTGTAGGGAAAGCCAAGAGGAGCACGACGCAAATTGGAAGAGAAGCTCGGCCTTAGATCTCTTCGGAGGTTATCGCGCCTTACATTTATTTTCTATTTAATATGGGTATCAAACGAAAGGAGTTAATGAGTATTTTAAAAGGGAGTGGGCCTTAGTTCTATAGGTGGACGCCTTTTCGAGATATCGCCATAAAGGTGGACCAGGGGTGACTCTAGAATGAGTTTGTACGATATGGGTATCAAATTAAAGGTATTAATGAGATTTTTAATAGGGAGTGGTGGTAGTTGTATATGTGAAGGCGTTTTCCAGATATCGACCAAAATGTGGACCAGGGTGACCCAGAACATCATCTGTTGGATACCGCAAATTTATTTATATATGTAATACCTGCCAAGATTTTAAGGGTTTTTTATTTCGCCCTGCAGAACTTTTTCATTTTCTTCTACTTAATATGGTAGGTGTCACAACCATTTTATAAAGTTTTTTCTAAAGTTGTATTTCGCTTCAATAAAACAATCCAATTACCTTACCATGTTTCATCCCTTTTTTCGTATTTGGTATAGAATTATGGCATTTTTTTCATTTTTCGTAATTTTCGATATCGAAAAAGTGGGCGTGGTCATAGTCGGATTTCGTTCATTTTCCATACCAAGATAAAGTTAGTTCAGGTAAGCACGTGAACTAAGTTCATTAAAGATATGTCGATTTTTGCTCAAGTTATCGTATTAACGGCCATGCGGAAGGACAGACGGACGACTGTGTATAAAAACTGGGCGTGGCGTCAACCGATTTCGCCCATTTTCACAGAAAAGAGTTAACGTCATAAAATCTATGCCCCTACCAAATTTCAAAAGGATTGTTTAATTTTTGTTCGACTTATGGTGTTAAAAGTATCCTAGACAAATTAAATGAAAAAGGGCGGAGCCACGCCCATTTTGAAATTTTCTTTTATTTTTGTATTTTGTTGCACTATATCATTACTGAATTGTTGACATAATTTACTTATATACTGCAAAGATATTAAATTTTTCGTTAAAATTTTACTTTAAAAAAAAAATTTTTTTTTGAAGTGGGCGTGATCCTTCTCCGATTTTGATAATTTTTATTAAGCGTACATATAGTAAAAGGAGTAACGTTCCTGCCAAATTTCATCATGATATCTTCAACGACTGCCAAATTATAGCTTGCAAAACTTTTAAATTACCTTCTTTTAAAAGTGGGCGGTGCCGCGCCCATTGTCCAAAATTTTACTAATTTTCTATGCTGCGTCATAAGCTCTACTCATCTACCAAGTTTCGTCGCTTTATCTCTCTTTTGTAATGAATTATCGCAATTTTTCGGTTTTTCGAAATTTTCGATATCGAAAAAGTGGGCGTGGTTATAGTCCGATATCGTTCATTTTAAATAGCGATCTGAGATGAGTGCTCAGGAACCCACATACCAAATTTCATCACGATACCTCAAAATTTACTCAAGTTATCTTAACGAACGGACGGACGGATGGACGGACGGACGGACATGGCTCAATCAAATTTTTTTTCGATCCTGATTATTTTGATATATGGAAGTCTATATCTATCTCGATTCCTTTATATATGTACAACCAACCGTTATCCAATCAAACTTAATATACTCTGTGAGCTCTGCTCAACTGAGTATAAACATTTTACATATCTATACATCCAAAAGCAGAAAATGTTATATCAGGTGCGAAGGTGTGTAAGATTGTATATATATATTTGCTAAGCTTAAGGGGCTGTTTAAAGTGTTCATGAATAATTAGTATAATAGCTATTTATGTAATTGTAAGACATATATAGATGGGGACCTACATTTGCCATTTAATTTGAAATTGAATCTTTTTCTTTTCTTTTAAATTGTAACCCATTTAGCTCTACTCAATGTGACATTTATAATTTCTACTGGGTAATTAACGTTAACTGCCCATTGGTCATGGTACTTATATATAACGCACCATTTAAATTTCATTTTATGGATTTTTAATTTCAATAATCCGAAATTTTAAAATTGACCTGATTGATTGATTAATCATGACCAGATAGTGCAAAGTTCAATACGTATTAGTCGTCACTACAGTGGTTCACACCTTTTAATGGTATGTTTTTTACCGTCTAAGTATATTTAAAACGTATACGCCCATGCATGGAAGTACATATGTAGCAGGTAAAGAATACCTTTTATGCAAAATACTTAAATGAAGTTCATATTAATTACTGGAATTCCTTCTACGGTTCGTACGTATACATACATCTATGTATATTTTAAATATGTAGTAAACGTACACGCCTTTACATAGATGTATATATGTGGCAAGTAAAGAATAAATTTTATGTACAAAGATTTAAATGAAGTTCATATTAATTACTCATACATCGATGTATGTTTCAAATGGGTTTATCTCAAAAATTTATCATAAGTTCATTACTTTAAGTAAAATAAAATGGTTGAACTGTTTACAGTAATGAGCTCGAAAATAGCATCGAAAATTAATAACACTGGTTTTAGGTGACTATCTCCCTTCACTTATGCGGCAGTTACCCACAGACGTGTGCCGTACGTAAGGACGTTTGTCTTACGAAGCACGTTTGACCGAACTCTCAAGCCCGTAGGAATCAATGTGTACGTCTGTGTACATGTACATAACATATTTGTGTGTGTATTGTTTACAGAGAAGCACTGTTGCCATTGACCATTTTTCATGTATGCTTATGGAAACATCAACTTTTTCCAATTTAATTTTTGACATTGTAAAAGGCCGGAATACATTTTAAATAAGTATAAATAGATTAAATATTTATAATCAGCACTTTTACATAATTATTTCGAATTATTTTCACAACTATTCAAACTTTAATTAGGTGTTTTTGCATAAAAGTGCAAACGGTCAAAAATTAGCGCACAAAAGTTTACTAGGTAACTCTGTCTAGTGAGAGAGCGATTAGCTGACACGTTCTTGTTTTGATTTCTACGTTCCGGGCTACGTACGTACGGGCGTTGCACGTCGGTGAGTTTTCGTTTACATTGCACACTCATAAGATAGGTCGTGTCAGCTGACACGTTTTTGGTACGTACGTTCGTGAGTAACTGCTGCATTATTCGTTGCAAGTTCGAAAGTGTCAAAAAAAAAAAAGCTTCATTAGAAGTTCAAAGATAACTCTGCCTTTCGAAACAGTTTAACCAGTTTTATTAACTCTGTATGTCTAACTTACTACAAGCGTCCTCACAAATTATGTGAAGGGAAAAAATTTAGGTTTTCCGTATCCTGGAACGAACTCACCGCTTAGGCTGCAGTTGTTGTTGGGTTGTTATATCCGGTGTTGCAGCTGGCGTTGCAGCAGGCCTATGTTTAGCGGCCCTGCTGTTGTTGTTGTAGGTGCTGTTGCAGCAGGCCTATATTCGGCGGCCCTGCTGTTGTTGTTATACCTGGCGTTGCAGCAGGCCTATGTTTAGCGGCCCTGCTGTTGTTGTTGCCGCAGGCCTATGTTCAGCGGCCCTTCCTTTGTTTCCGCCGAACCAATATCAATAATTCTACTCTTAAGGCCATTTAACTGATTTTAATGGATTTACTTGGTATTGGTTGTCAAAATTGTGACCAGAACGTTCGCGTCAGATGTGTTGGTGGATAATGAAGGCGATTAATGCCTCGCTGTCGTTGTTGGAGCTGGTGCTGGTGGTAAGCCTGGTGGATGGAACGCGTTTGCTTGGCGCTGCCGATGGGATACCGAGCCTTGATGGCGCTGCGATGGTGGTTGCGCAATTGGTGGTGGATGCGCTCGTGGTTGGTATGGTCGTCGTCGTCGTAATCGTCGTGTAGCTCTCAATAAGGGCGGGTATCGAGTATTCCCTTTAAAATGGATTCAAATCTATGCCCGTACAACTTTGTGAAATCCACTACGAATTTTGTTACGAAAATTCATTTGGTTTTCGTTTCACAAGTACCAGCCACTACCAACCATACGGTCGGGTCCGAATATACACCGCACAATTTTTTTGTGAGCTGTTTCTTATTTTATATCCACGTTTTACGAAATTATTTGGTTTATCGCTATTATGGATGAAAGCAGATAGCTACCACGTTTTTTTTTTCTTCCAGCTGTTGTCGCCCCAGGCAATAATCTCCCTTTCCGGAAACTGCCTTTTTTTTCTTCTTTTTGACAAAATGGCTTCAACAGCGGCTGTCGCGACATCTAGTGTACATTTCGTTCAAAATTGCGTTGGCAGCTTTTTTCGCTATCACTAGCCACTAGGTGCGTTCCAAAGGTGACTCTCCCAAGTGGACCATAACACTTTATTGCGCATTTTGGTCTACTGATAGATCTCAAAAAACATCGACTGATTGACCTGCGCACATCGCTTTCACCGACTGCAGAGCTTGTCGAGGCGATATAGTACAACTTATCAATCATGGATTCCACTGCGCATATCGACAACAAGTGCCGCGAACTTCTACATGATTCAGCGACATAACCAATCCCAGTGCCTCTGCAGGGGGTGCACATCACATTTTAACAATAGTACCACCTGTGGTTGAACGAGTACGACGAATAGCTGCTGAAAAACTTAAGGCAGCTAGAGATGAAATTAACCTCTTGCTGAAGCTGGGTGTAATAAGATCTCCCAGCAGCCAGTGGGCCAGCCCAATTCACATGGTACCCAAAAAACTGGGACATTGGCGTAACATCGGAGATTTCCGTCGACTCAATTCGCAAACTGTCCCTGATCGGTATCCTCTGCTTGTTCCGGATGATATATTTCAACGACTTCATGGCAAAAATATTTTCTCAACGATTGATCTTGTTCGCGCGTATCACCAGATCCCAATGGCTCCGGAGGAAATTGAGAAGACAGCGGTCACAACTCCCTTTGGGCTGTTCGAGTTTCTGGGGGTGCCTCCAGGTCTACGCAACGCCACGCAAACATTTCAACATCACATGGACAATATTTTGAGAGGTATAGACTTTGTTGGATGTTTCATTAATGATCTCATAGTAGCCTCTGAGACTCGTGAGGGGCACATCCAGCACCTAAAACAAATTTTTGTTATTCTGCGTGGAAATAATCTCACAATAAACCCGAGCAAATGCCAGTTTGCAAAGGAGGATGTAATAAACTTGGGCTATATGACCAATCAGCGAGGGTATCAGCCACCAGTCCCTCGTGTCAAGGCAATTCTGGCATATTCCAAACCAGAGACTATTATGCATTTGCGGCGGTTTTTGGGAATGATAAATTATTACCGCAAACACCGCTCAATGCATTCTTGAAAAGTTCTAAGAAGGAAGACAAAATGAAATCACCTTGGACAAAAGAGTCGGAGGAAGCTTTCGAAGCTTGCAAGCAGAGCGTAGCTGCAGCTACTCGTACAGCATTTCTTTCGTCAACTGCTCCACTCTCGCTTACAACTGACGCATGCGATTTGGCCATAGGCGCATCGTTGGAACAGTTTGAAGATGACATGTGAAAACCAGTGGGTTTTTTCTCCAGGAAACTCAGTCCTACCGAGACCAGATACAGCACGTATGATAGGGAGCTGTTAAAAATATTCGCAGCCATTAAGTTCTTTCGTCACATATTGGAGGGCCGGCAGTTCATAGTCAAAACAGATCACAAGCCTCTCGTCTACTCGTCAACGTCAGCTCAATCAACTTGGTTTTATATCCCAATTTACCAAGGAAATCATTTACCTCAAGGGCGAAGAAAATGCAGTTGCCAACGCTCTGTCGAGAATCAACGCTATCTATATGCCGACTGTTGTGAGTGCTGAAAGGATTCAACAGGAGCAGCAAGATGATGAAGAGTTCCAGCAGCTGACTAACAACAACAATACCTCGTTAAAGCTCCAACGTTTATCTATTGACGGCAAGTCTATCATATATTGCGACACATCATCGGGTATGGTGAGGCCTTTTATTCCCAAAAACTTGCGCCGAACAGCTTTTGACACTATTCATGGGCCATCTCATCCGAGCGGCCGAATCACGGCACGCACACTCAAACAAAAATGCATTTTTTTTCCTCCGGGCATCAAGAAGGACGCACTGAACTGGTATTGCAACTGTATATCTTATATTACCAGTTGCTGTTCCCTTTGTAGAAAAATAGTAATTTCCAATGCGACTCTGTATTGATAAAATCAACTTTGCTTATATTGATACTTTGCGGATATGAACAATTGGAATTTACTTATGTATATTAATACTATGCAGATATCAATACGTGGAATTTAAAATTCTAGGAAATATTAATATTCAAATTATTTTTAGGTTTGATGTTGTCAAGTATGTATTGTGAAATAATTTGTCAAGTTGAGTTGAAATAAAGAAATCAATTCAATACCCTTAAAGGACATGACAGCTGCTTCTGTAAGTACTGCGTTTTATTAAAGCTGGATAGCCCAGTTTGGCACACCCCACACCATTACTACAGATCAGGGTGCCCAATTTGAATCAGCATTATTCACAGCTTTGACGAGAATGATCGAAGCTAATCGTGTCAGGACAACACCCTATCACCCACAATCTAATGGCCTTGTTGAAAGGTGGCATAGAACACTTAAAGCAGCGCTGATGTGCAACTATCATGCTCCATGGCCGGAAGTTTTGCGTACAGTTCTCCTTGGTCTTCGTACGTGCATTAAAGATGATTTGAATGCCTCGCCCGCAGACTTGGTTTACGGCACTGCATTGCGACTCCCTGGCGAGTTTTTCATATCAGAAAACACACCAGTGGACCCACATGTTTTTATTCAGAAGTTGCGAACACACATTAGAATTTTAAGGTCCACTCCAACAGATCATCACACAAAATCTAAAATGTTCGTTCTGAAAGATTTATACACCTGTTCGCATGTATTTCTCCGAATTGCCGCAATCAAAGGCCATTGGAGCATCCCTACTCCGGGCCTCATGAAGTTCTGGAGCGCATAGATGACTACGTTTTCGAAATAAAGGTTGATGGTGTTGAACAATAGTGTCAGCTAGCAGACCTAAACCAACATATTCCACCAAAGACGATAAACAACTTGACAGTCAGCCGAATCCTCTGCAAACTGCCAAGCCCAAAGATCAGCAACAGTTTTAAACAGTCGACCAGACAGAGACATCGGGATTCCAATCTGCACCGACTATCACAGACAAGTTTTCACCTTCGCATACCAAACAACACAAATTCCCTTCGCAACTGTTACATAACTGGCTGCTGGGGCAAGGCAGGGTGGCAAGTGGCATGGTGGCGAGCCCAGCTAAAACTCGTCGGTTGGGAGTGGTTAATTTCCACCTGCCCAGCCTTCAGATATGTAATCAAAAATAGTTGTGTCATGCCATATTAGAAATGTTCTTGTGACAGGAAGGAAAGCAATCAGAAAAACACAGAAAACAGTAGGCCCGTCCCGTCCAGTCCTGTCGCGTCCGTTGGAGTCTACCCACCCTCTTCGGCGCGGCGCACTCGAAGCCATGAACGCTGTGCTGACTCCTCTCTTTCTACAGCGCCCCCAAATCTTGACACTAGTCCGTCTGAATGAGTCCTAGTCTAGTCCATGTCGGTATAGTCAAAGGTCCGTGCAGCCTACTTCCCCTCTCGTTCCACTAGTGCAACACCCACACCAATCCAATTAAATTAGCAACTCATTTATACCTTTATATTAAGTCGCTTTCAAGTTTGTCCCCTCATTTCCATACGAATTTTTGACCCACGGAAAAGTCTTTTTCGGTAACTTCCCGTTGAGCTAGACACTTGATACTTGGAGCATAGTTCAGATCAGGGAGACATTACAATGCAGGTGAAAAAAATCTGCTAGGTGGCGCACCGATCGAGATATACAGAAAATTAATTTTAAAATAGAAATTTTGCGATCGACTTTTAACTAACTTCTCGGTGATCCAGAAACTTGAAACTTAGCACATAGTTTGCGAGTCGATGGCACTACAATTCGTAGAAAACAAAATGCCGCCAGGTGGCAGACGAATCGAGATAAACGAAAATCCCTGAAAAAACGCAGGGAATCTTGCGATCGATTTTTAAGTAACTTCCCGGTGAGCTGGAGACCTGAAACTTGGGCAGTGAGTCAAAACCCGATGACAATGCAATATTTGATCAAAAAAAATTCGCTAGGTGGCGCACGCGGATCGAGATGGTAAGAAAACAAATTTTAATTTGGGAATCTTTCAGTCCATATTTAACTAACTTCCCGGTTTCTAGAGACTTGAAACTTGGCACTTAATTAGAGGCCTGGTGATAAAACAACTTATAGAAAACAAAGTTCCGCTGGGTGACGCGCTAGTCAAGATAACTGTAAATCATTTACAAATGGGGGAATCTTGCGATCGATTTTTAAGTAACTTCCCGGTGAGCTTGGAAACTTGGGCCGTGAGTCAGAACCCAAAATTCCAAATGCCTTTTTGTAGGCAGCACTAAAAAGGTGAAAATAAAAAGATGATAAAAAAATTTTAAGGACTACCTTTATATAAATGGACCAAAAAATAGAAGGTAATTTTTCCTTTAATACAGACATAATCTTGTTGAATTTTGAATAAAAAACTTTAAAAATAGCTCTTGTAAAAGAATTTTTGCGGCCACAGTGGTGTGATGGTAGCGTGCTCCGCCTACCACATCGTATGCCCTGGGTTCGCACCCCGGGCAAAGCAACATCAAAATTTTAGAAATAAGGTTTTTAAATTAGAAGAAAATTTGTCTAAGCGGTGTCGCCCCTCGGCAGTGTTTGGCAATCGCTCCGAGTGTATTTCTGCCATGAAAAGCTCTCAGTGAAAACTCATCTGCCTTGCAGATGCCGTTCGGAGTCGGCATAAAACATGTAGGTCTATAAATAATTGATTAAAATACGTGATAACAGTTTAAAATTAGTGAAAATATGTATATATTTTTGTAAATGCACCTGTCCGGATACTGGAATAAAAATAATAGTGCTTTCCAGAATCCGGACAAAGTGTCCGGTTACCAGAAATAGTTAACAACCGCACAATTCTAGTATCCGGACATGCTGTTTCTTCATCCCTTTTTTTAATAATATTTTTTTAGAGGAGGAGGAAACGATCGAGCACGTTCTGTGCTCGGCCCTGCCCTTGCCAGGCTAAGACTCCAGCTATTAGGAGTGATACAGCTGTCAGATCTAGAAGCAGGAAGTGGCTTAAGTCCTAGGAAGCTTCTAGTATTTGCCAAGAGGACGGAGTTATTTTATAACATAGCTCCTGGTTTTTGATACGGTTTTTCTGTTTGGTCGTTAAACCAAACTTCTGTTAACACTACGGACTCATTCTGTCTATGCGAGGTCCTCATGAACCGGACAGTTCAACCTAACCTAATCTATGTGTGCTAATCCCTAATCCAGGGTGTTATGCGGACCGTGCCTATTGGACGATTTGCAGCCAGGGGATAAATTCGACTGTATTCGAACGGAGCCTTTCCGATACCGGGCCACCTCGGCAAGTATTAATGGCCTTACCACAGTAAGGGCGCTGCTGTGGCGTACGGTTCTTCCCCGTATATAATACTGGACAGCTGAGCCCGCCTTGTCGGGCAGGTGGTCGTACGACCAAGATGAACGACTCATTACCTGACTGTAATAAGGACGATGTAAAGAGGAGGACTGAGTCGCAATCCAAGGACGACAAATACGAATTAAGCGATGCGTCGGACTCGGGGAGCGAGAGTAGTGCTGATTCAATGAACTCCGTGTTGGAGAAGCACACAAATGAAAACGGAGTAGAAGAGTGGAGAAGGGTACGGAGCAGAGGAAGTAAAAGAGCTCTCTCGCAGTACCGTTCAGCACTAAGAATTGTACAACGCTTGGGAGCAGTGGTCGACCCAACAGAAGTGGAGATCGAGCGCTTGGAATGGGCCCATGAAGCGGTAGAAGTAGGTCGAATGCAGTTCAAAAGGTTTGCTGCGAGAAACCCTCGGTTCTGCAACCGGTACGAGGAGGAAGAAGCGTCGAATGGCAGAATGAAGAGGCAACGTTCGGCGGAAGGCAACAAGCCTGCTTTCAAGAGGCAGAAAGGACCCAGTCCTACAGCCGCGAGGCAGGGCAGTCGCATAGACAAGACAAGTAGGCCCAAAGCTGTAAGACAGATGGGCTCCAATAGCGAGGTAGCAACTACCTCGAAAGCTGCGAGTCAGAGGGAAGTTCCAATTAACGAAGTAGGAGATAAGCCAAAGGGAGATAACGCTAAGACTCCGGCTTTCTCGGAGGCGCTAAAGGGAGTTAAAGCTAAGACTCCGGCTTTCTCGGAGGTGCCAAAGGGAGATAACACTAAGACTCCTGCTTTTCCCGAGAAGATGAGTGATGTGGCAAAGCAGTCACTGACTGTGGCGCTCGTTGATCGTAGCAGTCCTTTCGGACAAATGACTACTGAAAGGTGGAGATCTGTGGAAAGGGAGCTTATTAGCTTAATGCTTAAGATGATGCGGGAACAACCAAGTAAGCCCCTTCCAACCTTTGATTCGGGGGGATGGTATAATGGTGTGAAGATGATAACGTGCGACAACATCGCGAGCTTGCGGTGGCTGGAGGAAGTGGTTCCAAACCTCCAAAGGCAAGGCACGAACGCGCGGTTTGAGGTGGTGGATAAAGCGCAAATCCCCACGGTACCAAAAGTTAAGGTATGGATACCATGCGTGATGAAGTCGGAGGATACACTGCGACTTCTGCAGACTCAGAATCCGAACATACCGACACAGGATTGGAAGGTACTTACTGTATCTCGGCCTACCGAGGATGGTCAATTCTACATCTTCCAAATAAACAAGCAGGCGGAGGATATTATGTACACGCAGCTTGGTAAAATGTCCTTTGGCACTGGCAGAATTTACATGCGACTCAGGAAAAGAAGTCCCGAGGATAAAAACCCTAACACACTAGAGGTGGGCGAAGTCGAAAAGGACCTGAAAAGCCTAAGGGAAAAAAGACAGGTGGAGGTCCCCGACGTCACCACGAACGTGCTAGAAGAGGACCAACCGCTAAATGGTGCTGTGACTCGCACAGAGGAACACCCTGCACAACAGTCACGAGAGGCTGAAGGGGGCCTCGAATACTCTAAACCAAAAGGGCAAGGGGAGGACGACGACGTCAAGACGAAGGTGCTGGAGGGGGACAAACAGCCCAATGGTGCTGCGAGTCCTACAGATAAACCTCCAACACAGTAAAGTGGCGTCGAGCGAACTCCTAACCCTTGAGGAGGGTTCGTTTGACGTGGCGCTGATCCAGGAGCCGTGGCTCTCATCGGGTTTCGCGTTTACTACGCGCAAACGGAAGGACGGGTGCGAGCTGTAGTAATGGTAAGGAAACAGCTGCATTCATATATGCTGCCTAATTACACCACTGAGGATCTCGTAGCGGTGGCCGTTGAGCAAAAGAATAAGCAGGCATTTATCCTGGCGTCCTGCTACATGGCCCATGCTGCGGAGGTCCCACCGATGGAGTGAAAAAGGCTAGTACAGGAGGAAGGGCGCAAAGGGCGGTTGGTCATACGCGCAGATGCAAATGCGCACCACAATGCGTGGGGAAGAGCAGATACGAACGAGAGAGGCGAATCTCTTTTTTGTTACATCCTGCAAACCAATTTGCAGATAGCCAACAGGGGAAATGTCCCTACATACATTGGTCCAACATCCAGCAATGTTCTGGATATTACATTGAGCTCCGAGCGTGATATATCAAGGTATGATTGGATGGTTCTTGATAGACCATCCTTCTCCGACCATGCGTATATCAGCTTCAACATCCCCCTAAAGAGGGTAGAGAAGGGAGGAACCTTTAGAAACCCTAGGTCAACGAACTGGACTAAATTCCAGAACCATGTAGAAACAAAACTGGGACAACCCAAAGAGGTTGCTAATGTAGAGGAACTGGAGGAGTCGAATGAATTCCTAACAAGGACGCTTATGACTGCGTATAACAAAGCTTGCCCTCTAAGAAGATTCAGAGGAAAAGCAAAGCCGCCATGGTGGAGCAACGAGCTGAGTCTTCTAAGAAGACAGGTAAAAGAAGTGTTTAAGCTCGTGTGACACGTGTTCACCGCTCAAGCATTGAAATCAAACTAAATAAATATTGATTTTGCTTTCGTGCTCGATACGCGTTCGCGTTTACTAGCACATTCTCAATTTGGTAACCGTGTAAATGTAGTGGTGCCCACCGCTGTTTATGACAGTGCACAGTGTGGCAGGCATGGTGATGATTTAATTATGAATTATGACCAGCGGTGGGCACCACTACATTTACACGGTTACCAAATTGAGAATGTGTTAGTAAACGCGGACGCGTAGCGAGCACGAAAGCAAAATCAATATTTATTTAGTTTGATTTCAATGCTTGAACGGTGAACACGTGTCACACGCACTCTTTGGTACTCTGTTTTAAGTGCGCGTGCAAAACTGCTTCACTGTACGACCACCGAAATCAAACTAAAAGAGTTGTCGTTGATTTTGACGAAGTAGCCATTGTGCTCTCGCTTACCGTATACATATATGGTCGCTTAGCAGGTGCTAAGCTCACGCCCACCCCGGATTATGACCGAATTATGATCTGCAAACTGACCACTTTTCGTTTATCTGCTTTTCATGGCAGAAATAAGCTCAAAGAGTTTGTCAAACCACTGCCGAGGCGCAACTCGCTTAGAAACGCAGCGCCCACATTTAAAAGAAGAAATTTTGGAAGTTTAACAAGTCGTAAATCAAAAGCCGTTAAAGATATTACCAATCCATCAATTTTTTTACGATACGTGAATTATTACCGAAGTTACAGCTATGGAATTGTGGTGAAAACTGAGTCACGGAGCCACGCCCATTGTTTTAAAATTAGTCTTAATATAATATTTGAACGAATTCGCTTCATTAATATCTAATCTAGATAGATGCACAGCTCAGCAGCTGCTAGAGCGGTAACTCAGAAATATATGTGACCAGGAAAAAATATTTCAGGGGAATTTCATGATGTTCAGCTTCGAACTCAGATAGGTTAAGAAACAAAGACAATGTAACAAAAGTAGAAAAAATTCATACGTTTCGCTAATATTCTTGGCTTCTTCAGGGACAGAAATTTATGTGTATAAATATGTAATTATAATTTACATAATGCACAGTTGTCATTAATAAATAAATTAAATTCAAGTCAAAATTTAACAGGTTTAGATACCCTTCTGTTTAGGTAGAGTAACTTCGGGTATTGTGATATGGGAGGGTAATGTGATATAGCCGCTTATTTTCTGAACTATGCATGCTTCAACAAGAACTTGCTGTTTAAAGTATGCATAATGGAAGAAAACTGCTGCAGCAGAATTATATTGTTATATTGTTCTCATTGCGAAAAAGTTCATTGAGTGGTGGGGTCGTAATTATTTAAGTGCGTACTTTGCAAATCGATTTCTTTGAATTTAACACAAATTTTTTTAAAATAATATTTAGTTTTCCATTAATGCGAGTCTATTTAGCGGTATATCAGTTAAGTTTTCAATAAAGTGAAGTGGAATTTTTAAAAACAAATTAAATTTAAAAAAAGTTAAATTCGGCTAATGTGATATAGCCTTAGTCGTCTAATGTGATATGGTATATCACATTAAACTCCTGAGCTGTTAACAACAAACAAGTGATGTATTTTCTGTATTTTGTTAGATCATGCCCAAGAAAGGCAATATTCGAAAGTGGGATGCCGAGAGTATGAGGAAAGCCATTTTAGCTGTGAGAGGAGAAAAGATGGGTATACTCTTGGCTTCAAAACCACTAGGGCGTAAACCTGTATTCAAGCAAGATTTGGAAATGGAACTGGAACAATATTGACAACTCATTTTTTTTGATAAAGGAATGTGCGGTTAAGGATTGGTTGTATGTCTTTCTAAAAAGGCACAAGTCCGAAATAAGTCTTCGAAGCACGACAGGAACTTCAATGGCTAGGGCTAAAGGCTTTAATGAGGAAAGCGTGATTGATCATTTCCTACGGTTCACCAACCCTTCAAAAGAAAACCCAATGCTGCTTATTTTAGACGGTCATTACCAGAAATATTGAGGTTCTTGACAAAGCTCGTCAAAATGGTGTTCTTATTATATCTTTACCACCACATTTTACAAACAAGATGCAACCTCTCGATAAATCGTTTATGGGCCCCCTTAAAACGCATTAAAATGAAGAGAACAAGGCCAAAAGATAACCCAATTCGACGTTGTTGAGTTGTTCTCAAAAGCATATCTTAAGGTTCAAACAGCTCAGGTCGCAATAAACGGGTTTAAGTGTACTGAAATGTATCCTTTTGATAAACATATATTTCAAGAAATCGACCCTATCGCTGAAAAACAAGATCATTTTCAAGAAGAAGCTTCTATGCAAGCAAACTTAGAAGAACCCGTCGCCAGCAATAGTAGCTATGAGCAAATTTGTAACACCTTGGGAGATCTCACCACAACCGAAAATAAAACAATCTACTAGCTCCAGAGATAAACGATCAGTTGCGACGGTATTAACAACATCACCATACAAATCATCTTTGGAGGAGATCATAAGAAATGCCGAGAAGCAAAAGAAGAAGCCACCAAAAACCCGTAGTGGTAAAAACCCTCGCAAAAAGCCAAATAGGGAAAGTTCTGCGAGCGAATCTGGCCCAACTAAAAATTATGAATCTGAAGAAAGTTTGCAGATGAAGACCTTTGGATAGACGCTCCACCTAGTAACGATACGGTGTGTGCTTTTTGTAATAAGGTATTTAAGATTGACGAAGACAACCCAACATGGTTATCGTGTTTACAATGCGATTTAATTTGGGCACACAGTAAATGCCTCCCTAAACGGCAAGCTATTTTTGTATGCGAGTCTTGTGAGTCATCTTAGGAAATTGAGACTCAAGATCTCTTCAATATCTAATTATCGATCAATGTATTTTATTTGAACTCTTTTTAAATTTAGGTTAAGAATTTTTAAAGATATACATATGTACCCATGAATAAAATGTTTGGTTTTGTTTGAAGTTCTGAATAATAAATGAAAATATATAAAATTTCCATGGGTCTTATTTTTATACATGTTTGTCTGGGGTTAAACTCTTCCGGGAGTATGGGCGTATAATGTGATATATATATATCACTTTACCCGAATAGAGTATATCACATTACCCGCCAAATTTTACAAAGCCTTCTTTTCGACTATTTTTGATTTCAGTGGAAAATCTTCCGATTGGCTGAAAATAGAATACTCATAACTCAAAATTAACTACGCAATATATCAATACATTATATTAAGCAATAATATTTGAAAATAAGTGTGAAATTATGGAGTAATAGCAGAACAAGGATTACCTATGTATATCACAATACCCGAAGTTACTCTATACTTGTCAAATTGGACTTTGATCCATAAGTAGAGTAGAGTAGTAACAATTAATTGTTGGTTTTTTCTACTTATGGATCAAAGTCCAATTTGACAAGTATACCTAAACAGAAGGGTATCTAAACCTTTTAAATTTTGACTTGAATTTAATTTATTTATTAATGACAACTGTGCATTATGTAAATTATAATTACATCTTTATACACATAAATTTCTGTCCCTGAAGAAGTTAAGAAGATTAGCGAAATGTAGGGCTTGAATAGTGGAGTCCTTTGACTTGCACTAAAGCAAATTTTGGTCCTTGCAGCCTATTTCTATTGCATACATATTCAAAAAGTGTTGACCAGCTTAATCAAATCTAAGAAAAAAATTCCGTTAAGTGGCGCACGGTTCGAAACAATTAGACAAGAATTTAGAAATTTGGAATTTTTTAAGTAACTTCTCGAACAGCTAGCTGCTTGAAATTTTAAACTAAATTCAGGGCCCATGACAGTATAAAACATATTACAAAAAGTTTCGCTAGGGGGCGCACGGATTAAGATATTTAAAAAAATTGTATGGAACGGAGGGAATCTTACGATTGATTATTATACTGTGTTGGGATGGCACAGTTCACAAAATGCAAGGGTGTACTGTGGATAACACAGTGGTGAACCTTGAATGGTCTTCCTATAGAAGAGCTGGATTGCGCCAAACTAATGGGAAATAAAAAGCAAATAAAAAAATTTTAAACATTTCCATTATATAAATGGACAAAAATCAAAGACATATGCGTCCTGTTTATAAAGACATATTCTTGCTGAACTTTGAATTTAAAATTTTGACACAGAAATTGTTAAAATATTTATGAGAAATTAAAATATAAAGTAGGAGCGCAATTAATTGACTATATATTGATAATGTATATTGGAACGATTTTCTGTCATCCCTTGTCATTCCTTGTCAAATCGACACTGATGATGGCACAACGCCGAAACCGGTTTGTCTCGAAACCAAATTTGACAAGGTATGACGGAAAATCGTTCCAATACACATCATTTATCCACCCTGTCGGAAAATCAACAAAACAATAGGGGGGCTCATGAAAGCATATAAACTTATAAGGTGTAAAATTATATCCATTTACACATGCTGTTATATGAACGCACTTAGTAATATTCTTGATAAACTTGATTGTTTATCAGCTGTATTATTGGCAAAAAAAATTTTTTTGATTCTTATACAAATTAAAAAATGCCAAGATTAAGTGAAAAATCAAAACTAAAACGTCTTTACTAAGATATACTTGTAAATGACCTGCTGATGTTGGAGATTTCTGATGAAAATGCCTGCTGTAATTTCTGCAAGGTTGCATTCCTTTGAGTTTACCGCGTTTACACAATGAAATGTGCGCGTAAATTTATACAAATTGTGTAAATGATTTTTCATACAAAATTTGACAGCTCGTTTACGCACTAGATGAATTTATACCTTTACACACTTTATAAGGCATTTATAAGGTTACATGAGTCCCACTAATATAAGTCATATATTGATAAGTTAACTCCTTTTCTACCAACTTTCCTATCCACGTAATGTGCGCTCCACTTTTATATTTTTATTTCTCATAAATCTTTTTACAATTTCTATGTCGAAATTTTAAAATCAAAGTTCAACAATAATATTTTCTTATACATATAAGGACACATTTGTCGCTGTTTTTTGTCCATTTATATAAAGAAAAAGCTTAAAATTGTTTTATTTTCTTTTTATCATTTTGATAAAATCTATTAGCCTTAAATGTTGCAATTAATTAGATTTGTTGAGCTGAAACTTCCTTTTGGTTTATTTTATATTCATATATTTTAATTTTGGTCGAAATCTCGACTTCAATCTAAAGTTATCATCAGGGACATATGGACATGTACCTATGATCAAATTTTTTTTTTTTTAAGTTGATTCTTCTTTCATTATGAGTGTTCAAAATATGTAGCATTTTTAAAGTGAATCGTTTGCTGTAATGTTTTTCATTGCCCAGTTGAGTTACGCTATCGAAGTCGGGGTAGTGCCCTGTTTCCTTGCAGTGAGATTTTATTGTTCGAAGAATTATTCTTTAATTTAATATAAGATTTATGAGCGGAAATCCTTGTCTTGAGCTTTAGTTTGGTTGTCCCCGCATATATTTTCTCGCATACGTGGGACCCATCGCCAATGTAAGGAATTCTGTAAATAACATCAGATTTCTCTAGTTTCGAAATTTTGTCCTTAGTTTTGCTGCAAACGTGTTGCACTTTGTTATTGTATGTAAACGCTATTTCGTACTTTTGCTTGTCATATATATTCGAACTCTTGATCCTCTCTGAGGTTCCGGGAACATAGGCCATTTATTTGTATGATTTACAATCTTTCTCCTTTTTCAAATGTTATTTTTATACCTTTCATGAAAATTAACTTCGTCACGAATCTCAAAATTATAAGTCCTTAAAGGAAAAGAGATAGACCCAACAATAAGTATACGGAAATGATCAGGATGAAGAGCGCAGTTGATTTAGCCATGTCCGTCTCACCGTCTGTCTGTTTCTATGCAAACTAGTCCCACAATTTTTGAGATATCTTGATAAAATTTGGTGAGCGGGCATATTTAGGTGTCCGATTAGATATTTGTCGGAACCGGCTTACGTTTACGTCATATATTGTTGAGAAACGTGATCTATGGTCATAGCTATTTCATGCAGACCACAAAAAACATAAAGTACCTACCTATTTTTATACGAAGCTGTACTTGTACACAGGGTATTATAACGGTTGTTTGTACAGGTATAAAGGAATCGAGATAGATATAGACTTCCATATATCAAAATCATCAGTATCGAACAAAAATTTGATTGAGCCATGTCAGTCCGTCCCTCTGTCCGTTAACACGATAACTTCAGTAAATATTGTGATATCTTCACCAAATATGGTACACGAGCTTATCTGGACCCAGAATAGAAAATAGGAATAGGAAAACACAAAAACCTGATTATTTAATAAATAATACACCTAGAATTTTGAAATTTGACGTGTGGACTGATATTGAGACTCTTGATAAAAATTTGCAAACATTTTTTAAAATGGGTGTGGCCGTTGGTTGTTTTTCGCACGTCACCGCCGAATGTCAAAAAAATCAGCGCCGCTGCGCGTTACTATATTTTCTACTCGTTTAAGACTGTTTAGGCCATTTAAATTGCGCATCACTGCCAGTTATAAGAAACTATTTGCGAAATTTAACTCTTTTAACTGTTCAAAAGTTATTTAAAACAAGTAAGGAAGGCTAAGTTCGGGTGTAACCGAACATTACATACACAGCTGAGAGCTTTGGAGACAAATGTTGGAGATATTAAATTTTTTGTTAAAATTTGACTTAAATTTTTTTTAAGTGGGCGTGTTCGTCATCCGATTTTGCTAATTTTTATTTAGAACGCATATAGTAATAGGAGTAACGTTCCTGCCAAATTTCATCATGATATCTTCAACGACTGCCAAATTATATCTTGCAAAACTTTTAAATTACCTTCTTTTAAAAGTGGGCGGTTCCACGCCCATTGTACAAACTTTTACTAAAGTTCTATTCTGCGTGATAAGGTCAACCCACCTACCAAGTTTCATCGTTTTATCTGTCTTTGGTAATGAATTATCGCACTTTTTCGGTTTTCGAAATTTTCGATATCGAAAAGTGGGCGTGGTTCTAGTCTGATTTCGTTCATTTTAAATGGCAATCTGAGATGAGTGTCCAGGAACTTACATACCAAACTTCATTAGGATGCCTCAAAATTTACTCAAGTTATCGAGTTTACGGACAGACGGACGGACGGACGGACATGGCTAAATGAATTTCTTTTTTCGCCCAGATCATTTTGCTACATAGAATTCTATATCTTTCTCCATTAGTTTATGCCATTACGGGGTACCGTTATGCGAACATTAATGTACTCTGCTCAGCTGAGTATAAAATCAAACGCTTTCGATGTCAGCTTAACACGGATTTTGCATCACCCAACTCAACAAGTTTTTAAAACAAAACACTAAAAGAAAAGTTATATAACAAATTTATATGCTCACTTTGCACATTGTTTTCAAAAAATTAATAATGAACAATGAATTCAAATAAAATGACCCAAGGTGGACATGTTTTCGAATTGTTCTCAAGTTGTTAAAAAAAAGCAAATTACACAAAAAAGTGCCGATTTTTTTAAATTTTATATTGGGATTGGCTGAAAGAATAAGGGAAATCAGTGATGCAAAATCCTTTGGTAGGTTCTAGGGGCATAAACACTTCTTTGAAATGATTCTTACCTCTCATACTTAAGTTGAGGATATATGTACGTATGAGAAGTGTTTGAAAAATCACTTGGGCTTACATTCAAATATCTGTTGTTTATTTGCGAAATTATACAATAGCATCTGAAATGTTAATTTTGATTTTCACATTTCATCCTTCCACACAAGTTTCCCGGTTTAACATTTTCTAAAGTTGGCGGCCCTATCCAAAACTAGTCCCTTTGAGTGAATCACATTGATTATAACCTATCAACCATGTTTAAATATGACCTACACGTGACGGCTCCTTTTACAAATGTGAATACGTAGGATCATATAGTTACCAGGTGAGGCTTTGTCCCTCGCAAGAGCACACAAAGGGGTGAAGCAAAAACTTTCCAAGACAGTCGAACAAATGACCAGGATTGCTACTACCCTAACGTAGTGGACAGTCGAACTAGTCCGCAAACTGAAGCTAAGCGGTTATCCATAGCATAAGGTCGAAAAACAACAATTAACATCTTTCAACTTAAAATCGGTCGACTTTCATTCTAAAATATCGTTTAACGAAGACTATTGAAATCAATGTTGTGAACACAAAAGTCTGCAAATTTTGGTTTACTTTTTAAAAATTTTATCCAGGGTCCTTGTAACATTTTAACAATGTAGATGCGCCCAAGATTATACGATTTGCACCCATGAGTTACGCAATGATATCCACTTAGACTACTTATAATTACGGGGGCGGCATCCTTGGCCGAATAGCCACTCCCCAACGTTTCAAGGTGTTTCTCTGGTGTAGCTCGGCAGCAAAGCGCGAAAAACATCCGTTAGAAAGTCTTCGGAGCTACACCTAGAGCTTCTAAGAAAGTGACGTCGGAGAAGGTACATATGAGTTCGAAGTCGCGGTCCAATAGCTTCTGTGCAGACATATGGTGTGAAGGTCAGGAGGAGTGGTAGCGACTGGTGGTCGGGATTGCTGCTGTTCGTACATCGGGAATTATAGCTCTTAATTATCGGGAATTGTAGCTCGAAAAAACTGGATGCAAAAGACCATTAATAGAAACCGTAAGTTGCCTTTGTGCGTGACCGCCAAGGAGTCACAAAGGATTTAAAGAAATTGTGTTCGCGACGATTATTAGGAGTTAACCCCAGGTGAAACTACGCTTTGCACGAGATATACAGACAAAAGCGTGTTACTCTCTGGAGTAAGCGAACGAATTCAATAATTTATGTCCTTTGTGAATTCCACAATTTATGTTCAATAATTTTATTTTCATTATTTTGAATTTTTAAATATCCATGGTTCAATTATATGGTTGGCTCATCTCATCAGCTGATTTTATTTATTTCATTGCATGGTCGATGGGATTGTCAAAAGGAGATGGCAAACTCAAAATGAAACCAACACATTGGCAACATTTTCTTACACATACAGAGATTGCCAAGTTTTATGTTTCCATTCCATACCATTCGCACCAACACCAATACACAGATTATGACAATTTGAACATACATAATTAGTTGCTTTAGAGATGAGCCAACCATATAGTTGAACCATGTTAAATATCAAAAATTTTCATTCTATAAAAAGTCACAATAAATATAAAAGATACATTTAGGCGTTTGTCAATAAAAGTTTTTGCTATAAAAATATAATACTGGTTTCGACCAATTCATTGAATTTGTGAATACGGTTTCTAGTACTACAAATCCCTTCCCAAGGAGATACTCCTGAAAATTTTTTAACGATCGAAAATGGCCAAAACGTTGATTTCCTTAAACACATACAAATAAATAAATAAAAATAAATAAATGTAAGGTGCGATAACCTCCGAAGAGATCTAAGGCCGAGCTTCTCTTCCAATTTGCGTCGTGCTCCCCTTGCTTTTCCATAAAAATTGGCCGGACGGGACCTACATGTTTTATGCCGACTCCGAACGGCATCTGCAAGGCAGATGAGTTTTCACTGAGAGCTTTTCATGGCAGAAATACACCCGGAGCGCTTGCCAAATATTATTTTTTTAAATAGAAAAATCAAACTTTTTAAAGTAAGAACACCGGCGTACGCCAGCGCGCCGCCCACGTCGCCGCCCACGCCGATAAAGTGATCGGCGTAAACCTCTATCATGGACGAATAAAATAAGCTATATCTTTGCAAAAAAGAGCTTTATATCAATGGTATTTCATTTCCCAAGTGGATTTATAACAATAAATAGGAAAAACTTCAAATTGAAAAAATGGGCGTGGCACTGCGCCTTTTATGACTAAGCAATTTTCTATGTTTCGGGAGCCATAACTCGAAGAAAATTAGTTCAGAATAGAACCATATGTATATGTATTATTGCGCAGCCTTGTAACACTATTAAGCATACAAAACAACAGCATTTCAAGTGTACAGCTGGTGTAATGTTGCATGGAATTCACCTCACTTCGAATGCACTTAACGTTACAAATATACATACAAACAAACGTTCATATTTAACTGACCCAGATAACCACCATGAGTTCATTCGCAATTGCCAAATCGCCCAATATATTGATTCGTCATACCAACCAGCTTACGCGCGGATCATATTGACAATATGTAGGCCATTACAATAATTTGCTGACAAACCATTATTCATTATTAAGTCATGCACTTTTAGTATGTAAACATTCATGTAAGTATGTATGTGTAGGTTAAGAACTTTTATATACATAGATGTGGATTTCGTCAATAAATAACAATTGCATTTTAACGCTATACATCGGCGTTTCAATAAACCTTTCGTCCTTTCGTTTCACATTTATTACATGGCGATCCTGCCAGGAGTGATCACTAGTTGGCGGACAATTTGCTAAACCAGCAAAACTGCTAAACGATCACAGTGGACAAAGATCCTACCAAGTTTTTGTTTAAAGAAAAAGTAAAATTTTTTTTTAAATTAAAATCCACAAACTGGTGCCATACAGGCCACACGGATGAAGATATAACTAGTTCATTGCTACACCCCCAAACATGTTAACAAAAAACAACAAAAGTATTGAGAAAGGATTCGATAGAATAATATGAAAAAGCGAGGCAGGTCAAAGTCGAAAAGAGTGGAATGCTAACAAATTCAACAAAAGTATTGAGAAAGGATTCGATGGAATAATCTGAACAAGTGAGGCAGGTCAAAGGAGAAAAGAGTGGAATAAGGACCCAGCAAAATAAAAACAACAATAAACGACTGATTGCATATTATAAGGGCGACATAATCGAGTGGAATAATATACTAGACTGACAGCATAATCAAGTGAAAATCCCAGATATTTTAGAATGGTAAAAGCAAAACAACTACACTGACTGGCAACAATCCCGACTGGCAGCAAGCTGGAGACATTTTTTACATAAGCATAATTAGAATCAATTGAGCGGCCTCATGGACGCTAAACCATGCGCAAAAACTCTGTTTTTGCTTAGAAAATTTTTTTTGAAGTAGAACTAGCTTAATGGAAAGGAAGTTCGAAATTTTAAGTAAATTTTTACTAAAATTTAAAGAAAAATGTCAAAAAAAGAGAGAAAAGAAAATACAAAAAAAAAAAATAAAATGTCTTATTGAAAAAAATTTAATGTTAAAATCTAAAGGAGGTTTTTTTAAAAAAAAAAGATATTAACGCTAACATTGAAAATGGCATAAAAATTAATTTTTAAAATATTTTTTAATTGAAAAAAAAAAAATAAAAATGCTTAAAATTTTTAAATTATACAAATTTTTCCGTTAAGAACAAAAATTTTCTTAAACTTTAATAATGTTAACTAAATAAACAAGTAAAATGAAATGCATATGTTAAAGAATAAAATCAAAAATTTTATTAAAAATTAAATTTAGCCCCTTTCTCACAAAAGCAGAAAAATAATATTAGAGAATTTCAGCATTGCTTGGTGGACAAAGATAGCACACGGAATAATGATAGCATTAGCCGGATATGAATTAGGAAAGGAAAATTCACGAAACTCAGAAAATAAAGAAACAGAAAATAGAATATTAAAATATGAACCACCAGCTGAACCAGAAACAAAAGCTGCTCCAAACATTCCAGATGTTTGGCTAGCAGTTTTAATCTGCGTTATCGTGCTATTGACCATTGCAATAGCCACGATACTCAAAAACTATATGAAAGTTAAATATAGGCAGTTGAAAAATGTTCAAGCACGTATCCAATATTCAAAGCACTCTAAACCTTTTAAAACCAAACCTTAAGCTGAGGAAGAGCAGCAAATAATTAGGAATACAAATGCAATCGACAATAAAAGCAGCACCAATAACCCTGCCCAAATTGAACAGCAAACCAAGAATTTGCATAATCTCTTCGAATACTTCTGATATCTTTAAAGACAAAGATAATCAGGAAGCTTCACAATAGTAGTTCCTATGGAAGTTATCAAAGCCGTCAAAGTAGAAAATTTAGACAACAGCTCTGACAAAACAGTAATTCTTCACAAGCATTGCTTGACTGAAAAGCTTTATAAGTGGAAATATGCAAAACGAAAAAACAAAAACTAAGAACGAAAAAAAAAAAACAGCCAATAACAACAACAAAAAAATGAAGAAAAAGTCACAAAGAGAACCTATAAAAATATATGTGAAGCGCTATATAAACTTGCAGCAAAAAAGAAATGTCGCGATCGTTTTCATCTTAGGATAGAAAAATGTTAGCGTAGAAAGGATTTCAAGCAACCAGATTGTTGAGGAAGTTATTGACTTAGGACAATATTCGACCAGGCATACAAGAAATGCCGGCAATCCAGGACTTAAAAATCATAAGGAATAACACAGTTTTCCTGAGGGACAAATTGGTGAAAAATTATATAATTTTACTCGAGTAGACAAATTTAATTGTAATAAAATGGTACCCACGTTGTCTAAGATCTAATAATTGCGCAATCCCAAGAGGTTGTGCATGTGACAATCCCGGTAAAAATAAAAATAATTCTTCATTAATATCATAATGATTCTGTCTTGGTGGCCGCCGCAGAAATCGCATGACATATAAGATAAAAAAATACTGCTGGAAAATAGCAAAAATATGAAAAATATGAAAAGAAAATTCAAGGATAGACAAATTTTTGCATCCACTGTACCTTCCTTCCGCTCACTAGCCGAACTACTACTTCTAATACATAACTACCTTACTCTTCCATCAATTACACCCCCAAATTCAATGTATAAGTAATAAAAAATTTCTCACTTTATATGTTCTTAGCTTAATAGAAATTAATAAACAATGAAAAGCGTTATTTAACAAAAAATAGTCAAATATTTCATGTTTATACAAGTAGTTACAGATTTAACTAAATAAAATGAAAAAAAGTTTTTATTTTTAGGAATTTATTTAATAGGAATAATATGCGGATTTAGTTTAGGGAAATAAAATAAATACAAACATTTACTGGTTTTGGTCCTAATTATACATAATAGGAAAAATATTTTTACTTTAGCCCCTGGTAGAATAGAAAATACTAATAGGAAAAATATTTTTACTTCAGCCCCCAGTAGATTAGAAAATGGTAATAGGAAAATACCAATATAAACAAAAGGAATCTGCTATTAACTTACATAATTTAACAAAGAAAAAAAGTTTCAACAAAAACATTTCACTTTACTCACCAAACAAAAACCAGCACCATAGATACATAAGTAAAGAAAACGTAAACAAACAAAAACAAAAAAATAGAAATTAAAAATTCAAATTGGTATCAAGTTACCATTAATTCACAATCGTTAATTTGTAAATACAAGCCGATTTTTAGGTGAGTCGACGCACTTAAAGGTCGGCTGTGCAAAACGAATTTCAATATGTAACATTACTCATCATAATAAATATACAAAAAAAAAGAATAACAAAAGTCAGCATATTATGAAAAAAAAGCGATAGTCAGCATAACGGGCACTGTATGTAAAGCAAATGCAAACGAATAAAAGCAACAAGAAAACACATAAATAAAAAATTCACTACTTATAATATCAAGTTATCACTATGACATAAAGTACAACTGAATGCAAAAGATTGAAATTTTGTAACACGCAACCGAGTTGACTGGGTCATTTAACGTAAAATGAAACAACACGGCACACTTATAACAGCGAATTAGAATGATCGTGTATAATTAAGCACTAAATTATAAACGCTAACTCTTGAAAGGCGGATGGTGTAGTGTTGCGTGGAATTCACCTCACTTCGAATGCACTTAACGTTGCAAATATACATACAAACAAACGTTCATATTTAACTGACCCAGATAACCACCATGAGTTCATTCGCATTTGCCAAATCCCCAATATATTGATTCGTCATACCAACCAGCTTACGCGCGGATCATATTGACAATATGTAGGCCAATACAATAATTTGCTGACAAACCATTATTCATTATTAAGTCATGACCTTTTAGTATGTAAACATTCGTGTAAGTATGTATGTGTAGGTTAAGAACTTTTATATACATAGATGTGGATTTCGTCAATAAATAACAATCGCATTTTAACGCTATATATCGGCGTTTCAATAAACCTTTCGTTTCACATTTATTACACTGGGTATGTAATGCTCGGTTTCACCAGAACTTAGACTTCCTTACATTTTTATATTTTTATTTTGTTTTAGACCTTTTGCATCACTGTAATACAACTGACGATTATTTGGCCTTGATGGCTGGAAATGGTTATACTTCCTATATTAATGAGCCGACGCGCTTAAGTTCGGGTACGTGTATTGATCATATTTTTTGCCGCTTTAATGCCGTACCATATAGATATTGTAATAGTTTTAACATTGACTTGCAAGTAACTGATCACACGATGACGGGTTTGCAAATATTTGGAATTGTTTTCGAAAAACCAAAAGCAAATCGCGTTCAGAAATCATATACCAAAGTTAATTTCCCTATGCTGAACCATAAGCTATGTTTCGAAAGTTGGTCGAATGTCCTCGCTGAAAATGACATATCAGTAGCTTTTTACATATTTTTAGATACCTTAAACGCGCACATTCTCAACTCTTCGTATACTGTAAATGATCGTAAAAAAAAAGTGAGACTTAAGCCTTGGATTACTCGGGATCTCCTACAGAAAATAAAGCTCAAAAACCAACTAAGAAAAAAGTGTGCTAAGTATCCTAGTAATAGAAGGCTCCGCACTAGATACAACAAAATAAGTAATAGCACCAATAAGGCCATACGACTGACGCGGGAAAACTTCTTTCGAAACAAGTTTAATTCAGCACTTGGTAATATTAGGAAAGAATGGGAAGTTGTCAATAATCTTCTTAATCAAAACGGTGAAAAAGATAATGAGCGAATAGCATTACAAGCTGGGAGTCAGTCGATTACGGATGCTGTGGAAGTAGCTAATAAACTTAACACGCACTTTACAACGGTTGGGAACACAGTATTAACTAACTGCAATTGTCGGTTTGCGACCCATTTACCATCGGGCCAAGATGCTCGAAATAGCTTCTTTTTTGACCCTATCACAGGTTTCGAAATTATAAGCATTATAAAAACCTTAAAAAACTCTAGTTCATGCGGTGAGGATTGTATTTCCAATTTAATTTTAAAAAAGATATATTTTAATGTGGTTGATATACTGATATACTTATTCAACACCAGCATTACTCAGGGTATTTTTCCCGATGGTTTGAAATGTGCGATTGTAATTCCGATCTTGAAAAAAGGGGATAAAAAAGATGTTAATAATTACAGACCTATTTCACTACTCTCGGCCATATCTAAAGTTTTTGAAAAGGCTGTTAAAACCAGAATTGTTAATTTTCTAAATAAAGCGAGCTTTTTTAGCTCCATGCAGTTTGGCTTTCGTTCTGACCTTTCAACAGAAGACGCTTTGCTAGATTTTTGCACCAACGTCTACAAAGCTCTGGATGAAAAAAGAAGTTGTGCTGGTCTCTTTGTGGACATAACAAAAGCTTTTGATATGGTCGATAGGGGTGTACTATTGGATAAACTATATAGTGCAGGATTCCGCGGTGTTATGCATAAGTGGCTTAAATCGTATATATCGGGCAGAACACAAAAAGTTAAAGTAGAATGTAGCTACAGTAGATTGCAGCTTGTTAATCTGGGTGTTCCCCAAGGCTCAGTTCTTGGTCCAATATTGTTCTTGGTCTATATTAATTCAATATTTAAGCTTCCATTGAGAGGCAAGGCCACTGCCTTTGCAGACGATCTTGCAATTTCGTACAGTACACCGAATTACTTTGAATTAATATGTGACATTAACCATGATATACATTTGTTACGAACCTGGTTCGCTTCACACAAACTGATTGTAAGTAGTAAAACTAGACTTATGTATTTCAGTCATGTTCTCAAAGAACAACCAAGTTATGATGTCATATTTCACTCCGCAGTGTGCTCTCGCTTTAACATGCACCATATATCGTGCACTCAAAGTGACGCGATGAGATCTTTTGATTGTAATAGAAACTGTAGTGAGAGCTGCTTCAGGGTTGAAGTTGTTGAGAATTTCAAGTACCTAGGAATTATAATAGACAACCGCTTGAGTTGGTCTGAGCACATTAACGCACTAAAAAAATACTTTCTATACACCACTCGTCACTTTTATCGTCTGAAAAAGTTATGTTCAATATCCACTTTAAAAACAGTTTACTACGGAATATTTCAATCTAAACTGCAATATGGTATCACATGCTGGGGCGGCGCTTCGGCTAATAAGCTGTCAGCAGTGGTAACAATTCAAAAGGGGATTATAAGGCGAATCTGTAGTGCAAACTATAGGTCTCACTCTATGCTATATTTTAGGAAACTAGATATATTTCCGTGTCGACATCTCTATCTTTACAAAGTTTTAAAAACATTCTTTATACGGTGTGGCTACCTGGAAAGCTTTCCTTCGGAAGTCTACAACTTACGAAGAAATCTACTTCCGATGGTACAAATTCCGCATACTAGGACGTCGCACTTTAGAAGTTTTTACACATACACGTCGTGCAAATTTTTCAACTCCCTTCCTGCCACTGTACAGGTAATAAGAAATGTCAACTTATTTAAAAAAGAAGTTAAGCTGTATCTTTTTGGTTATAATCACTTTGAATTAGAAACGATGCTGAGGATGACCCTATAAACCGTACATACCTTAGGAAGCTGCAAATATTTAGTATTGATTCTCTTTCATATCTTTGATGATTTAATTTAATGTATAACTTAAACTCTTTATGAAATTTTTATTTTTGTACACCCCACACAAAACAATATACCAAAGCTAGGACTGGCATTTAGAACTATGTTAAACTTTAATATAAAAAATGCCATATACTTTTCCTATGCTGCATAGTAATTTGAAATTATTTAATGTAATATTGTAATCTTAGGTTAATAAGTATGCATCTGGAAAATGTTTAATAAAATACAATACAATACAATATTTATCTTAAAAATCGCTTAGGTATGTACATCTGTTCACTATATATTTCATATCTTATACAGCCGATTATTTGGAGATTACGAATGGGATAAGATTATTGTTCAGCCCCATTCACGAAAGGTATGAAGTCTTCGGCAGTGCCCATGAGTGCAGTTCCATCTTTACTTGTTTAGTGTTAATTAATTTAATTATATTCTTATTTCCTGTATATTAGGTCGGTTGAAAGTTTGTCCGCATTTTCAATACAAATCTCGCAATCGATTTCTCATTGAGCTACAAACTTGAAATTTTACAGATAGGTTAAGACACTGAGACAATGCAACAAAATTAGAAAAACAAATTCCGTTAGGTGGCACACGGTTCGAAATATTTAGATAAGAAATTGGAAATTTGGAGTTTTGGGATCGGTTTTTAAGTAACTTCTCTGTGAGCTAAAGATTTGAGATTTCAAAATTGGAGCAGAGGCCGACGACAGCATAAAATATATTACAAAAAGTTTGGCTAGGGCATGCACGGATTGAGATATTTAGAAAAATCTTACGGAAGGAGGTAATCTTACAATCGATTTTTATACTGTGTTGGACTGACACAGTTCACAAAATGCAAGGGTGTACGGTTGATAACGCAGTGCCGAATGTTGGATCTGGACTTTTCGCAAAAGGCCAGGCCTACGTAGCATTAAACCGAGTAAAATCTTTGAATAAAAATTTTTTTATTTTCTCTTTATTGTAATATTGACTTCGCCTTCTTGGTTTATTGCATCGTGACCTAAACGAAATTTTCGCTGTCACTTATTATTTCAGTATTTTGCTCTGCATTGATTTGAAATATAGATGAGGGCATGTTTTCCTCCTAATGCCAGTCAAATAGTATGCTCATATTTTGCTCATTTTCACTATTTAACTTTTTTTTATAAATTTTCACTTACAACTTTTACTTATTAGAAATGAAAAAGTGATTTTGCAACTAATAATATTTTATCCTTAACATTTAAGGATTCATGAGCTTAACACCGGATTATAAGGACTGAATATTCAGTTATTATGTTTGTTTAAGAGAAACTGAAAAGAAAGAAACATTTACAGTCATATTGCGATGGTACCACTTCGACAACCGCCACGTAATCATCATCAGGCAATTTCGTAATGTTTCAAAGGTTTCGCGGAGATTCGAAACGCGAATTAAGTAGCCTTGTGGATCCTTTTTGTATTTGTTTTCTTGCTTATTTCAGTTTATCTCATTTTCATACTAGGTTAGGCTAGGTTGAACTGGTCGGTCCATGAGGACCTTACATAGACTGATTGAGCCCGCAGTGTTACCAGAATTTTGTTTTAACGACCAATCTGAAAAACCCTATCAAAAACCAGGACCTATATAATAAAATAACTCCGTCCTTTTGGCAAATACTAGAAGCTTCCTAGGACTTAAGCCACTTGCTTCTTCTAGATCTGACAGCTGTATCACTCCTAATAGCTGGAGGCTTAGCCTGGCAAGTGCAGGGCACGAGCAAAGAACGTGCTCGAACGTTTCCTCCTCCAACCCGAACTTCCTACATCTGCTATCACTGACCAAGCCTAATTTAAAGGCATGTGACGCCAGAATGCAGTGTCCAGTCAGAATACCCGTGATGAGTCTACAGTCCTATCTTTTTAATGATAGAAGCAACTTTGTTAGTATAAGGTTGTAAGACCTACACATCATCTTCGAACTTTACAGCCCCGCGCTTGAACCCACGCCTTTCCTGCTTGGTCGATCATGTGCACCTCTCGCCTTCGCTTAATTTCGCCCAGTATAATTGGGACGTCTACGGAGCAAGCTTCAAGAGATGTGCCCCTTTTAGCTAGTTCGTCCGCTTTTTCATTCCCATCTATTCCCATATGCCCTGGGACCCAATATAGATGTATGCTTCTCCCTGTCCCGATTCTCTCCAGAGACTGCTTACACTCTAATACGCATTTAAATGCTGTGCTATGCTAGATTATTGCCTTATCTCCGGATTCTTATTTCCGGATCAGCACAGTATACCACAGACTCTACTCCTTCCAATACTTTGGAACCATCTGTCGCCTCGTCCGCCATTTGCGCACCCTTGCGCAAACCGTCCAACTGTATTGGGGCACCGAGCCTGGTTGCGGTTGTTAATGCTATGCTACCAGGTCTACAGGTGGAATGCGCAGAACGGCATACAGTGCAGCCGTCGGGGTTGTTTTCAGGCCTCCCGTAATGCTAAGCATCAATAGTCTGCATACCCCCTATAATTTTTTGAGGTATGTGGTTTTTTGTGTGGCTTTCCACCAAACAAGAACTCCATAGTATAGAATAGGGCTTACAATCGCTGTAAAAAGCCAATGAGAAAGAGAGGGCGATAAGCCCCACGTACACCCCAGCATTCTTTTACATGCATAGATTGCCGTTGAGGCCTTCTTGACCCTCTCCTCCACGTTGAGCTTCCATGACAGCTTACTGTCTAGTATGATTCCTAGATATTTTGTGCAAGGTTTCTCCTGTAAGGTCACCCCTCCTAACTTAGGCTGGTCCAATTTGGGACCTTGTACCTCTTTGTAAACAAGACCATATCCGTCTTCTCCGCTTTGACTTTCAACCCGACATTAGATGCCCAGGTATGAATATCCCGAAGCGCCCGATCCATCAAAGAATAAATCGTTGGAAGGCACTTTCCACTTACGACAATTGCAACGTCATCTACGTAAGCTGTAAGTTTTACGAGTCCCTCATCGAATCGCCTGAGCAGTTGGTTGATGACCAGCGTTCACAGAAGAGGTGATAGCATCCCTCCCTGCGGCGTGCCCCCGTCCAATGATTTCGTGGCCTCGTACAATCCCCATTGTGATGTAATCTTCCTGCAATTTAACATGCAGCCGATCCATCTAATTAAGGCGTGATGTACTTTAATGTAATTAAGACCATCCATAATGGCCCATTTAGAAACATTATTGAAAGCCCCGGCAATGTCCAAGAATACTCCTAGAGCATACTCCCTATATTCCAGGGATTTCTCTATGCTTATTACCACCCTATGCAATGCGGTATGTACCGACTTGCCTTTGGTGTACGCCTGCTGTGTTGTGGAGAGCAGCTTTTAATCCACGTTGGAATATATGTACACATCTATCAGCCTCTCATCGGTTTTGAGCAGAAATGATGTTAAGCTAATGGGTCTATAGTCTTTGCGATACATGTGACCGATCTTCCCCGCCATTGGTAGGAAAGCTACACGAGCAGTTCTCCAAGAGTGCAGTACATGATTCAGCCTCAATATACCGTCTGGGCCCGGCGATTTAAACTTAGAAAACGTTTTCACTGCCCATTAGATCTTGGTATCGGTCACCAAGCCCGGCACTACCCGCTCCGTGATCGAAGTGTGAGTGATGTCTGCTGGCTGCTCTAAATCGTCTTCCGATGGGATATGTGTGTCGAGAAGCACCTCAAGGGATTCCTCACTATTACGTGACCATTCCCCGTTCTCTTTCTTTATTAGTCCCTGGACTAGGTTCCTTTTGCTAGGACTTTTTTCAACCGTGCTGTTTCGCTGGAGCACTCTATGTCCGTACAGAAACTTTTCCATGAGATACTCTTCGCCCTGGAAATTTCACGCTTGTAGATGCTCAGTAGATCCCTGTACTCGTCCCGATACGCTTCGCTTTCCGCGGTCTTTGCGAGCTTAAATATTTCTTTTACTTGTCCCACCAGACTCAGCTCGTTGATCCACCATGACGGCTTTGCTTTTCCTCTGAATCTTCTTATAGGGCAAGCTTTGTTATACGCAGTCATAAGCGTCCTTGTTAGGAATTCATTCGCCTCCTCCAGTTCATCCACATTGGCAACCTTTTTGGGTTGTCCCAGTTTTGTTTCTACATGTTTTTGGAATTTAGTCCAGTTCATTGACCTAGGGTTTCTAAAGGTGCCTCCCTGCTCTACCCTCTTTAGGGGGATGCTGAAGCTGATATACGCATGGTCGGAGAAGGATGGTCTATCAAGAACCATCCAATCATACCTTGATATATCACGCTCGGAGCTCAATGTAATATCTAGAGCATTGCTGGATGTTAGACCAATGTATGTTGGGACATTTCCCCTGTTGGCTATCTGCAAATTGGTTTGCAGGATGTAACAAAATAGAGATTCGCCTCTCTCGTTCGTATCTACTCCTCCCCACGCATTGTGGTGCGCATTTGCATCTGCGCCTATGACCAACCGCCCTTTGCGCCCTTCTTCCTGTACTAGCCTTTTGCACTCCCTCGGTGGAACCTCCGCAGCATGGGCCATGTAGCAGGACGCCAGGATAAATGTCTGCTTATTCTTTTGCTCAACGTCCACCGCTACGAGGTCCTCAGTGGTGTAATTAGGCAGCATATATGAATGCAGCTGTTTCCTTACCATTACTACAGCTCGCACCCGTCCTTGCGCCTGCGCGTAGTAAACGCCAAACCCGCGCGAGCCAAGTCCAGAAATCTTTCCTCCCGATGAGAGCCACGGCTTCTGGATCAGCGCCTCGTCAAACGAACCCTCCTCAAGGGTTAGGAGGAGTTCGCTCGACGCCACTTTACTGTTTTGGAGGTTGATCTGTAGGACTCGCAGCACCATTGGGCTGTTTGTCCCCCTGCAGCACCTTCGTCGTGACGTCGTCGTCCTCCCCTTGCCCTTTTCGTTTAGAGTATTCGACACCCCCTTCAGCCTCTCGTAACTGTTGTGCCGGGTGTTCCTCTGTGCGAGTCACAGCACCTTTTGGCGTTTGGTCCTCTTCTAACACCTTCGTGGTGACGTCAGGGACCTAAACCTGTCTTTTTGCCCTTAGGCTTTTGAGGTCCTTTTCAACCTCTAGCGTGTTAGGATTTTTATCCTCGGGACTCCTTTTCCTCAGTCGCATTTAAATTTTGCCAGTGCCAAAGGACATTTTGCCAAGCTGCGTGTACAAAATATCCTCCGCCTGCTTGTTTATTTGGAAGATGTAGAACTGACCTTCCGCGGTAGGTCGAGATACAGTAAGTACCTTCCAATTCTGTGTCGGTATGTTCGGATTCTGATTCTGCCGAAGTCTCAGTGTATCCTCCGACTTCATCACGCATGGTATCCATACCTTAACTCTTGGTACCGTAGGGATTTGCGCTTTATCCACCACCTCAAACCGCGCGTTCGTGCCTTGCCTTCGGAGGTTTGGAACCACTTCCTCCAGCCACCGCAAGCTCGCGATATTGTCGCACGGTATCATCTTCACACCATTATACCATCCCCCAGAATCAAAGGTTGGAAGGGGCTTATTTGGTAGTTCCCGCATCATCCTAAGCATTAAGCTAATAAGTTCCCTTTCTACAGATCTCCACCTTTCAGTAGTCATCTGTCCGAAAGGACTGCTACGATCAACCAGCGCCACAGTCAGTGACTGCTGTGCCACATCACTCATCTTCTCGGGACAAGCCGGAGGCTTAGTGTTATCGCCCTTTGGCACCTCCGAGAAAGCCGGAGCCTTAACCTTTAGCACCTCCGAGAAAGCCGGAGTCTTAGCGTCATCTCCCTTTGGCTTATCTCCTACTTCCGTAGTTGGAACTTCCCTCTGACTCGCATCTTTCGAGGTAGTTGCTACCTCGCTATTGGGGCCCATCTGTCTTACAGCTTTCAGCCTACTTGTCTTGTCTATGCGACTGTCCTGCCTCGCGGCTCTAGGACTGGATCCTTTCTGCCTCTTGAAAGCAGGCTTGTCGCCTTCCGCCGAACGTTGCCTCTTTATTCTGCCATTCGAAGCTTCTTCCTCCTCGTACCGGTTGCAGAACCGAGGGTATCTCGCAGCAAACCTTTTGAACTGCCTTCGACCTACCTCAACCGGCTCATGGGCCCATTCAAAGCGCTCGATCTCCACTTCTGTTGGGTCCACCACTGCTCCCAAGCGTTATACAATACTTAGTGCTGCACGATACTGCGAGAGGGCTCTTTTACTTCCTCTGCTCCGTACCCTTCTCCACTCTTCTACTCCGTTTTCATTTGTGTGCTCCTCCAACACGGAGTTCATTGAATCAGTACTACTCTCGCTCCTCTTATCATTGTCCTAATTACATACTTCCCGAGGTGGCCCGGTATCGAGGAGGCCCCGTTCTAATACAGCCGAATTTATCCCCTGCATGCAAATCGCCCAATAGGCACGGTCCGCATAACACCCTGGCCTAGGGGGTTGGCAGTTCTTGGTCACCGACATCCCGCCGCCCTCCTATGAGGCGAAACGGGGTAGATGTCAGTCCTAAACAGCTCCGCCTCATAGTCAGGCGCTATGGAGTTCGGCTAAGCCCTCACACCAACGACAAGGTGCCTACCCTAGTGAGGGAATTTTTATACTAACAACATAATTGAGACATTCTGTCTATATATTAATTTGTGTGTTATGTAGATTTCTTTTTGTAAATTTCCTTTTTTAATTTCCGATGTTATCCTCATGAATTCTTAAATATTAAGTATAAATTGAATACATACACCATCTAACAAAACAAACAAACTACCAATATTTTGGGAAAACTTTTGACTATTTTTCATACTTTTGTATAACATTCCTTAGTGTTGTGAATGTAGTGATCCTGCCCTATAAATTATCGATAACTCTGACAGCATCGCATTTCAAATGTTTCCCAAATAGTTCGCTAATCGAATTCTAACCAGTTCTCTAATCTATTTTTCGATTAGAAGTGCACTAGAGAACGTCAGATACTATGCTGGGTTAGTAGTAGCGCGCTCCGCCAAACACATTGAAGGCAAAGCAACATCAACAACCAATCAATTGGAAAACAAGTTCTTGTAAGCGTGACTGCACCTAAGCAATAGTTTTGCAAACACCCTGAGTGTATTTCTGTCGGCAATATACATCTGGGTTCCGTCCCTCCAATTTGTAGGAGAAATTAAAACCAAGCACAACGGCAATTGGAAGCGAAGTTTAGGCTTAAATTTCCTTGAAGGTAAAACGCGAAAAGTATTTTTTTAATAGAGGCACCGCTTTCCGAGGGTTGTTTTTTAAAAGCGCGATCAGTGCGACATCCAGCGATACCTATTGCCAATGTAAAATACTATTTTGGTAAAATATCGCCACTTCAAAGGCCCTGGAAAACTTGCCATATTCATATCGCCCAATACGTAACCATATTTTTACTTAATCATTAATAAATGAATATTGGCATCGCTTATTGCTGCCTTAATATAAAAAATGTCATAACTTCATAAAAGATAAAATACGAAAAATTTCAAACGAAAAACACAATCCCCGAAATGTGAATAAATTCACCAACGCAAAAATTTATTTTTATTTAATTTATATTTATGTAACTAATTGGTTGGCTATGGTATCGTTATGACTAAGGCGTTAGTCTATGCCTTCAATAACGGAGCAAATTGACTTCAATAGAATTCGTTGGATCAGCTTTTTTAAACGCAGTTTGCCAGGGGCTTAAAGCAGTTTTGTTTTCATCTTATGATCTATTCATACACGAGGGAACTTTAAAAATCAAAGTTTGGTCTCACAACTTAATTCATTTACATGCGTCACACTTTCATTGAATTCAATAAAAAGTATTTATTTTCATAATTATAACAATTTATTTTTACATTATATGAGAAATAAATAAAATCAATTTGACTGCTGAGCGGAATATCACCATACCTCTACTGCTTTTTCGAAAACGCCGTTTCGAAATTCGGCGCTCAGTCGAGTTAGGGTGATAATACAATCAACAGTTAATTTATAGGAACACCCATTCTTCTCAAAAATACTTGAATTTCTGGAACGTCCGAATCTACTATTGGAACATTGCGAACTGGTGTTGTTTGTACTGCATTAAAGGGTGTAATCAACTTAATAACAGCTACAGACCGTAGAGAAGAATGATAAATATCCTGCACAAAGCGTACTTGCGCTAGGTGATAACTTTTAACGAAGACATTCTGCGTACGTATATCCCTTTTGATACACTCATCTGTAATCACCAAATCACGACTGACTAAGTACCCAATGCCAAGATAATAGACACGATGGAATATTTTTACTTTACCCTCAGGTGGGCGTTGCGGGCTTTCCCGTGTTGCTATATTTGTATTTTGGGTAACTCTACCAAATGCATGCGTATTGGTTAAAATGCAGATAAGCATAATAAACGGCAGAGCGAACTGATTTTGAAAATTCATTTCAACTTGAAACTTTTTCTACCACTTTTAAAGAATAAAATACAGCGAGATTGATTTTGTGGGCGCTATTTATACCTAATTCAGTCGAGTAAATAAAAAATAAGATTCCAGGAATTTTAAATAACAAAAATACATCTAAATTTAAGTTAAAGCTATACAAGGTAAATCTTATTATACTCAGCGTGCTTTTCACCCAGAGTGTATTAACTTTAGTAACATAAGGGGCATAAGAGAACTGAAATAAACATGAAAATGCTGAGGATGAAAAAAGGTACTGATTTAGCCATGTCCACCCCCGTCCGTCCATTTGTCGGTGCACACGATAACTTAAGTTCCTTTGCGTTCATCTCCCACCGCTATTAAAAATGAGGGAAATCGGATGGTAACCACGCCCACTTTTTACATGTATAACATTTTGGAAAACACATAAAACCTGATTATTTAGAATGTTAAAATTTGATGTGTGAACTGATATTAAGACTCTTGATGTTTTTTGAAAATGGGCGTGGCACCGCCCTCTTGTGATAAGATCAAATTTACTAATATTATTAATAATAATTCAAAAACCGTTGAACGTGATAGGTTACAAAATTCGACAGAGAAGTTTCCTTTACTACAAAGAATGCTTCGAAGAAAAATTAAGGAAATCGGCGAAGGGCCAGGCCCAGTTTTATAATGGTGTTCCATTTTTCATGCGAAATTATAACAAGGAAAAAGGAAAAAAAAATAAATTTTTGAAAATGGGCGTGGTACCACCCTTTCTATGACCAATCTATTTTCTATGTTTCGGGAGCCATAACTCGAAGAAAAATTAACGGATCGTAATAACATTTGGTACACATATTTTCCTTATAGCAGGAAATATTTCTAGGAAAATTGGACAGGACCGGTTAAAGACCACGCCCAATTTTATATAAAAGATGTTTAAAAGCATCGTGGCTAGATTATGCTTATGCTTATATCTTAGCCAAAAATCGTTTTGTATCACTGATATTTCACTTTTCCAAGTTGTATTGTAAGAAGAAATTAGGAGACATTTTCTTTAATTTGCGGTGCCACGCCCCTATTCCGATCAAACATTACAAAATATTTCTAGAGCCTCAATAAAAAAAACAAATAAATCCCTCGTAACAAAATTCGAAAAATGTATTTATATGAAATGAACAGTACAATTCAAATTCACACTGAGTATATAAGATTCGGTTACACCCAAACCTAAACACCCTTACTTTGTTTTTGTGTATCTTTCTTTTAATTAGCTGAACAAACATATTTTGTTCTATCAAAATAACAAATAAAGCTACATACATATCTACTGATATTCTAGCCAAATGAAATGACGCATTTTGCAATACTTTTTCAAAACAAAATTTGTTTGTTTATGTACATATGGGCGAATCCCAAAATATGTCCATCACGAACCGAAAATCAAAAGTGGTCACACTTTATTTCTATCACTTGGGATTAAAGGTCAAATATGTGCATGATGTGGAAATCAAATAGTTGATCCTTTCCCCCTCATTATAGACAGCGAAACATTATTTCAAAGAAACGCCTCATCGATTTTAGAAATCTGGATGTTTTACTAACAAAATATAACGTCCTTTCTTTATATTGTTGCGCTGTTAAACCCAGATCTATATTTTTGCTTTTAATAAAATTTTGTCTAGACTTCTGTTGATCCATATATTCTATTTAGCATTAAATAAACTTTGGTAAACGGAGATTTGATAATTGGGTCCTGTCCTTATCCTTATTATTTTGCTAGTAAGCAAACGTCGACTTGAAATTAAAGAAGCCTTCAGATGTTAAATAGGTCTGTTTACTAAATTTTTTTATTGGTGTCTAAAATTTGTCCAGTCCATTAACTCTCTTCCATTAGTTGATCCATATATTGGCCGATAACTTTATTTTTATTTAGCCAACGAACAAAACTTATATGTTTCAGAAAGAGAGCATTTGGTGTTAATTGATTCTCGGAGATGTTAGAGAAATATTACAAAATATGGCGAAAATTAGAATTGTTGTATCTCTTTTTTAATTTGAGGAATAATGTAGGTTTTATTGCTTTATTCAACAATTTCATATGAAGACGCAAAAGGAAAAAGTACAAACTATTTTGCATTTTTCTTGTGAATCTTATCTGCTTGAAAATATTTATATATATGGCCCTTTAAAGTTTTGATTTATTTTGTACTTTTGTTCTATTTCTTCTATAAAACTAACATTTGATGACCTAAAAATGTAAAGAAGAATAAACAGAGGGAAAGCTATACGTTTCCGCTTATGAAAATGGGGTTTTGGCCCTTAGTCTGGACTTTGAGAGCGTAATCAAAATTACAGGTAAGCAGTTTGGTTTACTCTACGAGCCCTAAAACTTGATATCTCGCAAATTCAATGAGAAAAATTGTCGCATCCGTTATGTGGCGTTCGTAACCTTACGCGTTTTAAAAAGATATTTCAGATTTCGCAAATATACGGGCATTGGGTCTTTATTTCACCTCCTGTCTCTCATTTAAGGAATGTAATATTTCCCCTTAGCTTCTTTAAATTTTGCATACTTTCACAAGCATTAAAGAATTACTTCTATTCCTGGCCGCTTTTGAACCTCTTCATATATGGTCATCTTCATATGTAAAAAACACGTGTCACAGCATTTCTGGCTGCGATGGACTCCTAAACTACTGAACCGATTTTGAATTTGTTTTGCACCCCGTGTGTAGTTTGATCTAGCTTGAGAGATAGGATAGGTTATATCTCAGTTTATAGTCGCAATATTATTTTATTGCAAAATTTGAGAGATAGGATAGGTTTATAGTCGCAATCTTATTTTATTGCAAAATTTTTTTATTTGTTTATACGTAATAATAAAATGTTACGTACACGCAGTGACACACCTCTTTTCAGTTGGTATGGATATGTTTGTGCACGTGCTTATTTAACTTTACAAATGTCTTAATGCCTCAAAACGCGGGCCCTCTCAGGAACCCCGGTCCCCTCTCGCCGGCCCTGGTGATGTGCTATATATATATATATATATATATATATATTAGCCCGGGTCGATTTGTGGGGAGGCAAAAAAATCGCCCATTGCTCTGTGAAAATCATATTCTAGGGATCAAAATAAGAAACTTTGCCGAAGGAACCATACCCCTAAAACGAACTCTGATGTCCCCCCCTCCCCCCTTTGGGTCGAACTTTTGGGTAGGGACAATTTCAATTCTACCTGCCTGTGTCTTGTTGTGGCTTAAAAAAACAACACAAGCAATTTTACGATCTGCAATTGTGTCACAGTGATACCTTAATTTTTTAAAACGGTTGAATAAAAAACCAACACAACTATGTTTACGACATGCAAATGCATCACAGTGATGCCTTGGTTTTAAAAGAGGGTTGTAAAAACGCTAATTTCTAATATTTTTTTTTTAATTTCCTTTCTATTACTAAGTTAAATTAATTTTTTCATTTACATATGTTCAGACCAAATAAATTTCTAAAGAGAAAAATAAACTCCAAAAAGAAAAAAACATAGGCATTTCAAAGTGGGATTTTTCAAAATTTGCCCCTACGACCCAAAGGGGGGGGGGGGGGGGGGGGGACATCAGAATTCGTTTTAGAGGTATGGTTCCTTCGGCAAAGTTTCTTATTTTGATCCCTAGAACATGATTTTCACAGAGCAATGGGCGATTTTTTTTTCTCCCCACAAATCGACCCGGCCAAATATATATATATATATATAGCACATCACCAGGGCCGGCGAGAGGGCACGAGGGTGTCTGAGGGGCCCGTGTTTTGAGGCACTAAGACATTTTTTTTAATTCAGGAGAGTCTTTAGTTGTTCCATGTGCAATTTTTAAGCCGAATTTCAAAAGTAACGAATATCTGCATTTCGTTTTAATATTATAGTGAAGTGTGAAAAATAAAAATCTATATATATTAAAAGAAAGGCTAAAATGTGTGAGTTGGTCCCCGGTGTTTGAAGAGATGCGTCGGTCGATTTTGTTCAAACATACCTATTTACATACGTCCTATTCGATTTGCCTGAAATTTGGTATATAAATTTGCCTATATTAGTAATATTAGTATTTACGATCCCTTTTTCCGGGAAGTAGACCAGAGACGGTCTGGGACTGAGACTCGGAGTGGGAGTGGGACTTTGACTGGAACAAAATACATACCACCCTCTAGGACAGGCAATAAGGGATGAAGAAGAATGAGAAGAACTTGAGAGAAGAGAAAAGAGAGAAGGATAAGGAGACTGAGAAAGAGATAGAATGAGACGAAGATGGAGATAGATGAAGCGAAAAAGGCGGAGGGGGAGTGAATAAAAGGATTAGGAAAAAGTGAAGAGGGCGGGAGGCAGATTAAGACGGAAAAAGCTTATTAAAATGTATGCAGATAGGCCAAATTTAGGGCAGGACAACGTCTGCCGGTTCTTCTAGTATATGTATATGTACTTATATTTTTAAGGTACCCACAATTATTGCTTCAAATATTTGTAATATCCACTTAGTCCGCTGCTCTTATGCAGGTTGAAATGTATGCGAATGTTGGGCCCGTTACCATGGAATTGCCCATATGTATTTGCAAAGTTGAATTGCGTTATTAAGTTGACATGTGAACATACAAAGGGAACACTTAATTAGCTTTATCTGTTTTCAAGCTGGTGATATGCCGTCGTACACCGCTACAAAACCACAGTTCGAAGCAACTAAATTTTGAGCAAAAACAATTACAACATAAGTCATGTCAGCCCAATCAAGATCTTCCCTTAAGTATTGATGAAACGTTATTTTGTTATGAATTTAAATGTCTGTTCATCTTTCACATACTCGTAAAACTAGCCAGTACCCGCGTGTCAGTCCGCACGAAGAAAATACAATATAAAACTAATGCGATATATGTACCCATATATGATCTTGAAAACTGCACCGAGACTATCCAGGAAATAATCTTTGAATAGTCCCAACAAATCGCGAAATGTTCGCAGTCGCGGAAATAACCACACAGTGGTAATTAGAAGGAATGACATGATGGATATTTTAAAAAGGTAGGCTCCAATACTCCCCAGATATACTTTTTGTAAATTATTTTGAAATAGCTCCATTTACTTTGCACACGGAGTGTATTTTTATTGGTATTATTTGGTAACATAAGGGGCATAAACGAATCGAGATAAATATAGACTTCCATATATCAACATGCTGAGGATGAAAAAAGGAATCGATTTAGCGATGTCCATCCAACCGTCCGTCCATCTGTCGTTGCACACGATACTAAATATTGAGAATAAAGTATAACAATCTGATATATAGGTTCCTTGAATTTTATTTCCCGTCGCTATTAAAAATGAGGTAAATCGGAGGGTAACCACGCCCAATTTTTACGTATATAACATTTTGGAAAACACATAAAACCTGATTATTTAGTAAATAATTCATATAGAATGTTAAGATTTGATGTGTGGACTGATATTAAGACTCTTGATATTTTGTTTTTGAAAATGGTTGTGGCATCGCTCACTTGTCATAAAATCTATTTTACAAATATTACTAACCATAAATCAAAAACCGTTAAACCTATCATAACAAAAGTCGACAGAGATACATATGTATATATTAACAAAATAAATATATATAAACAAAAATAAAAACAAAGGTATGTAGTGAGCAATTAGTCGGCTTTAAGCTGAAATAAAAGGAGGTTTAAGTTATGAGGCTATGTGGAATAGGATAGCACGAGCCAAAATATATTGTAATGAATTTTTAGTATTTCTGCTTATTTGTAACCTTCTACTAACGTTCGTATCGCTAAAGAGTTGAATAAATAATTCCAATATTCAATATTGCAAAATGGTCTTTGTTAGAGTACTTCACAATAACACTTATACTTCGCAACCAATAGCGTGCTTAAATCAAATTGATTGATCATGCCTCAGCTGGTGCTGCTTTTCCTCATTCGCATATTTCTAGGCGTTTCTTCTTCCCGAATTTACTACTTCTTTACCAGCTATAAACTCACCAGCTATAAACTACAGATGCACGTTAATGCCTTCTCATATGCGCGCGTATATGTGAGTGACACCTCCACCGATGATTGCGTACTTTTGTGAGCATCTCAGCTTTATGCATGTGTCTGTGTGAGAACTACTTTGCTGATGATTGCATACTTTTGTGAGCATCTCTCCGTTGCTCGTATGTACACATGTGTAGACATAATGATTGATTTGTTTATGTATATACAAGTGACTGTTTAGTATGGGCTTAGAGATGACAGTATGCCTTAGTGTTGCTAATATTCGTCACAATATGTATGTAGGAATTAATGAATTTCAAGACATATTACAGAAGTTGCCTTTACTATAATGCTTCGAAGAAAAATTAACGAAATTGGTGAAGGACCACGCCCGTCACTTACCCCCCCTAGAGCAGGGGCGTAGCCAAAAAATTGCTTTGAGGGGGGGGTCAAAACAGAACAAGTAAGGCAGGCTAAGTTCGGGTGTAACCGAACATTACATGCTCAGCTGAGATCTATGGAGAAAAAATAAGGGAAAATCACCATGTAGGAAATTGAACCTAGGGTAACCTTGGAATGCGTTTGTATGAGATGTGTATCAAATGGTAGGTATTAAAGAGGGTTTTAAAAGGGAGTGGGCCTTAGTTCTATAGGTGGACGCCTTTTCGAGATATCGCCATAAAGGTGGACCAGAGGTGACTCTAGAATGCGTTTGTACAATATGGGTATCAAACGAAAGGTGTTAATGAGTACTTTAAAAGGGAGTGGGCCTTAGTTCTATGGGTGGACGCCTTTTCGAGATATCGCCATAAAAGTGGACCAGGGGTGACTCTAGAATGCGTTTGTACAATATGGGTATCAAGCGAAAAGTGTTGATGAGTATTTTAAAAGGGAGTGGGCCTTAGTTCTATGGGTGGCTGCCTTTTCGAGATATCACCATAAAGGTGGACCAGGGGTGACTCTATAATGTGTTTGTACGATATGGGTATCCAATAAAAGGTATTAATGAGGGTTTTAAAAGGGAGTGGTAGTAGTTGTATATGTGAAGGCGTTTTCGTGATATCGACCAAAATGTGGACCAGGGTGACCCATAACATCATCTTCCGGGTTCCGCTAATTTATTTATATATGTAATACCACCAACATTATTCCTGCCAAGATTACAAGGGCTTTTGATTTCGCCCTGGAGAACTTTTTCATTTTCTTCTACTTAATATGGTAGGTATCACACCCATTTTACAAAGTTTTTTTCTAAAGTTATATTTTGCTTCAACAAACCAATCAAATTACCATGCTTCATCTCTTTTTTGGTATTTGGTATAGAATTATGGCATTTTTTTCATTTTTCGTAATTTTCGATATCGAAAAAGGGGGCGTGGTCATAGCAGGATTTTGGCCATTTTTTATACCAATATAAAGTGAGTTCAAATAAGTACGTGAACTGAGTTTAGTAAAGATATATCGATTTTTGCTCAAGTTATCCTGTTAACGGCCGAGCGGAAGGACAGACAGTCAACTGTGTATAAAAACTGGGCGTGGCTTCAACCGACTTCGCCCATTTTCACAGAAAACAGTTACCGTTATAGAATCTATGCCCCTACCAAATTTCACAAGGATTGGTAAATTTTTGTTCGACTTATGGCATTAAAACTATTCTAGACAAATTAAATGAAAAAGGGCGGAACCACGCCCATTTTGAAATTTTCTTTTATTTTTGTATTTTGTTGCACCATATAATTACTGGAGTTGAATGTTGACATAATTTACTTATATACTGTAAAGATATTAACTTTTTTTTTAAATTTGACTTAAAAAAAAAAATTTTGAGCCCTGCTCAACTGAGTATAAAAACCGAAGTACCTCCTTCAGGAATAAGTAGAACTCATGCTTTTTGAGCCTATGCATGAGGTCTATCGTAGACGTATATAAAATTCAAAAGAAATAAACTGATCGAATAGAAAAAAATTTAATTTAAAAAAGTCATATCTACACGGAAAAATACTAATGTGTTTTTTACATTTTAAAATGTGAAAAACACATAATTTATTCATTTATCAAATAATTGGAATTTTAAATTTTTGAAATGTGTTTTTGATATGAAAAAAAAATGTACATATTACATTATAATAATGTGTTTTCCACATAGAAAATAATGTCAAATTTGCATTATATTTCAAAATAGGAAATGTGTACTTCGAAAAAATGCTGTAAATTTAACATTATTTAAATGTGGAGAATAAAATCAAAGCACGAGAATTAGTATCGTTTAGTTCGGCAAACAAACATAACCGTAAGCAATGTTTATATGTATGTGTATATGTAACTTGTCCCGTGGCGTAAGGGCAGAAGATTCATGCAAATATTCAGACGCATGAAGTTTTCGTATTTGCCTTTTCATTCCGATGAATGTAATCGCGGATGAGGAAACGAGCAAACGCCTGAATTGATTATATTCACGCATGCAATAAGTTGGTTGATTATAAATCAATGTCGATTATGTTCGTTTAAGCAAGTTGGATCATTTAACACGATCATGTTGCCGAATGTAATCGAACGTTATTATGTTCGATTTTTGGTGTTCTCTGATATGTATGTAGATGGTCGTTAAGCAAATTTACAAGGAAACTTCTTTATGGAATTATAGTAAAAGTTAACATGTACATTTGTATATTTAATAAATTGCAGAATTATTATGAAACAGAATATGATTAAAATATAAGTGTTCACTTCGTACATACATATGCTTGCATATTAAAAATATAATATCACCAACAAAGTAAATAAGTAGCAGAATTATAAAGAAATTTATTAACATAGACACAAAAACATCAAATATTTGAATTGTAACGACCTAAACAATCGAATGATCCTGAGACAAGGGGGTTTAAACCGCCCCCCGTCGATACGCCCCTGCCCTAGAGTGACGACGTCTCATCCACTGCACTTCATAATTCTGCAGTTAAACTGTAATGGATTAACTGGGAAGATGTTGTTGTTGTTTTTGTAGCAGTGCTTCGTGCACCCTACTAGGTACCACCGATCACAAATTGTCATCAATATCCTCTAACGGGAGTCCAAAGAAACTTGCTGTTTCAACAGGGGTGGACCATAATGAAAGGGGTGGACCATAATGAAAGGGTGCTAGAGGCGTTGGTTCCACATTACAATTAAAGAGATGGTTGGTATCATGTGGGGACACATGGTATGCGGGGCATACATTTTGTATGTCGGGGTTGATTCTGGATAGGTAAGAGTTTAGCCTGTTACAGTATACAGATCGAATTTGAGCTAGAGTGACTCGCGTTTCCCTGGGGAGTTTGCGTTCCTCTTCCGCAAGTTTTGGGTACTGTTCTTTGAGTACTGGATTCACCGGGCAATTCCTGCTATAAAGGTCAGACGCCTGCTTGTGGAGTTCAGGGAGGACCTGCTTGTGTTTTTATGCTTCATACGGCTGAGTTCTCAGGTGCCGTATTTCCTCATAATGCTTACGGAGATGACTCCTTAAGCCCCTATGCGGTGTTGGCTCATCAATCAGATGTCTGTTGGGATGCCCAGGTTTCTGGGTATTCAACAGGAACTGTTTGCTTAGCGTCTCATTTCTCTGCCTGATGGGGAGTATTCTCGCCTCATTATGTAGGTGGTGTTATGGGGACATAAGAAGACAGCCCGTGGCAGTTCTGAGAACAGTATTTTGGCAGGCCTGTAGCTTCTTGCAGTGATTAGTTTTTAGGCTTGACGACCATATCGGGGACGCGTGGTATGCAATCGGCTGACCAATTGCGATGATGCGCGTTTCTTTGTCTTTTCCCCACCAGCCAGCAAGGGGCTTGAGGATTTTATTACGGCTCTGGATTTTCGGTACAATTGCGGCTGTAGATCCTGATCAAACGTCACACCCAAGATGTTAGGTTGTAGGACAGTCGGTAGCGTAGTGCCATCGACGTGGATGTTCAAAATGGTCGACATTTGGGACGTCCATGTTGTAAATAAGGTAGCGGATGATTTAGTCGGTGATAATGCCAGGTTTCGCGAGGCGAAAAAACTGGAGAAATCAGGGAGGTAGCAGTTTCTTCTGTTGCAAAACTCATCTATCTGTGGGCCTGGGCCTGTGGCCATTATTGTTCAGTCGTCGGCGTAAGAAACGATAGTAACTCCTTCTGGTAGCGAAGGTAGCTTAGATATGTAGACATTAAACAAAAGTGGGGATAGGACACCACCCTGTGGCACCTCTTTTTTAATTCTTTTTGGTTTTGATGTTTTGTTTCTAAATTGCACCGATGCCTGCCGACCACCCAGATAATTTGCAGTCCACCTTTTAAGACATGGGGGAAGGATAGACCCTTCCAGGTCTTGCAGTAACGTGCCATGGTTGACCGTATCAAAAGCTTTTGATAGGTCTAGCGCAACTAGTACTGTTCTATGGTGGGGGTTTTGATTTAAACCGCAAATTATCTGGGTGCTAATGGCATTTAGCGTGGTGGTGGTGCTATGAAGTTTTCTGAAGCCATGCTGATGGCAGGCTAGCTGTAAATTTGCTTTGAAGTAGGGGAGCAAAATGGCTTCAAGCGTCTTGGCTCTTGGCCATAGGAGAGATATCGGGCGATATGACTCTCCTATGTTAGCTGGTTTCCCAGGCTTGAGTAGCGGAACCACCTTGGCCATGTTCTATTTTTCGGGAATGATAAAGGTGGAAAGAGATAGGTTGAAGACATGTGCTAAATATTTGAAACCCTCTATTCCAAGGCTTTTAAACAGCGGCACGGCTATGAAGTCTGGGCCCACTGCTTTGGATGGTTTAGCATGGGCGATGGCATCCTCAACCTTTGGCGGTGATGGTAATTGGTGACGCGCTGAATTTATGTTTATGTGCCTGTCTGTTGGCCCTTCGTCTAACTTTGTCGACCGAGAATGCATTATATATTGACGGCAGAATGCGCTCGCGCATTTTTTCGCATCCGACAGCACTTTATCGCCAAAGGCGATGGAAACTTTGTCATTGTACCTAGACGGCGACGGATTCGATAGGGACTTTACGGTTGACCAAAGTTTACCTACCCCGACAGAGAGGTTACAACCGCGCAGGTGCTCCTCCCATTTCGCCCGCTTGTGTTCATCCACAAGCAATCTGATGCGTTGGTTTATATCCCTTATTTGGGGGTCGGCGGGATCGAGCTGTCTTATAAGGTCATGTTCTCTCGCAAAATTTGTGGCCTCCGCCGGAAGTGGGGCCGAATTTCGGGAATTCTACCGGCGGGGATTAAGCGAGCCGAGAAGGATTCAATGACCTTGCGGAAAGCACGCTCACCTTGGCGGGCATCAGTGGGGATAGGGAGGGCAGCAAATCGGTTGTCTGTAAAGGATTTGTATTCGCCCCACTTTCCTTTTTTAAAGTTTATGAAATTGGGTTTATCTGTGACGATGAAGTTGGCGGGACACTCGAACGAAATAAGTATAGGCAGGCGGTCGGATGCCAATGTTACCATCGGCTGCCAGGTGACGCAGTTTATGAGTTCTGCGCTCACGATTGATATACACAGCTTCCTACCATACCTTTGCGGGCGTCTCCGTTTATTGTGCAGAACGTCGTTTCTTCTATTTGATCCGCCAACATCTCACCCCTACTGTCCGCCCGCAAGTTTGAATGCCCTAGATCGTGATGGGCAATGAAATCGCCTAATATAATGCGATTGTTGCCAGTGAGTAAGGTGCTGATATTAGGGTGGTATCCACTGGGGCAACAGGTGGCAGGAGGGATGTAGATGTTGATGATTTCTAGGTCTGCATCGCCTGACCGGACAGATAAGCCTTGCCGTTCTAAGACACTGTCCCTGCGGCCGATGTCAGGATCAAATGTATGATATTGCACAGAGTGATGTACGATAAACGCGAGGCTGCCTCCATTTCCGCTCTCGCGATCTTTTATGTGGACATTATATACAGAACAGGTCTGCAGAGCAGATCTTCCTGTGAGTTTAGTCTCTTAATCGAAGCAATGCGGATGTTGTGCCGCTTCATGAAATCGACTATCTCCGTGATCTTCCCAGTTAATCAATTACAGTTTAACTGCAGAATTCTGTAGTGCATGTGGGGAGACGTCGTCACTCTGGGAGTAAGCGACGGGTGACTACGCCTGGGTTGTGGAATGCTAGGACGTAACTTCTGTTGTGGCCCTAGGACTGGACGTCCTTGGATAAGCATTGGGGTACGCCGTGTATTTGGGTATGCGGCCTGGCAACATGGCGCAATGAACCCGTCGTGGGGTTGCCGTCGCGGAGACCAGAACATCTAGGAAAGTGGCACCGTACATGGCAGGAGCTGCATTGGGCGGATGTCGCAAACATATATACCCTGTTCTGGCAAACTGTGGAAAGGGAGGTAGGGACTAAGAGTCTGTTTCCCTGGCCTACACAATTGCTGCCGGAAAAGAGGGGGGAGAAGACGGGGGCAGGGTCTGATGCTCGGCATCACTCCCGACTCTACTACGCAGATCGTAGGTATGAGTGGGAGCAGCTGTATGAGTTGGTGGCGCCGTGGGGCGCGAGCAGCAGCGGGTAATTGTTGTGGCTTGCTGAGCAGCGGGGCTGTTTGAAGGTAGTGTGGGGGGGGGGGCGCTAAAGCGTAGACTACGGGACGCCCTAGGGCGTGAACAGCAAGGAGCCACAAAAGATTTATAGAAGTTATGTGGCCTTCTGGTTTTGGGATCTAGCCCACAACAATCTGTCCTATGCAACCATCCCTTACACGAGACACACTGACAAGAGTATGACCGTCCTAAAAAGATTATTTTCCGGTAGATGCAGCCAAACCATTTCTCAGGACCGGGGTCAGGAGACGGACCCGGATTGGGTTCGATACCTTCCCGGAGCAAGAGAATATGGAGCAGTCCCGCTGCAAGGAGCTGCTAGGAGGATGCCAATTTGTGGGAGGGACGCAAAAAATTAAAAGGGGTTATACTGAAATGACAGTCCTTGGTCGGGAAAAATACCGAGTCGCTCCGGTACATAGAACAGACTGTCTTGGGAAGCGAACTTTTTTTTTTGCCTGGGAAGATCACGGAGATAGTCGATTTCGAGAAGCGGCACAACATCCGCATTGCTGCGACTCAAGAGACTAAGCTCACAGCAAGATCTGCTCTGCAGACCTGTTCTGGCTATAACGTCAACAGAAAAGATCGCGAGTGTTGAAATGGAGGCGGTCTCGCGTTTATCATACACCAATCAGTGCAATATAATATATTTGATCCCGACATCGGCCGCAGGGACAGTGTCTGAGAACGTCACGGATTATATTTCCGGTTAGGCGATCATCAACATCTACATCCCTCCTGCCACCTGTTGCTGCAGTGGATACCGCCTTAATATCACATCACAACTCACTGGCGATAATCGAATTATCTTAGGCGATTTCAATGCATCATTACGATGTATGGCTTTCACACCTACAGGCGGACACCAGGGGTGAGATGTTGGCGGATCAAATAGAGAAACGACGTTGTGCACAATAAGAGGAAGCTGTCACAGTTCGCCAGATGTATCAATCGTGATCGCAGGACTCGTAAACTGTGTCAACTGGCAGCCGATGGTAACATTAGCATCTGATCAGCTGCCTATACTTATGTCGCTTTAGCGAACAGCCAACTTCATCGTCACAGAAAACCGCACTTTCATAAACTTTAAAAAAGAAAAGTGGGATGAGTACAAATATTTTACAGACTGGACAGTCGCTTTGCTGGGAGAGTGAGTGAGCTGTAGCAACGAGCAGACGTTAAAAACTTGTACACATTTTCCAGGTAGGAAAATTGTTGTAAAACGTTATTAAGAATTAAAGAAAGCAAGTGCAGAACAAAGTATTATGTGCGCGCTTAACAAAATGTATGAAATAATTTAGTAATACATAATTAGAACACGTAACTTCGATCTTGAAAAATAAACTGTTGATGTGGAATTCGCTAATATTGCCAATCGTGCTTTATACGCCATTTATATTTTGCTGTGAGAGGGAGAACCTGGCGAGATAAATAAAATACGCTGCGAATTGCAAGGTTCTGTTGTGCTAACTTTTATACTGCATTATCGACATCATCAGCAGGCTCATAAGGAACGTTGTATTTTCTGACGTGCGCCAGTGGTAATCAAGCTGTCGCTACCCAACAAGCAATACCAATCAGCAAGCAATAATATGTCGAAAACACAGCGCTCACCTGTAAACGCGCACTCCTCTGCCCCTGGTCCTGCCCCCAAGCAAGCCAGACACTCCGAAAACTTTCAGCCCTCCACCTCTGATGTTCTTAGCGCGATAAGGTGTGGAAGCTAATTTTAATTCGAAAATGAGCAGTCTTGCTACCAAAAGTGATGTCGTTCTGACGCAGCAGATTAGCTTGATGGCAGACAAAATAGTTAAGTTAGAGGAGGAAAACAAGTTACTGAGTCAGGAGCTCGAGGCCATCAAAATTGAACGCTCGGACGACAAAAAGGAGCTAAGTAACTTAACGGCGGCCACCGTGGTGTGATGGTAGCATGCTCCGCCTGCCACACCGTATGCCCTGGGTTCGCACCCCGGGCAAAGCAACATCAAAATTTTAGAAATAAGGTTTTTCAATTAGAAGAAAATTTTTCTAAGCGGGGTCGCCTCTCGGCAGTGTTTGGCAAGCGCTCTGGGTGTATTTCTGCCATGAAAAACTCTCAGTGAAAACTCATCTGCCTTGCAGATGCCGTTCGGAGTTGGCATAAAACATGTAGGTCCCGTCCGGCCAATTTTTAGGGAAAATCAAGAGAAGCACGACGCAAATTGGAAGAGAAGCTCGGCCTTAGATCTCTTCGGAGGCTATCGCGCCTTATATTTATTTTTTTTTTATTTTAACTTAACATACAAAATAAGGGGCAGAAATATTATTATTAGAGGTTTATCGCATGAAGCTGCATCGGATGAAGGAGTCAGTGTATTGTGCCGGCAGAAGTTGAACCTCCCGAATATTGTGGTTCGTGACACTCGTACCATATTTAAACAATAAAGCGGTGTGGGTGTCGCTGCTGAGCTGGGATCGCACTCTATGGTGAAGTAAGTTTTGGGGAATGCAAAGAAGCTGCCTGGCTCAACTATTTGTATTGATAAGGACCTGGGGGAGCATCAGCGCCGGCAAAATAAAGCTCTCCTACAGCTTAAGAAGGATCTAGATCGCTCTAAGAAGGCACTTGTGTATAATAATACGATGCGTGTCATCTACAAGTGGCTCCGATTCTCAGTTGACGATAAGTTAATGTGCGGTAACGAGCCGGCTGACTCTGTGTTGAGGGAGTATTATGAGAGCGCTGTTTCCGATCTTCCAACTAATTTCTCGGACCTGCTCAGGAGAGCTTCTACGCCAATAAACTAGGATTTTTAAGTAGTGGTTATTTAGGTTTAGATCAGACTTTTTCAGTATTTTCCTCAAATAATGTGGATGTATCATGTTCTAGGGAAGTTTTTGATGATCTCTCGGTTTTATCATACAATATAGCTAACTTGAATAGCAAATTTAAATTTAAGGATGTTTTTAATTACATTCGAAGTTTTGATATTTTCTTTTCATTTGAAACGCATGTTTTGGCTGAGGATAGATCAAATTTCTTTCACCTTTTTAAAGAGTATCAGTTACATTGGATAGATGCAACCAAAGCACAAAAGGCTGGCCGTGCTAGTGGTGGTTGCTTGTTTGGTTTTAAAAGTGGTATTGAATCGCGCTACAGGCTGAAATTCGTCACAACTTTTGGTTGCACATATTTGTCTGTCCATCTAAGTGATGCCGTCTTCTGTTTCATTCCGCAATACTTAAACTGCACGCGGTGGAATGCTGATTTTACGTGTCTCCTAAATTTTCTAGAAAATGTCAAATCCAGCTCATTTTGCATTGTTGGTGACCTCAATTGTCGTGTAGGCTCATCCCAAGTAGTAGGAAAATAAGCATTATCTGAAGTGTCTCATTTTCGTGTCTCACGTGTTTCCAAGGACTCGGTAGTAGATAATAAAGGTAAACGAGTTCTCAGTTTGGCTGAAGACTTTGGTGGGGCTATTTTAAATGGTAGGGTGGATGGAGATCTGAGTGGTGAATTTACTTTTTGGGGTGGGGTTGGCCGTACAGTTATCGATTATGCTTTCTGTTCTTTTGACATTTTGGGATTAATCGATAATTTTTCTGTAGGCTGAAAATACTTCTCGGATCATATGCCGATAGTTCTGAAATTCCATGGTCGCGTGTATACTACCGACTATGTCGGGCCTTTATCTTCTGCCAGACTCTCATGGAAACCGCGCAGTGCGGAAAAATACAAAGAGACTATCGTTAGTTCCTGCAATAACGATTATATATACTCCGTGGTACTTATTGATCAGAAAGTGTCTATAATTACCGAAAAAGTCAAGTCGGCAGCACAAACCGCCAAAGGAAACTATCGTTTCTCGCCGAAAAATGAGTGGTTTGACAGTCAGTGCTCAAACTTATGCGGAAAGGTAATGAACGCTTTAAATATACTGAGAAAGAGGAATTCTGAATGCGATAGGGCTAAGTATCTCGCTCTCCGTAAAGAGTATGTTACGCATTGCAACCGCAAGAAACTAGAGTGGAGATGCAAAGATATTGAACAGCTGAACACTGTTAGAAATTCAAGCGATTGGTGGCGTTTAGCAAACTCTCTCAAAAAGGTCCGCTGTAAAGTAAGCTCCAACCTCCAAGTCCATTATTTCTATTCCCACTTCAAGGATCTTCTTTTTCGCCATAACACTGACTCGTGTGTACACTGGGCTATGCCTCAGCGTACTGACCCCTTTCTTGATGCTCCTTTCGACTACTGGGAACTTCAGGTGGTTATAGATAGTACCAAATGCAATAAAGCCCCAGGGCAGGATGGCGTATGGTATAGTTATAGCAATGTTTCCTCAATGAACTGCTGGCGCTTCTAAATTTGATATACATGAGAAAGCAGATCCCTTCCTCTTTCAGTTCCGCAATCTTGGTCGCTCTTTTCAAAAAAGGTGACCCCAACATTACCACAAATTACAGAGGTTTGTCTCTTTTAGACACTATCTACAAAATCTTATCTGGGCTCTTACTGAACCGCATAAATGCTTGGATCGATTGTAACAATATCTTGGATGAGTCCCAAGCAGGGTTTCGCAGGGGATATTCGACAATAGACAATATATTTATGCTTTCAAGTATTGTCAATCTAAATTTTTCACGCAACAGAAGAACCTTTGTCTTCTTTGTAGACTTCTCGTGTGCTTTTGATACGATTCCCCGCAATATGCTCTTTTAAAAACTAGCCTCTTATGGTATTTCTACTCATATGATTGAAATTTTGAGTCTTATCTACGATAATACATCTTGTAAGGTTTTGTTCGACGGCAAACTGTCCGAATCTTTCCCTGTAAATCACGGAGTCCGTCAAGGCTGCTTTTTAAGTCCGATTTTATTTTCTTTATATTTAAATGACTTGAATGATTATCTGTGCGGGGACGTCATGGTTCATAACAGTAAGGTAAAGGCGCCTATGTATGCGGATGATTTGGTCCTACTTTCTGAATCTCCTGAACAGCTTCAGGAAATGATAAACTCCCTTTGCGACTACCGTAGCCAATGGGAACTAACTGTCAACCTGAGCAAGTCGAAAATCATGATATTTAGGAAAGGTGGCAGGATGCCTCGATCCTGGAAATGGTCTTATGGCAGCGAAGACATTGAAATAGTTAACGAATACAAATACGGTAGTTCCAAACTAGTGTTAAAATAACAGCTTACTTGTTTTCTTGATACTATTTCGTTGTTTCCTAACCGAAGAGCTGGTAGCAGTTTTTTTGTAGATGACATATTTCTCAAATTAAATATGAAAAGAAGAACCCAAGCTGTCGATTTTATAACTGGGTATAATCTCGTTAGTACCGAACTAGTAGGTACTTATTTGGCAATATAGGTCTAGTTCCGGACCATAAATGTGTATCACTAGTTACTGACTGAAAGGAGTTCAGGGAACCGCCCACTATTTTTATACTCAGCTACACAGAGTATATTAACTTTGATTGAATAACGGTTTGTTGTACAGGTATACAGGAATCGAGATAGATATAGAATTCCATATATCAAAATCATCAGTATCGAAAAAAATTTGATTGAGCCATGTCCGTCCGTCCGTCCGTCTGCCCGTTAACATGATAACTTGAGTAAATATTGAGATATCTTCACCAAATTTGGTACGCGAGCTTATTTGGACCCAGAATAGAATGGTATTGAAAATGAACGAAATCGGATGATAACCACGCCCACTTTTTATATATATAACATTTTTAAAAACACATAAAACCTGATTATTTATTAAATGATACACCTAGAATGCTGAAATGTGACTTGTGGACTGATATTGAGACTCTTGATAAAAATTTGAAAATGGGCGTGGCATCGCCCACTTGTGATCAAATCAATTTTACAAATATTATTAATTATAAATAAAAAATCGTTAAACCTATCGTAACAAAATTCGGCAGAGAGGTTGCCTTTACTATAAGGAATGCTTTGAAGAAAAGTTAACGAAATCGGTTAAGGACCACGCCCACTTTTATATAGACGATTTTTAAAAGGTTTGTGGACGAAAAAAATAAGCTATATCTTTGCAAAAAAGAGCTTTATAACAATTTTATTTCATTCCCCGAGTGGATTTATAACTTACTTACTTACTTAATTGGCGCTTAACCGTCTAAACGGTTATGGCCGTCCAACAAGGCGCGCCAGTCGCTCCTTCGCTCCGCCAACCGGCGCCAATTGGTGACACCAAGGGAGTTTAAATCGTTTTCCACCTGGTCCTTCCAACGGAGTGGGGGCCGCCCTCTACCTCTGCTTCCATAGGCGGGTTCCGATAGAAACACTTTCTTGGCCGTAGCATCATCTTTCATTCGCATAACATGGCCTAGCCAGCGCAGCCGCTGCGTTTTAATTCGCTGGACTATGTTGATGTCTGCGTATAGCTCGTACAGCTCATCATTAAATCTTCTTCGGTACTCGCCATCGCCAACGCGTAGAGGTCCATAAATCTTTCGAAGAACTTTTCTCTCGAACACTCCCAAAGCCGCTTCATCTGCTGTTGTCATGGTCCATGCTTCTGCCCCATATAGCAGGACGGGTACGATAAGTGACTTGTAGAGTATGATTTTCGTTCGCCGAGAGAGGACTTTACTTTTCAATTGCCTACCTAGTCCAAAGTAGCATTTATTGGCAAGATTGATTCTTCGCTGGATTTCAGTGCTGATGTTGTTGCTAATGTTGATGCTGGTTCCCAAATAAACGAAGTCTTTTACTATTTCGAAATTATGGCTGCCAACAGTAGCGTGGTTGCCAAGGCGCATATGCGCTGACTCTTTGCTCGATGACAGGAGGTACTTCGTTTTGTCCTCATTCACCATCAAACCCATCTTTACCGCTTCTTTTTCCAGCTTGGAGTAAGCAGAACTAACAGCGCGGGTGTTTAGGCCGATGATATCAATGTCATCAGCATATGCCAGTAATTGCATGCTTTTATGGTATATTGTTCCAGTGCGGTTAAGTTCTGCAGCTAGTATAATTTTCTCCAGCATCAAATTGAAGAAATCGCACGATAGGGGGTCACCCTGTCTGAAACCTCGTTTAGTTTCGAACGGCTCGGAGAGGTCCTTCCCAATTCTGACTGAGCTGATGGTGTTGCTCAACGTCATTCTGCACAGCCGTATAAGTTTTGCGGGGAAACCAAATTCAGACATAGCGGCATATAGGCAGCTCCTTTTCGTGCTGTCGAAGGCGGCTTTAAAGTCGACGAAGAGGTGATGTGTGTCGATTCTCTTTTCACGGGTTTTTTCCAAGATTTGGCGCATTGTGAAAATCTGGTCGATGGTAGATTTACCAGGTCTGAAGCCGCACTGATAAGGTCCAATCAGCCGGTTCACGGTGGGCTTCAATCTTTCGCACAATACACTTGAAAGGACCTTATATGCGATATTAAGAAGGCTGATTCCACGATAGTTGGTGCATTTTGCAGTATCCCCCTTCTTGTGGACTGGGCAAAGAACACTTAGATTCCAACCGTCGGGCATGCTTTCGTCCGCCCATATTTTGCTAAGAAGCTGCTGCATGCGCCTTACCAACTCCTCGCCGCCGAACTTGAATAGCTCCGCAGGCAATCCATCAGCGCCCACGGCCTTGTTGTTTTTCAATCTGGTTATTGCTATTCTAACTTCGTCATAATCGGGCGGGGGGACATATATTCCATCATCATCGATTGCGGGATCGGGTTCTTCATCTCTGCGCGGTGAATTGCTGCCTCCATTTAGGAGAGCAGAGAAGTGTTCCCTCCATAATCTAAGCACTCTCTGGACATCAGTTACAAGGTCGCCGTTTTCATTCCTACAGGAGTTTGCCCCGGTCTTAAAACCTTCCGTCTGTCGCCGTATTTTTTGGTAGAATTTTCGGGCGTTATTCCTGGTGGCTAGCAGCTCAAGCTCCTCGCACTCACGCCTTTCTGCTTCTGCTTTTTTCTTCCTGAAAAGGCGTCTCGCTTCCCTTTTCAACTCACGATAGCGTTCACACACTCCTCTTGTCGCGCTCGCTTTTAACGTAGCCCTGTAGGCAGCGTCTTTTCTTTCGGTTGCAACGCGGCATTCTTCATCATACCAGTTGTTTTTTCGTGGCCGCCGGTAACCAATTTTTTCCTCGGCGGCAGTATGAAGTGCTTTGGAGATATGCTCCCACTGCTCCTGTATTCCTTCAGGATGAGTTGTGCCCTCAGAGAGCAGGTGTGAGAGTCGAGTTGCGAAATCATTGGCAGTCTGTTGTGATTGAAGCTTTTCGACGTCTAGCTTTCCTTGTGTTTTTTGTTCCTTGTTTTTAGCCGCGTTGAGGCGGGTGCGTATTTTGGCTGCAACGAGATAATGGTCCGAATCGATGTTAGGTCCTCGGATCGTTCGCACATCTAAAACACTGGAGGCATGCCGTCCGTCTATCACAACGTGGTCGATCTGATTGCGAGTATTTCGATCAGGAGACAGCCATGTAGCTTGATGTATCTTTTTATGCATGAACCTCGTGCTTGATATGACCATGTTTCGAGCACCGGCAAAGTCAATCAGCCTCAGTCCGTTAGGAGAAGTTTCATTGTGTAGGCTGAACTTTCCGACTGTAGGGCCAAAAACACCTTCTTTGCCCACCCTGGCGTTAAAGTCGCCAAGCACGACTTTTATATCATGACGGGGGCAGCGCTCGTATGTGCGTTCTAATTGTTCATAAAAAGTGTCTTTCACCTCATCGTCTTTCTCCTCTGTCGGCGCATGGGATTTATAACTATAAATAGGAAAAACTACAAATTTTAAAACATGGGCGTGGCACCGCCCCTTTTATGATTAAGCAATTTTCTATGTTTCGAGAGCCATAACTCGAAGAAAGATTAACATATCGTAATGAAATTGTGTACACATATTTTCCTTATAACAGAAAATAATATAGCAAAAATGGCCGGGATCGGTTAAAGACCATGGCAACTTTAGGTATAAAACAAGTTTAAAAGGTCGTAGGCTAGAATAATAAGCTATAACTTAGCAAGAAATAGTTTTTAATCAATGATTTTTCACTTATCAAGTTTTATTGTGAGAGGAAATGGGGATAATTATTTTTTAAACAGGCGGTGCCACGTGTTATGTAGAAAAGTAATTTATCTGAAATGAAATGTACAATTAAAGTTCACGCTGAGTATATAATGTTATATTTGTTCGCAAACTAATTACGTGATCTATTGTATACTGCCATAAAACCAGATTAAATACGGAAACGCACACATACCCCACTCATTAAGTTATATTTGTTCCCAAGCTAGTTATATGATCTATTGTATACCGCCATAAGACCAGATTAAATACGGAAAAGCACACATACCCCACTCATTAAGTTATATTTGTTCGCAAACTAATTATGTGATCTATTGTATACTGCCATAAAACCTGATTAAATACGGAAAAGCATACATACCCCACTCATTAAGTTATATTTGTTCGCAAACTAATTATGTGATCTATTGTATACTGCCACAAAAACTGATTAAATACGGAAACGCACACATACCCCACTCATTAAGTTATATTTGTTCCCAAATTAGTTATATGATCTATTGTATACTGCCATATAACCTGATTAAATACGGAAAAGCACACAAACCCCACTTATTAAGTTATATTTGTTTGCAAACTAATTATGTGATCTATTGTATACTGCCATAAAACCAGATTAGTTACGGAAAAGCACACATACCTCACTTATTAAGTTATATTTGTTCCCAAACTAGTTCTATGATCTATTGTATACTGCCATAAAACCAGATTAAATATGGAAACGCACACTCATTAAGTTATATTTGTTCCCAAACTAGTTATATGATCTATTGTATACTGCCATAAAAACTGATTAAATACGGAAAGCACACAAACCCCACTTATTAAGCTATATTCGTTCGCAAACTAATTATGTGATCTATTGTATACTGCCATAAAACCAGATTAAATGCGGAAAAGCACACATACCCCACTTATTAAGTTATATTTGTTCGCAAACTAATTATGTGATCTATTGTATACTGCCATAAAACTAGATTAAATACGGAAAAGCACACATACCCGACTTATTAAGTTATATTTGTTCCCAAACTAGTTATATGATCTATTGTATGCTGCCATAAAACCAGATTAAATACGCAAAAGTACACATATTCCACTTATTAAGTTATATTTGTGCGCAAACAAGTTAATGCGAATTTATCTGTCCAGGCGATTTCAACAGGTTCAATGTGATAACCAAGTCTCTAGTTTAAAACCAATCACCACAGGGGTCGATCCTAGGCCCAATATTGTTTACACTCTTCATCAATGACATAGTTACTTGTTGCCACAATGCCTTCATACATTTATATGCAGACGAAACCCAAATATACATGTCTCGACCTATCGGTCTTTCCGAAGGCTTATTTGCTAGGCTGAATGAAGATTTAAGACGTATCGAAAACTGGGCTAACCTAAATAAACTATCTCTCAATGCAGCTCAATCTAAGGCGACTGCGTTAGCAAATACATCGAATGACGTAAACAACCTTCCGGATATTTTTTTCAATGGAGATAAAATACTTTTTCATGATGTGGTAACTAATTTAGGTTATAAAATCAACTCTAAACTGAGTTGTGTTGGCCATATCAACCTTGTGGTAAGCAAGATATAAAATACCTTGCGTAATTTATAGAGAACTGCCTATTTGTTACCGCGAGAAGCCAAGATGAAACTGGTCAAAGCTCTAATAATACCTCAAGTCTCTTATGGTGAACTAATATACGGTAACCTGGACTCAATTTCCCTCAACAAATTGCAGCTGGCTTTTAACAGTGTTGCCCGATTTGTTTTTTCTAAAAAGAAATTTGATCACATATCTTCATTTGCAATGCAGATTCTCGGATGCGATATTTATAATTTCCTAAAAATGCGAAATCTCTGTTTTTTGCATAAGCTAATACACTCACAAAAGCCGCCGTACGTATTTAACAAACTGAGTTTCTGCCAATCTACACGGACTTTGAATTTACTAGTACCGAATTTTAAGTACACTACGTCATCTAGAATGTTCTTTGTCAGCACAATCCGTCTATGGAACTCACTCCCATGCGCGACTAAAGCTATTACGAAAGTAGGATGTTTTAAGCAAGCAGTATTATCTTTTCTCAACCCTTAAAAGGTGTTCTCCTCACTTGTCAGTTATCTTTTACTAAGCATTTAGATTCAAAGTTGGTGGATGCTAAAAACGCTATTAGCGCAACGTGGTTGAGCTATATTAACAACCCCCGTATCTTTTTGAGCCAGAAAATAAAAATCTTTGATGCTGCTTTCAGGTCCATCATGTTTTATGGCGCACAAGTATGGAGAGTCGCCCATTTCGACCAAGTCGAGAAACTCTTTAGATTTATTATAAAAAGGCTGATTTTCCTTTCATCTAACCCGCCAAATTACATGCTGCATCTGGAAACAGGTTTGCAACCCCTATATTTACACAAGCTCCGTCTACACATGCTTTATATTGCTCGTTGTCTCAGACTTACTCATGACAGACTACCTCGCATCCTGGCAGTGGAGACAGCCAGGTTGGGGATCTCTTGGGCAAACGTTTGGAAAGAACTCGCTAACAGAGTTAATTTACCTTTCATTACGGAATTTTCAATAGCTAATATTCAGGTTTTTACGTCTTCGCTTTTAAATCGCCTTGCTGAGAGTAATAAGAGTATGTTCCTAGAAATGGCTCAAAAGTCTACTACCCACGATCTGTACCCTATGTTAGTGCCATTAGAGAATTCATATTTCACGGATGATTTCACCGCTTATGCCGTTAGCTTAATTCTACGTGCAAGGGGAGGTTTTCTGAACCTAAGCGCAAGAGCTTACAAAAACATATGGTCTCCATTTTCCACAGTGTGTAACAAACTAGTGGCAGAAGACGCTTATCACTTTATTGGTTCATGTCCTATATATAACAATATCCGTTTGCTCTATTTTGGGGAAAAAACTTTAGATATGCAAAGGTCATTGCTATTTTAAATGGATATAATTTCGACTCTCTTGCCAAGTTTCTTGCAGACAGCATTCAATTCAGGAACTTAATATTAAACGAATTCTCATAGCTTGTAAGCAATTTATCTAACACGCAATGCGACACGCAACAAATTCTGTTATAGTCGCGATTTTGTACTTTAATTTATTTATTTTATTTATATGTTTGTTCGATTTTCATAGTAGCTTTAGTCATAAGCTATTCTGATTTGTTAAAATAAATATATACTAATACTACTACTTGCTGCCCTCCCTATCCCGACTGATGCTCGCCAAGGGGAACGTGCTTTCCGCAAGGTTCAACGGAACCAGCTTCGGCTCCTTTTATTTCCGCCGGAAGAATTCGCGAAATCTGGCCTCATTTTCCGGCGGAGGCTGGATGAATACAAGCGGGCGAAATGGGACGAGTATTTGAGGGATTGTAAGCTTTGGTCCACCGTAAAGAGCATATCGAATTCATCTAGGCACAATGAAAAAATTTCCATCGCCTTTGGCGATAAAGTGCTGTCGGATGCGAAATAATGCGCGAGTTCTTTTTGCCGACAATATATAATGCATTCTACGATTGATAAAGTTAGATGGCGGGCCAACAGACGCACACATAAACATTAATTCAGCGCATCCCCAATTACCGTCACCGCCAAAGAGGTTGAGGATGCCATCGGTCATGCTAAACCATCTAAAGTGGGCCCCGACGGCATAGCGATGCCGATGCTTAAAAGCCTAGATAGAGACGGTTCCAAATATTTAGCACATGTCTTCAACCTGTCCCTTTCCACCTTTGTCATCCTCGAAAAATGGAAAATGGCCAAGGTGGTCCCGCTACTAAAGCCTGGGAAACCAGCTAACATAGGAGATTCTTATCGCCCGATTTCTCTCCTATCACCGGTAGCCAGAACACTTGAAGCCATTCTGCTCCCCTACTTTAAAGCAAATTTGCAATAAGCCTATCACCAGCATGACTTTAGAAAACTAAATAGCACAACCACCACGCTAAATTCCATTAGCACCCAGATAAATTGCGGTTTAAATCAAAACCCAGGACCGTACTCGGAGCGTTAGACCTGTTAAAAGCTTTTGATACGGTCAAACATTGCACGTTACTGCAAGACCTAGAAGGGTCTACATTTCCACCAAATCTCAAAGGTGGACCGAAAGCTATCTGTGCGGTCGGCAGGCATCGGTGCAATTCGGGAACGCAACATCAAAATCAAGCATAAATAAACGGGTGTGTCCTATCCCCACTGGCTACCTTCGCCATCAGAAGGAGCCACTATCGTTTCCTACGCCGATGACGGCACAATAATGGCCACAGGTCCAGGCCCAGGCTCAGGCCAACAGATCGTGGAGATTTGCAACAAAATAAACGGCTACCTCCCTCATCCCTCCACCTGACATTATCACGGACTAAATCATCGGCGACCTTATTTACAATATGGACGTCCCAAATATCGACCATTTTGAACATCACGTCAATAGCTCTACGCTACCGACTGTCTTACACCCCAAAATCTTAGGAGTGACGTCCGATCAGGATCTGTATTTTTGTGAGCATGCAGCCGCAATTGTACCGAAAATCCAGAGTCGCAATAAAATCGTTGCTGGTAGTACTTGGGGTAAAAAAAGGCCAGCCGATTGCATGCTACGCGTCCCCGATATGGTCGCCTAAAGACTACTCACCGGAAGAAGCTGCAGGCCTGCCAAAATACCGCCCTCAAAACCACCACTGGCTGTCTTCTTATGTCCCCAGAACACCATCTACATAATGAGGCGGGAATACTCCCCATAAGGGAGATAAATGAAATACTAACCAAACAGTTCCTGTTGAATAGCCAGAAATCTGGGCATCCCAACAGACACCTGAGTTATGAGCCTACACCGCCCAGGGGCTTAAGGAGTAATCTCTGTAAGAATTATGAGGAAATACGGCACCTGAGAACACAGCCGTATGAAGCTAAAAGCACCAGCAAGTCCTCAGTGAACACCACAAACAGGCATCGGACCTCTGTGCCAGGAATTTCCCGGTGAATACTGTACTCAAAGAACAATACCCAAAACTAGCACAGGAGGAACGCAATCTCCATAGGGAAACGCCAGTCACTCTAGTTCAACTTTGATCTGGATACTGTAACAGGTTAAACTCTTACATATCCAGAATCAACCCCGACATACAAAACATATGTCCTGCTTGTAATGTGCCCACATGACACCAATCATCTCTTTAACTGTATTGTGGAACCAACGCCTCTAACACCCCTCTTTGATGACAATGTGATCGGTCGCACCCATTGCATTGGGCGAAGCACTGCTACAACAAGAACAACAACAAGGACCACGCCCATTTTTGTATAAACGATTTTTGAAAGGTTCGTGGACGAATAATATAAGCGATGTCTTTGCAAAAATCAGATGTCCATGCGAAATTATAACAAGAAAAGGAAAAAGTTTTAATTTTTGAAAATGGGCGTGGTGCCGCCCCTTTTATTACCAAACAATTCTCTATGTTTCGGGAGCCATAACTCAAAGAAAAATTAAAGGATCGTAATAAGATTGGGTACACATATTTTCCTTATAGAGGGAAATATTTCTAGGAAAACTGGACGGAATCGGTTAAAGACCACGCCAACTTTTATATAAAAGTTTTTTAAAATGATCATAGACTAGAATAATATGCTATATCTTAGCGAAAAATAGTTTTGTATCAATGATATTTCACTTACCAAGTTTTATTGTAAGAAGAAATTAGGGGAGATTTTTTTAATGAGCGGTGCCACGCCCCTATTCCGATCAAACATTACAAAACATTTCTATAGCCTCAATAAAAAAAATAAATCCCTCGTAACAAAATTCAAAAATTAATTTATCTGAAATGAACAGTACAATTCAAACTCACACTGAGTATATAAGATTCGGTTATACCCAAATCTAAACACCCTTACTTTGTTATACTCAGTTGAGCAGAGCTCACAGAGTATATTAACTTTGATTGGATAACGGTTGGTTGTACAGGTATAAAGGAATCGAGATAGATATAGACTTCCATATATCAAAATCATCAGTATCGAAAAAAAAATTTGATTGAGCCATGTCCGTCCGTCCATCTGTCCGTTAACACGATAACTTGAGTAAATTTTGAGGTATCTTGATGAAATTTGGTATGTAGATTCCTGGGCACTCATGTCAGATCGCTATTTAAAGTGAACGATATCGGACTATAACCACGCCCACTTTTTCGATAACGAAAATTTCGAAAAACCGAAAAAATGCGATAATTCATTGCCAAAGGCGGCTAAAGCGATGAAACTTGGTAGATAGGTTGACGTTATGACGCAGAATATAAAATTAGTAAAATTTGGGACAATGGGCGTGGCACCGCCCACTTTTATAAGAAGGTAATTTAAAAGTTTTGCAAGCTGTAATTTGGCAGTCGTTGAAGATATCATGATGAAATTTGGCAGGAACGTTACTACTATTACTATATATGTGCTAAATAAAAATTAGCAAAAATGGATGAAGAACACGCCCACTTTTTAAAAAAAAATTTTTTAAAATTCAAATTTTAACAAAAAATTTAATATCTTTACTGTATATAAGTAAATTAAGTCAAAATTCAACTCCAGTAATGATATGATGCACCAAAATACAAAAATAAAAGAAAATTTTAAAATGGGCGTGACTCCGCCCATTTTCATTTAGCTTGTCTAGAATACTTTTAATGCCATAAGTCGAACAAAAATTTACCAATCCTTCTCAAATTTGGTAGGGGCATAGATTCTATGACGGTAACTGTTCTCTGAGAAAATGGGTGAAATCGGTGGAAGCCACGCCCAGTTTTTATACACAGTCCACCGTCTGTCCTTCCGCTCGGCCGTTAACACAATAACTTGAGCAAAAGCCGATATATATTTACTAAACTTAGCCCACGTACTTATCTGAACTCACTTTATCTTGGTATAAAAAATGGCCGAAATCCGACCATAACCACGCCCACTTTATCGATATCGAAAATTACGAAAAATGAAAAAAATACCATAATTCTATACCAAATACGAAAAAAGGGATGAAACATGGTAACTGGATTGGTTTATTGACGCAAAATATAACTTTGGAAAAAACTTTGTAAAATGGGTGTGACACCTACCATATTAAGTAGAAGAAAATGAAAAAGTTCTACAAGGCGAAATCAACAGCCCTTGGAATCTTGGCAGGAATACTGTTAGTGGTATTGCATATATAAATAAATTAGCAGTACCCGACAGATGATTTTCTGGATCACCTGGTCCCCATTTTGGTCGATATCGCGAGAACGCCTTCACATATACATCTAAGGGACACTCGCTTTTAAAACCCTCATTAATACCTTTAATTTGATATCCATATCGTACAAACACATTCTAGAGTCACCCCTGGCCCACCCTAATGGCGATATCTCGAAAAGGCGTCCACCTATAGACCTAATGCCCACTCCCTCTTAAAATGCTCAGTAACACCTTTCGTTTGATACCCATATCGCACAAACATTCTAGAGTCACCCCTGGCCCACCCTAATGGTGATATCTCGAAAAGGCGTCCACCTATAGACCTAATGCCCACTCCCTCTTAAAATGCTCAGTAACACCTTTCGTTTGATACCCATATCCTACAAACAAATTCTAGGGTCACCCCTGGTCCACCTTTGTGGAGATATCTCGAAACGGCTTCCACCTATGGAACTAAGGATTACTCCCTTTTAAAATACTCATTAACACCTTTCATTTGATACCCATATCGTACAAACAAATTCTAGGGCCACCCCTGGTCCACCTTTATGGCGATATCCCTAAATGGCGTTCACCTATAGAACTATGGCCCACTCCCTCATAAAATACTCTTTAATACCTTTCATTTGATACACATGTCATGCAAACACATTCCAGGATTACCCTCGGTTCATTGACCTACATGGTTATTTTCCCTTATGTTGTCACCATAGCTCTCAACTGAGTATGTAATGTTCGGTTACACCCGAAATTAACCTTCCTTACTTGTTGGGTATATTTTTGTTTCACCTGTACGAAAACAATGAAGCTTTGTTTGATTTATTTAATAATTAAATTAAATTTGAATTGAACGCATGTAGAAATATTTTTAAATGCGTTCAAGAAAATAATTCAAAGCGTTAATTTTGAAATCTACCAAGTCCGACTGGGTTTGTGTACGTGCCAGCGCCATTTCTGCTCGCAGAATGGGTGTAGCTATTTTTTTATAAAACAAAATGAAGAATAGACGTGCACTGACAAAACTTTATTTCGTATCACTTGAACTTAAAAATTGAATATGGAATATATGTACATAATAGTGATAAGTTTGAAGTACATGCATGCTTTGTTTCACCATTATTAACCGGAGAAGATAACTTAAGATTATCACTCGTTTATCTAATAGAATATAATAAATAATAGCCGGGTTTTTTTTAAACGGTTTTATTTAGCTTGACTCTGCGTAGCGAACGGAATTTTATAATCGAAATTTAAGTTACTTCCCGATAAGCTACTAGCTTGAAACTTGGAATATAGTTCAGAACCCGATGACAGTCTTCTTCTCCTTTTCTCTTTTCTCTGCTCTCAAGTTCTTCTCATTCCTCTTCATCCCTTATTGCCAGTCCCAGAGGGTGGTATGTATTTTGTTCCAGTCCCATTACGAGTCCCAGTCCCAGTACCACTCCGCGTCTCAGCCCCAGTTTTAGTCCTAATCCCATTCCCACCCGTCTCTGGTCTACTTCCCTGAAAAAAGGATCGTACCCGTGACATGCGATGCAAATGAGCAGAGCCCAGAACTCCAAATGGAGCTATGCGACTTACAATGCGACTCTGAACTACAGTTACTAGATTTAAAAGGCATTGATTTTTGGAAAGTTGTAAGCAAGGAGAAATAACCCTTGCTGCGTCAAGGAGTTTTAAAATTGTATTCAATGTTTGGTAGTACGTACATTTGTGAAAGCTCCTTTTCATTCTTTAAGCAAATAAAAACAAATAACAGAAATAGAGTTACATATCAGCATTGAGAAGCGCTTCTGAAATTATCAACAACAAACATCAAAAAAGATATAGAAAAATTAATTGCGGACAATTTACAGTAGCATGTTGAAGACATGATCCGTCTGGCAACACCCGGCCAGTGCGGCCAAGCGCAGGCAGCTCAGCTGTGGCTGCAACCACCACCACGCAGTTAATCAGTTTCATTGTAAATTTTACCAAGTAGCGCAACTAACAGCTGATCGGTAAAAATTCGCACATTCACACGCACAGTTCTCGACTCAGTTTCAAAAAAAAACTTTAGATTATTTAATTCAAATTTTAAAGTGAGATAATCCTTACAAATTTATGTATACAGAATATATATGGCGTTTTTGTTGTTATTAAAACAATAGTTTTATTTATATTAAAGCTTTTATCATTTTTTTTTTTAACTTTGAAAAATCTCCGAACACCATTCCTTCATTATATGACATTCGACTGCCTAGTCCACTGCCTTCCACTCTATTCGCAACATAACCTCTACTTAAGCTGCCAAACTATATAGTAAACAATGATCAGTTTACTTAAAACTACAAACCCGCTAGCATCGTTCGCCGTTCTCTTTGATCGCCCGCCCACAGTCGTCTTATATTATATACATATATATGAGCCGTTTATTTTGAAAGTGGCATAAGTCATTTCCAACTCATGGTCTTAAATGCATTGTTATTTTTGAACGAATGCATATATAGATGGTTCTACAATTATAAAATAATAATAGGAATTGCATCTTTTGGATATTGGACTCTAAAAAACTGGAGGCGAAGAGAGATACAAACAAAATACCACTGAACCTGAACGACATGAAATGACTTATGCCACTTTCAAAATAAACGGCTCATATATTTCCTTTGTTTAAATTGATGTGTGCAAAGAAAAACAAGTGAAATTAAATTATAATCCTTTTATTTAAACCCAAAATCAAATCGTGTATTTATTTTCCCCGTGCCCCTTTGTTACATAGCTAAAGTGCAGAGTAAAACATATACATATTTGTCCGAAAGGACTGCTAGGATCAACCAGCGCCACAGTCAGTGACTGCTTGCCATATCACTCATCTTCTCGGGAAAAGCCGGAGTATTAGTGTTAACTCCCTTTCGCACCTCCGAGAAAGCCGGAGTCTTAGCGTTATCTCCCGTTGGCTTATCGCCTACTTCCGTCTGGAACTTCCCTCTGACTCGCAGCTTTCGAGGTAGTTTCTACCTCGCTATTGGGGCCCATCTGCCTTACAGCTTTGGGTCTATTTGTCTTGTATATGCGACTGCCATGCCTCGCGGCTCTAGGACTGGGTCCTTTCTGCCTCTTGAAAGCAGGCTTGTCGCCTTCCGCCGAAGGTTGCCTCTTCATTCTGCCATTCGACGCTTCTTCCTCCTCGTACCGGTTGCAGAACCGAGGGTTTCTCGCAGCAAACCTTTTGAACTGCCTTCGACCTACTTCTACCGCCTCATGGGCCTATTCCAAGCGCTCGACCTCCACTTCTGTTGGGTCGACCACTGCTCCCAAGCGTTTTAAAATTCTTAGTGCTGCACGGTACTGCGAGAGAGCTCTTTTACTTCCTCCTCTCCGTACCCTTCTCCACTCTTCTACTTCGTTTTCATTTGTGTGCTTCTCCAACACGGACTTCATTAAATCAGCACTACTCTCACTCCCCGAGTCCGCGCATCGCTTAATGCGTATTTGTCGTCCTTGGCTTGCGACTCAGTCCTTATTACATACTTACCGAGGTGGCCCGGTATCGGGAAGGCACCGTTCGAATACATCCGAATTTATCCCCTGGCTGCAAATCGTCCAATAGGCACGGTCCGCATAACACCCTGGATTAGGGGGTTGGCAGTTCTTGGTTACCGACATCCCGCCGCCCTCCTATGAGGCGAAACGGCGTAGATGTCAGTCCTAAACAGCTCCGCCTCATAGTCGGGCGCTATGGAGTTCGGCTAAGCCCTCACACCAACAACAAGGTGCCTACCTTAGCGAGGGCATTTTTATACTAACAACATAATTGAGAAATTCTGTCTATATATTAATTTGTCTCTTATGTAGATTTTTTTTGTAAATTTCCTTTTTTAATTTCCGATGTTAACCTCGTGAACTCTTAAATATTAAGTATAAATTGAGCACACACACCATCAAACAAAACAAACAAACTACCAATATTCTGGGAAAACTTTTGACTATTTTTCATATTTTTGTATAACACTAAGGAAGAGTGATCCTGTCCTATAAATTATCGATAACTCTGACAGCATCGCATTTCAAATGTTTCCCAAATAGTTCGATAATCGAATTCTAACCAGTTCTCTAATCTATTTTTCGATTAGAAGTGCACTAGAGAACGTCAGATACTATGCTGGGATAGTAGTAGCGCGCTCCGCCAAACACATTGAAGGCCTTGGGCTAAAGTCCCTTGCAAAGCAACATCAACCTATCAATTGGAAAACAAGTTCTTGTAAGCGTGACTGCCCCGAAGCAATAGTTTTGCAAACACCCTGAGTGTATTTCTGTCGGCAATATACATCTGGGTTCCGTCCCTCCAATTTGTAGGAGAAATTAAAAACAAGCAGAACGGCAATTGGAAGCGAAGTTTAGGCTTAAATTTCCTTGGAGGTAAAACGCGAAAAGTATTTTTTTTTTAATAGAGGCACCGCTTTCCGAGGGTTGTTCTTTAAAAGCTTAATCAGTGCGACATCCAGCGATACCTATTGCCAATGTAAAATACTATTTTGGTAAAATATCGCCACTTCAAAGGCCCTGGAAAACTTGCCATATTCATATCGCCCAATTCGTAACCATATTTTTACTTAATCATTAATAAATGAATATTGGCATCGCTTATTGCTGCCTTAATATAAAAATTGTCATAACTTCATAAAAGATAAAATACGAAAAATTTCAAACAAAAAACTCAATCCCCGAAATGTGAATAAATTCACCAACGCAAAAATTTATTTTTATTTAATTTATATTTATGTAACTAATTGGTTGGCTATGGTATCGTTATGACTAAGGCGTTAGTGTATGGTTTCAATAACGGAGCAAATTGACTTCAATAGAATTCGTTGGATCAGCTTTTTTAAACGCAGTTTGCCAGGAGCTTAAAGTAGTTTTGTTTTCATCTTATGATCTATTCATACACGAGGGAACTTTAAAAATCAAAGTTTGGTCTCACAATTTAATTCATTTACATGCGTCACACTTTCATTGCATTCAATAAAAAATATTTATTTTCATAATTATAACAATTTATTTTTACATTATATGAGAAATAAATATAATCAATTTGACTGCTGAGCGGAATATCACCATATCTCTACTGCTTTTTCGAAAACGCCGTTTCGAAATTCGGCGCTCAGTCGAGTTAGGGTGATAATACAATCAACAGTTAATTTATAGGAACACCCATTCTTCTCAAAAATACTTGAATTTCTGGAACGTCCGAATCTACTATTGGAACATTGCGAACTGGTGTTGTTTGTACTGCATCAAAGGGTGTAAGCAACTTAACAACAGCTACAGTCTGTGGAGAAGAATGATGAATATTCTGCACAGAGTGTTCTTGCACTGGTTCACCAGCTTTAACGGTGAGATCCTCCGCAGGTACATCCCTTAGGATACACTCCTCTGTAATCACTAAATAACCACTGACTAAGTACCCAATGCCAAGATAATAGGCACGATGGAATATTTTTACTTCACCCTCAGGTGGGCGTTGCGGGCTTTCCTGTGTTGCTATATTTGTATTTTTGGTAACTCTACCAAATGCATTCGTACTGGTTAAAATGCAGATAAGCATAATAAACGGCAGAGCGAACTGATTTTGAAAATTCATTTCAACTTGAAACTTCTTCTACCACTTTTAAAGAATAAAATACAGCGAGATTGATTTTGTGGGCGCTATTTATACCTAATTCAGTCGAGTAAATAAAAAATAAGATTCCAGGAGTTTTAAATAACAAAAATACATCTAAATTTAAGTTAAAGCTATACAAGGTAAATCTTATTATACTCAGCGTGCTTTTCACCCAGAGTGTATTAACTTTAGTAACATAAGGGGCATAAGAGAACTGAAATAAACATGAAAATGCTGAGGATGAAAAAAGGTACTGATTTAGCCATGTCCACCCCCGTCCGTCCATTTGTCGGTGCACACGATAACTTAAGTTCCTTTGCGCTCATCTCCCACCGCTATTAAAAATGAGGGAAATCGGATGGTAACCACGCCCACTTTTTACATGTATAACATTTTGGAAAACACATAAAACCTGAATATTTAGAATGTTAAAATTTGATGTGTGAACTGATATTAAGACTCTTGATGTTTTTTGAAAATGGGCGTGGCACAGCCCTCTTGTGATAAAATAAATTTTACTAATATTATTAATAATATTTCAAAAACCGTTGAACTTGATAGGTTACAAAATTCGACAGGGAGGTTTCCTTTACTACAAAGAATGCTCCTAAGAAAAACTAAGGAAATCGGCGAAGGGCCACGCCCATTTTTATAACGGTGTTCCATTTTTCATGCGAAATTATAACAAGGAGAAGGAAAAAGTTTTAATTTTTGAAAATGAGCGTGGTACCGCCCCTTCTATGACCAAACAATTTTCTATGTTTCGGGAGCCATAACTCGAAGAAAAATTAACGGATCGTAATAACATTTTGTGCATATATTTTTCATATAGCAGGAAATATTTGTAGGAAAATTGGACGCTATCGGTTATAGACCACGCCCGCTTTTATATAAAAGATGTTTAAAAGCATCGTGGCTAGATTATGCTTATGCTTATATCTTAGCGAAAAATCGTTTTGTATCACTGATATTCCACTTACCAAGATTTATTGTAAGAAGAAATTAGGAGACATTTTCTTTAATGTGCGGTGCCACGCCCCTATTCCGATAAAATATTACAAAATATTTCTAGAGCCTCAATAAAAAAAAAAAAAAATAAATCCCTCGTAACAAAATTCGAAAAATGTATTTATCTGAAATGAACAGTACAATTCAAATTCACACTGAGTATATAAGATTCGGTTAAACCCAAACCTAAACACCCTTACTTTGTTTTTGTTTATCTTTCTTTTAATTAGCTGAACAAACATATTTTGTTCTAGCAACATAAGAAATTAAACGGAAATATCTACTGATATTCTAGCGAAATGAAATGACGCAGTTTGCTATACTTTTTCAAAACAAAATTTTTTTGTTTATGTATATATGGGCGAATCCCAAAATATGTCCATCACGAACCGAAAATCAAAAGTGGTCAGACTTTATTTCTATCACTTGGGATTAAAGGTCAAATATGTGCATGATGTGGAAATCAAATAGTTGATTCTTTTCCCTCATCATGGACAGTGAAACATTATTTGAACCCAGATCTATATTTTTGTTTTTAATAAAATTTTGTCTAGACTTCTGTTGATCCATATTTGGTGTTAATTGATTCTTGGAGATGTTAGAGAAATATTACAAAATATGACCATAATTAGAATTGCTGTATCTCTTTTTTAATTTATATATACAAAGGATTATCTGAGGAAAATCAAAAATCTGTTTTTATATTAACAAGATATGAATTTTTATTGCTTTATTCAACAATTTCATATGAAGATGCACAAGGAAAAAGTACAAACTAGCTTGCATTTTTCTTGTGAATCTTATCTGCTTGAAAATATATATATGTATATTTGTCGACTAGAAATGGTTAAATGGGAATATCTTATCCAAATTTCAATGGATTTATTATATTCGTAAGCTTTTGAACGCAAAATTAGATTTGGCCCCTTTAAAGTTTTGATTTATTTTGTACTTTTGTTCTATTTCTTCTATAAAACTAACATTTAATGACCTAAAAATGTAAATAAGAATAAACAAAGGGAAAGCTATACGTTTCCGCTACTTTCACAAGCAATAAAAAATTACTTCTATTCCTGGCCGCGTCCGAACCTCATCATATATGGTCATATATGTATATGTACTTATACTTTTAAGGTACCCACAATTGTTGCTTCAAATATTTGTAATATCCACCAAGTCCGCTGCTCATGTTCTCTTTTATGCAGGTTGAAATGTATGCGAATGTTGGGCCCGTTACCAAGGAATTGCCCATATGTATTTGCAAAGTTGAATTGCGTTATTAAGTTGACATGTGAACAAACAAAGGGAACACTTAATTAGCTTTATCTGTTTTAAAGCTGGTAATATTCCGTCGTACACTGCTACAAAACCAGAGTTCGAAGCAACTAAATTTTGAGCAAAAACAATTACAACATAAGTCATGTCAGCCCAATCAAGATCTTCCCTTAAATATTGATGAGACGTTATTTTGTTATGGATTTAAACGTCTGTTCATCTTTCACATACTCGTAAAAATAGCAGTACCGAGACCGTCCCGAAAATAATCTTTGAATAGTCCCAACAAATCGCAAAATGTTCGCAGTATCGGAAAAAACCACACAGTGATAATTAGAAGGAATGACATGATGGATATTTTAAAAAGGTAATCCCCAATACTCCCCAGAAATACTTTTTTTTAAATGATTTTGAAATAGCTCCATTGACTTTGCACACAGATATATTAACTTTGGTATATGGATAAAGCGCATAAACGAATCGAGATAAATATAGACTTCCATATATCAACATGCTGAGGATGAAAAAAGGAATAGATTTAGCCATGTCGATTCAACCGTCCAACCATCTGTCGGCACACACGATAGCTTGAGTAAATATTGAGAAGAAAATATTGCAGTTTGGTACATGGGTTCCTTAGCTCTTATTTCCCGTTGCTATTAAAAATGAGGGAAATCGGATGGTAGCCACGCCCATTTTTTACGTATATAACATTTTGGAAAACACAGAAAACCTGATTATTTAGTAAATAATTCATATAGAATGTTAAGATTTGATGTGTGGACTGATATTAAGACTCTTAATTTTTTTTTTGAAAATGGGCGTGGCATCGCCCTCTTGTGATAAAATCTATTTTACAAATATTATTAATAATAAATCAACAACCGTTAAAGCTATCATAACAAAATTCGACAGAGAAATGTAATGAACATAGAATGGCAATTCAAAATAAAAGCAAACTAACTTGTTTGTCCGTTGATATCGAACCAATTGTTGATTTTATTGGAGAAATTGTATTCCTATTTATACAACATTATTCTAAATAATTCTTATCGTCGCTGCGCTCACAAAATCAGTTATGTGTTTTTCAGTAACTTTTCGGGAGATAAAAAAAACTAATTTCTGTCGTATTTTTGAAATATTTTATGGAAAGTATGTTATTGATGTGTGAAGGAAAAAATCATGTATTTTAACCCATTACGACGTGATAAATATTTGCGCCGTTTTATAGCACATAGCTGCTTTCAAACATGATTCAAATTTGCTTCTGGCGGTAGGGGAATGTATGGAATTTTTTGGACGTTCTTGGGTAAGCATTGGGGTACCCGGTCTAGTTGGGTTTGCGGCCTGGCGCAGGCTACGGGACGCCCTTGGGCGTGAACAGCAAGGAGCCACAAAATATTTATAAAAGTCACGAGGACGTCGGGTTTTGGGGTCTAGCCCAGAACATCCTGTCCGATGCATTCATCCCTTCCACATGACACACTGACAAGAGTGTGACCGTCCTAAAAAGATTATTTTCCGGAAAACGCAGCTTAACTTCCCGGAGCAGGAGAATATGACGCAATCCCTCTGCAAGGATCTGCTAGGAGAATGACAATTTGTGCGAGGGACGCAACAAATTAAATAGTGTTACACTGAAATGACAGCCCTTGGTCGGGAAAAATCCCGAGTCGCTCCGGTACATAGAACCGGCTGCCTTGGCTCGCGGGCTTCTCGGAATTAAACTTAATCGATTCATTGGCTGTTTTATATAGAGTTAACGATTTCTTCTGGGGCACAAGCCAAAATGTCCGCAAAACCACAAGTAAATAAAGCGACTGAATTGAAATTCGAGAATCTCACGAGCCTTACGAGTAATTCGAGATTCGAGAATCTCGCAAGAAGCCATGTTCTTGATGTCTCGTTGAAAAATAAAATCTTGCGAACGAAATTATATGTATAATAAATACGTTTTCAGTTAAATGTCATTGGAAGCAATATAATCACAAAAAAGTCACAAATAAAAAAAACCAAGTGTATAAATACTGTCCATACAGCAATTAAGTAAGAATGTCGAGAAGCTGGCGAGATTTACGAGTACTTTGAGACACGAGAATCTCGGGTCTCGAAAATCCCGCTTGTGTTCGAGAAGAAATCGTAAGCTCTATTAAAAACAGAAATATCTTTGGAGATAGCTAAACAGTATTTACCTTTGCAATGGTGGACTTCCAATTGCATCCGAACACCTAAAATTGTAGAGCCTATGTAGTATATACAGCATGTATTTGTGTATATATGTAGATGATTTGTAATTATTTTTTACATTGAAATCAAAGCACTTTCGCCAGCGATAAGCAAGTAAGTACATAACCGTTTTTCAGAGTACTTCTTGTACTGCGAGCACATAGCTGTTTTCGATCACTTCTGAACTAAAAGAGATATAAACAAGTAAGGAAGGATAAGATCGGGTACAACCGAACATTACATACTCAGCTGAGAGCTTTGGAGAAAAAATTAAGGAAAACCGCCATGTAGGAAAATGAACCTAGGGTAGCCCTGGAATGTGTTTGTATGACACGGGTATCAAATGGAAGGTCTTAAAGAGTATTTTAAAAGGGAGTGGGCCATAGTTCTATAGCTGGACGCCTTAATTTATTTATATATGTAATACCACGAACAGTACTCCTGCCATGATTCCAAGGGCTTTTGATTTCGCCCTGCAGAACTTTTTCAATTTCTTCTATTAAAAATTGTACCCATTTCACAAAGTTTTTTCTAAAGTCATATTTTACGTCAAAAACCAATCCAATCGCAATGTTTCATCCCTTTTTTCTTATTTGGTATAGAATTAAGGAATTTTTTCATTTTTTGAAAATCGAAAAAGTGGGCGTGGTGTTAGTCGGATTTCGCCCATTTTTTATACCAAGATAAAGTGAGTTCAGACAAATACGTGAACTAAGTTTAGTAAACAATTTTTGTTGTTATATCGGCCTACTGATTTTAAGATCGCGGGTTCGAATCGAGCTCAAGGCCTAGCAATAATTTTTTATCATTATTATTGTTATGATAAATTTTTTCTTAATTGAAAAAATTTTTAAATTAGAATAGAAGAAAGAAAAAATTTAGACAACTGCCAAAGCTCGTTGTATAGATCCATTTCGGGAACTGCTAAATTCCTTCGTCGGCAACGTTTAGGCGCCGCTGCTATAACCATTCAGCCATCACAGCGGTTTTTTGTTTGTCTTCATTAATCCTACTTCTATTCTGGTTCGTGCCAATTGATATTCACAACACTGCGACATCTGTTGCAGAATGGATGTGAAAATTGGACTTGTTTGATGGCAATGCCGCCATAGTGTCATATTTTATTGACACTTTTTCCCCGTGCTCTGGGATGTATTAACAATTTTTGTTGTTATATCGGCCTACTGATTTTAAGATCGCGGGTTCGAATCGAGCTCAAGGCCTAACAATAATTTTTTATCATTATTATTGTTATGATAAATTTTTTCTTAATTGAAAAAATTTTTAAATTAGAATAGAAGAAAGAAAAAATTTAGACAACTGCCAAAGCTCGTTGTATAGATCCATTTCGGGAACTGCTATTTTCCTTCATCGGCAACGTTTAGGCGCCGCTGCTATAACCATTCAGCCATCACAGCGGTTTTTTGTTTGTCTTCATTAATCCTACTTCTATTCTGGTTCGTGCCAATTGATATTCACAACACTGCGACATTTGACAACAAGTCCAATTTTCACATCCATTCTGCAACAGATGTCGCAGTGTTGTGAATATCAATTGGCACGAACCAGAATAGAAGTAGGATTAATGAAGACAAACAAAAAACCGCTGTGATGGCTGAATGGTTATAGCAGCGGCGCCTAAACGTTGCCGATGAAGGAATTTAGCAGTTCCCGAAATGGATCTATACAAAGAGCTTTGGCAGTTGTCTAAATTTTTTCTTTCTTCTATTCTAATTTAAAAATTTTTTCAATTAAGAAAAAATTTATCATAACAATAATAATGATAAAAAATTATTGTTAGGCCTTGAGCTCGATTCGAACCCGCGATCTTAAAATCAGTAGGCCGATATAACAACAAAAATTGTTAATACATCCCAGAGCACGGGGAAAAAGTGTCAATAAAATATGACACTATGGCGGCATTGCCATCAAACAAGTCCAATTTTCACATCCATTCTGCAACAGATGTCGCAGTGTTGTGAATATCAATTGGCACGAACCAGAATAGAAGTAGGATTAATGAAGACAAACAAAAAACCGCTGTGATGGCTGAATGGTTATAGCAGCGGCGCCTAAACGTTGCCGATGAAGGAATTTAGCAGTTCCCGAAATGGATCTATACAACGAGCTTTGGCAGTTGTCTAAATTTTTTCTTTCTTCTATTCTAATTTAAAAATTTTTTCAATTAAGAAAAAATTTATCATAACAATAATAATGATAAAAAATTATTGCTAGGCCTTGAGCTCGATTTGAACCCGCGATCTTAAAATCAGTAGGCCGATATAACAACAAAAATTGTTAATACATCCCAGAGCACGGGGAAAAAGTGTCAATAAAATATGACACTATGGCGGCATTGCCATCAAACAAGTCCAATTTTCACATCCATTCTGCAACAGATGTCGCAGTGTTGTGAATATCAATTGGCACGAACCAGAATAGAAGTAGGATTAATGAAGACAAACAAAAAACCGCTGTGATGGCTGAATGGTTATAGCAGCGGCGCCTAAACGTTGCCGATGAAGGAATTTAGCAGTTCCCGAAATGGATCTATACAAAGAGCTTTGGCAGTTGTCTAAATTTTTTCTTTCTTCTATTCTAATTTAAAAATTTTTTCAATTAAGAAAAAATGTATCATAACAATAATAATGATAAAAAAATATTGTTAGGCCTTGAGCTCGATTCGAACCCGCGATCTTAAGTTTAGTAAAGATATAGCGATTTGTGCTCAAGTTATTGTGTTAACGGTCGAGCGGAAGGATAGACGGTCGACTGTGTATAAAAACTGGGCGCTTCAACCTATTTCACCCATTTTCTCAGAAAACAGTTATCGTCATAGAAGCCAGCCCTTACCAAATTTCACAAGGATTGGTAAATTTTTGTTCGACTTATGGCATTAAAAGTATTGTAGACAAATTAAATGAAAAAGGGCGGAGCCACGCCCATTTTAAAATTGTCATTTATTTTTGTATTTTGTTGCAACATATTATTACTGGAGTTTAATATTGATATAATTTACTTATATACTGTAAAGACATTAAATTTTTTGTTAAAATTTTACTTTGAAATTTTTTTTTTAAATTGGGCGTGTTCGTCGTCCGATTTTGCTAATTTTTATTTAAAACACAAATAGTAATAGAAGTAACGATCATGCCAAATTTTATCATGATGTCTTTAACGACTGCCAAATTACAGCTTGAAAAACTTGTAAATTACCTCCTATTAAAAGTGGGCGGTGCCACGCCCATTGTCCAAAATTTTACTAATTTTCTATTCTGCGTGATAAGGTCAACCCACCTGCCAAGTTTTATCGTTTTATCCGTCTTTGGTAATGAGTTATCGCACTTTTTCAGTTTTTCGAAATTTTCGATATCGAAAATGTGGATGTGGTTATAGTCCGATTTCGTTCATTTTAAATAGCGATCTGAGATGAGTGTCCAGGAACATACATACCAAATTACATTAAGATACCTCAAAATTTGCTCAAGTTATCGTGTTCACGGACAGACAGACGGATGGCCGGACGGACATGGCTAAATGAATTTCTTTTTTCGCCCAGATCATTTTGATATATAGAAGTATATATCTATCTCGATTAGTTTATGCCGTTACGGGGTACCGTTATGCGAACAAAATTAATATACACTGTGAGCTCTGCTCAGCTGAGTATAAAAAACGGCATATGCAGAAATGTGGGCTCCGTATAATGAAATATGCAATACGAAATATGCAATAAAAAAAAAAAGACAACTGTTTTCTTGGGCGCAGCGATGTTATGTACTACATTACATATTTACAATAATACTTATATAGGGTAGATGTACCAGTAACCGGACACTTAACTTTTGTTTGCTTTTGAACTTTTCTTGGTTACATTTTATAAGTTATTTTAAAAAACTTTGAATTTTGAAATGACTATTGCTTAATTTTAAATCTAATAAAATCAGCCACTTCGATAGGAAAATCTCTATTTTTTTGTAAAAATTATTGCTTTGATACGAGTCAGAATTTGCCAGTAACCGGACAGTTTTTTCAGATACCGGACAGTAAAATTCCAGATACCGGACGCTTACGATGTAAAATAAAAATAATTGTTTTGTAACGTGTTACACACTATCATCGCTATCCGCGTCCGAGTCATAGCTGATAGCGATTTCTCTTTCCCAGCTTGCGACGCTATCGTCTTTTTCTTCGCATCCTTACTTTCTCTTAAAGTTTATGAGTTCATCTTGGTCGTACGACCACCTGCCTACAAGGCGGGCTCAGCGGTCTAATGTTAGAAATTGGGATAAAAACCGTCCGCCACATCAGCGGCCCGTGCTGTGGTAAGGCTATAATTACTTTCCGTGGCGGCCCTGGATTTGGGATTATCACACATAGGTTAGGTTAGGTTGAACTGGCCGGTTCATGAGGACCTCGCATAGACAGAATGAGTTCGTAGTATTAACAGAAGTTTGGTTTAATGACCAAACAGAAAAACCCTATCAAAAACCAGGACCTATGTTATAAAATAACTCCGTCCTCTTGGTAAATACTAGAAGCTTCCTAGGACTTAAGCCACTTCCTGCTTCTAGATTTGACAGCTGTATCACTCCTAATAGCTGGAGTCTTAGCCTGGCAAGGGCAGGGCCGAGCACAGAACGTGCTCGATCGTTTCCTCCTCCTCTAAAAAAATATTATTAAAAAAAGGGATAAAGAAACAGCATGTCCGGATACTAGAATTGGGCGGTTGTTAACTATTTAAAGTAACCGGACACTTTGTCCGGATTCTGGAAAGCACTATTATTTTTATTCCACTATCCGTACAGGTGCATTTACAAAAATATATACATATTTTCACTAATTTTAAACTGTTTTCACGTATTTTTATCAATTATTTATAGAATAACAGTCATTTGTAGCACTTTTGTCACCAAATTATTAGTAAAAACTCACCTGATAGAATTGAAGTTCAACTAGCAAAAAAATTGAAAAGTAGCATGTCTTAACACTACACTACACACACGTAAAATAAAACTTAAATAACAAAGCTTCTTTTGAAAATAAAGCAAAAGGCAAATTACGAAACCGTTATAAATGATTGGCTTCTGCCAAAGACTTTCTAATTTTAAAATAAGTAAACGGTTTGCTTATTTCAAACGATTAAAGTGAAAAATTTCCGGTTACTGGCTGTGTCCGGTTACTGGTACATCTACCCTACTAAGTGTACAAAATATAATCCCTAAACATAAACAAAATAATATGGGTACAACGATAATTGCTGTGGTTCAGTGACATTGCTATTTTGTTTATTCATTTGGTGTGTGTCAATAATTTGTGACATAATTGTAAGTTGATTCCAAAGAAAAATAAATTTATTCGTTTATGTTTTTTTTTTCTTTTGCCTTGTTTGCATTTGGTTTTTACATGCGTACATATTTTGTTTTGAGTATTTATAAAAAATATTATAACATGACTAAGCTGGAGTGATTCTATTTATTTCAGCGTATGCTTTTGTACTATGATTTTCCTATTACTTAGATTACAACCAATTTTTTTATTAATAATTTGTTTTTATAGAAGTTTAAGCCTATTTTTACGAATTAATATCTTCTCATTCTTATTATCATTTGTGCTATTACAATTTTCTACTCTATGGGGAATTAATGTAAAATTATGTTTGCTATCAATATTTTTTACTCCATAAGGCCCTTTGTATCTACTACCTAACTTACCACCGGTTGCATCTTTGATTAATACTAAATCTCTTATATTTATATCCTTACCGTGGCTATTTCTATCATAATTTATTTTTTGTTTTTCTTTCGATTCTTGTATTATTTAGTTCTTTTTTGTGCTATCTGTAACCTATATTTAATTTCCTTATCATAAGCCTCATGATTATATATTGGGCTGATTATATTTTCTTTTAAAAATTCGTAAGTCAGGTGGTTTTTTCCGAACACGAGTTCAAAAGGACAATATCCATGCACAGTTGAAATTGTCGTATTTTAACAATACGCAAAATATTTGAGATACTCGTCCCAATCGCTTTTGCCGTTAGATATGTAAGAACGCACATATTCATTGAATATTCTATGACTGCGTTCAACAGTGCCTAAAGTTTGGTCATGCTAAGAGTTGAGGTTTTATGCTCAATTTTAAGAAGTTTGCACAATTCCTCACATAAACTATTTTTGTATTCGGTTCACATATCTGTTATGATTGTTTTCATACAACTATAAATCAGGATGAAATGCTCGAATACAGTTTTAGCAACTGCTACATCATGTTTGCTCTGGCTGGCACTGTAACTAAATATTTAGTTAGGTCAGAGATAATAGTAACATCATATTCATTTCCGTGTATGGATTTCGGTAATGGTCAGATTGTATCGATTTGTACTATGTCATAGTCCTTCTGAGGTTTCTCCGTTATGAACATATGTTCCTTCACATGTTTATTAATTTTATTTTTATTACAGTGGATGCAATTTTTTATTCATTTTCTTACATCGTTTTTCATATTTTTTTAGTAGAAATTTTGTCTTATGTATTTTGTTTGTCATGCGATTTATTCGTGGGCGGCCACCAAAAACAGGGCCATCATGATATTTATTTGTCACCTGCGTAACTTCTGGAGTTAATGCAATTGTTAAATCTTTGAGAACTTTGGTACCTATTTCCTTAAATTTGTTTACTCGAGTATAATTATTTTTAAACAATTCATCTCCTAAGGACAACTGTGTTTTTACAAGTCCTAGATTGCTGGCTTCTTTCATAAGTCTGGTAGATAATTGTCCTAGGTCAAGCTTATCGCCAACAATTAAGTTACTTGTATATATTATGCTACAAATTTTCTTTCCTTTTTACACCCAGCTGTACTTGTACACAGGGTATTATAACTTTGATTGGATAACGGTTGGCTGTACAGGTATAAAGGAATCGAGATAGATATAGACTTCCATATATCAAAATAGTCAGTATCGAAAAAACATTTGATTGAGCCATATCCTTCCCTCCGTCCGTTAACACGATAACTTGAGTAATTATCCAAATCACCAAATTTGGTACACGAGCTTATCTGGACCCAGAATAGATTGGTATTGAAAATGAGCGAAATCGGATGATAACCACGCCCACCTTTTGAACACTCTAAACCAAAAGGGCAAGGGGAGGATGACGACGTCACGACGAAGGTGCTGGATGGAGACAAACAGCCCAATGGTGCTGCGAGTGCTACAGATAAACCTCCAACACAGTAACCTGGCGTCGGGCGAACTCTTCCTAACCCTTGAGGAGGGTTCGTTTGACGTGGCGCTTATCCAGGAGCCGTGGCTCTTATCGGGAGGAAAGGTTTCTGGACTTAGCGCGCGCGGGTTTGGCGTTTACTACGCGCAAACGGAAGGACGGGTGCGAGCTGTAATAATGGTAAGGAAACAGCTGCATTCATATATGCTGCCTAATTACACCACTGAGGATCTCTTAGCGGTGGCCGTTTAGCAAAAGAATAAGCAGGCATTTATCCTGGCGTCCTGCTACATGGCCCATGCTGCGGAGGTTCCACCGATGGAGTGCAAAAGGCTAGTACAGGAGGAAGGGCGCAAAGGGCGGTTGGTCATAGGCGCAGATGCAAATGCGCACCACAATGCGTGGGGAGGAGTAGATACGAACGAGAGAGGCGAATCTCTATTTTGTTACATCCTGCAAACCAATTTGCAGATAGCCAACAGGGGAAATTTCCCAACATACATTGGTCCAACTTCCAGCAATGCTCTAGATATTACATCGAGCTCCGAGTGTGATATATCAAGGTATGATTGGATGGTTCTTGATAGACCATCCTTCTCCGACCATGCGTATATTAGCTTCAGCATCCAGCTAAAGAGGGTAGAGCAGGGAGGAACCTTTAGAAACCCTAGGTCAATGAACTGGACTAAATTCCAGAAACATGTAGAATCAAAACTGGGACAACCCAAAAAGGTTGCCAATGTGGATGAACTGGAGAAGCCGAATGAATTCCTAACAAGGACGCTTATGGCTGCGTATAACAAAGCTTGCCCTCTAAGAAGATTCAGAGGAAAAACAAAGCCGCCATGGTGGAGCAATGAGCAGAGTCTTCTAAGAAGACAGGTAAAAGAAATGTTTAAGCTCGCAAAGACCGCGGAAACCGAAGCGTGTCGGGACGAGTACGGGGATCTACTGAGGATCTACAAGCGTGAAATTTCCAGGGCGAAGAGAATCTCATGAAAAAGTTCCTGTACAGACATAAACTGCTCCAGCGAAACAGCACGGTTGAAAAAAGTCCTAGCAAGAGGAATCATAGTCCAGAGACTAATAAAGAAAGAGAACGGGGAATGGTCACGTAATAGTGAGGAATTTCTTGAGGTGCTTTTTGACACACATTTTCCATCGGGAGACGGTTCAGAAGAGCCAGCTGACATCACTCACACTTCGATCATGGAGCGGGTAGTGCCGGGCTTGGTGACCGATACCAAGATCGAATTGGCAGTGAAGACGTTGTCTATGTTTAAATCGCCGGGCCCAGATGGCATATTCCCGGCCATGCTACAAGGTTCAAGTATGGCGGTCGTGGAATGGTTTAAAATAATATTCGATGGGTGCATAAGGCTGAACCATGTACCGCACTTTTGGAGAACTGCTCGTGTAGCTTTCCTACCAAAGGCGGCGAAGATCGGCCACGTATATCCCAAAACTATAGACCCATCAGCTTCAAAACCTTTGAGAGGCTGATGGATGTGTACATAAAGTCCAACGTGGATTAAAAGCTGCTCTCCACAACACAGCATGCGTACACCAATGGCAAGTCTGTAGACACCGCATTGCATAGGGTGGTAATAAGCATAGAGAAATCTCTGGAGTATAAGGAATATGCTCTAGAAGTCTTCTTGGACAATACCGGGGCTTTCAATAATGTTTCTAAATGGGCGATTATGGATAGTCTTAATTCCATTAAAGTACATCCAGCCTTAATCAGATGGATCGGCTGCATGTTAAGTTGAAGGAAGATTACATCACAATGGGGATTGTACGAGGCCGCGAAATCAGTGGGCATGGGCACGCTGCAGGGAGGGTTGCTATCACCTCTGCTGTGGACGCTGGTCATCAACCAACTGCTCAGGCAATTCGATGAGGAGCCCGTAAAACTTACGGCTTACGCAGACGTCGTTGCAATTTTCATAAGTGGAAAGCGCATTTCAACGATTAGTTCTTCGATGGATCGGGCGCTTCGGGATATTCATACCTGGGCAACTAATATCGGGTCGAAAGTCAATGCGGAGAAGACGGATATGGTACAAGGTCCCAAATTGGACCAGGCCTAAGTTAGGAGGGGTGACCTTACAGGAGAAACCTTGCACAAAATATCTAGGAATCATCCTAGACAGTAAGCTGTCATGGAAGCTCAACGTGGAGGAGAGGGTGAAGAAGGCCTCAACGGCATTTTATGCATGTAAAAGAATGCTGAGGAGTACGTGGTGCTTATCGTCCTCTCTTTCTCATTGGGTTTTTCCAGCGATTGTAAGCCCTATTCTATACTACGGATTTCTTGTTTGGTGGAAAGCCACACAAAAAAGAACATACCCTAAAAATTAGGGGGGTGTATAGACTATCGATGCTTAGCATTACGGGAGCCCTGAAAACAACCCCGACGGCTGCACTGTATGCCATTCTGCACATTCCACCTGTAGACCTGGTAGCAAAGAACATAGCGTTAACAACTGCAACCAGGCTCGGGGCCTCGGGGCAGCTTGAGCGCCGACCGTACGGCCATAGTAGTAGAGCGTCATCAATCACAAGACAAACAGACTACCTCATTCCCTATCTGCGCTTCGAGGCAATCTTAAGGCCACAATAAAGGTGAACGGTTGGCGCAAGGGTGCACAAATGGCGGACGAGGCGATACATGTGTACACAGATGGTTCCAAAGTAGTGAAAGGAATAGGGTATGCGATATACTGTGCTGATCCGGAAATAAGCAGATCCTACAGGCTGCCGGATTACTGTAGCGTTTTCCAAGCAGAAATATTAGCCGTAACCAAAGCAGTAGAAACCCTGGAAGAGAATAGCTTAAGCTGCAACCGTGTTAACTTTTATATTGACAGTCAAGCAGCAATTAAGGCATTAATCTCGCATAGCACAGCATCTAAATTCGCGTTAGAGTGTAAGCAGTCTCTGGAGAGAATCGGGACAGGGAGAAGGATACATCTATATTGGGCCCCAGGTATTATGGGAATAGATGGGAATGAAAAAGCGGATGAAGGACGCATCCCTTGAAGCTTGCTCCTTAGATGTCCCAATTAGACTGGGCGAGATTAAGCGAAGGTGAGAGATGCACATGATCGACCAAGCGGGAAAGGCGTGGGTTCAAGCGCGGGGCTGTAAAGTGTCGAAAATTATGTGTAGGTCTTACAACCTTAAACTAACAAAGTTGCTTCTATCATTAAAAAGAAAGGACTGTATACTCATAACGGGTATTCTGACTGGACACTGCCTTCTGGCATCACATGCCTTTAAATTAGGCTTGGTCAGTGATAGCAGATGTAGGAAGTGCGGGTTGGAGGAGGAAGAACGAGCACGTTCTGTGCTCGTGCCCTGCATTTGCCAGGCTAAGACTCCAGCTATTAGGAATGATACAGCTGTCAGATCTAGAAGCAGCAAGTGGCTTAAGTCCTAGGAAGCTTCTAAAGTATTTGCCAAGAGGACGGAGTTATTTTATAACATAGGTCCTGGTTTTTGATAGGGTTTTTCAGTTTGGTCGTTAAAACAAACTTCTGGTAACACTACGGACTCAATCAGTCTATGTGAAGTCCTCATGGACCGACCAGTTCAACCTAACCTAACCTACCACCTTTTCTTATCCCGATATAGCCAACTGTTCATCATCAGTCGAATGATCACTGCCAGGATTTCAGCTGTCTTCTACGGGTAATAAAATAGTTAAAAACATTTTTTAAGTTAAACGGTTTTTTTGGAAACAACTAGTACCTAGGACCTACCTAATTATTTTCTAGCTTTTAGTATAATTATTCCTTCATGTAAGTATTGTTTTCAATAAAACCGTTTAACTTAAAATTTTTATTTAAATTATTTTATTTTCAAGTTTTTATTCTTTATTTAATTGCCTATTATTTCTCATTCTATTTAGTTCATTTAGTGACTCATTATTACACTGACTCTTTCCTGACAATTTGTTACAATATAAGGCCTGAATACATAATCCTTCCACTTTGCTCGACTCTGCGCCACGTATGCTTGTCCCTCCTCCATCTCCAAAATATTTTGATGTCACTTCTACCGGACTGTATGTAATATTTGTTCATAATATGAGCCAAATCGGACATCATAGGTTGCTTTCTATTCTTGTATGTATTATGTGCACCAAATATGAACCAAATCGGACCACAAATGCGATTTTTGTGAATATCTAGATCCTTACGCCACCTAGCGGCGATTTTTTCATAGGTCGCTTTCTATTCTTGTATGTATTATGTGTTCCAAATATGAGCCAAATCGGACCACAAATGCGATTTTTGTGAATATCTCGATCCTTGCGCCACCTAGTGGCGATTTTTTTCATAGGTCGCTTTCTATTCTTGTATGTATTATGTGTTCCAAATATGAGCCAGATCGGATCACAAATACGATTTGTGTGAATATCTCGATCCTTGCGCCAGCTAGGAGCGATTTTTTTCATATTATTGCATTGTCATCGGCTTCTGAACTATATTCCAAGTTTCCAGCTTGTAGCTTATCGGGAAGTAACTTAAATTGCAATTACAAAATTCGTGCCAGCCAGCCAACCAACCAACCAGCCTGTCAAGTCTAGCTAAATAAAACCGTTTAAAAATAACAGTCTGCTTATTACAATCGAGGCAGGATCGCCATGTAATGAAGACAGAATGGCAATTCAAAACAAAAGAAAACTAACTTGTTTGGCCGTTGATATCGAACCAATTATTGATTTTATTGTAGAAATTTTATTCCTATTTATACAAAATTATTTTAAGTAATTCTTATGTACTACATTACATATTTACATTAATAATTACATACTAAGTGTACAAAATATAATCATGTGTATTTGTAAGCGAATTGTATAAATACATATATATATATATTAACAAAATAAATATATATAAACACAAATATAAACAAAAGCATATAGTGAGCAATTAGTCGGCTTCAAGCTGAAATAAAAGAAGCTTCAAGTTACGAAGCAATGTGGAATGGCATAGCACGAGTCAAAATATATATGTAGGAATGAATGAATTTCAAGACATGCTAGAGAAGTGCTGCGAAGACAAATTAACGTAATCGGTGAAGAACAACGCCCGTTACTTACCCCTAGAGTGACGACGTCTCCCCACTTCACTTCAGAATTCTGCAGTTCTTCAAAGCCCATCACGATCTATGGCATTCAAACCTGCGGGCGGACAGCAGGGGTGAGATGTTGGTGGATCAAATAGAAGAAACGACGTTCTGCAAAATAAACGGAGACGCCCCCACTCGTATGTTAGGAAGCCGTCACAGTTTGTCAGATATATCAATCGTGAGCGCAGGACTCGTCAACTGCCTCAACTGGCAGTCGATGGTAACATTGGCATCTGACCACCCGCCTGTACTTATTTCGTTTGAGCGAACCGCCAACTTCATCGTCACCGAAAACCGCACTTTCATAAACTTTTAAAAAGGAAAGTGAGATGAGTACAAATCCCTTACAGACAATGTAAACGCCTTGTCACTAAACCTACCGAAGTGTAAGTTCGTGCGTTTTACAAGGAAGTTCTTCCAATCCCATGATTATGCTATTGGCGATTATTTAATCAAGGAAGTCACTAACTTTATTAATTTAGGCGTTACAATGGACCCAAAACTGGATTTTAAATTTCATATTGAAACTTGTGGGAATAGGGCTAAAGGGCTTTCGTTAAACGTTGGTCTAAAGAATTCAATGACCCATACGTTACAAAAACTCTCTTTATATCGTTGGTCAGGCCTATTTTGGAATACGCTTCAATAATTTGGAATCCGCGTTAGCAGGTTCATTCTGACAAGCTGGAATCGGTCCTGAAAAAAATTTTGCCTTTTGCTTTAAAGCACTTACCATGGGATCCCTCAAAAAATCTTCCCCTCTACTGCAACCGGTTAAAATTATTACAGTTAGCCACGTTACAGAGCCGCAGGGAGACGCTTGGCGTCTTATTTATTGTAAAACTAATAAGAGGGTCAATAAATAGTCCATTTTTGCTTGCTAAAATCAAGTTTAATGTTCCAAGTAGGCCATCTAGACATTTTATTTCAATTTTTGTAGCTACATGCAGATCGAATTATGAAATGCACGAACCACTTCGCTGTTTATGTCATGATTTTAATCAACACTGTAAAAATTTTGACGTCTGTGACTCGTTTTTTAGTGTTAAAAAACGTCTTTTATATATATGTACTCAAATTTATTCTGTTAAAATTTTGTCTACTATTAATTTGCTCTATTGTTGTCAATTTCATAAATTCTCATGTGCCCCTTCCGGGAAAACAGCTCCATCATGAGTACTTTGTGTGAGGTCTTTTTGAGATACTTACAAGAATTCATTTACTACGTTTTAACTTCTGCTTACTTCTAAGTTTTGAATTTGAAATTGTCAAGCGTTTAGTTAAATACTGTTTAAATATTATTTTAATATATTGCATATGTTATTTATATCGTGCATTATATCTTTAAATTAAGTGTCTGTACTGTAGACTGATAAATAAATTAAAAATTAAAATTAAAGCAGTGGGCCCATACGGCATAGCCCATGATACAAATATTACAAGGTAAAACCGGTGAGAGCCGAAATGACGTTTAAAAAAATTTTAAAATTCTCACTGCTCTCAGATTTTCATTTTGGTTGTTTTCGTAAAAAAAATATAACAAACTGTGATATATTTGGTAATTTATACGACAGCATGACACTCTTAATACCCGTCCAAAAATATCAAGAGGGGTATCAAAAGACGCGTTTTGGATCCAAGATCGCGAATCCGGAATAGGGTCTATCAGGAGATATTTGCAAAAGAAATTGGAAATTTTCATGTGGTTGTTGTAATTTTGATGATTTTGTGGTACCCACAAAAAATTTTGAATATAAGCGTTTTGCGCGGATATAGTTTTGGTCTCCAAATCAGTGTTGGACCCACCCAAGATAATTTTTTTAAGCTCAGCCAAAGGCCGCCAATGCAGAAAGGTGTTCTGCGCAAAAAAACTATGGATCGCACCCTTGGTTTCGGAGCACTCCGGGGTAATTTTTCGGTTTTTCGTTAATATCTTTTGAACGATCTAAAATGTTTATTTTCCGCCTTCGGATTATTGTTGTCGCGGTCAATACGAGTCTTTTGACACCTCTCTCGGTATTTTTGGACGCGTGTTACCAGTGTCATGCTGTCGTATAGAATAATCATATATTCTTGCGTTCTAACATTTATATTACGATATTTTATCCAAAACCGAATTTTTTATTGGTGGAAATGAATTTTTTTGGTGGGAAAGGAATCTGAGAATCAACGGTGAACCGCATTACAGAATTTTCAATTCAAGAATTGTATTGTGGTTTCCCGCAAAAAGAAGCATCAGGCAACGATCCTCTTCTGAGGAATTTTCTTCAACAAATTGTTTAGAAATTTATCTGCGTCTGTGCGACGAGAAGAAAAACCCGACTTACTGCCAAGCTGTACGTACGAGATATCTACTAATAATAACAATATGGTGTGATATATATCTGAGGAGATTAAGATCTAGCTTTCCATCCAATTCGAAGGCTAAGTATCGTGTATTCGTTTTTCTACGAACTGGCTCACCTAATACATGTTTTGTGCCAACCCAAAACTTAATATGCTAAGGCGGACGAACTTTTGGTGCCAAGGTAATGCCGAGGTACAATCAATACCATTTATACAAATTTTCTTAAATATTTTTAATGGATTGGCCAACACACTATCTCTACACCACGGGGGTAGACTTTGACCATTCAGCCGGTAAATTCAGCCTCCACGAACTATGATAATCCAACTGGACGATGATGTTTAGCTAAGTTGCGAAGAGCAACAGCGTTTTGCTAGCGTGGGTAAGTTATGGGAGGATCTCCACTGGGTTCGGAGAAGCAGCTGGGGGAAGACTTTTATCTCGCTAGTTGCCCCCTGTTGGCGTCAGTTATCGTGGAACAGATTTAGCTGGAGTGACTTGTTACGCAACGACCAGCATCTCCTAAACGATTAAGCGCCAATTAAAAAATGTATCTTCCAACCGCGAGGAAAAGGACCAAAACACACCAAAGAATACCTCCAAGATCATTTTTTGGCGCAGTAGCGAGGACACTTGAGACTGCTGATCTCTTATAAAGTGAAGTTTCAGCATATTTAAGGGTTAAAGACGTATCAACCAAGTGAAGAAAGATGGATGAAAAATCAATAGGTATGGTCTCCAACATTCGCTTCTTAATTAGAAGAGGTTAAGAAGTAAGGCATTTTCTTGTATCCCTTTGCAAAAATAGGACGTGTTGAGACATCCATTATACTGGTAACTCATTTTTTTGCCATATACATAAAAACGCATTTCAAAACTTTTCGAAATAATTTTTTACTTACTTCAATTTTTTGTGTTTTCTTTGGTTTGGCATTTCTACAAAGTTTAAGAGAGTGATTTTAAAATTTGTTTAAAAATGAAAAACCCATTATGGCCGCCAAGAAGAGTAAATGGTTTTACCTGGTAATATTTTTATCATTGCATAGCCATGCCGATGCTTAAAAGCCTAGGTAAAGTGGTTTTAAGATATTTAGCACATGTCTTCAACCTGTCCCTTTCCACCTTTGGCATCCCCAAAATATGGAAAATGGCCAAGGTAGTGCCGCTACTATAGCCTAGGAGCCAGCTAATTATCGCCCGATATCTCTTCTATCGCCTGTAGCCAATACACTTGAAGCCATTCTGCTCCCTTACGTTAAATCAAATTTGCAATTAGCCTATCATCAGCATAACTTTTGAAAACTACATAGCACAACCACCGCGCTAAATGCCATTAGCACTCAGATAAATTGCGGTTTAAATTAAAACCCCCACCATAGGGCAGTACATCGGAGTGTTAGACCTGTCAAAAGCTTTTGATACGGTCAACCATGTCACGCTACTGCAAGACTTTGAAGGGTCTACCCTTCCCCCAAGTCTTAAAAGGTGGACCGCAAATTATCTATCCGATCGGCAGGCAATGGTGAAATTCAGGACCGCAACATCCAAACCAAGAATAATTAAATTGTGGTGTCCTATCCCCACTGGCTACTTTCGCCACCAGAAGGAGTCGCTATTATTTCCTACGCCGATGACTGCACAATAATGCCCACAGGCCCAGCCCCTGGCCCAATTTGCAAAAAAATAAACGGCTACCTCTATGATGTCTCCAGTTGTTTTCGCCTCGCGAAACCAGACATTATCACCGACTAAATCATCTGCGACATGTACAACATGGACGTCCCAAATGTCGACCATTTTGAACATCCACGTCAATGGCACTACGCCACCGACTGCCTTACACCCAAAAATCTTGGGTGTGACGTTCGATCAGGAACTCTATTCTGGTGAGCATGCAGCCGTAATAAAATCCTCAAATCTCTTGCTTGTAGTATTTGGGGTAAAGATAAAGAACCGCTCATTACCACTTACAACCAATTGGCCAGCCGATTGCATTACACGTGTCCAGGATATGGTCGCCAAGCCTAAAGACTACTCACTTGGGGAAGCTACAGGCCTGCCAAAATACCACCCTCAGAACCACCCCGTGTTGTCTTGACATGTCCCTAGAACACCATCTACATAATGAGGCGAGAATATTCTCCATTTGGGAGAGAAATAAAATGCTAACCAAACCGTTGCTGTTGAATACCCAGAAACGTTGGCATCCCATCAGACATCTGATTGAGGAGCCTATACCGCCCAGGGACTTAAGGAGTCAATAAGCATTATGAGGAAATACGGCACCTGAGAACACAGCCGTATGAAGCTAAAAACACAATCAGGCCCTCAGTGAACTCCACAAACAGGCGTGGGACCTCTATGCCAGGAATTTCCCGGTGAATCAAGTACTCAAAGAACAATACCCAGAACTAGGAAAGGAGGAACGCACCCTCCCTAGGGAAACGCTAGTCACTCTAGCTCAACTTCGTCCTGGATACTGTAACAGGTTAAACACTTACCTATACAGAATCAACCCCGACATACAAAACATATTTCCTGCTTGCAATGTGTCCCCCATGACACCAACCATCTATTTAATTGTATTGTGGAACCAACGCCCCTAACACCCCTCATTATGATGCACTCCTGTTGAAACAGCAAGTTTCCTTGGACTCCCGTCAGAGGACATTGATGACAATCATTGGATGGGGCGAAGCACTGCTACAACAACAACAAGGACCACGCCCATTTTTATATAAAAGATTTTTGAAAGGTTCGTGGACGAATAAAATAAGCTATATCTTTGCAAAAACGAGCTTTAATTCAATGGTGTTTCATTTTCCATGCGAAATTATAACAAGAGAAAGTTTTAATTTTAGCAAATGGGCGTGGTGCCGCCCCTTTTATGACCCAAGAATTTTCTATGTTTCGGGAGCCATAACTCGAAGAAAAATTAAAGGATCGTAATAACATTTGGTACTCATATTTTCCTTATAGCATGAAATATTTGAAGGAAAATTGAACGGGATCTGTTAAAGACCACGCCCACTTTTATATAAAGGATGTTTAAAATGATCATAGACTAGAATAATATGCTATATCTTAGCGAAAAATCGTTTTGTGTCACTGATATTTCACTTGCCAACCTTAAACACCATAACTTGTTTTTTGTTTATCTTTCTTTTAATTAGTTGAACAAACATATTTTGTTCTAGCAACATAAGAAATTAAACGTACATATCTACTGATATTCTAGGGAAATGAAATGACGCATTTTGCTATACTTTTTCAAAACAAAGTTTGTTTGTTTATGTATGTATGGGCGAATCCCAAAAAAGGTCCATCGCTAACCGAAAATCAAAAGTGGTCAGACTTTATTTCTATCACATCATACAGTTCATTCTTTCCTCTCATCATAGACAGAGAAATATGATTTCAAGAAAATCCTCATCGATTTTGCAAATTTTGATGTTTTACTAACAAAATATAACGTCCTTTCTTTATATTGTTGCGCCGTTGAACCCAGATCTATATTTTTGCTTTTAATAAAATTTTGTCTAGACTTCTATTTAGAATTGAAAAAACTTTGGAAAACGGAAGTTTGATAAGTGGACCCTGTCCTTATCCTTATTATTTTGCTAAAAAAGCTTTCAGATGTTAAATGGGTATGTTTACTAACATTTTTCCGGGAAGTTCGGGTAACATTTTTTATTGCTGTCTAAAATTTGTCAAGTCCATTAACTCTCTTCCATTAGTTGATCCATATATTGGCCGATAACTTTATTTTTATTTAAACATATATGTGTCAGAAAGAAGGCATTTGGTGTTAATTGATTCTTGGAGATGGTACAATGAGAAATATTACAAAATATGACGATAATTAGAATTGTTGTATCTCTTTTTTAATTTATAAATACAATGATTATCTGAGGAAAATCTAAAATCTGTTTTTATTTTAACAATATATGAATTTTAAAGAAAAATGTAGGTTTTATTGGTTTATTCAACAATTTCATATGAAGACGCAAAAAGAAAAGTACAAACTCGCTTGCATTTTTCTTGTGAATCTTATTTGCTTGAAAACATATATATGTATATTTGTCGACTAGAAATGGTTAAATGGGAATATCTTATCCTAATTTCAATGGATTTATTATGTTCGTGATCTTTTGAACGCAAATTAGATATGGCTCCTTTAAAGTTTTGATTTATTTTGTACTTTTGTTCTATTTCTTCTATAAAACTAACATTTAATGACCTAAAAATGTATCGAAGAATAAACAGAGGGAGAGTTATACGTTTCCGCTTATGAAAAGGGGGTTTTGAGCCCTTAGCCCGTATTTTGAGAGCGTATTCGACATTCCAGGTATGGCGATTTTGTTTACTCTACTAGACCTAAAACTTGATGTCTCGCAAAGAATATGTTTTCATGTCATTTAGTGTAATTCATTGAGCAAATATTGTCGCGTCCGTAACCTTACGCGTTTTAAAAAGATATTTCAGATTTCGAAAATATACGGGCATTGGGTCTTTATTTGACCTTCTGTCTCTCATTTAGAGAATGTAAAATATCCCCTTAGCCTCTTTAAATTTAGCATACTTTCACAAGCATTAAAAAATTACCCCTATGCCTTGTCCCGTCCGAACCTCATCATATATGGTCATATATATGTACTTACATTTTTGAGGTACCCACAATCGTTGCTTCAAGTATTGTAATATCCACTCATTCCGCTGCTCATGTTCTATTTTATGCAGGTTGAAATGGGTTCGAAAGCGCTTCCGTTACCAGGGACTTGCCAATATGTATTTGCAAAGTTGAACTGCGTTATTAAGTTGACATGTGAACAAACAAAGGGAACACTAAACTAGTTTTATCTGTTTCAAGCTGGTAATATTCCGTCGTACACTGCTACAAAACCAGAGTTCGGAGCAGTGCACTAAATTTTGAGCAAAAACACTTACAACATAAGTCATGTCAACTCAAGCAAGATCTTGCCTTAAGTAATAATGAGACGTTAATTTGTTACGGATTTGTGTGCGGATACGTGTGTTCATCTTTCACATATTCGTAAAACTAGCCAATACCCGCGGGTCAGTCCGCACGAAGAAAATACAACATAAAACTATTGCGATATACCAATATATGATCTTGAAAGCAGTACCGAGACCACCCAGAAAATAATCTTTGAATAGTCCCAACAAATCGCGAAATGTTCGCAGTCGCTGAAATAACAACACAGTCATAATTACAAGAAATTACATGCTGGATATTTTAAAAAGGCAGGCTCTAATACTCCCCTGAAATAATTTGTTTAATGATTTTGAAATAGCTCCATTTACTTTGCACACAGAGTGTATTAACTTTGGTAGCATAACGGGCATAAACGAATCGAGATAGATATAGACTTCCATATATCAAAATGCTGAGGATATAAAAAGGAATAGATTTATTCATGCCTATCCAACCGTCCACCCATCTGTCGGTCCACACGATAAATTGAGTAAATATTAAGAATAAAATATTGCAATTTGTTATATGGGTTCCTTGGCTTTTATCTCCCATCGCTATTAAAAATGAGGCAAATCGGATGGTAACCACGCCCACTTTTAACAAATATAACATTTTGGAAAAGACATAAAACCTGATTATTTAGTAAATACTTCATCTAGAATGTTAAGATTTGATGTGTGAACTGATATTAAGACTCTTGCTTATTTTTTTAAACGGGCATTGCCCACTTGTGACAAAATCAATTTTACAAATATTATTAATCATAAATCAAAAACCGTTTAACCTATCATAACAAAATTCGACAGAGAAGTGCAATGAAGACACAATGGCAGTTCCAAAAAAAGAAAACTAACTTGTTTGGCCGTTGATATCGAACCAATTATTAATTTTATTGTAGAAACTTTATTCCTATTTATACAAAATTATTCTAAATAATTCTTATGTACTACATTGCATATTTACATTAATACTTACATACATACTAAGTGTATAAAATATTGTCACGGATATTAGCATCACTAAATTATCCCATCACTAAGGCGATGCTAAGGCCATGCCAAGCAGTATTTACGTTAATAATTAAATCAAGTATACACATATATAAGCAAGCCAGAGAGATGTCACACACAGATGCATTTACTTATATGCCTATGTGCGCGCGAGAGACTGTAAACTACAAACATTCACATCAATAATTCAATCTTTATGTATCTACATAAACGAATAAATAATTGCGTCTACACATATGTATGTATACGAGCAGCGGAGCGGCAATGCATAAACACATATATCTTATCTGAGTTGTCACAAGAGAGAGCAATAATTTGTGCACGTTGTTGTGGCTGGCGATTTTGTAGCCGAAACAACTAGTAAGTTCTGGAAATCGAAGAGCCTAGAAGTATGCAGCGTAAACTATAAAAGCGGAGCAAGCGAGTAAGAAATAATTCAGTTTGATTTGAGATTTCGATTAAGACGCTATCTAGCGTGCAAGAGCAGTATTATTTTAAATAGTAGAGTTTCATTGAGCTATCAATCAGAGTGGTTATTAAGCAAGCTATTTGTTGCACAGTTTGAGTGTTATTGTGAAGTACTTTAATAAAAGCCATTTTGCATTATTACAAATTGGAGTTATTTATTCAACAGTTTAGTGATTCGAACTTAGCAGAGGATTGCAAATAAGAGGATTTGCAAGTAAATTCGTTACAATTGGTGTCAGAAGAGGAATTGTTGAATAAATTCCAGAGGACAGCAGGGACATGGCGAAGTTTAGTGAATTGAAGATCCAGCAACTAAAGAAGGAGTTGAAGAGCCGTGGATTGAATACAAGCGGCGTTAAACTTGAACTTCAGGCACGGCTACGAGAGGCAATGGAAGCAGAAGGAATTGATGTGGAAGAGTATGTCTTTCATCTTGATAGCGAGGAGACAACAAAAACTGAAGAGAAAAACGAAACATCGCAGACGGTTACCAGCACAGACTTGAACATGATTTTAGCTGCAATATCTGCTCAAACATCGACAGTGTTATCTCAACTGGAAGAGCAGAAGACATATATGGCATCACAACTAGAATCGCAAAAGACAGATATAACATCCAAGTTTGAAGCACAAGAAACGCGTATGGCAGAAATGTCGACACAGATTACATCAAAGATGGAGACACAACTGAAAGAACAAGAAGCACGCATAACAGTACAACTCGAAGCGCAAGAGGCGCGTATATCATCAAAACTCGAAGCACGTATGGACGAGAAAATAACGCAGTTTGAGGAAAAAATCGAAGCCGAGGTGGATGCTTTGAGAGGTCGTATACAAGAGTTGCAATTAAACCGCCCAGCTGTTTCAGCAAGCAATACAAAGATAAAAACACCATCCTTTGACGGTTCTGTGCCTTTCCAGGTCTTTAAGCTACAGTTTGAGAAGACCGCAGCAGTGAACAACTGGAATGCGGAAGATAAAGTTGCTGCACTGTTCGTGGCATTGAAGGGGCCAGCAGCGGAAATTCTACAGACGATTCCCGAAGGAGAGCGGAACAATTATGAAGCATTGATGGCTGCTGTAGAACGACGTTATGGAAGCGAACATAGAAAACAGATATTCCAAATTGAGTTGCAAAACCGCTACCAAAAAGCAAATGAGACATTGCAAGAGTTTGCTTCAGATGTTGAAAGGTTGGCTCATCTCGCAAATGCGGACGCACCCGTGGAATACACCGAGAGGGTAAAAATCCAGAGTTTTATAAATGGCATATGAGACGTGGAAACGAAGCGAGCTACATACGCAAACCCAAAACTGACATTTGCTGAAACGGTATTGAACAAATGCGTGGTGGCAACGGCGCGCACCCACGTTTTTGTTAAAGATTAGGTTAAGGCGAAAAAAAAAGGAAGAAAATAAAAACACCAAAAGGATTTCGTATTAATAAAAGAATTCACAAAGTGCTTTTATTTATATAAATACAACAAGTGTTAAGAAAAGGTTTAACAAATGTTGTGGAAAATGATATATATGTGAAAATAATTTTGAAAAGTTGAACTTACGTGAACGGGCGATTACGTGTTCCTTTGCTGGCTGCTGGATTAAAAGAGGACGAGACTCTTTTCCACATGAGCCGATGAACCCACGATACAGCCACTTCGTTGGGTTTCCCGGCAACAAAGTTGCTGTACCACGGGCTCACAGCGGTAAACGTCTAAGACACATACGTACTACCACTCACACATGCCTGTGTGTATATCACAAGAATATGCGGGTGGTAGTAACGAAGAAAATAAAACAAAGAAAGTTATGTTACGAGGGGGGGAGATATATTTAGGCCTGTGGCCTAAACATACCGGCCCCCTTGCCGTAAGCAACAAAGAAAAAAAGAATGAAAAGGAAAAAAAGGAATGACACGCGATCGCACGTCCAGTAAGCCGTTATGTCGATGTGCAGATGCGGACTGCAAGCACTGCACGTCGCACGATGGACTTCGTGTCTCGTTGTCCTGAGAAGAAAAAGAAAAGATGTTATTAAATACACGTACGTGGTTTTAAATTCCGTGCTGTAATTACTTAGTTCTAATGAAACGCTCCTATTTTTGGCAGGCTCCTGAGACCACCAGCCCGAATACGGTCGGTTGGGTCAGGAGACCGCCAACTGTTGTTGCTGGCGTTCCGCTCACCATCAGTTCGGCGTATAGATCAGCGCCGAGTGTAAGACGAACTGGCGATGAGCGGTAGAACTGCGGATCTGCAAGCCGCATAAATTCAAATGGAACGGCAACCTTTGCATCCACATTGGATGGCGGACTCAACCGATAGTGGCCGTTGACCACGGCGGCTTGGGTAGTGACACGAGTCGTTGACCCGAACTTGCCGCGCAGAATAAGGGTACATTGCCCTGGTCCTTGGCGCTCTAACTGCAAATCGCGTACCAGCTCTGCATCGACGATGGTGCTGGCGGCGCAGGGATCAATGATCGCACGTACCAAGTGTAGGTGCCCACGCGATTCGACGCGTACGATGGCCGTCGGCGCAATGGGCACGAAAGACCGCATGATGGGCGCTGGAGTGGCTGGGAGCAGCCGGCCGGTTCGGAAGCCTTCCGGTGTACCACGCGATAGTGCTTGCATATTTTGGGCGTCAGAATGATATGGCGTCGATTTATCTCGCCGCTGCTGTCTGCCGCGTTTGGATGACTTGGTCGGGCCTCCTTGGAGTCCAATGTCGTGGTGCCGCCAGTTGTTTCGTTCGTTTCGACGTTTGTTTACTTTCGCCGCGCTTCTTTCATGCTGTAACAGCGGCCGGAAACTGCGCATCCCATGGTTGACCGTTGACGGTCTTGTTGTCACCGTTTTACTTATTTCTTCCTCCGCCTTTGCTCTCTCCTCCTCCATTTCTTCCTCCTCCACCTGCTGAGCCCAGGATTTAGCCGTTCCCGATAGGTTGATTGACAACGCGTCGTCGGACGTGTTGTCGTCGCCATTTGTGGCTGTCTCGTCGCATACCGGCCGACGCTCATCTAAATGAAGCGTGGTGTGGTGCTTCTCTTGGCACCTCTTGCAGCGATACTTGCTGCTACACTTGTTTACCCGGTGGAAGGGTGACAGACAGTTCGGACAGTACTTATATAAAAGCACTGCCCGCAACCTCTCTTCTGGAGATTTTTTCCGATATTCGGGACAGATTCGTAGACTATGGTCCCTGCCGCAGAGCTGGCAAGCGACGTCGAAACGCGTTGCGCCTCCCTCTGACTTGGCCAGTAAAGTTTGGTAGCGGGTCATGATCTGAAAGAATATTGATATCATTGATCATACCCAAATTGAGGTTGGCGGAATGTTGTTTGGGTGGCGTAAGCCAAAAAAAATATTATCTCTCATATATTTTCGCAAGAAAAAAAAACATTTTATTGAAATAAAAATTAAGGGCCATAAGTAAATACGAAGAAAAAACGGATTTAGCACGCATCCATACGATGTGGCTGGTGCTTTAGCGCCTCTAGTACATCCCTGCAAAAACGCTCTCGTCACTCCACGTCATTTGACTAGTCATTTTACCAGGTCATAGGTTATATTCCTAGTCACACTTGCATGGGCGTGATTGGGTTTTGTGACCAAATTTTGTAGGGATTTTATAATTTATTTTATGTCGGTAGCTGTCGCCGAAGTAGTCCTAAAGATTTATTTTGATTTGTGGTGAACTTTGTTTTCACAACAAGTGGCCTGCCACCACACGGAACGGTTTCAAACCTGGCTGAAAAGGTATTAAAAAGTTGCACTTCCACCATTCAACATTATTTTTGACGTGTATTGTCGATAATGTTGGATTAAGTATTTTAAATCTCGACCAAATGAATGATTGGTCGAGATATGTAATACGCGACATGTGTGGCGTATTGTGCTCGATATGTCGTGCGGCATGTAATGCGTGACGTGTAGTGCGGCATGTAGTACGTGACGTGTAGTGCGCGAGATGATTGCTGCGCATGAGGCCTAATGTCGGTGTTGCCATGCATTGACTGTCAGAAGTAAAGTGTAGACATTTGACATTTGCTACAATTTTTTCATTTCCTGAATGAAAAAAAAATCATTGAGATAAAACACGCGGTGGTGAGTAAATTTCTATAATGCGTAATATGGTTTTTTATTAATTTATTTCTCTTTTTCTTTCCAGGTATCCAGTGCTGTTGAAGGTGTCATGGTACAACATGCAATTAAAACAAGCGGCTGAGCCATTATATCGTGAACAAAGCGTTGAGGCACAAAAAAACGTTTAAGGTGACGTATCGTTTTCTCTAAACGCTGCCAAAATGAAGTCCAAGGGAGATTTGACGGAATACGACGTGCTTAGCCGCAAATTGCCAACCGAGAAGGAGCCACAAACTCCACTGTACGAAATGCGTATCTTTGCCCCGGATAACATTGTGGCCAAATCGCGTTTTTTGGTACTTCTTGCGTTAATTGAAAAAGTTCAAAAAAAGTTCATTTGCACATTTCAGGTATGGCTGCCGATCAAGAGCCAATTAATAACAGCGATACAGAAACCGAAAGTACTGAAGATGAAATCGAGCCCAAGTTTAAATATCATCGTATTGCCAATGATTTGCGTAAAATGCTTAATACAGATGTGGTTACATGTAGTGCGGCGCACCCAAAGTTTTTGATGTTTGGCACTTTTCTGGGTCGTATTTATTTATTTGACCATCAAGGTAATACAGTGACTTCACATCTCTCGGGGGATAAACCAAACGAATTTTCACACACTGTCGCTGTCAATAATATAGATGTTGACGCAAAGGCCGAGTACATAGCTACTTGTTCTGATGATGGCAAGGTAAATATAACTGGCATATTCAGCGATGAAAATAATCAAAATTTAAGTTTTGGTAAATCAATAAAAGCCGTCGCTTTGGATCCGGATCCTAAAATAACGGCTGGATAACGATTTGTTTTAGGTGACGATAAACTAACGCTTTATGAGAAAAATTTCCTTAAAAAACTTAAATCAACTGTTTTATATAGCGCCGAAGGCTACGTTCTATCAGTATGTTGGAATGGATCCTTTATAGCATGGGCCAGTTATCTAGGCGTACGTGTTTATGATTTAAATGAAAAATGTTCACTTGGCCTCATGAAATGGGAAGAACCAACTAACGCACGCTTGGAGAATTTTCGTTGTAATTTTCGCTGGTCAAATGCAACTACGTTGCTTATAGGTTGGGTCGATACAATACGCATCTGTGTTATACGTAGACGAAACTCAGTTGAAGTTGCTTCCAGAGAATTGCCCGGTTATATAGTAGACCCAATATCAACTTTTCAAACAAACTTCTATATTTCTGGATTGGCGCCACTTACATCCAACCAATTGGTGGTATTGGGTTGCCCGAAAGAAAAGGATGCAGAGCGTACGTCATTGAGACCAGTTCTTTGCGTTATGGAACATAAACTGAATTCTTGTGAGGAGATTTGTACTGACAATCTTTCATTGCGTGGTTATCAGGAATATACGGTTAATGATTATAGTTTGGGTTGTATCATTGATGAAAATCGGTACTTCATTGTTGCACCAAAGGATATAGTTGTTGCTAGCCTATATGAAACAGAGGACAGAGTTAAATGGTTGATCGACCATCGTAAATTTGAAGAGGCAATGGAAGTTATATCAACACATGGCGGTAGCACATCATTGCTGTCTGTGGCCAAATTGTACATAAATCATCCACTCGCACAGAAGCAGTACGACGAAGCTGCGGAATTATGTCTGCGCGTATTGGGCAATAAAAATCACTTTGGGAGGAGGAAGTTTTCAAATTTGTTAGGTGCCAACAATTACGTTCAGTTAGCGCTTATCCACCTACCGCCGATGATTGTAAGCTTGATCCACATGTGTACGAGGTGGTACTATATGAGTATTTAAAATACGATGCCAAAGGATTTTTGAATCTTATCAAGGAATGGCCATCACATTTATACAATTGCACTGCGGTCATTAATGCAATTCATGACAATTTTCGTAAGCGCGACTATGAAAGTGCATTAAGAATGTACTTAAAGTTACAAAATGCCGACGTATTTTAAATGATACGACATTATGATCGTTATGATGCAATACATAAAATGATTATACCACTCATACAGTTAGATCGGGAGCGTGCCTTTAAGATTTTATTTGAAAAAAATAAAATTTCACCAGAAATTGTTGTACAACAATTGGAACAAAATCAAGAGTATTTATATTGGTATTTGGATGAATTGGATAAATTTGATAAAAGTGGCAAATACCATTGGAAATTAGTGAATTTATATGCAAAATACGAACGTGAAAAACTATTACCATTTTTAAAAGAATCAAATCACTATCCAATGCAAGAAGCATTAGACGTATGTAAGCGGGAATTATTCTATCCTGAAATGGTGTATTTGTTGGGTCAAATGGGTAATCCGATAGAAGCATTAAATATTATTATAGAGAAGATAAAAAATATTGAAATGGCTATTGAGTTTTGTAAAGAGCATAACGACTCGGACTTATGGAATATATTGATTGATGAGTCTGTTAAAGATCCGGGAATTGTATTGAAACTGCTGGATGGCATAGTTGACTATGTGGATCCAGTCGCAGTTGTTGAAAAAATCAAGCTTGGTCAAAGTATACCAGGCTTACGAAATGCTGTAGTAAAGCTTTTGTGGGATTATCGTTTGCAGGTGAAAATTCGTAGGTTAGGTTAGGTTAGGTTGGGGTGGCTGCCCGAGGGCACACTTAGGCCAGTAGTACTAGGCCCGTTGTGATACCACGAAAAACACCGTTACCTCTCCTCTTCGAACCATTTTGAGGACCTGATGAAATCTACCAGGTCCTTGACGTCATGCTCCACAACCTGACTCATAGTATCAAGAAATGGAGCTCCCAGAAAGCGCTGCCGTGCTCCGCTTAGCGCTGGGCAGTTGCAAATGAGGTGAACCACCGTTTCCTCCTCCTCATTTTCTTTACAACTCCTACAGCACCGACGATAAGGCGCTCCTAGCCTTTCTGCATGCCTACCTATGAGGCAATGACCCGTTAGTGCCCCTACAAGTGTGGAAATTGTATCCCTTCTTAGGTTGTAAACGTGACGGGACCTTTTAGGATCCCATTTAGGCCAGGTTTCTTTCGACGTTCGACATCCCGGTGTTTGTAGCCATCTTTCGTCGGCTTGACGGTAGATGTGCTCTTTTAGCATTAGCTTGCATGTGGACAGGGGCATACCTAAGCGTTCTTGTCCAGGAAGAACCTGCTTGGTTGTACCCTGCCTAGCGAGTTCATCTGCAATACAGTTTCCCTCGATATCCCTATGTCCAGGGACCCATGTGAGGTGTACACGGTTCTGTTGAGCCATCTCTTGAAGAGATCGGCGACAGTTTAGTGCTAGTTCAGAATTGAACGAGTGGGAGCCCAGGGATTTTATGGCAGCTTGGCTGTCGCTGAAGATAAAAATTTCTTTGCCGACAATGTATGTCCCTATCCTAGCTGCGGCTTCCATTATGGCTGCAACTTCTGCCTGGAATACACTGCAGTGGTCGGGTAGTCTGAATGAGAGCTGGAGGTCAAGGTCCCTTGAGTATACTCCACCCCCAACTCTCCCGTTTAGCTTGGAGCCGTCCGTGTATATGGAAATGCTGTTGCCCATAGCAAGGCACTTGTCCGACTCCGTCCAGTCATCCCTGCTGGGTATGTTTATCTTAAAGTTGGTTTCCGCAACTGTTGTGGTCGCACAGCGATCCGTGCTAGGAGGGAGAAAACTGTATTTGTTTAGTATACTTGAGTGTCCTGTGGTACTGTTGTTCCAGCACGACAACTCCCTTAGACGCAGGGCTGACGTTGCCGCTGCTCGATGACCAGCCAGATCCAGTGGAAAGATGTCAAGAATGACCTGAAGAGCTTCGCTAGGCGTTGTTCTTAGAGCCCCGCTTATGCTTATCATGCTGGATCTGTGGACTTTACCCAACAAGTTTAGGTTTGACGCCTTGCTCAAGGCTGGCCACCATACGACTACTCCATACAGCAGTATGGGTCTGATAATCGCGGTATAAATCCATCTGCATATGTTGGGGGTGAGTCCCCATTTTTTGCCAATGGCTCTTTTACACGTATATAATGCAATGTACGCTTTCTTTTGTCGCTGGATAACGTTGTCCTTCCAGTTCAGCTTTTTGTCTAAAACTACGCCTAAAAATTTGGCTTTATCTGCCAGGCTTAGGCGCACCCCGTTTAGTTCAGGTAGGTTCAACGATGGTATTTTGTATCGTTTGGTATATAAGACAAGCTCTACTTTATCGGAGTTGACGCTGAGTCCACATCGGGAAGCCCACAAGGAAACCTCTCGCAATGCTACCTGCATCAAGTCGCACAAAGTTTGAGGAAACTTGCCTCTGTAGATAATCGCTAGGTCATCAGCATATGCCACGACCTTCCCGCTCCCCCAACTAGTATCTCTTAATAGCGAGTTTACCGTTAGGTTCCATAGTAAGGGGGAAAGGACACCACCCTGGGGCGTGCCCCTTGCGACAAATCGTGTTACCTCAACCTTCCCCAGTGAGGAGAGCACTTTCCTTCCCCTGAGCAGTTGATCAATTAGTCCCACTAGGGGTCTATTTACGTCCAGATCAGTTAAAGCAATGTTAACGGCGTCTGGACTTATGTTGTTGAATGCTCCTTCAATGTCTAGGAAGGCCACAAGACAATAATCCTTTTCGAACAAGGATGTTTCTATAGTAGAGACTAGGCTGTGTAGCGCAGTCTCCGTAGATTTACCTTTGGTGTACGCGTGTTGATAGTCCGAAATGAGATTCCTATCAATGCTTGTAGTGAGAAAATCGCTAACTATTCTCTCTAGGGTCTTGAGTACGAAGGATGAAAGACTGATAGGTCTATAGTCCTTCGGCTCGTAATGAGAGGCTTTGCCTGCCTTAGGAATGAATATGACCGTGGCGCTCCTCCATGCACACGGAATATAGTTCATAGCCAAACAAGCGGTATATATGTGCCGCAGCCAGTTGGCTGATACCTCCAAGGAGTAGATAAGTTGAGCGGGTACAATCCCGTCTGGTCCAGCAGCCTTAAAAGGTTTAAAACTTTTGACTGCCCTCCTCACTCTCTCCTCAGTGATGGGTATATTCACAGCTTGGTTTGCTGCAGGTACATCCGGTGCGTTTGTCATATTTCCCGGGAAATGTGTGTCCAGGAGCAGCTCTAGAGTTTCCCCTTCTGTGCTGGTCCAGGTACCATTCGGTCTCCGCAGAAAGCTAATAGCTGTTTGCGTCTTAGAAAGCACGCACCGTAGCCTGGATGTGTCCACGACACTCTCGACTCCAGTGCAGAAGTTTCTCCATGAAGTTCTCTTCGCTTGTCTCAGGACTTTTTTGTAGGTTCTTAGTTTGTCCTTGTATTCTAGCCATTGTGACCCGTTATCAAGGAATTTGGCTTTGTTAAACTGTTCTCTACAGGATTTACGAAGTAGGTCCAGATCATGGGACCACCAGTGAGGTTTACGCTTACCGCGCGGTTTTGGCAATGGACAGGCCTGTTCTAAGGCTTTTGAGAAAGCCGATGTGAAGGTTTCTACCAGACCCTCTAGCTCCATCGTTGATGAGAGGCTTTGTGGGGGCAGTTCTGGTAGTTCTCTTGCTAACAGCTCATTATGTAGTTCCCAGTTTGTATTACGTGGGTTACGTCTCGCAATGGGCTGATCGACGAAGAACTCTAACATTACTTCAATATAGCGGTGGTCTGAAAAGGAATGTTCATCAAGAACACGCCATTTTTTAACCCACCCATAAACGCTTTCGCTACAAATAGTGAGGTCAATAACCTCTCTACGGTTTTTAGTAATAAAAGTTGGTTCATTACCTACATTGCAAACTACAAGGTTAGTTGTTAAAAGGTACTCAAAAAGTGACTCACCCCGAGTGTTTATGTCGGAACTACCCCACTGCACGTGGTGGGCGTTTGCGTCTGTCCCAATTAACAGATGGCTTGAGTCGGCCACCAGATCCTTTACCGTCTTTTGTGGAGGAGGTTCCTCTGCGTCGTACGGCATATAAACGGAGGCTAGCGTTAATTGGGTGCCTCCGCTTGACAAACTGGCCGCTGTGACGTCACCATTGCTATAATTAGGCAAGAGAAAGATATTTAGCTCTGACTTTACTAAAATGCATGTTCTCACTTTACCTTCATCTGCAGCTCGGATGAGCTTAAACCCAGTGGCCCCCAATCCGCAAATCCTTGAGTTGTTCACCCAGGGTTCTTGGATAAGGACCACTTCGACGTCGCCTTTAGAAAGGCGACTGATGAGAGCAGCCGAGGCTGCCTTACTTTTGTGCAGGTTTATCTGGAGCAACCTCAGCATGAGCTTGCTCAGACTCCCCTGCCTCCATCACCGTGATGTTGGGATCCTCTCCGTCGCTATCCAGCAGAGCATCCTCCATCGACAAATTGCCCAGAGCCCCTGCGCAATTTGACGTGGCGGAAACCAGGCTTTCGGCGTCGGAGATTTCCGCTTCCACTTCGGGTGCCTCAATGTCCGTGTCCAAAGAGGCACTCGAAAGGGATGCGCGCTGTGCGTCCCCACGGTATACGTGAATTACGACCTCCCCGAGGCCGTAAAACACTCTTCCTTTGCTCCGTCTAAGGGGCTCGAGAGCTTCCTTATTCAGGGCTAACACGACCTGTCTCCTAGGTCCTTCAGCGTCCTCGACTTGGATGACACTCCAGTCCTGCGTTGGGAGAGCCGGGTTCATCAGTTGCAGCATCCTGAGAATTCTCTCAGGTTCTGCTGGAACCGCTGGAACCCATGCCCTGGCCCTTGGCCGAGCCGGAATGTCCTTCCAGTCAACGACCTCGATAATCGCCCCGGGATAGACTTGTCCCAGCTTTGCGGCTGCTGCCTTGTACAGCGCAACAGACCTTGCGTCCTCGCAAGCGAGTACCTTGATTTGGCCCTGGTACCATCCTGCATCAGAACCTCGCGGCGGACTACCCGGAGACTCCATCAGCACGTCGAGAACGGCGTTGCCGATTTCATTCCGGACGTACGGCCACTGGTCTTTAGGGATTGCACCACGGTCATTCCCTCGGTCCAGGATTCCTATAAGGATCCGGCCCTTGGCTACCTCGGCAAAGCTGGGTTTGGCTACCGCGGGGTGATTCTGGTGCCTTTTCGGCGGTGGTTTGATATCCTCATCGGACCTTTGACGTTTATATGGGGTTGCGCTTGTTGGCAGAGAACCCCGAAAATTCGGCAGTAGAGCTCGCGCCCTTTCCACCGAATTCCTGGCGTTCTCTGACAGCGTTTCCAGCGGAACACCCTCATACCTTGACAGGACTTTTGCAGCCCTTCTTTTGTTCCTGTGGAACGATCCCTTGTGGGAATCTTCTTGAGAAGGGGTCCGACCCGTAGTTGCCCTCGCGGTCGTACCCCCGGATGATGTCTTCATTATGGCTCCTTTCTCCTTTGGCTCAGTGTGACCAGATCGTGGGACCCCTGTCACAGCCGTGGGGAGAACAGTCGCCATACCGGCGTCAGACGGGCGCCCAGCATCAGCAGGCGCGTCAGTGTTCGCCGTTGCCAGCGCAACTACCTTCGCCGCCATACTGGTGCTTGCCCCCGTCCGATCACCTAAGACGGTGTTGACTGAGGTTGCCCTCTTGTCGTCCCTGGGGAGCTGACCCGTCGTTTCCAACGCAGTCGCTCCCCCGGTTAAAGTAGCTGTTGCGGCCCCGTTTTCCCTTGGCTCGGAGTGGCCAGGTCCAGAGACCCCTGCCACAGCCGTGGGAAAAAAGGTTGCCGTTCCGGCGCTTGGTCGGTGTCCGACAACAGCAGGCGCGTCAGGGTTCGCCGTTACCAGCGCAACTCCCTTCGCCGCCATACTATTGCCGCCCCCCACCAAGTCGCTCTTCACTTTAGCCTTGGTAGCATTGGTAGCCCTCCCTCGTTCACTAGGGCGTATGGATGCCAATGCTGTTGTCCTTCTCCCTGTGGAGGAGAAAGGATTATCATTTTCTTGTTTTTTTTTATTTTTGTTGTTCATCTTGTTCGTACGACCCCTTGCTAGACGAGGCCAGCTTAGGGTCACCTTATTGAAAGGGGGAAAAGTGTCGTCCGCCGCGGCAGAGCCCCTTACCGCGGTAAGACCATTTTTACTCTCTGAGGCGGCCCGGTGTCAGAGAGGCTCCGTACAAATACAGCCAGATTAACCTCCCGGCTGCAAACCATCCAATGGGCACGGTGCCGCATAACACCCTGGATTGGGAGGGGACAGATCTTGGTCATCGCCCACCCCAGGACTAGGCCACCGCAGCCATGGAGATCCATGTGAACCTGCATCCTACTGGGTGGCATAGTCCCGTGGTCAGCGACTAAGCCCTCGCATCGCGGCAAGATGTCTGCCCTTCGCGAGGGTGAAAATTCGTAAAAGCATGCAAAAAGTACAGTTTGAATTCTATTATAAGCAACATGAAAAAGTAGTAAATACACAAAATCGTGGCCGTTATGCTTCGGCCTCCGAGTATTGTTTGAAATGTCATCGATCGATTATTAGTACGAACGAAAATATGGCACCGCTTAAAGATATTATTATTTTCCTATGCGGACATGCATATCATCATAATTGTGCACCTGGCGCCTTGGATACTGATCACTGCGAATTTTGCAATCCCAGCGATTTTGATAAAAATTAAGGTGACGACTTTTTACTACTGCTGAATTAGATAAAAAAGGCCATCGGTGAAATTGTATCGCCGAAACAGGTGTATGAGACTTCTCCAACCAAAATAAAGAGCTTCGGCATTTGGTTGCGTTATGATTCGCGTTCTGGTGCGCACATCATGTACCGCGAGTATCGTGATTTGAACGTTGGTGGTGCAGTTACACAATGTTATCGTGATATGGGTGCTCGTCATCGTGCGCGAGCTCATTCAATTCAAATAATGAAGGTTGAGTCAATCCCAGCCCGGTCTGTCCTACATTTGCCGGTGGATATCACACAAAGGAAGCGTAGGTGTGTATAAAATTACATCTTGGAGGTACTGAAGGCTTATTAATATAATTATATTCTTTTTTTTCTGAGGGAAGATTGTGTAATCAACATGGCTAACTCATACAACTCTTTCGCTATTGCCCGACGATGGCAACGTACCAACGTCAGAAGCTGCAGCGCTGCATTATGATATACAAGGAGCGGTCGAAGAGGGACGCTATTATATGGATATCGATCAGGTGAGTAATAGTAAATTAAGATTCGAAATCTCTCGCGGCAATGAGCCATAATGTTGCTCAGATACGCCATCATCTCGTTGCAAGGATCCTGAGCCAGATTAATTTGTTGATTTTTTGCATTTTACATGCTCTCTACGCATAACTTTTTTCCAAAAAATAGAAAAGAACCATGAATTTAAATGAAATGGCCCAAGTCGGGCATGCTTCAAATTGACCTCAAGTTGTTAAGTTACCCGAGATGGGTGCAGCTTTTCTTCTTTTCAAAAATTCTTTATCCCGATTTGCTGAAAGAGTAAACGAAGTCCGCGATGCCAAATTCTTTAGTAGGCTCCAGGGGTTTAGCTACTCTCTTGAAATAAATTCACAAAGCATACTTAAGTTGAAGATAGATGTACGTATGAGTAGGGTTTGAAAATGCATTTTATTTAAAAAAACTGTAAAATAGCGTCTGAAATGTTGATTTTGATGCTTAATACTTCAACACCCAAGTCTCCCGGTTCTAGTATGTTCCAAATAGTTTGCCAAATTTCTTTGGTTGGAATGCAATGCGCAAAGGATAGTGTGCAGAAATCTGAGTTAATACCCTTTTGTGTTAGTCACTTTATTTTAGTTTAATGTTCCGCTTTTAATTGTCTTATGTGGAAAATATTAGGATATTCAAACTGAGATTCGGACCTGTTCTCCGGAATCGAAAGTATTTAGCCCATTAAGCACAGATCCTTACATTATTTTCCCCACAAATAAGTTTTATTAAGTTATTCATTTTATTTGGAAAATTTATTACAACGTTTTGCCGGAATATTTCTTTATTTAGTATAATAAATCTCAACTTGAAAACTCCTATCAAAAAATTGTCCCACCCAAGCAAAGCGATTCCGGTCGAAAGCAAGGTGACGTGTTCTCAATTTCGATCGATCGATTCTTTAGCGTTTTTTTTTTTTTTTTTTTTATGCAAAATTGCAATTGTCTTGTTGCCTCTGCATTTCCGAAAACCATTGGTGCTGGCATTTTGTTCAAATTTTTGCACAATTTTAATTTAACCAAAACCAAAATAAATAAAAACAGCTGTTTCGCTTTATTATCGACTCGATATGAAAAACGATACGAAATCAGCTTCGAATCGATTTGTTTAAATCGGAACTGAGAACACCAAAAAGAAATCGACTCGGAATCAACCCCGCCTGACCTTTCAAAGCGAGTCGGAATCCAGAACAGGCCGGATTGCTATTCAGAACACCACCTTGTGTTTCTTACAGCCAACCCAATATAAACGCACGCAAGTAATTTTCTGTCAAAAAATGTCTCATGTACATACAAGTTACATGAGAGCAACCCAAGCTGAATTTGCTGCGTGAAAAACTAACTCGATTTCCAATTTTTGTTCTGCGTAACATTTAGATTCGACGTTTGCACACATGCTTTACATTGTCGCAACGCATGCTTCTTTGGGTTAGGGCAAAGAACGCCGTGCGGTTTTATTGGGCCGGCTCGTTCAACATTTATTTGCACTTTTACACCTTTACGACGTGCATCTTAATTTTATATTCGAAAATACTTTTAATTCAATTGTATTCTGGGGCAGATAGTGAGTCTGCGTTAGGTTGTGTTGGCCTCGTTCGGGGGAACGAGAGCTGGGTGATTTGTGTGTTGGCCTCGTTCGGGGTGAACGAGAGCTGGGTTTTTTGGGATAAAGGAATATGGACTATTAAAGTTCATTTTCGTTGTCGTTGGGCGGAAGTAGTACCAGTTTCGCTATTGGTCTTGTAATTTGTCCCTTAATTGTATTGACGTCAACAACACGTACACGGTTATCGGAACCTGGATGTGTGTTGACGACTCTCCCCATTCTCCACTCGTTTGGTTGTAGGCTGTCCTCTTTTATGACGACTAGGTCCCCGGGTTTTACGTTGGATTGTGGATGTTTCCATTTATACCTTTTCTGGATCTCGGTGAGATATTCCGATTTCCATCTTTTGCAAAAGGTTTGATGAAGGGCTTTCATCTTTTGCCATCGGTTTACAATGGAGGCAGGGTTTTCACTACAGTCGAGTTCAGGTGGAGCTAAAAGATGCCCGCCTACGAGGAAATGGCCTGGAGTAAGCGGCTCCAGGTCGGAAGGGTCGTTGGATGAGGGACTTAGAGGTCTCGAGTTGAGGCAGGCCTCAATTCGACATAAGAGGGTTGTAAACTCTTCGAGAGTATATTTATGATCGGACGCGAGCTTTTTAAAGTGGGTCTTAAAACTTTTTACCCCCGCTTCCCACAAACCTCCCATGTGAGGAGCGCTTGGCGGTATAAAATGCCATTCTATAATGTGATGGCTATATTTAGTCAACGTTCCGTCCCTTGCTTCACGCAGAAATGCTTTAAACTCGGATCGTAAAGATCGAGAAGCTCCGACAAAGTTAGTACCATTGTCGGAGTAAACGTTTTTTGGACAGCCCCGTCTGGATACGAATCTGGCGAAGGCAGCTAGGAAGGACCCGGAACTAAGGTCGTTTGTCGCTTCTAGATGGATGGCTTTCGTCGAAAAGCAGACAAACAGGCAGACGTATCCTTTCGAAATTCGACATCCCCTCCCTCTGTAGGATTTTATATCGAATGGTCCCGCGAAATCTACCCCAGTGTTAGTGAAGGCCCTAGTAAAGGTGGTGCGCTCTTTCGGAAGGATCCCAATAAGTTGCGTTTGTGTCCGCTTCCTGTAAATAGTGCAGACTTTACAGTTGTGGATAACCGACCTTACCATGACTTTAACGCGTGGGATCCAGTACTGAGCGCGGATATGACGTAGCATCAGCTGGTTCCCTCCATGCAGGGTGGTCTCATGAGAGGATTGGACGATAAGTCTGGATAACCTGCAAGTATAAGGAAGAATAATGGGATGACTTTCATTATGGGACATGTCTTTCGATGCCCCAGTCCGCCCCCCAGTTCGAATGATGCCTTCTTCATCTATATATGGGTTCAGGGGTAGAATCTCACTCTTCCCATTTATTAGATTTCCTGACTTCAAGTTTGCGTACTCTTCTTGATAATGTTGCCTCTGGCATATTGTTATCAATCTTCGCGTTGTTTTTTCTATTTCGTCAGGAGCGATCGCATGAGAATCCCTTTTCACGGAGGCTTTAGTTTTTGGGTGCGTATTCTGGAAAAACCGAAGAATATAGGATATAACCCGCAAAGCCCTTGGTAAATCGGAAAACCTATCCAGAATGTCAAAGTTATTTTTCACCAAAGTTGTATGAACTTTCACCCTCTTTTCCTCCATATTCGTATTGTAATCTTCTTCTTGTGTTGGCCAATTTTCGTTGTCTTCTTGTAACCAAGAAGGTCCCTGCCACCACAAAGAATTGTTGATTAGGTCCGAAGCGTAGAGGCCTCTGCTCGCCAAATCTGCAGGATTTGACGCGGAGTCTACGTGCCGCCATACTTTGTCTCCTACTTTATCGATGATTTTCGTTATTCTATGTGCCACAAACGTTGACCACGAACATGGTGGTTTTCGGATCCACGCCAGTACTATAGTCGAATCTGTCCAAAGGGTTACTTTAATGTTTGAAAGTTGCATATTTTCTATGGCCGACTCTATAATTTCTGCAAGTAGGACTGCGCCGCAGAGTTCCAGTCGTGGCAATGATATGGTTTTGACCGGGGCTACTCTCGTTTTGGCCATCAACAGGTTGGTGAAGACTTGATCCTTTGTTTGTACCCTCAGGAAAACAGTGGCGGCATATGCTTTTTCCGAGGCATCGCTGAATCCATGTATTTCGACATTGTCCTTCAATGTGTAGTGAACCCATCGCGGTATGCGTATATCGTTGATCTTTTCGTAGTCCGTCATGAACGATTGCCACCGATGTAGAGTAGTTTCAGACACATCTTCATCCCAGCCTGTCCCTTCCAACCAAATATTTTGCATTATTATTTTGGCTACAATTACGACTGGTGCCAGCCAGCCAAGAGGGTCGAAAAGTTTTGCGATCGCAGAAAGTATTGACCTTTTTGTTACGGCGTGGTTATTGTCAAAGGGTTTCGCTGTGAAGTAGAAGTAGTCGAAATGGGCGTTCCACCTGATACCGAGTGCTTTTACCATGCTGGTGTCTTCAAACTCAAGAAAATCCTCACTTAATAGGTGTTGCTTCGGTATACCCTGTAGGATTTTCTTGCAGTTGGACGTCCATTTTCGCAATGGGAAACCTGCCGATTGCAATGCCAATGATATTTCGTCCCTTGCCTTGATTGCAATTTCGATGCTGTGTCCACCGGCGAGTACGTCATCAATGTACATGCAATTTCGCAGTATATCTGCTGCCATTGGATGCGATGCCTCCACGTCATCAGCTAGTTGGTGCAGCGTTCGAATCGCAAGATACGGAGCACAATTAACCCCAAAGGTTACCGTTTTCAATTCATAAATGTTAATTGGGTTTTTGGGGCATTTGCGAAATATGATTCGCTGATATTTTGTTTGGTCTTCATTGACCCATATTTGGCGATACATTTTCTCTATGTCGCTGTTAAATACGTATTTGAACAGCCGCCAACGTAGTATAAGAACTGTCAGGTCGGATTGAAGAATCGGACCTGGATATAAGGCATCATTTAGACTTTTGCCATTAGTGGTAGGACAAGATGCATTAAATACGACTCTGACTTTTGTCGTTGAACTTCCCTCCTTTATAACAGCATGGTGAGGTAGGAAGTAACAGTCATTTGAGTCTGGCGAAATATTGCCTATTTGTTTCATGTGCCCTAAAGTTTCATATTCGGATACAACTCTATTGTATTCCGTTTGAAGGACTGGGTTTTTCGCAAGTCGTGTCTCGTTGCGATAGAATTGAGAGCACGCACTTCTTAATGAGGGGCCTAAGTTAAACTCTTTCCTAAAGGGTAAGGAGACTACGTATTTGCCATCGTTGTTCCGAACTGTTGTGGATTTGTATAGCTCCTCGCAGTAAGTGTCATCGTTATTGATGCTCCTTTTCTTTGGAATTTCCTCTATCTCCCAAAAAGCCGCCAATTGTTTATCTAAAGTGACCTCATTGAAATATGAAACTAGGGTCTTATTTGTATCAACCGCATCTGTCCGGCCTGTCAAAATCCAGCCGAACACCGTTTCCTGTGCTATTAATGTGTTTAGCACGTCCTTCCTGATACCGCCTAGCATAATTTGGGGGTATATGTCTCCGCCCAGAATTAAGTCGACTGGCTCATTGACAAAGAATCTTTTGTCAGCCAGTACTAAGTCAGGGAATGCTTGCCTAGTCATTGCATTTATTCGGCAAGTTGGAAGATTCCCTGTCAGTTGTGGTAAAACCAGCATGATCGTATTGATCTCGATTAATGGGTCGGTTGGTGACCGCAGTTGTATGTTGCACGCTTCTTTTACTTGTGCAGACATTGTATTATTGATGCCCGAAACTTGGGCATGCAGGTGTTTGGATGGCAGATTAATTCTGCGCTTTAGTTTCTCGGTAATGAATGAACATTCAGATCCCGAGTCTATTAGGGCTCTCGCCGAATAGTCAACACCATTAAAATGAATCTTGACCTGAGCTGTCCCTAGTAATACCCCTTTATTTGTGTTTGCGAAACATGAGTTCACATTATTAATCGGAGCGTTTTCTCTTTCAGCATTGCGTCGTATTTGAACTTCCCGTGAGGTAGATGCTCCGATAGTGTCGGAAGTATTTGTTGGTTTTGGCTGATTCGAAATATGAAGCAGCGTATGATGTCTTAAATGACATGTGGCACAGTTCATTTGGCTGGTGCACCTTGTCACCGAATGGCCAGCAGAAAGGCAGTTTATACACCCACGGCTGCTCTTAATTTGTTCAAACCGTTTATTGGGTGTTAAACGTAAGAACTTTTCACACTTTGAAATTCGATGTGCAGGACTTTTGCACATCTTACACGTAGGTTTGGCTGTTGTTGCACTTGCCTGGTAGAACCCTAATCGTTTCGACGATGTATCTGCCGAGGAACGAGAAGCATGTGGCTTAGAGGGTTTTGAAACCGTATCCCCTCTTATATCTACCACAGTTTCCAACGTTTGGAATCTGCTGGATAAGAATTTATCCATATCTGCCCATTTTGAAATTTCTGTTTTATTTTCTATGGTTTGTTCCCATAGAGCCAGTGTGGTTTCTGGCAGTTTTGTGGAGCACAAATATGTTAGAATTGCATCCCAGTTTGATATGTCAATCTTGTGACATTGAAGCGCTGAGATACAATTGTTTATTTCACGTTGCAGTTTTTTAATGGAGCTACCGCATTCGCTCTCAACTGCTTTTAAACTAAAAAGAATTTTTAATTGGGCATTGACCAAGATACGTTTGTTTTCGTATCGGTCACATAAATTTTTCCACGCTGTATCGAAACCGTCTGTTGTTAAGGAACACCGTTCCACTATCTCTTTGGCCTCCCCTTGAGTTTTTTGCCTTAAATAGTATAGTTTTTGCACTGCATGGAGTTTACTATTATTAATATATATGGCAGTGAACATGTCCCTAAAAGACGGCCATGAAATATAGTCACCTTTGAAAATATCCGTATCACATGCTGGCAGGCGCATGTGATATTCCATATTATCTGAGACATCTACTTTCTTATCTTTTCAAAATTTTCCAAAAGCTCAGCTATTGCCGCCTGACACTTTAGGAAGCTGAAATAACACATTTTATGCTTCTTCTTGATAGCCGATAAGTCCTTTGAATCAAGCTCTGATGAACCTAAGAGCTTTTCGTATGTCACCTTCGTAGCTTCCCACAGAGTTTTTAACTCATCCCTTTGGTATATTAGGGAGTGTTTACTGTGTTGTGAAGGTGACATGTCGTTGAAGTCATTTTCATACTCCGTCACTACATCTGCTTGGCGTGTATAGGTATCCATTATATGAAAATTTATTGAAGTATTAATTGATTAATTGCCTTTGCAGAGAGTATTGAGTGAAAATGAACTGAAACGAAGGACTGTGTTTGAGAGAGATCTCTCGAGGAAGTGGCCTCGAAGCTTGCGAGAAAGCTAGGAATTAATTTAAAGAATGTGCAATTTTCGTGGTGGCAACGGCGCGCACCCACGTAATTATTCAAAGAATGCTCTAATGCAGATGTGCCAATGACTTGTGTAAGCCAATAAGTAATGGCTAGTGAAGAAAGTGGTGTTAGTGAAAAAATAAAGAAATGTATGAACGTTCGTTATGGACTTTTTGGTAATTTAACCAAGGGCTGTGATCTTTTGTATCACAAAAATTAGATCAGTCAAAAACTGATTTGTGTATTGCCGCAAGTGAAAAATAAAAATAATTCAATTTTTAAAAAATTGAACAGGAAATAAGCCTTTTGGCCACCCAAACAACAACAACAATATATGTGTATGTAACTAAGTGCACTTTGTACTATAGCACCAAACTAAATTGCAAACGTATTGCCCGTGTAAATAAGTGCAAGTGATTTTTATGTGGGAGAAAATTTTATTTAATTAAATGTGCGCCTAAAATAAATTTACAGGTTTCTGAATAAGCAACCTTAACAAATCGAATTTTTGTGCAGTGGATTAAATTAATTTTTTCAGATAAATCCTGCAAAGGTGAAAATCGAAAAGTGACGCAAATCGGTGTTTGAGGTTATGTTAACCTTTTAGAGCAGTGTTGTGCTACCTTGAGCTGTGTCCGGAAAATCTTACCGCTGGTGGGGGATAGTTCCGGATAGTCACAAGGCGTGTTGCACAAACTTTAAATAACTGCGTTAAGCGCCTTTTTTCAAATTTTTGCACAAGATGAGACTTCTCACTTCACGGAAAAAAAACAAAATCACTTGCACTATTACATATAAAAAAGTCACTTTGTAATTTGTAATTTTATTTTGTGAAATTTTATTAAAAGTGAAAAGGAAAACCCTACCTAGCACGGAATACTTTCAACCACGTACCTTTATTAATTCGTTGATCCGGAGTACTCGAATGTGAATTAAATTTTGTTGTTGGATGTTTCCAAAATGTACCACCAAAATGTACCACCAAAATTTATCAGTTGTTGTATATTGGATATAAATCGCTGGTATCACCAAGAAAGTTGTATTATTTGCTGTTGAAATTTTTGGTTTTTCCTGTGTATTATCACTTCCTTGCTTTAATGCCTAGAGAGTTGAGTGGACTGTAATTGTGTGACTGGTTCTCTTTACCGGCGCGGTAAGGACCATGAACAAATGCGTGGTGGCAACGGCGCGCACCCACGTATTTGTTAAAGATTAGGTTAAGGCGAAAAAAAAAGGAAGAAAATAAAAACACCAAAAGGATTTCGTATTAATAAAAGAATTCACAAAGTGCTTTTATTTATATAAATACAACAAGTGTTAAGAAAAGGTTTAACAAATGTTGTGGAAAATGATATATATGTGAAAATAATTTTGAAAAGTTGAACTTACGTGAACGGGCGATTACGTGTTCCTTTGCTGGCTGCTGGATTAAAAGAGGACGAGACTCTTTTCCACATGAGCCGATGAACCCACGATACAGCCACTTCGTTGGGTTTCCCGGCAACAAAGTTGCTGTACCACGGGCTCACAGCGGTAAACGTCTAAGACACATACGTACTACCACTCACACATGCCTGTGTGTATATCACAAGAATATGCGGGTGGTAGTAACGAAGAAAATAAAACAAAGAAAGTTATGTTACGAGGGGGGGAGATATATTTAGGCCTGTGGCCTAAACAGGTATCACATGCACTGACTCAGGAAACGGCCTCACTATTAAGTAAACCAGCATATACGGCTCATCGTGTAGAAGTAGAAAGGCCAGAATGGGTAGACACAATTTTGGAAGCACTGAAGGGATCACAACAGAAAAATGCCGGAGTTATTAAGTGTTTCAAGTGCGGCAACCCAGGTCATATTGCACGACATTGCAGCACCGGTCACAATAGCTCCAACAATGTGGGTGGCCGTAAACGCAGAGCTGAAGGAGATGGGCAAATCTCCAAGTCCACTCAATCGTTAAACTAAAGCGAGTCAGCCGCAAGGGGCGACAGCTGGCTCCCTCAATTGAATGCCCCATAATCTCTATCTCACAAATTGGAAGAAGGTCAAACAATCTTACTGTCGGAGGACATGTGTATGGAAAGGAACGTTTACTGACTGTAGATACGGGTGCATCTCATTCCATCATTCGAGCGGATTTAGTCAACAAGAAGATAACACCATTGCATGGAGCAAGATTGCGTACAGCCACTGGAGAAGACAGCACGGTTCTAGGAGAAGTATCATGTGAAGTCGCAATTGGGAACGTCACGGTAGTACACAATTTTATAGTGGCAGAGATTGTTGATGAAATCATAATTGGAGTGGACTTCTTAATCGACCAGGGCATCAAGATCGACATGCAGAGCAAGACGATGCGATATAAGAACATGGATGTACCACTTAATTTCGGCTACGAGAGAGGCTACAGCAGTAAACGAGTGCTGGTGGAAGAGAGTCAGCGAATACCACCAAAATCCGAAGCAGTCATCTGGGCAAAGGTTGATGGAGATTGTGGGACAAACAAATTGTGGGTTGTCGAAGCAGCAAACAAATCAGCACTGAACATACTTGTAGGAAAAACCCTGGCTATGACAAACCAAGATGGACGTGTTCCGGTAAGAGTACTCAATGAGTTCAATTCACCACTCAAACTGACTAAAGGAGCTATTTTGGGAAGATGCCAAGAGGCTGAAGTAGTTATTAACTGTGAACAGCTCCAGGAACACGTTTCAGCTAGTAATACTAATCTTTCAAATGACATCACGGCATGGACGCAGGGGCTAGAGGAAGCATATCCGAGTAAGGCAAAACAACTGCTCCTAAAGTACGCGAACATATTTGACCAGGATGGTTCTAAACCAGGCCGCACCAACGTTGTGAAACATCAAATTGACACTGGAGATGCGAGGCCGATCCGTCAAGCTCCACGTAGTGTTCCACTGGCGAAGCGGCAAGTTGTGAGTCAAATTATACAAGAAATCAGCGACAGCGGCGTCATCGAACCATCAGCTAGTCCCTGGAGCTCACCGGTAGTACTTGTAAAGAAGAAGGATGGAAAAATGAGGTTTTGCGTGGACTACCGGAAGTTGAATGACGTTACGAAAAAGGATAGCTACCCATTGCCAAGAATTGACGACACTCTGGACTCGCTCTCTGGTACGAAATGGTTTTCCACACTGGACTTGAAAAGCGGCTACTGGCAAGTGGAGGTAAAGGAGGAAGACAAAGAGAAAACAGCCTTCAGCGTCGGAGATGGTCTTTGGCAATTTACAGTAATGCCCTTTGGACTATGTAATGCACCAGCTACTTTCGAGAGACTCATGGATCAGGTATTGAAAGGACTACATTGGAAAACATGCTTGGTGTACCTGGACGACATCATCGTATTGGGCAAGAATTTCGATTAACATCTTAAGAACTTGGAGGAAGTTTTCCAGAGAATAGCTGGCGCTGGTCTGAAGTTAAGTCCCAAAAAGTGTGCGCTGTTTAAAAAGGAAGTAAATTATTTGGGTCACAAGGTAACGACAGAGGGCATCTGCACTGCGAACGAAAAGATAGAAGCTGTAAAGGATTGGCCAAGACCACAGAACCTACATGAATTAAGAAGTTTCCTTGGGCTGTGCACATATTACCGCCGATTTGTACAAAATTTTTCCAGCGTAGCCCATAGCCTCCATGAGCTTACAAGAAAAAATAAAGCTTTTGAATGGAAGAAGGAGCAAGAAGTGGCTTTCCAAACATTGAAGGAGCGTTTGTGCACTGCCCCAATGTTAGCATATCCGATTCCAGGAGCAACATTTATTCTAGATACAGATGCGAGTGGATATGCTATAGGAGGCGTTTTATCACAACTAGTCGATGGACAGGAGAAGGTAGTTGCATATTACAGCCCTTTGATTGGAAAACCAGAGAGGAACTACTGCGTTACGCGGAGAGAGCTGTTGGCATTGGTAGAGTGCGTTAAACATTTTCACAAATACCTCTACGGCCAGCGATTCCGTGCCAGGACAGATCACGCAGCTTTAAAATGGCTACTGCAGTTCCGTAATCCGGAAGGACAATTGGCACGGTGGATGGAGCGACTACAAAGCTATAATTTTTCCATTGAGCATCGAAAAGGTAGTACCCATGGAAATGCCGATGCAATGTCACGAAGACCATGTAGTTTGGAATGCAAGCACTGTTCAAAAGCCGTGGCTAAAGAAGACATTATAGATGTCCGGCTAATGACTATAACATGCACAGATGAATGGGACACGGAACAGCTAAGAAAGTGCCAGCTAGAAGATGCAGATCTGTCACGTGTTATGCAAGGGCTCGAACGAAATGAAAGACCAAACAGAGAAGAGATGTCAGCAGAGAGTCCCATTGCGAAGTCATATTGGGCACAGTGGAACAGTTTAGAATTGATATCCGGTTGCCTTCATCGAGTATGGGAGAGTGAGGATGGTAAATACGAGAATAAACTGATAGTTGTTCCCAGAAAGAGGATTCCTGATGTGCTCAGCGAGCTGCATAATGGTCCAAGCGGAGGTCATCTTGGAATCACGAAGACGCTCGAGAAGATTAAACAGAAATTCTATTGGGTTGGTTGCCGTCAGTCGGTCACTGAGTGGATTGCGAACTGCGAGGTTTGCAGCAGAGCGAAAGGGCCCAGAACACGAAGTCATGGCCAGATGAAGCAATATAACTCAGGTGCGCCATTTGAAAGGATCGCTATGAATGTCGCCGGTCCATTTCCTACTAGCAATGGCGGAAACAAATATGTACTGGTAGTTATGGATTATTTCAGCAAATGGCCAGAGGTATACCCAATCCCAAATCAAGAAGCGGAAACGGTAGCAGAAGTGTTTATAAACAATTGGGTTGCAAGGTATGGTGTACCAATGGAGTTACATTCTGACCAAGGCAGGAATTTCGAATCAGCTGTGTTCCAGGAAATGTGTAAGTCATTGGGCATTCGAAAAACACGGACAACTGCATTGCATCCTCAATCCGATGGTATGGTAGAACGATTCAATAGAACATTGGAGGAGCACTTAAGGAAAGTAGTGGACAAGTACCATAAATAATGGGATACCCGCATACCATTATTCTTGATGGCTTACCGATCAGCAGTGCATGAGACAACGGGCCAAACCCCTGCAAAAGTAATTTTTGGCAATGACCTTAGACTGCCAGCTGATTTGAAGTTTGGGATAGATGCCAATGCGGAGAGAAATGTCAGGAAATCCACTAGTGATTTGGAAGAAGAGCTAAGAGAAATACATGATCTGATAAGGCAACGAACAAAGATTATGAGTGACAAGATGAAAGCCAGATATGATAAAGCAATTAATTCAGAAGGTTTTCAGGAAGGAGATTTGGTGCTGTTATACAACCCACAACGTAAAAAAGGTTTGTCCCCGAAATTGCAGTGTAATTGGGAAGGCCCATACAAAGTTGTAAAACGGATCAACGATGTAGTGTATCGCATACAAACCATCAGTAAACCACGAACCAAAATGAAGGTAGTCCATTTGGAAAGGCTAGCAACGTTTAGATCGAGAATTTGTCTGATCGGGACGATCAGACTTAGGTGGAGGGACGGAGTCACGGATATTAGCATCACTAAATTATCCCATCACTAAGGCGATGCTAAGGCCATGCCAAGCAGTATTTACGTTAATAATTAAATCAAGTATACACATATATAAGCAAGCCAGAGAGATGTCACACACAGATGCATTTACTTATATGCCTATGTGCGCGCGAGAGACTGTAAACTACAAACATTCACATCAATAATTCAATCTTTATGTATCTACATAAACGAATAAATAATTGCGTCTACACATATGTACGTATACGAGCAGCGGAGCGGCAATGCACAAACACATATATCTTATCTGAGTTGTCACAAGAGAGAGCAATAATTTGTGCACGTTGTTGTGGCTGGCGATTTTGTAGCCGAAACAACTAGTAAGTTCTGGAAATCGAAGAGCCTAGAAGTATGCAGCGTAAACTATAAAAGCGGAGCAAGCGAGTAAGAAATAATTCAGTTTGATTTGAGATTTCGATTAAGACGCTATCTAGCGTGCAAGAGCAGTATTATTTTGAATAGTAGAGTTTCATTGAGCTATCAATCAGAGTGGTTATTAAGCAAGCTATTTGTTGCACAGTTTGAGTGTTATTGTGAAGTACTTTAATAAAAGCCATTTTGCATTATTACAAATTGGAGTTATTTATTCAACAGTTTAGTGATTCGAACTTAGCAGAGGATTGCAAATAAGAGGATTTGCAAGTAAATTCGTTACAATATAATCATGTGCATTTGTCAGCGAATTGTATAAATACATATGTATAGCAGGAGAGCCGACTGCAAAAAACATGTTGCATTCAAAAGGGACCTATAACTCATTTACTGGTATTTGGGGCAACCTCAAACTGTGGACTTGCCAGATCCTAGCTTGGCAGTATCGTGGTAATTCGTCGATGAAAAGTCAATTTTCGGCGAAAATATGTTACATATTGTATTCAAATAAAATGTTCAAACTATGAGAGCTGGCAACACCCTGACCCCAAAATTACCGACATGTCACCTCCTATCATGGAAAAAGCTTTGGCAAGTCGGTTCAAAGAAGGAGCACCGAAATATGTTGCATAGTGTATTCAAATAAAATATTCAAATTATGAAAGCAGGCAACTCCCCGACCCCAAAAGTACCGACTTGCCACCTCCTATCCTGGAAGAAACCCTTGGCAAGTCGGTTCAAAGGACACGGTATGCTTGAACGATGTTTTATTCCGAAGTCATACTATCTCGGTTTTTTTGCGGATTCATTCTTTGAAGGTTAAATTAAGCTCAGAAATAAAAGTTTACGAAAATTCTCTGAGCGCTTTTTGAGAAAATTGCATTTTAGTGCATCATAATTAGTCGGCTTCAAGCTGAAATAAAAGAAGCTTTAAGTTATGAGGCTATGTGGAATGGCATAGCACGAGCCAAAATATATGTATGTAAGAATGAATGAATTTCAAGACATACTACAGAAGTTGCCTTTACTATAATGCTTCGAAGACAAATTAACGAAATCGGTGAAGGACGACGCCCGTCACTTACTACTACATTACTTACCCTAGAGTGACGACGTCTCACCCACTTCACTTCAGAATTCTGCAGTTAAACTGTAATGGATTAACTGGGAAGATAACGGAGATAGTCGGTTTCATGAAGCGGCTTAACATCCGCATCGCTGCGATTCAAGAGACTAAACTCACAGTAAGATCTCCTCTGCAGAATTGTTCTGGGTATAATGTCCACAGAAAATATAGCGAGAGTGGAAATGGAGGCGGTCTCGCGTTTGGCAGTGAAAATATTCTTTTGGCGAAATATGCCTCAGTTTGTACCACAGTCGAGCACATAAAACCTGCGTACTTAGAGTTTCTAATAGACCCTCAAGTTTTGAAGTTAGGGGTTAAAAACCCTTTTTCATAGGCTGCCTCATATAATAGTCTACATACACAACAACAGTGTACAAACTGTTAATTTGTAAAATGTCATACAAATCATTCAAAATATATTGGAAATCTAAATTACTGCATCACTTCTTCAATTTGTATAACGGGTTTCTTGACTACTTTCTTTCTCACTATATATGAAAGAGTATTTTTTAAGAAGCCGCTATTATCATGTTATTTGCAGAGCTGATTTTGGCAGGATAAAAACTTCGATATATCCACTGGTAGAGAAGCTTCGTCTGAAGTTGCAGACTTCCTTCTAAACGTCATGTCACTGGGGAAAAAACAGAAGGTAACTTTTATGGAAAATGTTTCTGCGGTACCTGGTAGTTTTGAAAAACCGATTAAGTGGAATATAATTTCCAATTTTTCCTCTCAGTGTGAAAAAAAGGAAATTTGCAGTAAAGATGGAAGCAAAACGGCTTTGCTTAAGATGGAAAGAGATGTTTTTGGAAGGCATTTGGGTATAGCTGCCGAGAAAAAGTAGATATTGAATTTTGCCTCAATTTTCCACTAGCTCCAGTACCTCCAGCATTATTTCAGTATTCGGGAGAAATGAATCGTAGCCAAGAATCAGCGTTGGCAAAACTTTTGACATCTCGCGTCAACCCAATGTGTCCCCTTCTGTTAATGTGGATATAATCGACGGTTTCTCTTTTTTATATCATCTTGGAGCCTCACTCCCACAACCATGCGGAAAGTTGACCGAATCCATCCTGCAAAGAGTATGTAGCACTTCGCCAACAGAAATTCATTTAGTCTTCGATAGATACTTTCATCCATCTATCAAAGATCTTCAAAAGCATACGCGTAAAGAATTTGACGTTCCATTCACTATACGTGGTCCGCTTCAACCACGTCCAAATTACTTTGTAGGTAGCTTGAAAAATGTTCGTTTTAAAGAGTGCTGAGTGAGATTCTTAGCAACTCTTTGGGAGAATGGCGGAATGGCGGTTTTTCCACAAGACAAGAAAGTGTTCGTAACAGTTGAGGAGCAGCGTTTTTCGTTTTCCGTTTCAGGCAACCATGTTGTTAAAAAAGTGGAAGGAAATTTAGAATGCCAGCACGAAGAGGCTGATACAAGAATAATGTTTCATATATCGAAATTGGCGCCCAAATCAAAAGTTCTCGTAAAAGCATCGGACACTGATGTTCTGTTTATTTTACTAAGTAATTTATATAAAGTTCCTGTCAAACAAATTTGGCTGACCTGTCCTCAATCAAGGAAAAAGAATCGCATCCTAGATCAAGAGTGCATAAATTGTTCGGATCTAGCGTCAAAGGCATATATACAACAAAGGCGCAGACTAATGTAAACATTTTTTCTCTAATTTATGAATACAGCCAACATTCGGTTATTTCATCATGTTTGAAATATGCATTAACAAATAATCTCTAAACCGTATACCAATATGATCCCTAGTATTAAATCTTGTTGAAATAGTGCAAACAATTTACTTACTTACTTAATTGGCGCTTAACCGTTTATACGGTTATGGCCGTCCAACAAGGCGCGCCAGTCGCTCCTTCTCTCTGCCAACCGGCGCCAATTGGTCACACCAAGGGAGTTTAAATAGTTGTCCTCCTGGTCATTCCAACGGAGTAGGGGCCGCCCTCTACCTCTGCTTCTATAGGCGGGTTCCGATAGAAACACTTTATTGGCCGGAGCGTCATCTTTCATTCGCATAACATGGCCTAGCCAGCGCAGCAGCTGCGTTTTAATTCGCTGGACTAACTTGATGTCTGCGTATAGCTCGTATAGCTCATCGTTAAATCTTCTTCGGTACTCGCCATCGCCAACGCGTAGAGGTCCATAAATCTTTCGAAGAACTTTTCTCTCGAACACTCCCAGAGCCGCTGCATCTGATGTTGTCATGGCCCATGCTTCTGCACCATTTAGCAGGACGGGAACGATAGGTGACTTGTAGAGCATGATTTTCGTTTGCCGAGCGAGGACTTTACTTTTCAATTGCCTACCTAGTCCAAAGTAGCATTTATTGGCAAGGGTGATTCTTCGCTGGATTTCAGAGCTGATGTTGTTGCTAGTGTTGATGCTGGTTCCCAAATAAACGAATTCTTTTACTATTTCGAAATTATGGCTGTCAACAGTAGCGTGGTTGCTCGATGACACCAGGTACTTCGTTGTGTCCTCATTCACCACCAAACCCATCTTGCAAACAACTGTGAACTTAAAACCTGCAAATTTTTTTCCTGCCACGTGTATGAGAAAAAAAGATTACCCTTAATGCAAAATTTCAGATCGGTAAAAGATGTAGCATATAGTGCACCACCTTTGAACCGACTTGCCAAGGGTTTCTTCCAGGATAGGAGGTGGCAAATCGGTACTTTTGGGGTCGGGGCATTGCCAGCTCTCATAATTTGAACATTTTATTTGATACACTATGCAACATATTTTCGTCGAAAATTGACTTTTCATCGACGAATTACCACGATCCCGCCAAGCTAGGATCAGGCAAGTCCACGGTTTGAGGTTGCCCCAAATACCCGTAAATGAGTTATACTGGCCCCATTTGAATTCAACATGCAACATGTTTTTTGCAGTGGGCTCCTGGACTAGTATATATTAACAAAATAAATATATATAAAAAAAAATAAAAACAAACGTATGTAGAGAGCAATTAGTCGGCTTAAAGCTGAAATAAAAGAAGCTTTAAGTTATGAGGCTATGTGGAATAGCATAGCACGAGCCAAAATATATGTATGTAAGAATGAATGAATTTCAAGACATACTACAGAAGTTGCCTTTATTAAAATGCTTCGAAGACAAATTAACGAAATCGGTGAAGGTCCACGCCCTTCTCTTACTAGTACGTTAATTACCCTAGAGTGACGGGGTTTAACCCACTTCACTCCGGAATTCTGCAGTTAAACTGTAATGGATTAATTGGGAAGATAACGGAGATAGTCGGTTTCATGAAGCGACATCGGCTGCAGGGACAGTGTCTTAAAACGTCATGGCTTACCTGTCCGGTCAGGCGATATATACATATTAATCATCAACATCTACATCCCTCCTGCCACCTCTTGCCTTAATATCAGAGCACTACTCACTGGCGATAATAGAATTATCTTAGGGGATTTCAATGCCCATCACGACGTTCTGCACAATAAGAGGAGGCGCTCCCACTCGTATGGCAGGAAGCTGTCACAGTTCGCGAGATGTATCAATCGTGAGCGCAGGACTCGTAAATTGCGTCAACTGGCAGCCGATGGTAACATTGGCATCCGACCACCTGCCAATACTTATTTCGCTCGAGTGTACCGACGACTTCATCGTCACCGAGAAAGGCACTTTCATAAACTTTAAAAAAGGAAAGTGGGATGAATACAAATCCTTTACATGCAGTCGCTTTGCTGCCCTCTCTACCCCGACTGAAGCTCGCCAAGGGGAACGTGCTTTCCGCAAGGTCATTGAATCCGCTTCGGCTCGTTTTATTCCCGCCGGAAGAATTCGCGAAATCCGGCCTCATTTTTCGGCGTAGGCCGCTAATTTAGCGAGAGAACGTGACCTTATAAGACAGCTTGATACCAGCGACTCCCAAATAAGGGATATAAACCAACTCATCAGATTGCTTGTGGATGAATACATGCGGGCGAAATGGGACGAGCATTTGAGGGATTGTAACCTCTCTGCCAGTGTGGATAAGCGGTGCAATTCAGGAACGCAGCATCCAAATCAAGAATAATTAAACTATGGTGTCCTATCCCCACTGGCTACCTTCGCCATCAGAAGGAGTCACTATCGTTTCCTACGCCGATTACTGCAAAATAAATGCCACAGGCCCAGGCTCAGGCCCACAGATCGTGGAGCTTTGGAACAAAATAAACGGCTACCCCCCTCATCTCTCCACCTGACATTATCAACGACTAAATCATTGGCGACCTTATTTACAATATGGACGTCCCAAATGTCGACCATTTTGAACATCCACATCAATGGCACTACGCTACCGACTGTCTTACACCCCAAAATCTTGGGTGTGACGTCCGATCAGGATCTATATTTTGGTGAGCATACAGCCGCAATTGTACCGAAAATCCAGAGCCGCAATAAAATCCTCAAATCTCTTGCTGGTGATACTTTGGGGTAAAGATAAATTGGCCAGCCGATTGCATGTTACGCGTCCCCGATATAGTCACCAAGCATAAAGACTACTCACTGGGAGAAGTACAGGCCAACCAAAATACCGCCCTCAAAACCACAACGGGTTGTCTTCTTATGTCCGAGAACACCATTTACATAATAAGGCGAGAATACTCCCCATAAGGAAGAGAAATGAAATGCTAACCAAACAGTCCCTGTTGAATACCCAGAAACCTGGGCATCCCAACAGACATCTGATTTATGAGCCTTCACCGCCCTAAGCCCTTGGCAGAGTCATCTCTGTGAGAATTATGAGGAAATACGGCACCTGAGAACACAGCCGTATGAAGCTAAAACCACAAGAAGGTCCTCAGTGAACTCCACAAACAGGCGTCAGACCCCTATGCCAAGAATTTCCCGGTGTATCCTGTACTCAAAGAACAATACCCAAAAATAGCAGAGGAGGAATGCAGGTTAAACTCTTACCTATCCGGAATCAACCCCGACATACAAAACACATCTCTTGGTTGCAATGTCTCTTTAACTGTATTGTGGAACCAACGCCTCTAACATCCCTCTCATTATGGTCCACCCATGCTGATACAGCAAGTTTCCTTGGACTCCCATTAGAGAACATTGATGATAATGTGATCGGTCGCACCCATTGGATTGGGCGAAGCACTGCTACAACAACAACAACAAAAAGGACGACGCCCATTTTTATATAAAAGATTTTTGGAAGGTTCGTGGACGAATAAAATAAGCTATATCTTTACAAAGATCAGCTTTCCATGCGAAATTATAACAAGAAAAAGGAAAAAGTTTTAATTTTTGAAAATGGGCGGGGTGCCGCCCCTTTTATTACCAAATAATTTTCTATGTTTCAGGACCCATAACTCGAAGAAAAAATGAAGGATCGTAATAAGATTGGGTACACATATTTACCTTATAGCAGAAAATATTTCTAGGAAAATTTGACGGGATCGGTTACAGACCACGCCCACTCTTATACAAAAGATGTTTAGAATGATCATAGACTAGAATAATATGCTATATCTTAGCGAAAAATAGTTTTGTATCACTGATATTTCGCTTAACAAGTTTTATTGTAGGAGCAAATTAGGAGACATTTTTTTTTTCCAATCAAAAATTACAAAACATTTCTAGAGCCTCCATGAAAAAAAGATCCCTTGTAACAAAATTCGAAAAATTTATTTATCTGAAATGAACTGTACAATTCAAACGCACTCTGATTATATAAGATTCGGTTAAACCCAAACCTAAATACCCTTACTTTGTTTTTGTTTATCTTTATTTTAATTAGCTGAACAAACATATTTTGTTCTATCAAAATAACAAATTAAACGTACATACATATCTACATATTGATATTCTAGCGAGATGAAAAGACGTAGTTTGCTATAATTTTTCAAAACAAAATTTGTTTGTTTATGTATATATGGGCGAATCCCAAAAAATGTCCATCACGAACCAAAATCAAAAGTGGTCAGACTTTATTTCTATCACTTCTGATTAAAGGTCAAATATGTGTATGATGTGGAAATCAAATATTTTATTCTTTCCCCCCATCATGGACAGAGAAACATGATTTCAAAGAAAAGCCTCAGCGGTTTTGCAAATTTGGATGTTTATTAACAAAATATAAGGCCCTTTCTTTATATTGTTTTTAAACCCAGATCTATAATTTTGCTTTTAATAAAATTTTGTCTGGACTTTTTAGCATTAAAAAAACTTTGGAAAACGGAGGTTTGATAAGTGGATCCTGTCCTTATCCTTATTATTTTGGTAGTAAGCAAACGTTGACTTGAAATTAAAAAAACTTTCAGATGTTAAATAGGTCTGTTTACTAAAATTTTTCCGGGAAGTTCGGGTAACATTTTTTATTGGTGTCTAAAATTTGTCCAGTCCATTAACTCTCTTCAATTAGTTGATCCATATATTGGCAGAAAACTTTTTTTTATTTAGCCAACGAACAAAACTTAAATGTTTCAGACAGAGGGCATTTGGTGTTAATTGATTCTTGGAGATGTTAGAGAAATATTACAAAATATGACGATAATTAGAATTGTTGTATCTCTTTTTTAATTTATATATACAAAGGATTACCTGAGGAAAATCAAAATTCTGTTTTTATATTAATAAGATATGAATTTTAATGAGTAATGTAGGTTTAATTGGTTTAAAGAACAATTTCATATGAAGACGCAATAGGAAAAAGTACAAACTCGCTTGCATTTTTCTTGTGAATCTTATCTGCTTGAAAATATATATATGTATATTTGTCGACTAGAAATGGTTAAATGGGATTATCTTACTCGTATTAAATTTCAATGGATTTATTATATTCGTGAGCTTTTGAACGCAAAATTTGATATGGCCCCTTTAAATTTTTGATTTATTTTGTTCTTTTGTTCTATTTCTTCTATAAAACTAACATTTAATGACCCAAAAATGTATGGAAGAATAAACAGAGGGAGAGTTATATATTTGCGCTTATGAAAAGGGGGTTTTGGGCCCTTAGCCCGGATTTTGAGGGCGTATTCGAAATTCCGGGTATGGCGATTTTGTTTACTCTACTAGACCTAAAGCTTGATGTCTCGCAAATTCTATGAGAAAAAATTGTCGCATCCGTTATGACGCATTCCTAACCTTACGCGAGATATTTCAGATTTCGAAAATATACGGGCACTGGGTCTTTATTTCACCTTCTGTCTCTCACTTAAGGAATGTAAAATCTCCCCTTAGCTTCTTTAAGTGTTGCATATTTTCACAAGCATTAAAAAATTACTTCTATTCCTGGCCGCGTCCGAACCTCATCATATATGGTCATATATGTATATGTAGTTATATTTTTAAGGTACCCAAAATTGTTGCTTGAAATATTTGTAATTTCCACTTAGTCCGCTGCTCATGTTCTCTTTTATGCAGGTTGAAATGTATGCGAATGTTGGGCCCGTTACCAAGGAATTGCCCATATGTATTTGCAAAGTTGAATTGCATTATTAAGTTGACATGTGAATAAACAAAGGGAACACTTAATTAGCTTTATCTGTTTTAAAGCTGGTAATATTCCGTCGTACACTGTAACAAAACCAGAGTTCGAAGCAACTAAATTTTGAGCAAAAACAATTACAACATAAGTCATGTCAGCCCAATCAAGATCTTCCCTTAAGTATTGATGAGACGTTATTTTGTTATGGATTTAAACGTCTGTTCATCTTCCACATACTCATAAAACTAGCCAATATCCGCGGGTCAGTCCGCACGAAGAACAATATAAAACTAATGCGATATACCAATATATGATCTTGAAAGCAGTACCGAAACCGTCCAGAAAATAATCTTTGAATAGTCCCAACAAATCGCGAAATGTTCGCAGTCGCGGAAATAACCACACAGTAATAATTAGAAGGAATGACATGCTGGCTATTTTAAAAGGTAAGCTCCAATACTCCCCAGAATTAACCCCTGTGGGCTAGGGGAAAGAATATATCCACGGTAGGTATACCGGTCGTAAAGGGCGACCATAATACCATGGGTACCCAATCCATGAGTAAGGTGTTTTACTCGAAAGTTAGCAGGGTGGACGCTGGTATTACCCTGTGGGATCCTAGGAAAGGTCTTTATAAAAACTGCTACCGCGGGAGCAGGAGCAAGCCAATGTAACCTAATGCACTGCATCGTACGATGCTTTGTATTCGGGTCTCATCTCCTGTCCTGGGATGGTCCCCTAGTGGGAGCATCGCGGGGGTTGTGGTTTCAAACAGAGTTCACTTATGACACACGCTCTGAGTAGACTTGTTTTCCCTTGGGGCGTGCAAACCCAAGGGAATTCGGTATCATGCTTGCCACAGCAATCCCAATTTCATTGAGAAACTGACCCTGAGGGGCAGATGAAAGAGTTGGTCACATCCCATAATTGTGGCAACCGAAGAAAAATGGTGACGAAAGATGGTGAAGAAACGCATGTCTATCGTCAGCCGAAAAACAGTCGATAATTGTACGAGTGCGCCGGTGCTCATCTCGCCTTTTGAGATGTTTGAGGCTGATTTAGACTGCGTAGCGAATAGGAGGCGTTCGCAGAATGGATGGCCACATCCTAAAATGTGGCAAGAATTGATGATGTCAAATCACTGCAGTGTGGCGGACTTCAATGCGAGGATGTTGCTGGGGCAGGTACTCGGTACTTACAGGTCTGTGAGCGGAAAAGGTTGGACACATCCCTTTAATTGTGGTAGGAGTATAATCGGAGGCCAAATGGAGCATAATTGTTGCATAATTGAGTGAAAATTGGAGTGAAATAATAGTAGCAAAAATGGAAGCCAATAGTAGCACAATATGGCGCGCAATGTTTGTCAACGTAGTGTAGCCTCAAGCGATGTCGAGAGACATTGCTGAGGCGGGCACTCGGCACTCACAGGTCTGTGTGCGGAAAAGGTTGGTCACATCCCTTGATTTTAATTGTGACGGAGTTTAAGACGGAGCATAATTTGGTGCCAAGCTCACTCTGTTTGTCAACGTAGTGCGGCGATTAAGCAATATCTAAGCAAAACCAGCTCCGTCGTCAACAATGTTTTACATTGTTGTCACACTGCAGGACAGGAAAGGTTGGTCACATTCCTAAATTGTGACAAAACACAATATCTCCATCTGATTAACTTGTTAATCAGATATCGATATATCAAAATCAATGAAAGAGGGATTCTGAGGCAAGCACGGAACTCGCGGTGGAGTTGCCGTGCAACCAGGTGCCATTACCCGAAAATGGAAGGGGAGAATGGATAGTCCTCCTCGGCCAAACCAAGGCTGGTTGACTTGAACACCCCAGCTCACCGATTGGTACCAACTTGTTGGGCCGAAGATCAACGGACATTGATCTGTCTTTTACACCGGAGGTAGGTCTTCTAAGACAGGGACTCCTGTAAGCACTCATCGACTCCCCAGAAATACTTTTTTTTTAAATGATTATGAAATAGCTCCATTTACTTTGCACACAGAGTGTATTAACTTTGGTAGCGTAACGGACATAAACGAATCGAGATAGATATAGACTTCCATATATCAACATGCTGAGGATGAAAAAAGGAATAGATTTAGCCATGTTTATCCAACCGACCGTCCATCTGTCGGTGCACACGATAACTTGAGTAAATATTAAGAATAAAATATTGCAATTTTGTGCATGGGTTCCTTAGCTCTTATTTCCCGTCGCTATTAAAAATGAGGGAAATCGGATGGTAACCACGCCCATTTTTTACGTATATAACATTTTGGAAAACACATAAAACCTGATTATTTAGTAAATAATTCATATAGAAAGTTAAGATTTGTTGTGTGGACTGATATTAAGACTCTTGATTTTTTTTTTTTTTTGAAATGGGCGTGGCGTCGCCCACTTGTGATAAAATCTATTTTATAAATATTATCTAATATATATTATAAATAGGAAAGTTTGGATGTTTGGATGTTTAGATGTTTGGATGGTTGGATGTTTGTCCAGACGTTTGTCTTTGTGACTCAATCACGCAAGAACGGCTGGACCGATTTGGATGAAGTTTTGCACACATATAGCCAATAGTCTAGAAGGATCTACTAGCTATATATTTTTGAAAAGGTCAAATATGTGTATGATGTGGAGATCAAATATTTTATTCTTTCCCCCCAGCATGGACAGAGAAACATGATTTCAAAGAAAAGCCTCAGCGGTTTTGCAAATTTGGATGTTTATTAACAAAATATAAGTCCCTTTCTTTATATTGTTTTTAAACCCAGATCTATAATTTTGCTTTTAATAAAATTTTGTCTGGACTATTTAGCATTAAAAAAACTTTGGAAAACGGAGGTTTGATACAGTTAAACTGTAATGGATTAATTGGGAAGATAACGGAGATAGTCGGTTTCATGAAGCGACATTGGCTGCAGGGACAGTGTCTTAAAACGTCGTGGCTTACCTGTCCGGTCAGGCGATATATACATATTAATCATCAACATCTACATCCCTCCTGCCACCTCTTGCCTTAATATCAGAGCACTACTCACTGGCGATAATAGAATTATCTTAGGGGATTTCAATGCCCATCACGACGTTCTGCACAATAAGAGGAGGCGCTCCCACTCGTATGGCAGGAAGCTGTCACAGTTCGCGAGATGTATCAATCGTGAGCGCAGGACTCGTAAATTGCGTCAACTGGCAGCCGATGGTAACATTGGCATCCGACCACCTGCCAATACTTATTGGATGGATACTGGATGGTAACCACGCCCATTTTTTACGTATATAACATTTTGGAAAACACATAAAACCTGATTATTTAGTAAATAATTCATATAGAAAGTTAAGATTTGATGTGTTAACTGATATTAAGACTCTTGATTTTTTTTTTTTTTTGAAATGGGCGTGGCGTCGCCCACTTGTGATAAAATCTATTTTATAAATATTATCTAATATATATTATAAATAGGAAAGTTTGGATGTTTGGATGTTTAAGTGTTTGGATGTTTGGATGTTTGTCCAGACGTTTGTCTTTGTGACTCAATCACGCAAGAACGGCTGGACCGATTTGGATGAAATTTTGCACACATATAGCCAATAGTCTAGAAGGATCTACTAGCTATATATTTTTGAAAAGGTCAAATATGTGTATGATGTGGAAATCAAATATTTTATTCTTTCCCCCCAGCATGGACAGAGAAACATGATTTCAAAGAAAAGCCTCAGCGGTTTTGCAAATTTGGATATTTATTAACAAAATATAAGGCCCTTTCTTTATATTGTTTTTAAACCCAGATCTATAATTTTGCTTTTAATAAAATTTTGTCTGGACTATTTAGCATTAAAAAAACTTTGGAAAACGGAGGTTTGATAAGTGGATCCTGTCCTTATCCTTATTATTTTGGTAGTAAGCAAACGTTGACTTGAAATTAAAAAAACTTTCAGATGTTAAATAGGTCTGTTTACTAAAATTTTTCCGGGAAGTTCGGGTAACAGTTTTTATTGGTGTCTAAAATTTGTCCAGTCCATTAACTCTCTTCAATTAGTTGATCCATATATTGGCAGAAAACTTTTTTTTTATTTAGCCAACGAACAAAACTTATATGTTTCAGACAGAGGGCATTCGGTGTTAATTGATTCTTGGAGATGTTAGAGAAATATTACAAAATATGACGATAATTAGAATTGTTGTATCTCTTTTTTAATTTATATATACAAAGGATTACCTGAGGAAAATCAAAATTCCGTTTTTATATTAACAAGATATGAATTTTAATGAGTAATGTAGGTTTTGTGGTTTAAACAACAATTTCATATGAAGACGCAAAAGGAAAAATTACAAACTCGCTTGCATTTTTCTTGTGAATCTTATCTGCTTGAAAATATATATATGTATATTTGTCGACTAGATATGGTTAAATGGAATTATCTTACTCGTATTAAATTTCAATGGATTTATTATATTCGTGAGCTTTTGAACACAAAATTTGATATGGCCCCTTTAAATTTTTGATTTATTTTGTACTTTTGTTCTATTTCTTCTATAAAACTAACATTTAATGACCCAAAAATGTATGGAAGAATAAACAGAGGGAGAGTTATATGTTTCCGCTTATGAAAAGGGGGTTTTGGGCCCTTAGCCCGGATTTTGAGGGCGTATTCGAAATTCCAGGTATGGCGATTTTGTTTACTCTACTAGACCTAAAGCTTGATGTCTCGCAAATTCTATGAGAAAAAATTGTCGCATCCGTTATGACGCATTCCTAACCTTACGCGAGATATTTCAGATTTCGAAAATATACGGGCACTGGGTCTTTATTTCACCTTCTGTCTCTCACTTAAGGAATGTAAAATCTCCCATTAGCTTCTTTAAGTGTTGCATATTTTCACAAGCATTAAAAAATTACTTCTATTCCTGGCCGCGTCCGAACCTCATCATATATGGGCATATATGTATATGTAGTTATATTTTTAAGGTACCCACAATTGTTGCTTGAAATATTTGTAATTTCCACTTAGTCCGCTGCTCATGTTCTCTTTTATGCAGGTTGAAATGTATGCGAATGTTAGGCCCGTTACCAAGGAATTGCCCATATGTATTTGCAAAGTTGAATTGCATTATTAAGTTGACATGTGAATAAACAAAGGGAACACTTAATTAGCTTTATCTGTTTTAAAGCTGGTAATATTCCGTCGTACACTGTAACAAAACCAGAGTTCGAAGCAACTAAATTTTGAGCAAAAACAATTACAACATTAGTCATGTCAGCCCAATCAAGATCTTCCCTTAAGTATTGATGAGACGTTATTTTGTTATGGATTTAAACGTCTGTTCATCTTCCACATACTCCTAAAACTAGCCAATATCCGCGGGTCAGTCCGCACGAAGAACAATATAAAACTAATGCGATATACCAATATATGATCTTGAAAGCAGTACCGAAACCGTCCAGAAAATAATCTTTGAATAGTCCCAATAAATCGCGAAATGTTCGCAGTCGCGGAAATAACCACACAGTAGTAATTAGAAGGAATGACGTGCTGGCTATTTTAAAAGGTAAGCTCCAATACTCCCCAGAATTAACCCCTGTGGGCTAGGGGAAAGAATATACCCACGGTAGGTATACCGGTCGTAAAGGGCGACCATAATACCATGGGTACCCAATCCATGAGTAAGGTGTTTTACTCGAAAGGTAGCAGGGTGGACGCGGGTATCACCCTGTGGGATCCTAGGCAAGGTCTTTATAAAAACTGCTACCGCGGGAGCAGGAGCAAGCCAATGTAACATGATGCACTGCATCGTACGATGCTTTGTATTCGGGTCTCATCTCCTGTCCTGGGATGGTCCCCTAGTGGGAGCATCGCGGGGGTTGTGGTTTCAAACAGAGTTCACTTATGACACACGCTCTGAGTAGACTTGTTTTCCCTTGGGCCGTGCAAACCCGGTACTTACAGGTCTGTGAGCGGAAAAGGTTGGACACATCCCTTTAATTGTGGTAGGAGTATAATCGGAGGCAAAATGGAGCATAATTGTTGCATAAGTTGTTGAGTGATAATTGGAGTGAAATAATAGTAGCAAAAATGGAAGCCAATAGTAGCACAATATGGCGCGCAATGTTTGTCAACGTAGTGTGGCCTCAAGCGATGTCGAGAGACATTGCTGAGGCGGGCACTCGGCACTCACAGGTCTGTGTGCGGAAAAGGTTGGTCACATCCCTTGATTTTAATTGTGACGGAGTTTAAGACGGGGCATAATTTGGTGCCAAGCTCACTCTGTTTGTCAACGTAGTGCGGCGCTTAAGCAATATCTAAGCAAAACCAGCTCCGTCGTCAACAATGTTTTACATTGTTGTCACACTGCAGGATAGGAAAGGTTGGTCACATTCCTAAATTGTGACAAAACACAATATCTCCATCTGATTAACTTGTTAATCAGATATCGATATATCAAAATCAATGAAAGAGGGATTCTGAGGCAAGCACGGAACTCGCGGTGGAGTTGCCGTGCAACCAGGTGCCATTACCCGAAAATGGAAGGGGAGGATGGATAGTCCTCCTCGGCCAAACCAAGGCTGGTTGACTTGAACACGCCAGCTCACCGATTGGTACCAACTTGTTGGGCCGAAGATCAACGGACATTGATCTGTGTTTTACACCGGAGGTAGGTCTTCTAAGACAGGGACTCCTGTAAGCACTCATCGACTCCCCAGAAATACTTTTTTTTTAAATGATTATGAAATAGCTCCATTTACTTTGCACACAGAGTGTATTAACTTTGGTAGCATAACGGGCATAAACGAATCGAGATAGATATAGACCTCCATATATCAACATGCCGAGGATGAAAAAAGGAATAGATTAAGCCATGTCCATCCAACCGACCGTCCATCTGTCGGTGCACACGATAACTTGAGTAAATATTAAGAATAAAATATTGCAATTTTGTGCATGGGTTCCTTAGCTCTTATTTCCCGTCGCTATTAAAAATGAGGGAAATCGGATGGTAACCACGCCCATTTTTTACGTATATAACATTTTGGAAAACACATAAAACCTGATTATTTAGTAAATAATTCATATAGAAAGTTAAGATTTGATGTGTGGACTGATATTAAGACTCTTCATTTTTTTTTTTTTGAAATGGGCGTGGCGTCGCCCACTTGTGATAAAATCTATTTTATAAATATTATCTAATATATATTATAAATGGGAAAGTTTGGATGTTTAAATGTTTAGATGTTTGGATGTTTGGATGTTTGTCCAGACGTTTGTCTTTGTGACTCAATCACGCAAGAACGGCTGGACCGATTTGGATGAAATTTTGCACACATATAGCCAATAGTCTAGAAGGATCTAGTAGCTATATATTTTTGAAAAGGGGCGTGGTCTCGTCCCCTAGGAACAGTTATAATTTAATTATTATATTTTTTCGTCTTTGCGACTGAATCACGCCAGAATGGCTACACGGATTTTGATGAAATATGGGACACAGACAGTAGTCTACTACCGCCCCTTCCCCCCTTTATCCTCCACTCTGGTGTAAAATCTATAAATTGTTATAACTCAATATAACTTTTCTCCTAAATCAATAGTTTTTGGTATCTGGCACATACAGATCGAGATCTAGACAATTTTTGAGGAGCGATCAGTGGTCCTCTCCTTTTACCCCCGCCATCCACCCTCCTTCAATTGTTTTTATTAGCACGCTTTTATTAACTTTACCTGCACGTTTCTACGTAACTTTTCATTCACTCCTGCGCCTGCTGCCTTATTAACATGGTTTTATAATTAGCTTCACCTCATATGGAGACCCTTCCGGGATCATTTCTGGATAGTTTTCGGGATCGGTCCGGGATCCCGCCGGGGTAATTTCGTGACTTTTTCGGGACTATTTCGGGATCATTTTAGGACCCTTCCGGGATCATTTCTGTATAGTTTTCGGGATCCGTCCGGGATCCCGTCGGGGTTATTTTGGGATATTTTCGGGACTATTCCGGAATCATTTCGGGATTATTTCACAATCATTTGGGGATCCTTCCGGCGTCATTTCTGGATGGTTTTCGGGATCCGTCCGGGATCCCGTCGGGGTACTTTCGGGATCATTTGCGTACCTTTGAGAGATAAATTCTTGATGGTTGCCGGGATCATTACAGGAGTTTTTCGGGGTTATTTTGAGTCCCTTTAGGCATCATTTCTGGATGGTCTTCGGGATTCGTCCGGCATCCCATCGGGGTCATTTCGGGACTTTTTCGCGGCTAATACGGGATCATTTGGGGACCCTTTCGGCATGGTTTTCGGGATCCGTCCGGGATCCCATCAGGGTAATATCGGGACTATAGGGGATCATTTGGGGACCTTTCCGGCATCATTTCTGGATAGTTGTCGGGTTCCGTTCGGGATCCCGTCACGGTCATTTCGGGACTATTAGGGGATCCTTTGAGGGCCTTTCCGGCATCATCTCTGGATAGTTTTCGGAATCCTTTCGGGATCCCGTCACGGTCATTTCGGGACTATTTCGGGATCATTTTGGGACCTTCCCACGATCATTTCTGGATGGATTTCGGGATCTGTCCGGGATGCCGTCAGGGTCATTTTGGGACTATTAGGTGATCATTTGAGGACCTTTCCGGCATCACTTCTGCATTGTTTTCGGTATCCGTTCAGGATCCCGTGGGAATTATTGCGGGACTTTTTCGGGATCATTTGGGGTCCCTTCCGGCATCATTTCTGGATGGTTTTTGGGATTCATCCGACATCCTGTCGGGGTCATTTCGGGACTTTTTCTCGACTAATACGGGATCATTTGCGGGCCCTTTCGACATCATTTCTAGATAGTTGTCGGGATCCGTTCGGGATCCCGTCAGTGCCTTTCCGGAACTATTAGGAGATCATTTGAGGACCTTTCCGACATCATTTCTGGATAGTTTTCGGGATCCTTTCGGGGTCCCGTCAGGGTAATTTCGGGACTTTCTCGGGATCATTTAAGGATGGCTTTCAGGATTCGTCCGGGAACCCGTCAGGGTAATTTCTGGACTTTTCCGAGACTATTTCGGGATCATTTTGGGACCTTCCCAAGATCATTTCTGGATGGATTTCGGGATAGGTCCGGGATGCCGTCAGGGTCATTTTGGGACTATTAGGTGATCATTTGAGGACCTTTCCGGCATCACTTCTGGATTGTTTTCGGTATCCGTTCAGGATCCCGTCGGAATAATTGCGGGACTTTGTCGGGATCATTTGGGGTCCCTTCCGGCATCATTTCTGGATGGGTTTTGGGATTCATCCGGCATCCCGTCGGGGTCATTTCGGGACTTTTTCCCGACTAATAAGTGATCATTTGCGGGCCCTTTCGGCATCATTTCTAGATAGTTGTCGGGATCCGTTCGGGATTCCGTCAGTGTCTTTTCGGAATTATTAGGAGATCATTTGAGGACCTTTCCGACATCATTTCTGGATAGTTTTCGGGATCCTTTCGGGGTCCCGTCACGGTCATTTCGGGACTATTTCGGGATCATTTTGGGACCTTTCCGGCATCACTTCTGCATGGTTTTCGGTATCCGTTCAGGATCCCGTCGGAATAATTGCGGAACTTTTTCGGGATTATTTGGGGTCCCTTCCGGCATCATTTCTGGATGGTTTTTGGAATTCATCCGGCATCCCGTCGGGGTCATTTCGGGACTTTTTCTCGACTAATACGGGATCATTTGCGGGCCCTTTCGGCATCATTTCTAGATAGTTGTCGGGATCCGTTGGGGATCCCGTCAGTTTCTTTTCGGAACTATTAGGAGATCATTTGAGGACCTTTCCGACATCATTTGTGGATAGTTTTCAGGATTCTTTCGGGGTCCCGTCAGGGTCATTTCGGGACTTTTTCGGTATCGTTTAAGGATGGCTTTAAGGATTCATCCGGGAACCCGTCAGGGTAATTTCTGGACTTTTCCGAGACTTTTTCGGGATCATTTGGGGTCCCTCCCAAGATCATTTCTGGATAGATTTCGGGATCTGTTCGGGATCCCGTCAGGGTCATTTAGGGATGGGTTCGAGATCCCGTCAGGGTCCTTTCGGGACTTCTTCGGGACTATATCGGGATCATTTCTGGATGGTTTACGGGATCCGTCCAGGATCCCTTAAGGGTCATTTCGGGCCTAGTAGGTGATCATTTGAGGACCTTTCGGCATCACTCCTGGATGATTTTCGGTATCCGTTCGGGATCCCGTCGGAATCATTGCGGGACTTTTTCGGAATCATTTGGGATCCCTTCCGTCATTATTTCTGGATGGTTTTCGGGATTTGTCCGGGATCACGTCGGGGTTATTTCGGGACCTTTTCGGGGCTAATACGGGATCATTTGGGGATCCTCTATGGGTCGTTTCGTGACTTTTTCTGTTTTATTTCGGGATCATGGGGACCCTTCCAGCATAATTTCATGATGGTTTGCCGGATCTATCAGGGTCATTTCGGGACCATTTTGGGATCATTTGGGGACCCTTCCGAGATCATTTCTGGATCCGTCCGGGATGCCGTAGGAGCCATTTCGGGATTTTTTGTAACTTTTCCGGGATAGTTTTTGGACCCTTCCGTGATCATTTCTGGATCTGTGCGGGATCCCATCTGGGTCAACTCCGCACTATTTCGGGATCATTTTGGGATCCTTCCGGAATCATTTCTGTATGGTTTTCGCGATCCGCCGTGGATACCCTCGGAGCCATTTCGGAACATTTTCTGGAGTATGTCGGGGTCATTTGAGGACTTTTTCGGGATTATTTGGGGGCTCTGCCGGCATCATTTCTGGATGGTTTTCGGGATCCGTCCGGGATCTCGTCGGGGTCATTTCGGGACTTTTTCTCGACTAATACGGGATTATTTGGGGACCCTTTCGACATCATTTCTGGATTCGTCCAGCATCCTCGGGGTCATTTCGGGACTTTTTCTCGACTAATACGGGATCATTTGCGGGCTCTTTCGGCATCATTTCTGGATAGTTGTCAGGATCCGTTCGGGATCCCGTCAGGGTCTTTTCGGAACTATTAGGAGATCATTTGAGGACTTTTCCGGCATCATTTCGAGACTTTTTCGGCATCAATTACGATTGGTTTTCAGGATTCGTCCGGGATCCCGTCAGGGTAATTTCTGGACTTTTCCGAGACTATTTCGGGATCAGTTTGGGACCTTCCCAACATCATTTCTGGATGGATTTCCGGCATCACTTCTGGATGATTTTCGGTATCCGTTCGGGATCCCGTCGGAATCAATGCGGGACTTTGTCGGAATAATTTGGGATCCCTTCCGGCATTATTTCTGGATGGTTTTCGGGGTTTGGCCGGGATCCCGTCGGGGTTATTTCGGGACCTTTTCAGGGCTAATACGGGATCATTTGGGGATCCTCTAGGGGTCGTTTCGTGACTTTTTCTGTATTATTTCGGGATCATTTGGGTCCCTTCAGGCATAATTTCTTGATGGTTTGCCTGATCCATCAGGGTAATTTCGGGACCATTTTGGGATCATTTGGGGACCCTTCCGAGATCATTTCTGGATCCGTCCGGGATGCCGTAGGAGCCATTTCGAGATTTTTTGTTACTTTTCCGGGATAGTTTTTGGACCCTTCCGGGATCATTTCTGGATCTGTGCCCATTATCCCATTTGGGTAATATCCGGACTATTTCGGGATTATTTTGGGACCCTTCCGGGTTCATTTCTTTATGGTTTTCGCGATCCGTCATGGATCCCCTCGGAGTCATTTCGGAACTTTTTCTGGAGTATGTCGGGATAATTTAGGGACCCTTTCTGGATATTTTCTGGATGGTTTTTGAGATCCGCCCGGGAGCCAGTCATGGTCATTTCTGAACCTTTTCGGGATCAGTTTGGAACACCTTCAGGGATCATTTCTGTGTGGTTCTCTGGATACGTCTAGAATCGTGTCGTTGTCATTTCTGGTTTTTTTGGGACTATTCCGGGAACTTTTGGAGACCCTTTCGGGGCATTTCTGGATGGTTTTCGGGATCCGTCCGTGATAACGTGGGGGTCATTTCGTAGCTTTTTCTGGATAATTTCGGGATCATTTGGGATCCTATCAGGTTATCAGCTCATTTAGTTCTTTTTTTTACTCAATTACAAAAATAAAATGCATTAGACAGAAAACAAAATTTTAAACAGATAACTTGATAAGCAGGCTAACGCGAATAGCCCATATATTTAAATTTCTCCTTGCGGACGGGGCCGCGGGTAAAGGCTAGTTAATAATAAATCAACAACCGTTAAAGCTATCATAACAAAATTCGACAGGGAGGTGTAATGAATACAGAATGGCAATTCAAAACAAAAGCACACTACCTTGTTTGTCCGTTGATACCGAACCAATTATTGATTTTATTGGAGACATTTTATTCCTATTTATACAAAATTATTCTAAATAATTCTTATCGTCGCTGCGCTCACAAAAACAGTTATGTGTTTTTCAGTAACTTTTCGGGAGATCAAAAAAAAACTAATTTCTGGTGTCCATTTGCAAAATTTTGGAAAAGTCGTATTTTTGAAATATTTTATGGAAAGTATGTTATTGATGTGCGAAGGAAAAAATCATGTTTTTAACCCATTACGACGTGAAAAATATTTGCGCCGTTTTATAGCACATAGCTGCTTTCAAACGTGATTCAAATTTGCTTTTGGCGGTAGGGAAATGTATAGAGTTTTTTACACAATGCTGCCGTTAGGAGTAGATGCAACGTGAAAAAGTTGAAAATTGGATTAGTTAACTATCCTTTGCTCTCGCGATCTTTTCTGTGGACGTTATACCCAGAGCAGGTTTGCAGAGCAGATATTGCTATGAGTTTGGTATCTTGGATTATGAAATAACCTATCTCCGTGATCTTCTCAGTTAACCCATTACAGTTTAACTGCGGAATTCTGAAGTGCAAGGCGGCAGACGTCGTCACTCTGGGGTTAAGTGACGGGTGACTACGCCTGAGTTGAGGGAGGCCAGGACGCAAATGCTGTTGTAGCCCTGGGACTGGACGTTCCTGGGTAAGCATTGGGGTACCCGGTGTAGTTGGGTTTGCGGCCTGGCACAGGCTACGGGACGCCCTTGGGCGTGAACAGCAGGAGCCACAAAAGATTTATAAAAGTTACGAGGACGTCGGGTTTTGGGGTCTAGCCCAGAACATCCTGTCCGATGCAACCACCCTTCCACGTGACACACTGACAAGAGTGTGACCGTCCTAAAAAGATTATTTTCCGGAAAACGCAGCATAACTTCCCGGAGCAGGAGAATATGACGCAGTCCCTCTGCAAGGATCTGCTGGGAGAATGACAATTTGTGCGAGGGACGCAACAAATTAAATGGTGTTACACTGAAATGACAGCCCTTGGTCGGGAAAAATCCCGAGTCGCTCCGGTGCATAGAACCGGCTGCCTTGGCTCGCGGGCTTCTCGACATTCAACTTAATCGATTCATTGGCTGTTTTATATAGAGTTTACGATTTCTTCTGGTGCACAAGCCAAAATGTCCGCAAAACCACAAGTAAATAAAGCGACTGAAATGAAATTCCAGAATCTCACGAGCCTTACGAGTAATTCGAGATTCGAGAATCTCGCGAGAAGCCGTGTTCTGGATGTCTAGTTGAAAAATAAAATCTTGCGAACAAAATTATATGTATAATAAATATGTTTTGAGTTAAATGTCATTGGAGGCAATATAACCAACAAAAAAGTCACAAGTAAAAAAAACCAAATGTATAAATACTGTCCATACAGCAATTAAGTGAGAATGTCGAGAAGCTCGCGAGAATTACGAGTACTTCGAGACACGACAATCTCGGGTCTCGAAAATCCCGCTTGTGTTCGAGAAGAAATCGTAAGCTCTATTAAAAACAGAAATATCTTTGGAGATAGCTAAAAAGTATTTACTTTTGCAATGGTGGACTTCCAATTGCATCCGAACACCTAAAATTGTAGAACCTATTTAGTATATACAGCATGTATTTGTGTATGTATGTAGATGATTTGTAATTATTTTTATACCTTTCATGAAAATGAAATGGTATATTAATTTCGTCACGAAACCCAAAATTGTAAGTCCTTTAAGGAAAATAGATAGACCCACCATTAAGTATACCGAAATAATCAGAATGAAGAGCTGAGTTGATTTAGCCATGTCCGTCTGTCTGTCTGTCCGTCTGTCTGTTTGTATGCAAACTAGACCCTCAATTTTTGAGATATCTTGATAAAATTTGGTGAGCAGGTGTATTTGGGTGTCCGATTAGACATTTGTTGGAACCGGCTGGATCGGACCACTATAGAATATATATCCTCCATACAACCGATTTTTCAGAAAAAGAGGATTTTTGTAATATCTTACTCAATTTAACAGATTGAAGCTTCAAACTTCACCATATACTTTCGTATATTGCACATATTGTTGCCTGAAAAAATTGATGAGATCGGTCATATATATAGTATATATCCCCCACAACCGATTGTTCAGATAAGAAACTTTTCGTAATTACTGCCCTATTTTAAGAGCTAGAGGCTTCAAATTTCAAAGAATGCTTACGTATATAGCATATATTGTTGTCTGAAAAAATCATACAGATCGGTGGTATATATAGTATATATATATATTTTCGCAATTTTAGCCCCATTTTAACAGCTAGAAGCTTCAAATTCACCGCATGGCATATATTGTTGTCTGAAAAAATCATAGAGATCGGTTGTATATATAGTATATATCTCATACAACCGATTGTTCAGATAAGAAACTTTTTGCAATTTCTACCCCATTTAAACAGCTATAAGCTTCAAATTTCACCGATTGCTTACGTATATAGTACGTATTGTTGTGTGAAAAAATCATAGCGATCGGTGATATATATAATATATATATGATGGTATATATAGTATATATATAGTGCATATATATTTTTTTTTGCGATTTCGGCCCCATTTTAACAGCTAGAAGCTTCAAATTTCACCAAATGCTTACGTGTATAGCATATATTGTTGTCTGAAAAAATCATAGAGATCGGTGGTACATATATTATATACCCCATATAAACTGTATTTTTTTCCCCCTTTTTATACTCAGTTGAGCAGAGCTCACAGAGTATATTAAGTTTGATTGGATAACGGTTGGTTGTACATATATAAAGGAATCGAGATAGATATAGACTTCCATATATCAAAATATTCAGGATCGAAAAAAAATTTGATTGAGCCATGTCCGTCCGTCCGTCCGTCCGTTAACACGATAACTTGAGTAAATTTTGAGACATCTTGATGAAATTTGGTATGTAGGTTCCTGAGCACTCATCTCAGATCGCTATTTAAAATGAACGATATCGGACTATAACCACGCCCACTTTTTCGATATCGAAAATTTCGAAAAACCGAAAAAATGCGATAATTCATTGCCTAAGGCGGTTAAAGCGATGAAACTTGGTAGATAGGCTGACGTTATGACGAAGAATAGAAAATTAGTAAGATTTTGGACAATGGGCGTGGCACCGCCCACTTCTACAAGAAGGTAATTTAAAAGTTTTGCAAGCTGTAATTTGGCAGTCTTTGAAGATATCATGATGAAATTTGGCAGGAACGTTACTACTATTACTATATATGTGCTAAATAAAAATTAGCAAAATTGGATGAAGAACACGCCCACTTTTTAAAAAAAATTTTTTTTTAATTCAAATTTTAACAAAAAATTTAATATCTTTACTGTATATAAGTAAATTAAGTCAAAATTCAACTCTAGTAATGATATCATGCAACAAAATACAAAAATAAAAGAAAATTTCAAAATGGGCGTGGCTCCGCCCATTTTCATTTAGTTTGTCTAGAATACTTATAATGCCATAAGTCGAACAAAAATGTACCAATCCTTCTCAAATTTGGTATGAGCATAGATTCTGTGACGATAACTGTTCTCTGTGAAAATGGGCGAAATCGGTGAAAGCCACGCCCAGTTTTTATACACAGTCCACCGTCTGTCCTTTCGCTCGGCCGTTAACACAATAACTTGAACAAAAACCGATATATCTTTACTAAACTTAGCCCACGTACTTATCTGAACTCACTTTATTTTGGTATAAAAAATGGCCGAAATCCGACCATAACCACGCCCACTTTATCGATATCGAAAATTACGAAAAATAAAAAAATGCCATAATTTTATACAACTACGAAAAAAGGGATGAAACATGGTAACTGGATTGATTTATTGACGCAAAATATAACTTTGGAAAAAACTTTGTAAAATGGGTGTGACACCTACCATATTAAGTAGAAGAAAATGAAAAAGTTCTACAAGGCGAAATCAACAGCCCTTGGAATCTTGGCAGGAATAATGTTAGTGGTATTGCATATATAAATAAATTAGCAGTACCCGACAGATGATTTTCTGGATCACCTGGTCCACATTTTGGTCGATATCGCGAGAACGCCTTCACATATACGTCTAAGGGCCACTCGCTTTTAAAACCCTCATTAATACTTTTAATTTGATATCCATATCGTACAAACACATTCTAGAGTCACCCTGGCCCACCCTAATGGCGATATTTCGAAAAGGCGTCCACCTATAGACCTAATGCCCACTCCCTCTTAAAATGCTCAGTAACACCTTTCGTTTGATACCCATATCGTACAAACATTCTAGAGTCACCCCTGGCCCACCCTAATGGCGATATTTCGAAAAGGCGTCCACCTATAGACCTAATGCCCACTCCCTCTTAAAATGCTCAGTAACACCTTTCGTTTGATACCCATATCGTATAAACATTCTAGAGTCACCCCTGGCCCACCCTAATGGCGATATCTCGAAAAGGCGTCCACCTATAGACCTAATGCCCACTCCCTCTTAAAATGCTTAGTAACACCTTTCGTTTGATACCCATATCGTACAAACATTCTAGAGTGACCCTTGGTCCACCTTTATGGCGATATCTCGAAAAGGCGTCCACCTATAGAACTAAGGATTACTCCCTTTTAAAATACTCATTACCACCTTTCATTTGATACCCATATCGTACAAACACATTCTAGAGTCACCCTGGCCCACCCTAATGGCGATATCTCGAAAAGGCGTTCACCTATAGAACTAGGGATTACTCCGTTTTAAAATACTCATTACCACCTTTCATTTGATACCCATATCGTACAAAAACATTCTAGAGTCACCCCTGGCCCACCCTAATGGCGATATCTCGAAAAGGCGTCCACCTATAGACCTAATGCCCACTCCCTCTTAAAATGCTCAGTAACACCTTTCATTTGATTCCCATATCGTACAACTAGAGACACCCCTGGTCCACCTTTATGGCGATATCTCGAAACGGCGTCCACCTATGGAACTAAGGATCACTCCCTTTCAAAATACTCATTAACAGCTTTCATTTGATACCCATATCGTACAAAAACATTCTAGAGTCACCCCTGGCCCACCCTAATGGCGATATCTCGAAAAGGCGTCCACCTATAGACCTAATGCCCACTCCCTCTTAAAATGCTCAGTAACACCTTTCGTTTGATACCCATATCGTACAAACATTCTAGAGTCACCCCTGGCCCACCCTAATGGCGATATCTCGAAAAGGCGTCCACCTATATACCTAATGCCCACTCCCTCTTAAAATGCTCAGTAACACCTTTCGTTTGATACCCATATCGTACAAACACATTCTAGAGTCACCCCTGGCCCACCCTAATGACGATATCTCGAAAAGGCGTCCACCTATAGACATCATGCCCACTCCCTCTTAAAATGCTCAGTAGCACCTTTCGTTTGATAGCCATATTGTACAAACATTCTAGAGTCACCCCTGGTCCACCTTTATGGCGATATCTCGAAAAGGCGTCCACCTATAGAACTAAGGATTACTCCCTTTTAAAATACTCATTACCATCTTTCATTTGATACCCATATCATACAAACACATTCTAGAGTCACCCCTGGCCCACCCTAATGGCGACATTTCGAAAAGGCGTCCACCTATAGACCTAATGCCCACTCCCTCTTAAAATGCTCAGTAACACCTTTCATTTGATTCCCATATCGTACAACTAGAGACACCCCTGGTCCACCTTTATGGCGATATCTCGAAACGGCGTCCACCTATGGAACTAAGGATCACTCCCTTTCAAAATACTCAGTACCATCTTTCATTTGATACCCATATCATACAAACACATTCTAGAGTCACCCCTGGCCCACCCTAATGGCGACATTTCGAAAAGGCGTCCACCTATAGAACTAAAGCCCATTCCCTTTTAAAATACTCATTATCACCTTTCATTTGATACCCATATCGTACAGACACATTCTAAAGTCAGCCCTGGTCCACCTTTATGGCGATATCCCTAAATGGCGTCCATCCATAGAACTATGGCCTACTCTCTCTTAAAATACTCTTTAATACCTTCCATTTGATACACATGCCATACAACCACATTCCAGGGTTACCCTAGGTTCATTTTCCTACATGGTGATTTTCCTTATTTTGTATCCATAGCTCTCAACTGAGTATGTAATGTAAAATTGTAGAACCTATTTAGTATATACAGCATGTATTTGTGTATGTATGTAGATGATTTGTAATTATTTTTATACCTTTCATGAAAATGAAATGGTATATTAATTTCGTCACGAAACCCAAAATTGTAAGTCCTTTAAGGAAAATAGATAGACCCACCATTAAGTATACCGAAATAATCAGAATGAAGAGCTGAGTTGATTTAGCCATGTCCGTCTGTCTGTCTGTCCGTCTGTCTGTTTGTATGCAAACTAGACCCTCAATTTTTGAGATATCTTGATAAAATTTGGTGAGCAGGTGTATTTGGGTGTCCGATTAGACATTTGTTGGAACCGGCTGGATCGGACCACTATAGAATATATATCCTCCATACAACCGATTTTTCAGAAAAAGAGGATTTTTGTAATATCTTACTCAATTTAACAGATTGAAGCTTCAAACTTCACCATATACTTTCGTATATTGCACATATTGTTGCCTGAAAAAATTGATGAGATCGGTCATATATATAGTATATATCCCCCACAACCGATTGTTCAGATAAGAAACTTTTCGTAATTACTGCCCTATTTTAAGAGCTAGAGGCTTCAAATTTCAAAGAATGCTTACGTATATAGCATATATTGTTGTCTGAAAAAATCATACAGATCGGTGGTATATATAGTATATATATATATTTTCGCAATTTTAGCCCCATTTTAACAGCTAGAAGCTTCAAATTCACCGCATGGCATATATTGTTGTCTGAAAAAATCATAGAGATCGGTTGTATATATAGTATATATCTCATACAACCGATTGTTCAGATAAGAAACTTTTTGCAATTTCTACCCCATTTAAACAGCTATAAGCTTCAAATTTCACCGATTGCTTACGTATATAGTACGTATTGTTGTGTGAAAAAATCATAGCGATCGGTGATATATATAATATATATATGATGGTATATATAGTATATATATAGTGCATATATATTTTTTTTTGCGATTTCGGCCCCATTTTAACAGCTAGAAGCTTCAAATTTCACCAAATGCTTACGTGTATAGCATATATTGTTGTCTGAAAAAATCATAGAGATCGGTGGTACATATATTATATACCCCATATAAACTGTATTTTTTTCCCCCTTTTTATACTCAGTTGAGCAGAGCTCACAGAGTATATTAAGTTTGATTGGATAACGGTTGGTTGTACATATATAAAGGAATCGAGATAGATATAGACTTCCATATATCAAAATATTCAGGATCGAAAAAAAATTTGATTGAGCCATCCGTCCGTCCGTCCGTTAACACGATAACTTGAGTAAATTTTGAGACATCTTGATGAAATTTGGTATGTAGGTTCCTGAGCACTCATCTCAGATCGCTATTTAAAATGAACGATATCGGACTATAACCACGCCCACTTTTTCGATATCGAAAATTTCGAAAAACCGAAAAAATGCGATAATTCATTGCCTAAGGCGGTTAAAGCGATGAAACTTGGTAGATAGGTTGACGTTATGACGCAGAATAGAAAATTAGTAAGATTTTGGACAATGGGCGTGGCACCGCCCACTTCTACAAGAAGGTAATTTAAAAGTTTTGCAAGCTGTAATTTGGCAGTCTTTGAAGATATCATGATGAAATTTGGCAGGAACGTTACTACTATTACTATATATGTGCTAAGTAAAAATTAGCAAAATTGGATGAAGAACACGCCCACTTTTTAAAAAAAATTTTTTTTTAATTCAAATTTTAACAAAAAATTTAATATCTTTACTGTATATAAGTAAATTAAGTCAAAATTCAACTCTAGTAATGATATCATGCAACAAAATACAAAAATAAAAGAAAATTTCAAAATGGGCGTGGCTCCGCCCATTTTCATTTAGTTTGTCTAGAATACTTATAATGCCATAAGTCGAACAAAAATGTACCAATCCTTCTCAAATTTGGTAGGAGCATAGATTCTGTGACGGTAACTGTTCTCTGTGAAAATGGGCGAAATCGGTGAAAGCCACGCCCAGTTTTTATACACAGTCCACCGTCTGTCCTTCCGCTCGGCCGTTAACACAATAACTTGAACAAAAACCGATATATCTTTACTAAACTTAGCCCACGTACTTATCTGAACTCACTTTATTTTGGTATAAAAAATGGCCGAAATCCGACCATAACCACGCCCACTTTATCGATATCGAAAATTACGAAAAATAAAAAAATGCCATAATTTTATACAACTACGAAAAAAGGGATGAAACATGGTAACTGGATTGATTTATTGACGCAAAATATAACTTTGGAAAAAACTTTGTAAAATGGGTGTGACACCTACCATATTAAGTAGAAGAAAATGAAAAAGTTCTACAAGGCGAAATCAACAGCCCTTGGAATCTTGGCAGGAATAATGTTAGTGGTATTGCATATATAAATAAATTAGCAGTACCCGACAGATGATTTTCTGGATCACCTGGTCCACATTTTGGTCGATATCGCGAGAACGCCTTCACATATACGTCTAAGGGCCACTCGCTTTTAAAACCCTCATTAATACTTTTAATTTGATATCCATATCGTACAAACACATTCTAGAGTCACCCTGGCCCACCCTAATGGCGATATTTCGAAAAGGCGTCCACCTATAGACCTAATGCCCACTCCCTCTTAAAATGCTCAGTAACACCTTTCGTTTGATACCCATATCGTACAAACATTCTAGAGTCACCCCTGGCCCACCCTAATGGCGATATTTCGAAAAGGCGTCCACCTATAGACCTAATGCCCACTCCCTCTTAAAATGCTCAGTAACACCTTTCGTTTGATACCCATATCGTATAAACATTCTAGAGTCACCCCTGGCCCACCCTAATGGCGATATCTCGAAAAGGCGTCCACCTATAGACCTAATGCCCACTCCCTCTTAAAATGCTTAGTAACACCTTTCGTTTGATACCCATATCGTACAAACATTCTAGAGTGACCCTTGGTCCACCTTTATGGCGATATCTCGAAAAGGCGTCCACCTATAGAACTAAGGATTACTCCCTTTTAAAATACTCATTACCACCTTTCATTTGATACCCATATCGTACAAACACATTCTAGAGTCACCCTGGCCCACCCTAATGGCGATATCTCGAAAAGGCGTTCACCTATAGAACTAGGGATTACTCCGTTTTAAAATACTCATTACCACCTTTCATTTGATACCCATATCGTACAAAAACATTCTAGAGTCACCCCTGGCCCACCCTAATGGCGATATCTCGAAAAGGCGTCCACCTATAGACCTAATGCCCACTCCCTCTTAAAATGCTCAGTAACACCTTTCATTTGATTCCCATATCGTACAACTAGAGACACCCCTGGTCCACCTTTATGGCGATATCTCGAAACGGCGTCCACCTATGGAACTAAGGATCACTCCCTTTCAAAATACTCATTAACAGCTTTCATTTGATACCCATATCGTACAAAAACATTCTAGAGTCACCCCTGGCCCACCCTAATGGCGATATCTCGAAAAGGCGTCCACCTATAGACCTAATGCCCACTCCCTCTTAAAATGCTCAGTAACACCTTTCGTTTGATACCCATATCGTACAAACATTCTAGAGTCACCCCTGGCCCACCCTAATGGCGATATCTCGAAAAGGCGTCCACCTATAGACCTAATGCCCACTCCCTCTTAAAATGCTCAGTAACACCTTTCGTTTGATACCCATATCGTACAAACACATTCTAGAGTCACCCCTGGCCCACCCTAATGACGATATCTCGAAAAGGCGTCCACCTATAGACATCATGCCCACTCCCTCTTAAAATGCTCAGTAGCACCTTTCGTTTGATAGCCATATTGTACAAACATTCTAGAGTCACCCCTGGTCCACCTTTATGGCGATATCTCGAAAAGGCGTCCACCTATAGAACTAAGGATTACTCCCTTTTAAAATACTCATTACCATCTTTCATTTGATACCCATATCATACAAACACATTCTAGAGTCACCCCTGGCCCACCCTAATGGCGACATTTCGAAAAGGCGTCCACCTATAGACCTAATGCCCACTCCCTCTTAAAATGCTCAGTAACACCTTTCATTTGATTCCCATATCGTACAACTAGAGACACCCCTGGTCCACCTTTATGGCGATATCTCGAAACGGCGTCCACCTATGGAACTAAGGATCACTCCCTTTCAAAATACTCATTACCATCTTTCATTTGATACCCATATCATACAAACACATTCTAGAGTCACCCCTGGCCCACCCTAATGGCGACATTTCGAAAAGGCGTCCACCTATAGAACTAAAGCCCATTCCCTTTTAAAATACTCATTATCACCTTTCATTTGATACCCATATCGTACAGACACATTCTAGAGTCAGCCCTGGTCCACCTTTATGGCGATATCCCTAAATGGCGTCCATCCATAGAACTATGGCCTACTCTCTCTTAAAATACTCTTTAATACCTTCCATTTGATACACATGCCATACAACCACATTCCAGGGTTACCCTAGGTTCATTTTCCTACATGGTGATTTTCCTTATTTTGTATCCATAGCTCTCAACTGAGTATGTAATGTTCGGTTACACCCGTACTTAGCCTTCCTTACTTGTTTATACTCAGTTGAGCAGAGCTCACAGAGTATATTAAGTTTGATTGGATAACGGTTGGTTGTACATATATAAAGGAATCGAGATAGATATAGACTTCCATATATCAAAATAATCAGGATCGAAAAAAATTTGATTGAGCCATGTCCGTCCGTCCGTCCGTCCGTCCGTCCGTCCGTTAACACGATAACTTGAGTAAATTTTGAGGTATCTTGATGAAATTTGTATGTAGGTTCCTGAGCACTCATCTCAGATCGCTATTTAAAATGAACGATATCGGACTATAACCACGCCCACTTTTTCGATATCGAAAATTTCGAAAAACGGAAAAAGTGCGATAACTCATTACAAAAGACAGATAAAGCGACGAAACTTGATAGATGGGTTGACGTTATCACGCAGAATAGAAAATTAGTAAGATTTTGGACAATGGGCGTGGCACCGCCCACTTTTACAAGAAGGTAATTTAAAAGTTTTGCAAGCTGTAATTTGGCAGTCGTTGAAGATATCATGATGAAATTTGGCAGGAACGTTACTACTATTACTCTATATGTGCTAAATAAAAATTAGCAAAATTGGATGAAGAACACGCCCACTTTTTAAAAAAAAATTTTTTTTAATTCAAATTTTAACAAAAAATTTAATATCTTTACTGTATATAAGTAAATTAAGTTAAAAAAAAAAAAAAATCTCAGTAAAACCTTTCATTTGATACCCATATCGTACAAACAAATTCTAGAGTCAGCCCTGGTCTACCTTTATGGCGATATCCCTAAATGGCGTTCATCCATAGAACTATGGCCTACTCTCTCTTAAAATACTCTTTAATACCTTTCATTTGATACACATGTTATACAACCACATTCCAGGGTTACCCCAGATTGATTTTCCTTATTTTGTCTCCATAGCTCTCAACTGAGTATGTTATGTTCGGTTACACCCGAACTTAGCCTTCCTTACTTGTTACTGCTAGAAGCGTGGCTCCGCCCATTTTCATTTAGTTTGTCTAGAATACTTTTATTGCCATAAGTCGAACAAAAATTTACCAATCCTTCTCAAATTTGGTAGGAGCATAGATTCTATGACGGTAACTGTTCTCTGTGAAAATGGGCGAAATCGGTGGAAGCCACGCCCAGTTTTTATACACAGTCCACCGTCTGTCCTTCCGCTCGGCCATTAACACAATAACTTGAGCAAAATCCGATATATCTTTACTAAACGTACTTACCTGAGCTCACTTTTTCTTGGTATAAAAAATGGGCGAAATCTGACCATAACCACGCCCACTTTATCGATATCGAAAATTGCGAAAAATGAAAAAAATGCCATAATTCTACACCAAATACGAAAAAAGGGATGAAACATGGTAACTGGATTGGTTTATTGACGCAAAATATAACTTTGGAAAAAACTTTGTAAAATGGGTGTGACACCTACCATATTAAGTAGAAGAAAATGAAAAAGTTCTACAAGGCGAAATCAACAGCCCTTGGAATCTTGGCAGGAATACTGTTAGTGGTATTGCATATATAAATAAATTAGCAGTACCCGACAGATGATTTTCTGGATCACCTGGTCCACATTTTGGTCGATATCGCGAGAACGCCTTCACATATACATCTAAGGGCCACTCGCTTTTAAAACCCTCATTAATACCTTTAATTTGATATCCAAATCGTACAAAAACATATCAGAGTCACCCCTGTCCCACCCTAATGGCGATATCTCGAAAAGGCGTCCACCTATAGACCTAATGCCCCCTCCCTCTTAAAATGCTCAGTAACGCCTTTCGTTTGATACCCATATCGTACAAACATTCTAGAGTCACCCCTGGCCCACCCTAATGGCGATATCTCGAAAAGGCGTCCACCTATAGACCTAGTGTCCACTCCCTCTTAAAATGCTCAGTAACACCTTTCGTTTGATACCCATATCGTACAAACATTCTAGAGTCACCCCTGGCCCACCCTAATGGCGATATCTCGAAAAGGCGTCCACCTATAGACCTAATGCCCACTCCCTCTTAAAATGCTCAGTAACAGCTTTCGTTTGATACCCATATCGTACAAACATTCTAGAGTCACCCCTGTCCCACCCTAATGGCGATATCTCGAAAAGGCGTCCACCTATAGACCTAATGCCCACTCCCTCTTAAAATGCTCAGTAACACCTTTCGTTTGATACCCATATCGTACAAACATTCTAGAGTCACCCCTGTCCCACCCTAATGGCGATATCTCGAAAAGGCGTCCACCTATAGACCTAATGCCCCCTCCCTCTTAAAATGCTCAGTAACACCTTTCGTTTGATACCCATATCGTACAAACATTCTAGAGTCACACTTGGCCCACCCTAATGCCGATATTTCGAAAAGGCGTCCACCTATAGAACTAAGGATTACTCCCTTTTAAAATACTCATTACCACCTTTCATTTGATACCCATATCGTACAAACACATTCTAGAGTCACCCTGGCCCACCCTAATGGCGATATCTCGAAAAGGCGTCCACCTATAGACCTAATGTCCACTCCCTCTTAAAATGCTCAGTAACACCTTTCGTTTGATACCCATATCGTACAAATATTCTAGAGTCACCCCTGGCCCACCCTAATGGCGATATCTCGAAAAGGCGTCCACCTATAGACCTAATGTCCACTCCCTCTTAAAATGCTCAGTAACACCTTTCGTTTGATACCCATATCGTACAAACATTCTAGAGTCACCCCTGTCCCACCCTAATGGCGATATCTCGAAAAGGCGTCCACCTATAGACCTAATGCCCACTCCCTCTTAAAATGCTCAGTAACACCTTTCGTTTGATACCCATATCGTACAAACATTCTAGAGTCACACCTGGCCCACCCTAATGGCGATATCTCGAAAAGGCGTCCACCTATAGAACTAAGGATTACTCCCTTTTAAAATACTCATTACCACCTTTCATTTGATACCCATATCGTACAAACACATTCTAGAGTCACCCTGGCCCACCCTAATGGCGATATCTCGAAAAGGCGTCCACCTATAGACCTAATGCCCACTCCCTCTTAAAATGCTCAGTAACACCTTTCGTTTGATACCCATACCGTACAAACATTCTAGAGTCACCCTTGGTCCAGCTTTATGGCGATATCTCGAAAAGGCGTCCACCTATAGAACTAAGGATTACTCCCTTTTAAAATACTCATTACCACCTTTCATTTGATACCCATATCGTACAAACACATTCTAGAGTCACCCTGGCCCACCCTAATGGCGATATCTCGAAAAGGCGTCCACCTATAGACCTAATGCCCACTCCCTCTTAAAATGCTCAGTAACACCTTTCGTTTGATACCCATATCGTACAAACATTCTAGAGTCACCCTTGGTCCACCTTTATGGCGATATCTCGAAAAGGCGTCCACCTATAGAACTAAGGATTACTCCCTTTTAAAATATTCCTTACCACCTTTCATTTGATACCCATATCGTACAAACACATTCTACAGTCACCCCTGGCCCACCCTAATGGCGATATCTCGAAAAGGCGTCCACCTATAGACCTAATGCCCACTCCCTCTTAAAATGCTCAGTAACACCTTTCGTTTGATACCCATATCGTACAAACATTCTAGAGTCACCCCTGGCCCACCCTAATGACGATATCTCGAAAAGGCGTCCACCTATAGACCTCATGCCCACTCCCTCTTAAAATGCTCAGTAACACCTTTCGTTTGATACCCATACCGTACAAACATTCTAGAGTCACCCCTGGCCCACCCTAATGGCGATATCTCGAAAAGGCGTCCACCTATAGACCTAATGCCCACTCCCTCTTAAAATGCTCAGTAACACCTTTCATTTGATTCCCATATCGTACAAACACATTCTAGAGACACCCCTGGTCCACTTTTATGGCGATATCTCGAAACGGCGTCCACCTATGGAACTAAGGATCACTCCTTTTCAAAATACTCATTAACAGCTTTCATTTGATACCCATATCGTACAAACACATTATAGAATCACCCCTGGTCCACCTTAATGGGGACATCTCGAAAAGGCGTCCACCGATAGACCTAAGGCCCACTCCCTCTTAAAATGATCAGTAAAACCTTTCATTTGATACCCATATCGTACAAACAAATTCTAGAGTCAGCCCTGGTCTTCCTTTATGGCGATATCCCTAAATGGCGTTCATCCATAGAACTATGGCCTACTCTCTCTTAAAATACTCTTTAATACCTTTCATTTGATACACATGTTATACAACCACATTCCAGGGTTACCCCAGATTGATTTTCCTTATTTTGTCTCCATAGCTCTCAACTGAGTATGTTATGTTCGGTTACACCCGAACTTAGCCTTCCTTACTTGTTACTGCTAGAATCGTCAAAATTCAAAACATTTCATCAAATAGTTACGTTTACGTCATATATTGTTGAAATACGTGATTCGTAGTCATAGTTTTTGCATGCAGACCACAAAAAACCTGAAGCTTTGCATCCTCACACAAAGTACCTACCTATTTTTTATTTTATATTTATCTTAAAAATCGTTTAGATATGTTCAAATTTCACCAAATGTTTACGTGTATAGCATATATTGTTGTCTGAAAAAATCAGAGACCGGTGGTATATATAGTATATATCTCATACAACCGATTGTTCAGATAAGAAACTTTGCGCAATTTCTTCCCCGTTTTAACAGCTAGAAGCTTCAAATTTCACCAAATGCTTACGTATATAGCATATATTGTTGTCTGAAAAAATCATAGAGATCGGTCGTATATATAGTATATATCTCATACAACCGATTGTTCAGATAAGAAACTTTGCGCAATTTCTGCCCCATTTTAACAGCTAGAAGCTTCAAATTTCAGCGAATGCTTACGTATATAGCATATATTGTTGTCTGAAAAAATCATAGAGATCGATGGTACATATATTATATGCCCCATATAAACTGTATTTTTTTGCCCCTTTTTTACGGCTAGAAGCTTCAAAATTCAAAACATTTCATCAAATAGTTACGTTTACGTCATATATTGTTGAAATACGTGATTCGTAGTCATAGTTTTTACACGCAGACGACAAAAAACCTGAAACTTTGCATCCTCACACAAAGTACCTAACTATTTTTATACTCAGTTGAGCAGAGCTCACAGAGTATATTAAGTTTGATTGGATAACGGTTGGTTGTACATATATAAAGGAATCGAGATAGATATAGACTTCCATATATCAAAATAATCAGGATCGAAAAAAAATTTGATTGAGCCATGTCCGTCCGTCCGTCCGTCCGTCCGTTAACACGATAACTTGAGTAAATTTTAAGGTATCTTGATGAAATTTGGTATGTAGGTTCCTGAGCACTCATCTCAGATCGCTATTTAAAATGAACGATATCGGACTATAACCACGCCCACTTTTTCGATATCGAAAATTTCGAAAAACGGAAAAAAGTGCGATAACTCATTACAAAAGACAGATAAAGCGACGAAACTTGGTAGATGGGTTGACGTTATCACGCAGAATAGAAAATTAGTAAGATTTTGGACAATGGGCGTGGCACCGCCCACTTTTACAAGAAGGTAATTTAAAAGTTTTGCAAGCTGTAATTTGGCAGTGGTTGAAGATATCATGATGAAATTTGGCAGGAACGTTACTACTATTACTCTATATGTGCTAAATAAAAATTAGCAAAATTGGATGAAGAACACGCCCACTTTTTAAAAAAAATTTTTTTAAATTCAAATTTTAACAAAAAATTTAATATCTTTACTGTATATAAGTAAATTAAGTCAAAATTCAACTCCAGTAATGATATGATGTAACAAAATACAAAAATAAAAGAAAATTGCAAAATGGGCGTGGCTCCGCCCATTTTCATTTAGTTTGTCTAGAATACTTTTATTGCCATAAGTCGAACAAAAATTTACCAATCCTTCTCAAATTTGGTAGGAGCATAGATTCTATGACGGTAACTGTTCTCTGTGAAAATGGGCGAAATCGGTGGAAGCCACGCCCAGTTTTTATACACAGTCCACCGTCTGTCCTTCCGCTCGGCCATTAACACAATAACTTGAGCAAAATCCGATATATCTTTACTAAACGTACTTACCTGAGCTCACTTTTTCTTGGTATAAAAAATGGGCGAAATCTGACCATAACCACGCCCAGTTTATCGATATCGAAAATTGCAAAAAATGAAAAAAAATGCCATAATTCTACACCAAATACGAAAAAAGGGATGAAACATGGTAACTGGATTGGTTTATTGACGCAAAATATAACTTTGGAAAAAACTTTGTAAAATGGGTGTGACACCTACCATATTAAGTAGAAGAAAATGAAAAAGTTCTACAAGGCGAAATCAACAGCCCTTGGAATCTTGGCAGGAATACTGTTAGTGGTATTGCATATATAAATAAATTAGCAGTACCCGACAGATGATTTTCTGGATCACCTGGTCCACATTTTGGTCGATATCGCGAGAACGCCTTCACATATACATCTAAGGGCCACTCGCTTTTAAAACCCTCATTAATACCTTTAATTTGATATCCATATCGTACAAAAACATATCAGAGTCACCCCTGTCCCACCCTAATGGCGATATCTCGAAAAGGCGTCCACCTATAGACCTAATGCCCCCTCCCTCTTAAAATGCTCAGTAACACCTTTCGTTTGATACCCATATCGTACAAACATTCTAGAGTCACCCCTGGCCCACCCTAATGGCGATATCTCGAAAAGGCGTCCACCTATAGACCTAGTGTCCACTCCCTCTTAAAATGCTCAGTAACACCTTTCGTTTGATACCCATATCGTACAAACATTCTAGAGTCACCCCTGGCCCACCCTAATGGCGATATCTCGAAAAGGCGTCCACCTATAGACCTAATGCCCACTCCCTCTTAAAATGCTCAGTAACAGCTTTCGTTTGATACCCATATCGTACAAAGATTCTAGAGTCACACCTGGCCCACCCTAATGCCGATATTTCGAAAAGGCGTCCACCTATAGAACTAAGGATTACTCCCTTTTAAAATACTCATTACCACCTTTCATTTGATACCCATATCGTACAAACACATTCTAGAGTCACCCTGGCCCACCCTAATGGCGATATCTCGAAAAGGCGTCCACCTATAGACCTAATGTCCACTCCCTCTTAAAATGCTCAGTAACACCTTTCGTTTGATACCCATATAGTACAAATATTCTAGAGTCACCCCTGGCCCACCCTACTGGCGATATCTCGAAAAGGCGTCCACCTATAGACCTAATGTCCACTCCCTCTTAAAATGCTCAGTAACACCTTTCGTTTGATACCCATATCGTACAAACATTCTAGAGTCACCCCTGTCCCACCCTAATGGCGATATCTCGAAAAGGCGTCCACCTATAGACCTAATGCCCACTCCCTCTTAAAATGCTCAGTAACACCTTTCGTTTGATACCCATATCGTACAAACATTCTAGAGTCACACCTGGCCCACCCTAATGGCGATATCTCGAAAAGGCGTCCACCTATAGAACTAAGGATTACTCCCTTTTAAAATACTCATTACCACCTTTCATTTGATACCCATATCGTACAAACACATTCTAGAGTCACCCTGGCCCACCCTAATGGCGATATCTCGAAAAGGCGTCCACCTATAGACCTAATGCCCACTCCCTCTTAAAATGCTCAGTAACACCTTTCGTTTGATACCCATATCGTACAAACATTCTAGAGTCACCCCTGGCCCACCCTAATGGCGATATCTCGAAAAGGCGTCCACCTATAGACCTAATGCCCACTCCCTCTTAAAATGCTCAGTAACACCTTTCGTTTGATACCCATATCGTACAAACATTCCAGAGTCACCACTGGCCCACCCTAATGGCGATATCTCGAAAAGGCGTCCACCTATAGACCTAATGCCCACTCCCTCTTAAAATGCTCAGTAACACCTTTCATTTGATTCCCATATCGTACAAACACATTCTAGAGACACCCCTGGTCCACTTTTATGGCGATATCTCGAAACGGCGTCCACCTATGGAACTAAGGATCACTCCTTTTCAAAATACTCATTAACAGCTTTCATTTGATACCCATATCGTACAAACACATTATAGAATCACCCCTGGTCCACCTTAATGGGGACATCTCGAAAAGGCGTCCACCGATAGACCTAAGGCCCACTCCCTCTTAAAATGCTCAGTAAAACCTTTCATTTGATACCCATATCGTACAAACAAATTCTAGAGTCAGCCCTGGTCTACCTTTATGACGATATCCCTAAATGGCGTTCATCCATAGAACTATGGCCTACTCTCTCTTAAAATACTCTTTAATACCTTTCATTTGATACACATGTTATACAACCACATTCCAGGGTTACCCCAGATTGATTTTCCTTATTTTGTCTCCATAGCTCTCAACTGAGTATGTTATGTTCGGTTACACCCGAACTTAGCCTTCCTTACTTGTTTATTTTATATTTATCTTAAAAATCGTTTAGATATGTTCAAATTTCACCAAATGTTTACGTGTATAGCATATATTGTTGTCTGAAAAGATCAGAGACCGGTGGTATATATAGTATATATCTCATACAACCGATTGTTCAGATAAGAAACTTTGCGCAATTTCTGTCCCGTTTTAACAGCTATAAGCTTCAAATTTCACCAAATGCTTACGTGTATAGTATATACTGTTGTCTGAAAAAATCATTGAGATCGGTGGTATATATAGTATATATCTTATTCAACCGATTGTTCAGATATGAAACTTTGCGCAATTTCTTCCCCGTTTTAACAGCTAGAAGCTTCAAATTTCACCAAATGATTACGTGTATAGTATATATTGTTGTCTGAAAAAATCATTGAGATCGGTGGTATATATAGTATATATCTTATTCAACCGATTGTTCAGATATGAAACTTTGCGCAATTTCTTTCCCGTTTTAACAGCTCGAAGCTTCAAATTTCACCAAATGCTTACGTATATAGCATATATTGTTGTCTGAAAAAATCATTGAGATCGGTGGTATATATAGTATATATCTTATTCAACCGATTGTTCAGATATGAAACTTTGCGCAATTTCTTCCCCGTTTTAACAGCTAGAAGCTTCAAATTTCACCAAATGCTTACGTGTATAGCATATATTGTTGTCTGAAAAAATCATAGAGATCGATGGTACATATATTATATGCCCCATATAAACTGTATTTTTTTGCCCCTTTTTTACAGCTAGAAGCTTCAAAATTCAAAACATTTCATCAAATAGTTACGTTTACGTCATATATTGTATAAAAACGTGATTCGTAGTCATAGTTTTTACACGCAGACCACAAAAAACCTGAAACTTTGCATCCTCACACAAAGTACCTAACTATTTTTATACTCAGTTGAGCAGAGCTCACAGAGTATATTAAGTTTGATTGGATAACGGTTGGTTGTACATATATAAAGGAATCGAGATAGATATAGACTTCCATATATCAAAATAATCAGGATCGAAAAAAAATTTGATTGAGCCATGTCCGTCCGTCCGTCCGTCCGTCCGTCCGTTAACACGATAACTTGAGTAAATTTTGAGGTATCTTGATGAAATTTGGTATGTAGGTTCCTGAGCACTCATCTCAGAGCGCTATTTAAAATGAACGATATCGGACTATAACCACGCCCACTTTTTCGATATCGAAAATTTCAAAAAAACGAAAAAGTGCGATAATTCATTACAAAAGACCGATAACGCGACGAAACTTGGTAGATGAGTTGAACTTATGACGCAAAATAGAAAATTAGTAAAATTTTGGACAATGGGCGTGGCACCGCCCACTTTTAAAAGAAGGTAGTTTAAAACTTTTGCAAGCTGTAATTTGGCAGTCGTTAAAGATATCATGATGAAATTTGGCAGGAACATTACTCTAATTACTATATGTCTGGTTAATAAAAATTAACAAAATCGGAGAACGACCACGCCCACTTTTTAAAAAAAAATTTTTTTTTATTCAAATTTTAAAAGAAAAGTTAATATCTTTACAGAATATAAGTAAATTATGTCAAGATTCAACTCCAGTAATGATATGGTGCAACAAAATACAAAAATAAAAGAAAATTTAAAAATGGGCGTGGCTCCGCCCTTTTTCATTTAATTTGTCTAGGATACTTTTAACGCCATAAGTCGAACAAAAATTAACCAATCCCTTTGAAATTTGGTAGGGGCATAGATTTTATGGCTTTAACTGGTTTCTGTGAAAATGGGCGAAATCGGTTGATGCCACGCCCAGTTTTTATACACAGTCGTCCGTCTGTCCTTCCGCATGGCCGTTAACACGATAACTTGAGCAAAAATCGATATATCTTTACTAAACTCAGTTCACGTACTTATCTGAACCCACTTTATCTTGGCATGAAAAATGAACGAAATCCGACCATAACCACGCCCACTTTTTCGATATCAAAAATTGCGAAAAATGAAAAAAATGCCATAATTCTATACCAAATACGAAAAAAGGGATGAAACATGGTAAGGTAAGGATTGTTTTATTGACGCGAAATATAACTTTAGAAAAAACTCTATAAAATGGTTGTGACACCTACCATATTAAGTAGAAGAAAATGAAAAACTTTTGCAGGGCGAAATCAAAAGCCCTTAAAATCTTGGCAGCTATTACATATATAAATAAATTAGCGGTATCCAACAGATGATGTTCTGGGTCACCCTGGTCCACATTTTGGTCGATATCTGGAAAACGCCTTCACATATACAACTACCACCACTCCCTTTTAAAACTCTCATTAATACCTTTAATTTGATACCCATATCGTACAAACTCATTCTAGAGTCACCCCTGGTCCACCTTTATGGCGATATTTCGAAAAGGCGAACACCTATAGAACGAAGGCCCACTCCCTTTTAAAAATACTCATTAACACCTTTCATTTGATACCCATATCCTACAAACGAATTCTAGAGTCACCCCTGGTCCACCCTAATGGCGATATCTCGAAAAGGCGTCCACCTATAGACCTAATGCCCACTCCCTCTTAAAATGCTCAGTAACACCTTTCGTTTGATACCCATATCATACAAACAAATTCTAAAGTCACCCCTGGTCCACCTTTATGGCGATATCTCGAAAAGGCGAACACCTATAAAACGAAGGCCACTCCTTTTTAAAAATACTCATTAACACCTTTCATTTGATACCCATATCGTACAAACAAAGTCTAGAGTCACCCCTGGTCCAGAAAGGCCACTCCCTCTTAAAATACTCATTAGCTCCTTTCGTTTGATACCCATATTGCACAAACGAATTCTAGAGTCACCCCTGGCCCACCTTTATGGCGATATCTCGAAACGGCGTCCACCTATGGAACTAAGGATTGCTCCCTTTTAAAATACTCATTAACACCTTTCATTTGATACCCATATCGTACAAACGCATTCTAAAGTCACACCTGGTCCATCTTTATGGCGATATCTCGAAAAGGCGTCCACCTATAGAACTAAGGCCCACTCCCTCTTAAAATACTCATTAACTCCTTTCGTTTGATACCCATATTGCACAAACGAATTCTAGAGTCACCCCTGGTCCACCTTTATGGCGATATCTCGAAAAGGGGTCCACCTATAGAACTAAGCCCCACGCCCTTTTAAAATAATCATTAACACCTTTCATTTGATATCCATATCATACAAACAAATTCTAAAGTCACCCCTGGTCCACCTTTATGGCGATATCTCGAAAAGGCGAACACCTATAAAACGAAGGCCCACTCCCTTTTAAAAATACTCATTAACACCTTTCATTTGATACCCATATCGTACAAACAAAGTCTAGAGTCACCCCTGGTCCACCTTTATTGCGATACCTCGAAAATACGTCCACCTATAGAACTAAGGCCCACTCCCTCTTAAAATACTCATTAACTCCTTTCGTTTGATACCCATATTGCACAAACGAATTTTAGAGTCACCCCTGGCCCACCTTTATGGCGATATCTCGAAACGGCGTCTACCTATAGAACTAAGGCCTACTCCCTTTTAAAATACTCATTAACACCTTTCGTTTGATACCCATATCGTACAAACGCATTCTAGAGTCACCCCTGTTCCATCTTTACGGCGATATCTCGAAAAGGCGTCCATCTATAGAACTTAGGTCCACGCCCTTTTAAAATACTCATTAATACCTTTCATTTGATACCCATATCGTACAAACGCATTCTAGAGTCAACCCTGATCCACCTTTATGGCTATATCCCTAAATGGCGTCCACCTATAGAACTATGGCCCACTCCATCATAAAATACTCTTTAATGCCTTTCATTTGATACACATGTCATACAAACACATTCCAGGGTTTCCCTCGGTTCATTTTCCTACATGGTTATTTTCCCTTATGTTGTCACCATAGCTCTCAACTGAGTATGTAATGTTCGGTTACACCCGAACTTAACCTTCCTTACTTGTTTATTTTATATTTATCTTAAAAATCGTTTAGGTATGTAGATCTGTTCACTAGATATTTCTTATCTTATACATCCGATTATTCGGAGATTACGAACGGGATAAGATTATTGTTCAGCCCCATTCATGAAAGGTATGAAGTCTTCGGCATAGCCGAAGACAGTCCCGTCCTTACTTGTTTACATTGAAATGAAAGCACTTTCGCCAGCGATAAGCAAGTAAGTACATAACCATTTTTCAGAGTACTTCTGGTACTGCGAGCACATAGCTGTTTTCGATCACTTCTGAACCAAAAGAGATATAAACAAGTAAGGAAGGATAAGAGTTCGGGTGCAACCGACCATTACACACTCAGCTGAGAGCTTTGGAGAAAAAATTAGGGAAAATCGCCATGTAGGAAAATGAACCTAGGGTAGCCCTGGAATGTGTATGACACGGGTATCAAATGGAAGGTATTAAAGAGTATTTTAAAAGGGTGTGGACCATAGTTCTATAGGTGGACGCCTTTTCGAGATATCGCCATAAAGGTGGACCAGGAGTACCGCTAATTTATTTATATATATAATACCTCGAACAGTACTCCTGCCATGATTCCAGGGCTTTTGATTTCGCCCTGCAGAACTTTTTCAATTTCTTCTATTAAGAATGGTACCCATTTCACAAAGTTTTTTCTAAAGTCATATTTTGCGTCAATAAACCAATCCAATCGCAATATTTCATCCCTTTTTTCGTATTTGGTATAGAATTACGGCATTTTTAATTTTTTAAAATTTTCGATATCGAAAAAGTGGGCGTGGTCTTAGTCATATTTCGCCCATTTTTAATACCAAGATAAAGTGAGTACAGACAAATACGTGAACTAAGTTTAGTAAAGATATATCCATTTGTGCTCAAGTTATTGTGTTAACGGTCGAGCGGAAGGATAGACGGCCGACTGTGTATAAAAACTGGGCGCTTCAACCGATTTCACCCATTTTCTGAGAAAACAGTTATCGTCATAGAAGCTATGCCCTTACCAAATTTTACAAGGATTGGTAAATGTTTGTTCGACTTATGGCATTAAAAGTATTCTAGACAAATTAAATGAAAAAGGGCGGAGCCACGCCCATTTTAAAATTGTCATTTATTTTAGCATTTTGTTGCAACATATTATTACTGGAGTTTAATATTGACATAATTTACTTATATACTGTAAAGATATTAAATTTTGTGTTAAAATTTGACTTTAATTTTTTTTTTTAATTTGGGCGTGTTCGTCATCCGATTTTGCTAATTTTTATTTAAAACACAAATAGTAATAGAAGTAACGATCATGCCAAATTTTATCATGATGTCTTTAACGACTGTCAAATTACAGCTTGCAAAACTTGTAAATTACCTCCTATTAAATGTGGACGGTGCCACGCCCATTGTCCAAAAGTTTGCTAATTTTCTATTCTGCGTCATAAGGTCAACCCACCTGCCAAGTTTCATCGCTTTATCCGTCTTTGATAATGAATTATCGCACTTTTTCGGTTTTTCGAAATTTTCGATATCGAAAAAGTGGACGTGGTTATAGTCCGATTTCGTTCATTTTAACAGAGAATTTAAATTTAATGACCAAACAGAAACACCCTATCAAAAACCAGGACCTATGTTATAAAATAACTCCGTCTTCTTGGCAAATACTAGAAGCTTCCTAGGACTTAAGCCACTTCCTGCTTCTAGATCTGGCAGCTGTATCACTCCTAATAGCTGGAGTCCTAGCCTCGCAAGGGCAGGGCCGAGAACAGAACGTGATCGATCGTTTCCTCCTCCTCTAAAAAAATATTATTAAAAAAAGGGATAAAGAAACAGCAATTTTTATCTATGAAAATAATGTAAAATTCTTACTTTGTACTGACATGTGATAAACCAGTCAGCATATACAGTATGACGTCACAGTGCGAATTCGGGCCAGAAACGGGTAAAACACCACTCTTATGTAGCAACTGCAACACAGTTGCTTCAAATTTGGCTGCGTGACTGCGCGAACAATTTTTCGGCAGAATATGATAGGGGGTTTCAAATAGCAAATAAAAATGTCCATAAGCTGACATAAGACAACTCGGCAATTCAGGATATGAGAAAATTATTTGCAATAATTTATATGAACAATGGATGGAAATTTTTAGATTATATTGCTAATATGTTAGTGGACATTTACCAGGCAATATCTGTGCATGTTTATTTGCATTTTTTACTACCATATTAGTACTTTCATACAGGCTTATAAATAGTTTGGTATTATTTCAAAGGAAAAGTGCGGGGTTATGAAAGTAGTTATGCTCGTCGTAATGAATGCCCCCAATATGCATCGAAGTTGGAATTTATAAAATCGCGAATATTTGTCTTTTGACGATTTTATCAAATGCCATGTTGCCGAATTGCAAAATTCTATCATCAATTTGGACAACTTAAGAAGGAGAATTTATGAATGAAAAATCAAGAGGAAGCTAGTTTTCAGAATTTTGTGATTTACATACAGAACATGAGCATACATATGTAAATAGGTATGTGTGCTTGTGCGTATGGTTGGACGGTTGAAGTGAATTTTGTTTTCTTTGTCAACATGCGAATATAAAAATATTTCTTAGCTTACATATGAACATAGATTTGTACATATGCTTGTGCGTAAGAATAATTTTTGTTGGAAGTGGTTGATTGAAACAGTTTGTCTTTTATTTGAACATGTGAATGTACAAACATTTGTTAGCTTATGCATGGATAAATTGGTATCAATGAAGTGGGTGGGAAATGGGGGTGTAGGCTGATCTTTAGTTTAGGAATATATGTGTGTACATATATACCAATCTAGGTTTGTTTATACCCACTCACCATTTAGGTGATTAAATTTTCAATTTCCCTACATATCAATATAATTTGATTACTCTTTCTGACAAAATAATGAGTTACCATACAATTGAACAAGAGAAATAATCAAATTTGAATACTTTAGATGATCAAACACTGAATATATTTTTTCAACCACATTTTGGAATCATATTTGAATCAAATGTGTTTACTTTAGGAGATCATAAATTTATAATAATTTTTAATTCAGCTTTCTGAATCTTTTTTGACTATATATGCTCAACCCCTATACACTTGTAGCACTTTTGTTTTTGTTTTGCCCTGAATCATAGGCACAGATTCAAATTCACACTTTGAATATAAAAAAAAAACAAGTAAGGACAGGACTGTCTTCGGCTGTGCCGAAGACTTCAACCTTCCAACCATCATAATTTATTTACGAATTAAATTTGCAATATACTTGCTCTGATCAGAGAATTTTTTGGTAACAGACGAACAGAGAAAATCGTTAAGAGAATTTTTTGTTACGTCTTGCACCCTGTTAAGTTAACATGAATTTGGGGAATAGTGGTGAAGTGCAAGACGTGTCACATGCAAATGGATCGTAAGCAGTGGATGCCAAAAAAACTCCTTCTCATGGTGTTTAAATTCTCTGATAAAACATATTACAAAAAGTTTCGCTAGGGGGCGCACGGATTGAGATATTTAAAAAAATTGTATGGAACGGAGGGAGTTTTACGATTGATTATTATACCAGAGAATATTATACTCTGTTGGGATAGCACAGTTCACGAAATGCAAGGGTGTACTGTGGATAACACAGTGGTGAACCTTGAATGGTCTTCCTATAGAAGAGCTGGATTGCGCCAAACTAATGGGAAATAAAAAGAAAATAAAAAAATTTTAAACATTTCCTTTATATAAATGGACAAAAATCAGTGACATATGTATTATTAAAAGACATATAAAGACATATTCTTGCTGAACTTTGATTTTAAAATTTTGACACAGAAATTGTAAAAATATTTATGAGAAATTAAAATATAAAGTAGGAGCGCAATTAGTTGACTATATATTGATAATGTATATTGGAACAATTTTCTGTCATCCTCTGTCATTCCTTGTCAAATCGACACTGATGATGGCACAACGCCGAAACCGGTTTGTCTCGAAACCAAATTTGACAAGGGATGACGGAAAATCGTTCCAATACACATCATTTATCCACCCTGTCGGAAAATCAACAAAACAATAAGGGGACTCATGAAAGCATATAAACTTATAAGGTGTAAAATTATATCCATTTACACATGCTGTTATATTAACGCACTTAGTAATATTCTTGATAAACTTGATTGTTTATCAGCTGTATTATTGGCAAAAAAAATTTTTTTTATTCTTATACAAATTAAAAAATGCCAAGATTAAGTGAAAAATCAAAACTAAAACGTCTTTACTAAGATATACTTGTAAATGACTTGCTGATGTTGGAGATTTCTGATGAAAATGCCTACTGTAATGTCAGCAAGGTTGCATTCCTTTGAGTTTACCGCGTTTACACAATAGGGGGACTCATGTAACCTTATAAATGCCTTATAAAGTGTGTGTGTTTGTATGAAAAATCATTTACACAATTTGTGTAAATTTACGCGCACATTTCATTGTGTAAACGCGGTAAACTCAAAGGAATGCAACCTTGCTGACATTACAGCAGGCATTTTCATCAGAAATCTCCAACATCAGCAAGTCATTTACAAGGATATCTTAGTAAAGACGTTTTAGTTTTGATTTTTTACTTAATCTTGGTATTTTTTAATTTGTATAACAATCAAAAATTGTTTTTTTGCGCGTAAATTTATACAAATTGTGTAAATGATTTTTCATACAAAATTTGACAGCTCGTTTACGCACTAGATAAATTTATACGTTTACACGCTTTATAAGGCATTTTAAGGTCATATATTGATAAGTTAACTCCTTTTCTACCAACTTTCCAATCCACGTAATGTGCGCTCCACTTTTATATTTTTATTTCTCATAAATCTTTTTACAATTTCTATGTCGAAATTTTAAAATCAAAGTTCAACAACAATATTTTCTTATACATATAAGGACACATTTGTCGCTGATTTTTGTCCATTTATATAAAGAAAATGCTTAAAATTGTTTTATTTCCTTTTTATCATTTTGATAAAATCTATTAGCCTTAAATGTTGCAATTAATTAGATTTGTTGAGCTGAAACTTCCTTTTGGTTTATTTTATATTCATATATTTTAATTTTGGTCGAAATTTCGGCTTCAATCTAAAGTTATCATCAGGGACATATGGACATGTACCTATGATCAAATTTTTTTTAAGTTCATTCTTCTTTCATTAGGAGTGTTCAAAATATGTAGCATTTTTAAAGTGAATCGTTTGCTGTAATGTTTTTCATTGTCCAGTTGAGTTACGCTATCGAAGTCGGGGTAGTGCCCTGTTTCCTTGCAGTGAGATTTTATTGTTCGAAGAATTATTCTTTAATTTAATATAAGATTTATGAGCGGAAATCCTTGTCTTGAGCTTTAGTTTTGTTGTCCCCGCATATATTTTCTCGCATACGTGGGACCCATCGCCAATGTAAGGAATTCTGTAAATAACATCAGATTTCTCTAGTTTCGAAATTTTGTCCTTAGTTTTGCTGCAAACGTGTTGCACTTTGTTATTGTATGTAAACGCTATTTCGTACTTTTGCTTGTCATATATATTCGAACTCTTGATCCTCTCTGAGGTTCCGGGAACATAGGCCATTTATTTGTATGATTTACAATCTTTCTCCTTTTTCAAATGTTATTTTTATACCTTTCATGAAAATTAACTTCGTCACGAATCTCAAAATTGTAAGTCCTTAAAGGAAAAGAGATAGACCCAACAATAAGTATACTGAAATGATCAGGATGAAGAGCGCAGTTGATTTAGCCATGTCCGTCTCACCGTCTGTCTGTTTCTATGCAAACTAGTCCCACAATTTTTGAGATATCTTGATAAAATTTGGTGAGCGGGCATATTTAGGTGTCCGATTAGATATTTGTCGAAACCGGCTTACGTTTACGTCATATATTGTTGAGAAACGTGATCTATGGTCATAGCTATTTCATGCAGACCACAAAAAACATAAAGTACCTACCTATTTTTATACACAGCTGTACTTGTACACAGGGTATTATAACGGTTGTTTGTACAGATATAAAGGAATCGAGATAGATATAGACTTCCATATATCAAAATCATCAGTATCGAACAAAAATTTGATTGAGCCATGTCAGTCCGTCCCTCTGTCCGTTAACACGATAACTTCAGTAAATATTGTGATATCTTCACCAAATATGGTACACGAGCTTATCTGGACCCAGAATAGAAAATAGGAATAGGAAAACACAAAAACCTGATTATTTAATAAATAATACACCTAGAATTTTGAAATTTGACGTGTGGACTGATATTGAGACTCTTGATAAAAATTTGCAAACATTTTTTAAAATGGGTGTGGCCGTTGGTTGTTTTTCGCACGTCACCGCCGAATGTCAAAAAAATCAGCGCCGCTGCGCGTTACTATATTTTCTACTCGTTTAAGACTGTTTAGGCCATTTATTGTTCATGTCGAAAATTGCGCATCACTGCCAGTTATAAGAAACTATTTGCGAAATTTAACTCTTTTAACTGTTCAAAAGTTATTTAAAACAAGTAAGGAAGGCTAAGTTCGGGTGTAACCGAACATTACATACTCAGCTGAGAGCTTTGGAGACAAATGTTGGAGATATTAAATTTTTTGTTAAAATTTGACTTAAATTTTTTTTAAGTGGGCGTGTTCGTCATCCGATTTTGCTTATTTTTATTTAGAACGCATATAGTAATAGGAGTAACGTTCCTGCCAAATTTCATCATGATATCTTCAACGACTGCCAAATTACATCTTGCAAAACTTTTAAATTACCTTCTTTTAAAAGTTGGCGGTTCCACGCCCATTGTACAAACTTTTACTAAAGTTCTATTCTGCGTGATAAGGTCAACCCACCTACCAAGTTTCATCGTTTTATCTGTCTTTGGTAATGAATTATCGCACTTTTTCGGTTTTTCGAAATTTTCGATATCGAAAAGTGGGCGTGGTTCTAGTCTGATTTCGTTCATTTTAAATGGTAATCTGAGATGAGTGTCCAGGAACTTACATACCAAACTTCATTAGGATGCCTCAAAATTTACTCAAGTTATCGAGTTTACGGACAGACGGACGGACGGACGGACATGGCTAAATGAATTTCTTTTTTCGTCCAGATCATTTTGCTACATAGAATTCTATATCTTTCTCCATTAGTTTATGCCATTACGGGGTACCGTTATGCGAACATTAATGTACTCTGCTCAGCTGAGTATAAAATCAAACGCTTTCGATGTCAGCTTAACACCGACTTTGCATCACCCAACACAACAAGTTATTAAAACAAAACACCAAAAGAAAAGTTATATAACAAATTTATATGCTCACTTTGCACGTTCACTCAGAGAAAAATTGCATTTTAAAATCAAAAATAAAATTTTTATTTTTAATATGCACGTTTTTAACGAGGACATTATTATTTTAAAAATGAAGATTTTCAAAACAAATCAAAATATTTTTAAATTAAATATGTCATTTTTAAAATTAAAGTGTATTTTAGATTTTAAAATGTTTCATATTTGAATTAATAATGTTGCATTTTTAATTCTAATATTGACATATTCATTTTAAAAATTGCGTGCGATTACAACGTTCCATACTTGAATCAAAAATGTACCACTTTAGTTCAAACATAAACGTCTTTATTTTAAACATGTTCATATTTAAAAGTATGGCTCATGCATAAGTAAGAAGAAGCAGTTTGCTGAGTTTAGTTGATTTTATTTGCTGTCCGTTCTGACAAAAAATTTATTTTGTGGATTTTGCTTGATATATTGTGAACAAAATGAACAACTCGTTGCAAATTGATGATTTTATTTATAATTTCGAGAACGTGGAATCTGAAGAAGTGTGTACAAATTTAGAAGGAGTAGTTGTTACTACCACACAAATTGTTGACAATCAGGATGAGGAGAAGTTGGTAGAGCTGCTGAAAGAGTTTGATTTGGTCGACGTTTTGCCATTCCTAAAAGGTGAGTAATTACTTAACAAATAAATATTTGTATCGAGCTAATAACTTGCTATTATTACATATATCTGACAACGACCTGCAGCTTCGCAGATAACTTTCAGAAGCCTGCAATTTCTAAAGGCTGCTAACCTACAGGAAGCCATTCCGCCGCTGGGTCTACGTGTAGAGTTTAGAGAGAAATTATTTATTTGGAAGAAAAAAGAGGTGCGTATGTACATTGGTAAATTCTTAAAAAATCTTTATCCGTTCACATATTTTATTTTGTTAATAGTATGGAATAGATGATGAAACCATGTCGATGCTATATCAACATTCAAGTTGATATTTTAAAAATCTTTTATTTTGATTTTAAGTATAAAAATTTATTTTTGTTTATTTTTGAGTTTAGATATTTTCCAACTAATTAGAATTTTCTTTTTTTGAAGTTATTCAAAAATTTTAAGTTAACACGAAAACTCAATTAAAATTATTTTAAAAATTAAAGTAAAGAGTACAAAGTAGTTAACACTATATTTACTCCCCCTCCAAGAAAATTTGAAACAAACAAATTATTAATTAATATTAAATGTAACCTTTTTTTTTTTTTTTTTATGTGTGGTTATTTGATTGACTTTTAAACTGCAACATTATATTTTAAATTAATATTCCTGTGCTACGATAATTTGTGTACCACGACATATTTTAGCGACTCAATTTTAAAATAAACATTTTGAGTTAAAATAAACTGCATCGTGCAAATTACTTTAAATGAATATACATTATATATCGTGCACATACATTATACATTGTGCTAAATTTTTCGAGTGAATTAAACAAACTATATTATCATTGATATTTACGCCTTATTCGAAGATTTTGAAATGCAACAACAAATATTCAACTACAAGAAATTTAAAGTATATCAACATAATGTAGCGACAATTCAACAGAATATCAACTATCAATTATAACAACTTTATAGCATCAACAACAGATTTTTTTTTTTCGACCTTTTTACCATAACATCAATGTCCATTAAAGAAAAGAGCAACAATAACAAATAACAACAATCAAATAAAAACATAAAGTACTTATAGCAGAAATTTACTAGTAGACATGCTATAAATTTTATGCAACATAAATAAAAATAAAATTTTTCTACGAATCGTTAATTAATAAAGAACTCTAAAAAACAACATATTACGCTTAAAACAATGGTTAAGTTTTCCACTTCACTACAACAAGAGCTATTACAACAATTTTACGCAAAATACACACAAGAACGGATTTAAAGTATAAGACATCACGATGAAAATGATGAGATTTATAAAGAAAACAACAAAGCCATTGCATAAACAGCAACAGCAATGCATTTAATTGTTATCACGTCCAAAAAACGCCATTTATTCCCTCAAAATCTCTACAATCATCAATCAAATACTTATTAATTTTAATATTTTTTTATTAATTAAATTTTATGTAAGTATAATTTTTATTTTAATATCATATTACAAATTTTCCAATTATAATTTAAATTAAAATTTTAAACCTTTTAAACTTTCAAATTTATTTAAGATTATTTTTATATTTTAACAATTTTAATATAAATTATTTAAATTTACTTATTTTTTATATAAAATTAAATATTTTATTTAAATTGTTACATTAGTCTCGCCACTTTTCTAGTTTGCTACAACACTGTTAAAGCAATTCATCTGTTCGCAGATTTTAATTTCTTCGTATTTATTTTTCTTTTGCTTTAAATATGCAAACTACCATTTAGGTTCGTAGGATCGCCAATATATCAACATTCAAGTTGATATTTTAAAAATCTTTTATTTTGATTTTAAGTATAAAAATTTATTTTTGTTTATTTTTGAGTTTAGATATTTTCCAACTAATTAGAATTTTCTTTTTTTGAAGTTATTCAAAAATTTTAAGTTAACACGAAAACTCAATTAAAATTATTTTAAAAATTAAAGTAAAGAGTACAAAGTAGTTAACACTATAGATGCCAAGCAAAGTAACTGAATGGTTACAAAGTAATAACTTTATGCCGTCTAGTCAATCATCTTCTTCGCCTCACTGTCTCAACAAAGTAAGTTTAATAAATTATTTTCGATCTAAATAGCCCTAATAACTATCCTTTCTTGAACAAGGATTTACTAAGTTTACTCCAACAAACTTGCAAGGGGAAGCTTTTATTAGAATCCTACAAAAAAAATCAACATTTGACCAACAGAAACCGTGACGACCTCATAAGCATAGTTATTGACGAAGTTATAGCAAATGACATTATACTAAAAGCCAAGGATTTTGCAAATTTGCTCGAGCAGATTATAAATCTCTTTCCAAACGAAAATGGTGCTCGGGTAATATATTTATTATAAAATTGATTAAAAAATATAACTAATTCTGCCACCTGTTTTTCTAATTTGCCAGGAATACTATTATATTCCGCGCAAGGGTAAAAAATGCCCTAGTGGAAAGTTATATGGGAAATATGTTAACCAACGCAGTAAGAAAAGGAAGAGCATGTGCTTTGAGCAAAACACACCATCACCTGCTAGTGATAATACTGGGGCCCCCACCGAAAATGACGAAGTTCCTGAAATTGATGTTACTATATGTAGAGCATTGAAAACATCTCTCAGTAGAAGCATTGCTGATTGGAATGAAGTCAAAGATAAATGGCAAAAAACATTTAACTTGAGACAGAATGACTTAAAAGAACTAACAAATATTGATTTTCTCCAAACCTGGCCGAAATATACTGATTCGCGGGCTTCTGAACTGGTAACTATGAAAATACATACATTCATACTTAGTTTGAATTTCCCAGCAACACATCTACACATTGCAGATATACCTTGATTTTAAGATCATGTATCCTGGTAAGGAGAATTGTTTATATTCGAAATGGGAAATTTTTACCGAAAAAACAGAAACGGAAACACAAGATGGTGCTAATTTATCAGTGCAAAATATTGTTAATGAAACTAAAAATCTAAAGAAGAAGGCGCTGTATTTATCTTTAAGTTTGTATGCTCAAAACAATTTGCCACGAAAACAAGTAATCGATATTCAGTCTATGGTATCTTCTCTACTTTCGTCTATATCCTTTATTATACATAATGTATTAAACTCAGAGGCTATTAGTGATATTAATGATGACTTGCAACTACTACTAGAATTTTGTAAAAACCCTTTTCAGGATATAAGCTCTGAGTATAGACTCTTTAAGATATTAAAGGAACTTAACTTATATGAACATCCAAAGACTATCACCATCAAAGAATCTGTTACTGAAACAACAAAATACGGTATCCCAACCTTAGCTCCTAAATCATTCGACATATACATTATGCCATTAAATTTTCAGTTCAAAGCTATTTTTGAGATTCCATGCCTTTTGCAGAGCACATTACAGAATACAGAAAAATACTTAAAAGAAAGTAGTATACAAAACGTTGTCAGCGGCAGAATATTTAAAGCACGAAAAGATAAAATTCAATCTGAATTAGTTATACCATACATTCTTTATTTTGATGACTTCCAACTCAACAATGCTCTCGGCAGTCATACGTACTCGATATGTGGATGTTATTATAGTTTTCCATCAATGCCAAAACACCTGTTGTCCAAACTACAGTACATTTTCCATGGAGCTTTCATTTCAACAAAAACAGTTAAATCCAGCGGTGTTGAGAACTCATTTCTATACCTTGTACATGAGTTAAAGCTCCTTGAAGAAGGTATTGAAATTGTGACGGAAAATGGAAGTAAAAAAGTTCATTTTGTGCTAGGTTTAGTAATAGGAGACAATTTAGCCGTTAATAGCATAATGGGGTTTGTTCAATCATTCAATTCTAAGAGATTCTGTCGTGTTTGCACTAGAACAAAAGACCAAATGAGAAGCGATGTATCAGAGGAGCAAGAAGCTTTGAGAAATGAAGAGAACTATTACAAAGACTTATCAGAAAATAATTATCAGGAAACAGGAATAAGGGAAGTTTGCGTTTTTGATAACTTAAAATATTTTAGTGTGACTGAAAATTTTACATTTGATTTAATGCATGATGTTTTCGAAGGAGTTTGCATATATGATGTTTGTAATGTTTTGCTAAATTTGATTAAAGACGAAGTCATAACACTCGATATTATTAACAGTAGAAAACAATTTTTTCAGTTTGGCGAAATAGAAATAGGCAATAAATCTCCCCCTTTAGAAGCCGGAAGATTAAGTAATTATAATTTAAAAATGTCCGCATCTGAAGTGGCATGTTTTATTCATTTTTTACCCCTAATGATAGGCGACTTAATACCACGCGATAACGACCACTGGAAGTTTTTTTTAATTTTAACGCAAATAATAGAATACATATTAAAACCTCAAATAGCTACTGAAGAGCTGGTTGTCTTGGAAGAGCTAATTAAATCGCATCACTCTATTCATATTCGGCTTTTTGGGACATTAAAGCCCAAACATCATTTTCTTGTGCACTACCCCACAGCTATTAAAAACTGCGGACCTCTTAAATATATTTGGAGTATGCGTTTCGAAGCGAAGCATAAAGAAGCTAAAGTATATTTTAACAGCATTACTTCGAGAGTTAATCCTCCATATTCTATAGCAATAAAGTCAAGTATAAAATTTTCTAAATTTTTGTTAGATAATGAAAAATCATTTGAATCAATTATTAGTTATAAAAGCTATGAAATTCTAGATTTAACAAAAGAGGAATTTTTTTTTTAAATAAATATCAATCAACCCATTAATTTTAAAACTGTAATGTTGTTAAATGAAGTACATTATAAAGGCACTTATTATAAAAGCAATTATTATTTATGTTCTCACAATAATTCTGAATTATTCAAAATTAAATCATTTCTGTATCAAAATAATAATCTTTATATTATATGCTATCCTATATATATTAAAAGCTTCGACCAACATTTTCATTCCTATGAAGTTGGCTTGAAAGAAGACGTTTTAAAAGTTATAAATATATCTATGTTTACAAGTCAACCATTACATTTATATTCTATAAATAATGGCAAAACATACGCAAAACCAAAATATCTTTAAACGTTGTATTTATCATGTATTTATTCTGTAACAAAACAATAGACATGTGATGTTTTGATCAGTTTTGATTATCTTAACTTGTTTGAATAATACACATAACTTTATTATATATAAATATATATGTAGCTCATTTCATTTAAATGCCGAATTTAATATGATAAAATTATAATAAGGCATTTTTGATAGTACGATTTTAGATTTAAGTTTTTGATTATAACTAACAATTTTTGTATGGATTAAAAAAGGTGAATAAATAAAGTGTGGTGAAGTCGAAAAAGTAAAATGTTTCATTATCAAAACGAATACGTGCATTTTTAATTCAACAATTTAGGTATTTGATTCGATATAACTCATATTTGATTTAAATATAAATATATTTAAATCAAATGCGTTTGTTATTTAAATTAACAAAACCCATGCTTGAATCAAAAAGGAAAATTTTTAAAATAAAGGTGATCATTTTTGATTCAAAATCGTGATGTATTTAAAATGAAATTGGAAAATGTTTAAATCAAATATCTTTTTACTTGATTTTACAACTTTATAATGCACATTTTTAAAATAAAAATTTTCATATTTACGTCACTTTTAAATACGTTTTTGCTTGGATTAAGCACGTTTTCATTGATTTTACAATGTTTTTTCCCTGAGTGTTGTTTTCAAAAAATTAATAATGAACAATGAATTCAAATAAAATGACCCAAGGTGGACATGTTTTCGAATTGTTCTCAAGTTGTTAAAAAAAAAAGCAAATTACACAAAAAAGTGCCGATTTTTTTAAATTGTATATTTGGATTGGCTGAAAGAATAAGGGAAATCAGTGATGCAAAATCCTTTGGTAGGTTATAGGGGCATAAACACTTCTTTGAAATGATTCTTACCTCTCATACTTAAGTTGAGGATATATGTACGTATGAGAAGTGTTTGAAAAATCACTTGGGCTTACATTCAAATATCTGTTGTTTATTCGCGAAATTATACAATAGCATCTGAAATGTTAATTTTGATTTTCACATTTCATCCTTCCACACAAGTTTCCCGGTTTAACATTTTCTAAAGTTGGCGGCCCTATCCAAAACTAGTCCCTTTGAGTGAATCACATTGATTATAACCTATCAACCATGTTTAAATATGACCTACACGTGACGGCTCCTTTTACAAATGTGAATACGTAGGATCATATAGTTACCAGGTGAGGCTTTGTCCCTCGCAAGAACACACAAAGGGGTGAAGCAAAAACTTTCCAAGACAGTCGAACCAATGACCAGGATTGCTACTACCCTAACGTAGTGGACAGTCGAACTAGTCCGCAAACTGAAGCTACGCGGTTATCCATAGCATAAGGTCGAAAAACAACAATTAACATCTTTCAACTTAAAATCGGTCGACTTTCATTCTAAAATATCGTTTAACGAAGACTATTGAAATCAATGTTGTGAACACAAAAGTCTGCAAATTTTGGTTTACATTTTAAAAATTTTATCCAGGGTCCTTGTAACATTTTAACAATGTAGATGCGCCGAGGATTATACGATTTGCACCCATGAGTTACGCAATGATATCCACTTAGACTGCTTATAATTACGGGCGCGGCATCCTTGGCCGAATAGTCACTCCCCAACGTTTCAAGGTGTTTCTCTGGTATAGCTCGGCAGCAAAGCGCGAAAAAACATCCGTTAGAAAGTCTTCGGAGCTACACCTAGAGCTTCTAAGAAAGTGACGTCGGAGAAGGTACATATGAGTTCGAAGTCGCGGTCCAATAGCTTCTGGGCAGACATATGGTGTGAAGGTCAGGAGGCGTGGTAGCGACTGGTGGTCGGGATTGCTGCTGTTCGCACATCGGGAATTATAGCTCTTAATTATCGGGAATTGTAGCTCGAAAAAACTGGATGCAAAAGACCATTAATAGAAGCCGTAAGTTGCCTTTGTGCGTGACCGCCAAGGAATCACAAATGATTTAAAGCAATTGTGTTCGCGACGATTATTAGGAGTTAACCCCAGGTGAAACTACGCTTTGCACGAGATATACAGACAAAAGCGTGTTACTCTCTGGAGTAAGTGAACGAATTTAATAATTTATGTCCTTTGTGAATTCCACTGCCAAGTTTTATGTTTCCATTCCATACCATTCGCACCAACACCAATACACAGATTATGACAATTTGAACAGACATAATTAGTTGCTTTAGAGATGAGCCAATCATATAGTTGAACCATGTTAAATATCAAAAAATTTCATTCTATAAAAAGTCACAATAAATATAAAAGATACATTTAGGCGTTTGTCAATAAAAGTTTTTGCTATAAAAATATAATACTGGTTTGGACCAATTCATTGAATTTGTGAATACGGTTTCTAGTACTACAAATCCCTTCCCAAGGAGCTACTCCTGAAAATTTTTTAACGATCGAAAATGGCCAAAACGTTGATTTCCTTAAACACATACAAATAAATAAATAAAAATAAATAAATGTAAGGTGCGATAACCTCCGAAGAGATCTAAGGCCGAGCTTTTCTTCCAATTTGCGTCGTGCTCCCCTTGCTTTTCCATAAAAATTGGCCGGACGGGACCTACATGTTTTATGCCGACTCCGAACGGCATCTGCAAGGCAGATGAGTTTTCACTGAGAGCTTTTCATGGCAGAAATACACCCGGAGCGCTCGCCAAATATTATTTTTTTAAATAGAAAAATCAAACTTTTTAAAGTAAGAACACCGGCGTACGCCAGCGCGCCGCCCACGTCGCCGCCCACGCCGATAAAGTGATCGGCGTAAACCTCTATCATGGACGAATAAAATAAGCTATAAGTGGAAATATGCAAAACGAAAAAACAAAAACTAAGAACGAAAAAAAACAGCCAATAACAACAACAAAAAAATGAAGAAAAAGTCACAAAGAGAACCTATAAAAATATATGTGAAGCGCTATATAAATTTGCAGCAAAAAAGAAATGTCGCGATCGTTTTCATCTTAGGATAGAAAAATGTTAGCGTAGAAAGGATTTCAAGCAACCAGATTGTTGAGGAAGTTATTGACTTAGGACAATATTCGACCAGGCATACAAGAAATGCCGGCAATCCAGGACTTAAAAATCATAAGGAATAACACAGTTTTCCTGAGGGACAAATTGGTGAAAAATTATATAATCTTACTCGAGTAGACAAATTTAATTGTAATAAAATGGTACCCACGTTCTCTAAGATCTAATAATTGCGCAATCCCAAGAGGTTGGGATAAAAATAAAAATAATTCTTCATTAATATCATGATGATTCTGTCTTGGTGGCCGCCGCAGAAATCGCATGACATATAAGATAAAAAAAATATACTGCTGGAAAATAGCAAAAATATGAAAAATATGAAAAGAAAATTCAAGGATAGACAAATTTTTGCATCCACTGTACCTTCCTTCCGCTCACTAGCCGAACTACTACTTCTAGTACATAACTACCTTACTCTTCCATCAATTACACCCCCAAATTCAATGTATAAGTAATAAAAAATTTCTCACTTTATATGTTCTTAGCTTAATAGAAATTAATAAACAATGAAAAGCGTTATTTAATAAAAATAGTCAAATATTTCATGTTTATACAAGTAGTTACAGATTTAACTAAATAAAATGAAAAAAAAAAGTTTTTATTTTTAGGAATTTATTTAATAGGAATAATATGCGGATTTAGTTTAGGGAAATAAAATAAATACAAACATTTACTGGTTTTGGTCCTAATTTTACATAATAGGAAAAATATTTTTACTTTAGCCCCTGGTAGAATAGAAAATACTAATAGGAAAAATATTTTTACTTCAGCCCCCAGTAGATTAGAAAATGGTAATAGGAAAATACCAATATAAACAAAAGGAATCTGCTATTAACTTACATAATTTAACAAAGAAAAAAAGTTTCAACAAAAACATTTCACTTTACTCACCAAACAAAAACCAGCACCATAGATACATAAGTAAAGAAAACGTAAACAAACAAAAACAAAAAAAAGAAATTAAAAATTCAAATTGGTATCAAAAGTTACCATTAATTCACAATCGTTAATTTGTAAATACAAGCCGATTTTTAGGTGAGTCGACGCACTTAAAGGTCGGCTGTGCAAAACGAATTTTAATATGTAACATTACTCATCATAATAAATATACAAAAAAAAAGAATAACAAAAGTCAGCATATTATGAAAAAAAGCGAGAGTCAGCATAACGGGCACTGTATGTAAAGCAAATGCAAACGAATAAAAGCAACAAGAAAACACATAAATAAAAAATTCACTACTTATAATATCAAGTTATCACTATGACATAAAGTACAACTGAATGCAAAAGATTGAAATTTTGTAACACGCAACCAAGTTGACTGGGTCATTTAACGTAAAATGAAACAACACGGCACACTTATAACAGCGAATTAGAATGATCGTGTATAATTAAGCACTAAATTATAAACGCTCACTCTTGAAAGGCGGATGGTGTAGTGTTGCGTGGAGTTCACCTCACTTCGAATGCACTTAACGTTGCAAATATACATACAAACAAACGTTCATATTTAACTGACCCAGATAACCACCATGAGTTCATTCGCATTTGCCAAATCCCCAATATATTGATTCGTCATACCAACCAGCTTACGCGCGGATCATATTGACAATATGAAGGCCAATACAATAATTTGCTGACAAACCATTATTCATTATTAAGTCATGAACTTTTAGTATGTAAACATTCGTGTAAGTATGTATGTGTAGGTTAAGAACTTTTATATACATAGATGTGGATTTCGTCAATAAATAACAATCGCATTTTAACGCTATACATCGGCGTTTCAATAAACCTTTCGTTTCACATTTATTACACTGGGTATGTAATGCTCGATTTCACCAGAACTTAGACTTCCTTACATTTTTATTTTATATTTATCTTAAAAATCGCTTAGGTATGTACATCTGTTCACTATATATTTCATATCTTATACAGCCGATTATTTGGAGATTACGAATGGGATAAGATTATTGTTCAGCCCCATTCACGAAAGGTATGAAGTCTTCGGCAGTGCCCATGAGTGCAGTTCCATCTTTACTTGTTTAGTGTTAATTAATTTAATTATATTCTTATTTCCTGTATATTAGGTCGGTTGAAAGTTTGTCCGCATTTTCAATACAAATCTCGCAATCGATTTCTCATTGAGCTACAAACTTGAAATTTTACAGATAGGTTAAGACACTGAGACAATGCAACAAAATTAGAAAAAAAAAATCGGTTAGGTGGCACACGGTTCGAAATATTTAGATAAGAAATTGGAAATTTGGAATTTTGGGATCGGTTTTTAAGTAACTTCTCTGTGAGCTAAAGATTTGAGATTTCAAAATTGGAGCAGAGGCCGACGACAGCATGAAATATATTACAAAAAGTTTGGCTAGGGCGTGCACGGATTGAGATATTTAGAAAAATCTCACGGAAGGAGGTAATCTTACAATCGATTTTTATACTGTGTTGGACTGACACAGTTCACAAAATGCAAGGGTGTACGGTTGATAACGCAGTGACGAATGTTGGATCTGGACTTTTCGCAAAAGGCCTGGCCTACGTAGCATTGAACCGAGTAAAATCTTTGAATAAACTTTTTTTATTTTCTTTTTATTGTAATATTGACTTCGCCTTCTTGGTTTATTGCATCGTGACCTAAACGAAATTTTCGCTGTCACTTATTCTTTCAGTATTTTGCTCTGCATTGATTTGAAATATAGATGAGGGCATGTTTTCCTCCAAATGCCAGTCAAATAGTATGCTCATATTTTGCTCATTTTCACTATTTAACTTTTTTTATAAATTTTCACTTACAACTTTTAATTATTAGAAATGAAAAAGTGATTTTGCAACTAATAATATTTTATCCTTAAAATTTAAGGATTCATGAGCTTAACACCGGATTATAAGAACTGAATATTCAGTTATTATGTTTGTTTAAGAGAAACTGAAAAGAAAGAAACATTTACAGTCATATTGCGATGGTACCACTTCGAAAACCGCCACGTAATCATCATCAGGCAATTTCGTAATGTTTCGAAGGTTTCGCGGAGATTCGAAACGCGAATTAAGTAGCCTTAACCACTAGGCATCCTTTTTGTATTTGTTTTCTTGCTTATTTCAGTTTATCTCATTTTCATACTAGGTTAGGCTAGGTTGAACTGGCCGGTCCATGAGGACCTTACATAGACTGATTGAGCCCGCAGTGTTACCAGAATTTTGTTTTAACGACCAATCTGAAAAACCCTATCAAAAACCAGGACCTATATAATAAAATAACTCCATCCTTTTGGCAAATACTAGAAGCTTCCTAGGACTTAAGCCACTTGCTTCTTCTAGATCTGACAGCTGTATCACTCCTAATAGCTGGAGGCTTAGCCTGGCAAGTGCAGGGCACGAGCAAAGAACGTGCTCGAACGTTTCCTCCTCCAACCCGCACTTCCTACATCTGCTATCACTGACCAAGCCTAATTTAAAGGCATGTGATGCCAGAGTGCAGTGTCCAGTCAGAATACCCGTGATGAGTCTACAGTCCTATCTTTTTAATGATAGAAGCAACTTTGTTAGTATAAGGTTGTAAGACCTACACATCATCTTCGAACTTTACAGCCCCGCGCTTGAACCCACGCCTTTCCTGCTTGGTCGATCATGTGCACCTCTCGCCTTCGCTTAATCTCGCCCAGTATAATTGGGACGTCTACGGAGCAAGCTTCAAGAGATGTGCCCCTTTTAGCTAGTTCGTCCGCTTTTTCATTCCCATCTATTCCCATATGCCCTGGGACCCAATATAGATGTATGCTTCTCCCTGTCCCGATTCTCTCCAGAGACTGCTTACACTCTAATACGCATTTAAATGCTGTGCTATGCTAGATTATTGCCTTATCTCCGGATTCTTATTTCCGGATCAGCACAGTATACCACAGACCCTACTCCTTCCAATACTTTGGAACCATCTGTCGCCTCGTCCGCCATTTGCGCACCCTTGCGCCAACCGTCCAACTTTATTGGGGCACCGAGCCTGGTTGCGGTTGTTAAAGCTATGCTACCAGGTCTACAGGTGGAATGCGCAGAACGGCATACAGTGCACCCGTCGGGGTTGTTTTCAGGCCTCCCGTAATGCTAAGCATCAATAGTCTGCATACCCCCTCTAATTTTTTGAGGTATGTGGTTTTTTGTGTGGCTTTCCACCAAACAAGAACTCCATAGTATAGAATAGGGCTTACAATCGCTGTAAAAAGCCAATGAGAAAGAGAGGGCGATAAGCCCCACGTACACCCCAGCATTCTTTTACATGCATAGAGTGCCGTTGAGGCCTTCTTGACCCTCTCCTCCACGTTGAGCTTCCATGACAGCTTACTGTCTAGGATGATTCCTAGATATTTTGTGCAAGGTTTCTCCTGTAAGGTCACCCCTCCTAACTTAGGCCGGTCCAATTTGGGACCTTGTACCTCTTTGTAAACAAGACCATATCCGTCTTCTCCGCTTTGACTTTCAACCCGACATTAGATGCCCAGGTATGAATATCCCGAAGCGCCCGATCCATCAAAGAATAAATCGTTGGAAAGCACTTTCCACTTACGACAATTGCAACGTCATCTACGTAAGCTGTAAGTTTTACGAGTCCCTCATCGAATTGCCTGAGCAATTGGTTGATGACCAGTGTCCACAGCAGAGGTGATAGCACCCCTCCCTGCGGCGTGCCCCTGTCCACTGATTTCGTGGCCTCGTACAATCCCCATTGTGATGTAATCTTCCTGCAATTTAGCATGCAGCCGATCCATCTCATTAAGGCGTGATGTACTTTAATGTAATTAAGACCATCCATAATGGCCCATTTGGAAACATTATTGAAAGGCCCGGCAATGTCCAAGAATACTCCTAGAGCATACTCCCTATATTCCAGGTGTATAATTTTAATGCACTAGGCCCTTTATTTAAGTATTTGTAGATCTGTTTATAACTCACTCACCATTACAAAATTTTTTAAAATATAAACAAAGTTATAAATGGAATCAATCTAACTAAATATATGTAAAACTGCGCGACGGCGGTAAGTTAAAACGGGCGATAAAAGAGCGGGCGTTGCGATGCGGTCACGAAACGATGCGTTTGCTTGGGTAGTTAATGATAAACTGAAAAACAATGAGAGTGCGAGCCGTGGTGGCTGGCAAGCCACAGCTGAGCTGCACTGCCTGCGCTTGGCCGCACTGGCCGGGTGTTGCCAGACGGAGGGGGGCGGACTTAGTCCGAAAATTGGATCATGTCTTCAACACCAGGGATTTCTCTATGCTTATTACCACCCTATGCAATGCGGTATGTACCGACTTGCCTTTGGTGTACGCATGCTGTGTTGTGGAGAGCAGCTTTTAATCCACGTTGGAATATATGTACACATCTATCAGCCTCTCATCGGTTTTGAGCAGAAATGATGTTAAGCTAATGGGTCTATAGTCTTTGGGATACATGTGACCGATCTTCCCCGCCATTGGTAGGAAAGCTACACGAGCAGTTCTCCAAGAGTGCAGTACATGATTCAGCCTCAATATACCGTCTGGGCCCGGCGATTTAAACTTAGAAAACGTTTTCACTGCCCATTAGATCTTGGTATCGGTCACCAAGCCCGGCACTACCCGCTCCGTGATCGAAGTGTGAGTGATGTCTGCTGGCTGCTCTAAACCGTCTTCCGATGGGATATGTGTGTCGAGAAGCACCTCAAGGGATTCCTCACTATTACGTGACCATTCCCCGTTCTCTTTCTTTATTAGTCCCTGGACTAGGTTTCCTTTTGCTAGGACTTTTTTCAACCGTGCTGTTTCGCTGGAGCACTCTATGTCCGTACAGAAACTTTTCCATGAGATACTCTTCGCCCTGGAAATTTCACGCTTGTAGATGCTCAGTAGATCCCTGTACTCGTCCCGATACGCTTCGCTTACCGCGGTCTTTGCGAGCTTAAATATTTCTTTTACTTGTCCCACCAGACTCAGCTCGTTGCTCCACCATGACGGCTTTGCTTTTCCTCTGAATCTTCTTAGAGGGCAAGCTTTGTTATACGCAGTCATAAGCGTCCTTGTTAGGAATTCATTCGGCTCCTCCAGTTCATCCACATTGGCAACCTTTTTGGGTTATCCCAGTTTTGTTTCTACATGTTTTTGGAATTTAGTCCAGTTCATTGACCTAGGGTTTCTAAAGGTTCCTCCCTGCTCTACCCTCTTTAGGGGGATGCTGAAGCTGATATACGCATGGTCGGAGAAGGATGGTCTATCAAGAACCATCCAATCATACCTTGATATATTACGCTCGGAGCTCAATGTAATATCTAGAGCATTGCTGGATGTTAGACCAATGTATGTTGGGACATTTCCCCTGTTGGCTATCTGCAAATTGGTTTGCAGGATGTAACAAAATAGAGATTCGCCTCTCTCGTTCGTATCTACTCCTCCCCACGCATTGTGGTGCGCATTTGCATCTCCGCCTATGACCAACCGCCCTTTGCGCCCTTCTTCCTGTACTAGCCTTTTGCACTCCCTCGGTGGAACCTCCGCAGCATGGGCCATGTAGCAGGACGCCAGGATAAATGTCTGCTTATTCTTTTGCTCACGTCCACCGCTACGAGGTCCTCAGTGGTGTAATTAGGCAGCATATATGAATGCAGCTGTTTCCTTACCATTACTACAGCTCGCACCCGTCCTTGCGCCTGCGCGTAGTAAACGCCAAACCCGCGCGAGCTAAGTCCAGAAATCTTTCCTCCCGATGAGAGCCACGGCTTCTGGATCAGCGCCTCGTCAAACGAACCCTCCTCAAGGGTTAGGAGGAGTTCGCTCGACGCCACTTTACTATTTTGGAGGTTTATCTGTAGGACTCGCAGCACCATTGGGCTGTTTGTCCCCCTGCAGCACCTTCGTCGTGACGTCGTCGTCCTCCCCTTGCCCTTTTGGTTTAGAGTATTCGACACCCCCTTCAGCCTCTCGTAACTGTTGTGCCGGGTGTTCTTCTGTGCGAGTCACAGCACCATTTGGCGTTTGGTCCTCTTCTAACACCTTCGTGGTGACGTCAGGGACATAAACCTGTCTTTTTTCCCTTAGGATTTTGAGGTCCTTTTCGACCTCTAGCGTGTTAGGATTTTTATCCTCGGGACTCCTTTTCCTCAGTCGCATTTAAATTTTGCCAGTGCCAAAGGACATTTTGCCAAGCTGCGTGTACAAAATATCCTCCGCCTGCTTGTTTATTTGGAAGATGTAGAACTGACCTTCCGCGGTAGGTCGAGATACAGTAAGTACCTTCCAATTCTGTGCCGGTATGTTCGGATTCTGATTCTGCCGAAGTCTCAGTGTATCCTCCGACTTCATCACGCATGGTATCCATACCTTAACTCTTGGTACCGTGGGGATTTGCGCTTTATCCACCACCTCAAACCGCGCGTTCGTGCCTTGCTTTTGGATGTTTGGAACCACTTCCTCCAGCCACCGCAAGCTCGCGATATTGTCGCACGCTATCATCTTCACACCATTATACCATCCCCCCGAATCAAAGGTTGGAAGGGGCTTATTTGGTAGTTCCCGCATTATCCTAAGCATTAAGCTAATAAGTTCCCTTTCTACAGATCTCCACCTTTCAGTAGTCATCTGTCCGAAAGGACTGCTACGATCAACCAGCGCCACAGTCAGTGACTGCTGTGCCACATCACTCATCTTCTCGGGACAAGCCGGAGGCTTAGTGTTATCGCCCTTTGGCACCTCCGAGAAAGCCGGAGCCTTAACCTTTAGCACCTCCGAGAAAGCCGAAGTCTTAGCGTTATCTCCCTTTGGCTTATCTCCTACTTCCGTAGTTGGAACTTCCCTCTGACTCGCAGCTTTCGAGGTAGTTGCTACCTCGCTATTGGGGCCCATCTGTCTTACAGCTTTCAGCCTACTTGTCTTGTCTATGCGACTGCCCTGCCTCGCGGCTCTAGGACTGGGTCCTTTCTGCCTCTTGAAAGCAGGCTTGTCGCCTTCCGCCGAACGTTGCCTCTTCATTCTGCCATTCGACGCTTCTTCCTCCTCGTACCGGTTGCAGAACCGAGGGTATCTCGCAGCAAACCTTTTGAATTGCCTTCTACCTACTTCTACCGGCTGGACCCATTCAAAGCGCTCGATCTCCACTTCTGTTGGGTCGACCACTGCTCCCAAGCGTTATACAATACTTCGTGCTGCACGATACTGCGAGAGGGCTCTTTTACTTCCACTGCTCCGTACCCTTCTCCACTCTTCTACTCCGTTTTCATTTGTGTGCTTCTCCAACAGGGAGTTCATTGAATCAGCACTACTCTCTCCCCGAGTTGGCTTAATGCGTATTTGTCGTCCTTGGCTTCCTACTCAGTGCTCCTCTTATCATCGTCCTTATTACATACTTCCCGAGGTGGCTCGGTATAGGGAAGGCTCCGTTCGAATACAGCCGAATTTATCCCCTAGCTGCAAATCGTCCAATAGGCACGGTCCGCATAACACCCTGGCTTAGGGGGTTGGCAGTTCTTAGTCACCCACATCCCGCCGCCCTCCTATGAGGCGAAACGGGGTAGATGTCAGTCCTAAACAGCTCCGCCTCATAGTCGGGCGCTATGGAGTTCGGCTAAGCCCTCACACCAACGACAAGGTGCCTACCCTAGTCAGGGAATTTTTATACTAACAACATAATTGAGACATTCTGTCTATATATTAATTTGTGTGTTATGTAGATTTCTTTTTGTAAATTTCCTTTTTTAATTTCCGATGTTAACCTCATAAATTCTTAAATATTAAGTATAAATTGAACACATACACCATCAAACAAAACAAACAAACTACCAATATTTTGGGAAAACTTTTGACTATTTTTCATACTTTTGTATAACACTAAGGAAGAGTGATCCTGTCCTATAAATTATCGATAACTCTGACAGCATCGCATTTCAAATGTTTCCCAAATAGTTCGCTAATCGAATTCTAACCAGTTCTCTAATCTACTTTTCGATTAGAAGTGCACTAGAGAACGTCAGATACTATGGCCTATGAAGGCCTTGGGCTAAAGTCCCTTGCAAAGCAACATCAACAACCTATCAATTGGAAAACAAGTTCTTGTAAGCGTGACTGCCCCTAAGCAATAGTTTTGCAAACACCCTGAGTGTATTTCTGTCGGCAATATACATCTGGGTTCCGTCCCTCCAATTTGTAGGAGAAATTAAAAACAAGCAGAACGGCAATTGGAAGCGAAGTTTAGGCTTAAATTTCCTTGGAAGTAAAACGCGAAAAGTTTTTTTTTTTTTAATAGAGGCACCGCTTTCCGAGGGTTGTTCTTTAAAAGCTTGATCAGTGCGACATCCAGCGATACCTATTGCCAATGTAAAATACTATTTTGGTAAAATATCGCCACATCAAAGGCCCTGGAAAACTTGCCATATTCATAACGCCCAATTCGTAACCATATTTTTACTTAATCATTAATAAATGAATATTGGCATCGCTTATTGCTGCCTTAATATAAAAAATGTCATAACTTCATAAAAGATAAAATACGAAAAATTTCAAACAAAAAACTCAATCCCGAAATGTGAATAAATTCACCAACGCAAAGATTTATTTTTATTTAATTTATATTTATGTAACTAATTGGTTGGCTATGGTATCGTTATGACTAAGGCGTTAGTCTATGGTTTCAATAACGGAGCAAATTGACTTCAATAGAATTCGTTGGATCAGCTTTTTTAAACGCAGTTTGCCAGGAGCTTAAAGTAGGTTTGTTTTCATCTTATGATCTATTCATACACGAGGGAACTTTAAAAATCAAAGTTTGGTCTCACAACTTAATTCATTTACATGCGTCACACTTTCATTGCATTCAATAAAAAATATTTATTTTCATAATTATAACAATTTATTTTTACATTATATGAGAAATAAATATAATCAATTTGACTGCTGAGCGGAATATCACCATATCTCTACTGCTTTTTCGAAAACGCCGTTTCGAAATTCGGCGCTCAGTCGAGTTAGGGTGATAATACAATCAACAGTTAATTTATAGGAACACCCGCTTCTCTCAAAAATACTTGAATTTCTGGAACGTCCGAATCTACTATTGGAACATTGCGAACTGGTGTTGTTTGTACTGCATCAAAGGGTGTAAGCAACTTAATAACAGCTACAGACCGTAGAGAAGAATGATGAATATCCTGCACAGAGCGTTCTTGCGTTAGTTGATCAGTATTAACGGAGACATCCTGCGCACGTATATCCCTTGTGAAACGCACATTTGTAATCACCAAATCACAACTGACTAAGTACCCAATGCCAAGATAACAGGCACGATGGAATATTTTTACTTCACCCTCAGGTGGGCGTTGCGGGCTTTCCTGTGTTGCTATATTTGTATTTTCGTTAACTCTAACAAATGCATGCGTATTGGTTAAAATGCAGATAAGCATAATAACCGGCAGCGCGAACTGATTTTGAAAATTCATTTCAACTTGAAACTTTTCTACCACTTTTAAAGAATAAAATACAGCGAGATTGATTTTGTGGGCGCTATTTATACCTAATTCAGTCGAGTAAATAAAAAATAAGATTCCAGGAGTTTTAAATAACAAAAGTACATCTAAATTTAAGATAAAGCTATACAAGGTAAATCTTATTATACTCAGCGTGCTTTTCACCCAGAGTGTATTAATTTTAGTAACATAAAGGGCATAAGAGAACTGAAATAAACATGAAAATGCTGAGGATGAAAAAAGGTACTGATTTAGCCATGTCCACCCCCGTCCGTCCATTTGTCGGTGCACACGATAACTTAAGTTCCTTTGCGTTCATCTCCCACCGCTATTAAAAATGAGGGAAATCGGATGGTAACCACGCCCACTTTTTACATGTATAACATTTTGGAAAACACATAAAACCTGAATATTTAGAATGTTAAAATTTGATGTGTGAACTGATATTAAGACTCTTGATGTTTTTTGAAAATGAGCGTGGTACCGCCCCTTCTATGACCAAACAATTTTCTATGTTTCGGGAGCCATAACTCGAAGAAAAATTAACGGATCGTAATAACATTTGGTGCATATATTTTCCATATAGCAGGAAATATTTGTAGGAAAATTGGACGCTATCGGTTATAGACCACGCCCGCTTTTATATAAAAGATGTTTAAAATGGTCATACACTAGAATGCTATATCTTAGCGAAAAATCGTTTTGTATCACTTACCAAGATTTATTGTAAGAAGAAATTAGGAGACATTTTCTTTAATGTGCGGTGCCACGCCCCTATTCCGATAAAACATTACAAAATATTTCTAGAGCCTCAATAAAAAAAAAAAAAATAAATCCCTCGTAACAAAATTCGAAAAATGTATTTATCTGAAATGAACAGTACAATTCAAATTCACACTGCCCAACCAGCATTTTTTGAAAATTTTGATCAAAAAATATTCAAATATCATACCCCAAGATGATTAAAAACGTTCAAATTTAAAAGCATTTTCTGTTCGAAAATTAACGTATCGTCGGGAGAAAAATGTACCATAAATGTGATTATTCTTGAATAATCATTTATGATTCATATTTCGAAACGCTTTTTGTTCATATTTGATATCATTGTAAAATTGAGCTTTAATTGTTTTAGAGTAATATTTGACTACTTTTAAGAGTCATTTTCTGATCATATTCGTGAACATATTTCAATCGTTTTGGTTGAGATTTTTGAATCATTTTTGAAAGCGATTATGATGCATTTATTCTTCATATCTCATTCTAAATAGATACTACATAATAATCTTATTTCATCAGGGGAAGAAAGCATGCGGAAGTGAGCTATTTGAACCACAGGGCACTCGCAAACAAACTTGACCTATATACACCTGCGACTACAACATCCAACATAAGGTATGGTCGTCAATATCTTAAAATACGATACGGCACGGGATGTTGAAGGCATATCCAGGTACATATGTCAAGAGAGTTTCGCTTACCTGGTCAAATAGTTCACAACTTTTGTATTGTCCAACTATTATGTATTTTCTGGGAAGCCGAAGGTGGAGAAATGGGGAAATCTTCGGGCACGAGCAGCATTTGCATTATATTGTCTTGAAGAATATTTTAATAATAAACATTTTATATACATATTTTTTCTGAACTTCATGATTGAAAAAATGTGTGTATGTGAAAAAATAAGATTTTCAATGAAAAGTAAAGTTTTAACAAGTATAAAACTCATTATTCAGTCAACAAAAATAGTCAGAAAACATTCAGAAAGCTGATTGAAAAATGATTATAAATTTTTGATCACCTGAAGTAAATACATTTGATTCAAATTTGATTCCAAAATGTGATTGAAAAACTATATTCAGTTTTTGATCATCAAAGGTAAGCATATTTGATTATTTTTTGTTGGTTTTTATGAAATATTAAAATTTAATCATAAAAGGACTTCAAAAATGTTTCCAAAAAGTGATCGAAAAATGCTTTTCAGTTTTTGATCATCAAAAGTATTCATATTTGATTATTTCTTTTGTTCAATTGTATGATAACTCATTTTTTAGTCAGAAAGAGTAATCAAATTGTATCGATATGTAGGGAAATTGAAAATTTAATCATCTAAATGCTGAGTGGGTGAGTATATAAGATTCGGTTACACCCAAACCTAAACACCCTTACTTTGTTTTTGTTTATCTTTCTTTTAATTAGCTGAACAAACATATTTTGTTCTATCAAAATAACAAATTAAAGCTACATACATATGTACTGATATTCTAGCGAAATGAAATGACGCAGTTTGCTATACTTTTTCAAAACAAAATTTGTTTGTTTATGTATATATGGGCGAATCCCAAAATATGTCCATCACGAACCGAAAATCAAAAGTAGTCAGACTTTATTTCTATCAATTGGGATTCAAGGTCAAATATGTGCATGATGTGGAAATCAAATAGTTGATTCTTTTCCCTCATCATGGACAGTGAAACATTATTTGAACCCAGATCTATATTTTTTCTTTTAATAAAATTTTGTCTAGACTTCTGTTGATCCATATTTGGTGTTAATTGATTCTTGGAGATGTTAGAGAAATATTACAAAATATGACCATAATTAGAATTGCTGTATCTCTTTTTTAATTTATATATACAAAGGATTATCTGAGGAAAATCAAAAAACTGTTTTTATATTAACAAGATATGAATTTTTATTGCTTTATTCAACAATTTCATATGAAGACGCACAAGGAAAAAGTACAAACTAGCTTGCATTTTTCTTGTGAATCTTATCTGCTTGAAAATATATATTTGTATATTTGTCGACTAGAAATGGTTAAATGGGAATATCTTATCCAAATTTCAATGGATTTATTATATTCGTAAGCTTTTGAACGCAAAATTAGATTTGGCCCCTTTAAAGTTTTGATTTATTTTGTACTTTTGTTCTATTTCTTCTATAAAACTAACATTTAATGACCTAAAAATGTAAATAGGAATAAACAGAGGGAAAGCTATACGTTTCCGCTACTTTCACAAGCATTAAAAAATTACTTCTATTCCTGGCCGCGTCCGAACCTCATCATATATGGTCATATATGTATATGTACTTATACTTTTAAGGTACCCACAATTGTTGCTTCAAATATTTGTAATATCCACTAAGTCCGCTGCTCATGTTCTCTTTTATGCAGGTTGAAATGTATGCGAATGTTGGGCCCGTTACCAAGGAATTGCCCATATGTATTTGCAAAGTTGAATTGCGTTATTAAGTTGACATGTGAACAAACAAAGGGAACACTTAATTAGCTTTATCTGTTTTAAAGCTGGTAATATTCCGTCGTACACTGCTACAAAACCAGAGTTCGAAGCAACTAAATTTTGAGCAAAAACAATTACAACATAAGTCATGTCAGCCCAATCAAGATCTTCCCTTAAATATTGATGAGACGTTATTTTGTTATGGATTTAAACGTCTGTTCATCTTTCACATACTCGTAAAAATAGCAGTACCGAGACCGTCCCGAAAATAATCTTTGAATAGTCCCAACAAATCGCAAAATGTTCGCAGTATCGGAAAAAACCACACAGTGATAATTAGAAGGAATGACATGATGGATATTTTAAAAAGGTAATCCCCAATACTCCCCAGAAATACTTTTTTTTAAATGATTTTGAAATAGCTCCATTGACTTTGCACACAGATATATTAACTTTGGTATATGGATAAAGCGCATAAACGAATCGAGATAAATATAGACTCCCATATATCAACATGCTGAGGATGAAAAAAGGAATAGATTTAGCCATGTCGATTCAACCGTCCAACCATCTGTCGGCACACACGATAGCTTGAGTAAATATTGAGAAGAAAATATTGCAGTTTGGTACATGGGTTCCTTAGCTCTTATTTCCCGTTGCTATTAAAAATGAGGGAAATCGGATGGTAGCCACGCCCATTTTTTACGTATATAACATTTTGGAAAACACAGAAAACCTGATTATTTAGTAAATAATTCATATAGAATGTTAAGATTTGATGTGTGGACTGATATTAAGACTCTTAATTTTTTTTTTGAAAATGGGCGTGGCATCGCCCTCTTGTGATAAAATCTATTTTACAAATATTATTAATAATAATTTTATATTGGGCCAGGTCGTAAAGTTTAATTATTAAATTGTGGAGCTTTTCGGCCGATTTTTTTGAAATAAAACCATCGTTTATTTTATCTTCTACGCGTTTCGACGCATATTCGCGTCTTCCTCAGGAAGGTAAGTTAACAATTATTTAAATATCACATCTGGGTATAATCAATGGAAAATTATATATATATAAAAAACACCGCACATCTTCTCTTGTCCAGAGAAGATGTGCGGTGTTTTTTATATATATATAATTTTCCATTGATTATACCCAGATGTGATATTTAAATAATTGTTAACTTACCTTCCTGAGGAAGACGCGAATATGCGTCGAAACGCGTAGAAGATAAAATAAACGATGGTTTTATTTCAAAAAAATCGGCCGAAAAGCTCCACAATTTAATAATTATTAATAATAAATCAACAACCGTTAAAGCTATCATAACAAAATTCGACAGAGAAATGTAATGAACATAGAATGGCAATTCAAAATAAAAGCAAACTAACTTGTTTGTCCGTTGATATCGAACCAATTGTTGATTTTATTGGAGAAATTGTATTCCTATTTATACAACATTATTCTAAATAATTCTTATCGTCACTGCGCTCACAAAATCAGTTATGTGTTTTTCAGTAACTTTTCGGGAGATAAAAAAAACTAATTTCTGTCGTATTTTTGAAATATTTTATGGAAAGTATGTTATTGATGTGTGAAGGAAAAAATCATGTATTTTAACCCATTACGACGTGATAAATATTTGCGCCGTTTTATAGCACATAGCTGCTTTCAAACATGATTCAAATTTGCTTCTGGCGGTAGGGGAATGTATGGAATTTTTTGGACGTTCTTGGGTAAGCATTGGGGTACCCGGTCTAGTTGGGTTTGCGGCCTGGCGCAGGCTACGGGACGCCCTTGAGCGTGAACAGCAAGGAGCCACAAAATATTTATAAAAGTCACGAGGACGTCGGGTTTTGGGGTCTAGCCCAGAACATCCTGTCCGATGCATTCATCCCTTCCACATGACACACTGACAAGAGTGTGACCGTCCTAAAAAGATTATTTTCCGGAAAACGCAGCTTAACTTCCCGGAGCAGGAGAATATGACGCAATCCCTCTGCAAGGATCTGCTAGGAGAATGACAATTTGTGCGAGGGACGCAACAAATTAAATAGTGTTACACTGAAATGACAGCCCTTGGTCGGGAAAAATCCCGAGTCGCTCCGGTACATAGAACCGGCTGCCTTGGCTCGCGGGCTTCTCGGAATTAAACTTAATCGATTCATTGGCTGTTTTATATAGAGTTAACGATTTCTTCTGGGGCACAAGCCAAAATGTCCGCAAAACCACAAGTAAATAAAGCGACTGAATTGAAATTCGAGAATCTCACGAGCCTTACGAGTAATTCGAGATTCGAGAATCTCGCAAGAAGCCGTGTTCTTGATGTCTCGTTGAAAAATAAAATCTTGCGAACGAAATTATATGTATAATAAATACGTTTTCAGTTAAATGTCATTGGAAGCAATATAATCACAAAAAAGTCACAAATAAAAAAAAACCAAGTGTATAAATATTGTCCATACAGCAATTAAGTAAGAATGTCGAGAAGCTGGCGAGATTTACGAGTACTTTGAGACACGAGAATCTCGGGTCTCGAAAATCCCGCTTGTGTTCGAGAAGAAATCGTAAGCTCTATTAAAAACAGAAATATCTTTGGAGATAGCTAAACAGTATTTACCTTTGCAATGGTGGACTTCCAATTGCATCCGAACACCTAAAATTGTAGAGCCTATGTAGTATATACAGCATGTATTTGTGTATATATGTAGATGATTTGTAATTATTTTTTACATTGAAATCAAAGCACTTTCGCCAGCGATAAGCAAGTAAGTACATAACCGTTTTTCAGAGTACTTCTTGTACTGCGAGCACATAGCTGTTTTCGATCACTTCTGAACTAAAAGAGATATAAACAAGTAAGGAAGGATAAGATCGGGTACAACCGAACATTACATACTCAGCTGAGAGCTTTGGAGAAAAAATTAAGGAAAACCGCCATGTAGGAAAATGAACCTAGGGTAGCCCTGGAATGTGTTTGTATGACACGGGTATCAAATGGAAGGTCTTAAAGAGTATTTTAAAAGGGAGTGGGCCATAGTTCTATAGCTGGACGCCTTTTTGAGATATCGCCATAAAGGTGGACCAGGAGTACCGCTAATTTATTTATATATGTAATACCACGAACAGTACTCCTGCCATGATTCCAAGGGCTTTTGATTTCGCCCTGCAGAACTTTTTCAATTTCTTCTATTAAAAATTGTACCCATTTCACAAAGTTTTTTCTAAAGTCATATTTTACGTCAAAAACCAATCCAATCGCAATGTTTCATCCCTTTTTTCTTATTTGGTATAGAATTAAGGAATTTTTTAATTTTTTGAAAATCGAAAAAGTGGGCGTGGTGTTAGTCGGATTTCGCCCATTTTTTATACCAACATAAAGTGAGTTCAGACAAATACGTGAACTAAGTTTAGTAAACAATTTTTGTTGTTATATCGGCCTACTGATTTTAAGATCGCGGGTTCGAATCGAGCTCAAGGCCTAACAATAATTTTTTATCATTACTATTGTTATGATAAATTTTTTCTTAATTGAAAAAATTTTTAAATTAGAATAGAAGAAAGAAAAAATTTAGACAACTGCCAAAGCTCGTTGTATAGATCCATTTCGGGAACTGCTAAATTCCTTCATCGGCAACGTTTAGGCGCCGCTGCTATAACCATTCAGCCATCACAGCGGTTTTTTGTTTGTCTTCATTAATCCTACTTCTATTCTGGTTCGTGCCAATTGATATTCACAACACTGCGACATTTGAAAACAAGTCCAATTTTCACATCCATTCTGCAACAGATGTCGCAGTGTTGTGAATATCAATTGGCACGAACCAGAATAGAAGTAGGATTAATGAAGACAAACAAAAAACCGCTGTGATGGCTGAATGGTTATAGCAGCGGCGCCTAAACGTTGCCGATGAAGGAATTTAGCAGTTCCCGAAATGGATCTATACAACGAGCTTTGGCAGTTGTCTAAATTTTTTCTTTCTTCTATTCTAATTTAAAAATTTTTTCAATTAAGAAAAAATTTATCATAACAATAGTAATGATAAAAAATTATTGTTAGGCCTTGAGCTCGATTCGAACCCGCGATCTTAAAATCAGTAGGCCGATATAACAACAAAAATTGTTTACTAAACTTAGTTCACGTATTTGTCTGAACTCACTTTATGTTGGTATAAAAAATGGGCGAAATCCGACTAACACCACGCCCACTTTTTCGATTTTCAAAAAATTAAAAAATTCCTTAATTCTATACCAAATAAGAAAAAAGGGATGAAACATTGCGATTGGATTGGTTTTTGACGTAAAATATGACTTTAGAAAAAACACTGCGACATTTGAAAACAAGTCCAATTTTCACATCCATTCTGCAACAGATGTCGCAGTGTTGTGAATATCAATTGGCACGAACCAGAATAGAAGTAGGATTAATGAAGACAAACAAAAAACCGCTGTGATGGCTGAATGGTTATAGCAGCGGCGCCTAAACGTTGCCGATGAAGGAATTTAGCAGATCCCGAAATGGATCTATACAACGAGCTTTGGCAGTTGTCTAAATTTTTTCTTTCTTCTATTCTAATTTAAAAATTTTTTCAATTAAGAAAAAATTTATCATAACAATAATAATGATAAAAAATTATTGCTAGGCCTCGAGCTCGATTTGAACCCGCGATCTTAAAATCAGTAGGCCGATATAACAACAAAAATTGTTAATACATCCCAGAGCACGGGGAAAAAGTGTCAATAAAATATGACACTATGGCGGCATTGCCATCAAACAAGTCCAATTTTCACATCCATTCTGCAACAGATGTCGCAGTGTTGTGAATATCAATTGGCACGAACCAGAATAGAAGTAGGATTAATGAAGACAAACAAAAAACCGCTGTGATGGCTGAATGGTTATAGCAGCGGCGCCTAAACGTTGCCGATGAAGGAAAATAGCAGTTCCCGAAATGGATCTATACAACGAGCTTTGGCAGTTGTCTAAATTTTTTCTTTCTTCTATTCTAATTTAAAAATTTTTTCAATTAAGAAAAAATTTATCATAACAATAATAATGATAAAAAATTATTGTTAGGCCTTGAGCTCGATTCGAACCCGCGATCTTAAAATCAGTAGGCCGATATAACAACAAAAATTGTTAATACATCCCAGAGCACGGGGAAAAAGTGTCAATAAAATATGACACTATGGCGGCATTGCCATCAAACAAGTCCAATTTTCACATCCATTCTGCAACAGATGTCGCAGTGTTGTGAATATCAATTGGCACGAACCAGAATAGAAGTAGGATTAATGAAGACAAACAAAAAACCGCTGTGATGGCTGAATGGTTATAGCAGCGGCGCCTAAACGTTGCCGATGAAGGAAAATAGCAGTTCCCGAAATGGATCTATACAACGAGCTTTGGCAGTTGTCTAAATTTTTTCTTTCTTCTATTCTAATTTAAAAATTTTTTCAATTAAGAAAAAATTTATCATAACAATAATAATGATAAAAATTTATTGTTAGGCCTTGAGCTCGATTCGAACCCGCGATCTTAAAATCAGTAGGCCGATATAACAACAAAAATTGTTAATACATCCCAGAGCACGGGGGAAAAAAGTGTCAATAAAATATGACACTATGGCGGCATTGCCATCAAACAAGTCCAATTCTCACATCCATTCTGCAACAGATGTCGCAGTGTTGTGAATATCAATTGGCACGAACCAGAATAGAAGTAGGATTAATGAAGACAAACAAAAAACCGCTGTGATGGCTGAATGGTTATAGCAGCGGCGCCTAAACGTTGCCGATGAAGGAATTTAGCAGTTCCCGAAATGGATCTATACAAAGAGCTTTGGCAGTTGTCTAAATTTTTTCTTTCTTCTATTCTAATTTAAAAATTTTTTCAATTAAGAAAAAATTTATCATAACAATAATAATGATAAAAAATTATTGTTAGGCCTTGAGCTCGATTCGAACCCGCGATCTTAAAATCAGTAGGCCGATATAACAACAAAAATTGTTAATACATCCCAGAGCACGGGGAAAAAGTGTCAATAAAATATGACATTATGGCGGCATTGCCATCAAACAAGTCCAATTTTCACATCCATTCTGCAACAGATGTCGCAGTGTTGTGAATATCAATTGGCACGAACCAGAATAGAAGTAGGATTAATGAGACAAACAAAAAACCGCTGTGATGGCTGAATGGTTATAGCAGCGGCGCCTAAACGTTGCCGATGAAGAAATTTAGCAGTTCCCGAAATGGATCTATACAACGAGCTTTGGCAGTTGTCTAAATTTTTTCTTTCTTCTATTCTAATTTACAAATTTTTTCAATTAAGAAAACATTTATCATAACAATAATAATGATAAAAAATTATTGCTAGGCCTTGAGCTCGATTCGAACCCGCGATCTTAAAATCAGTAGGCCGATATAACAACAAAAATTGTTAATACATCCCAGAGCACGGGGAAAAAGTGTCAATAAAATATGACACTATGGCGGCATTGCCATCAAACAAGTCCAATTTTCACATCCATTCTGCAACAGATGTCGCAGTGTTGTGAATATCAATTGGCACGAACCAGAATAGAAGTAGGATTAATGAAGACAAACAAAAAACCGCTGTGATGGCTGAATGGTTATAGCAGCGGCGCCTAAACGTTGCCGATGAAGGAATTTAGCAGTTCCCGAAATGGATCTATACAACGAGCTTTGGCAGTTGTCTACATTTTTTCTTTCTTCTATTCTAATTTAAAAATTTTTTCAATTAAGAAAAAATTTATCATAACAATAATAATGATACAAAATTATTGTTAGGCCTTGAGCTCGATTCGAACCCGCGATCTTAAAATCAGTAGGCCGATATAACAACAAAAATTGTTAATACATCCCAGAGCACGGGGAAAAAGTGTCAATAAAATATGACACTATGGCGGCATTACCATCAAACAAGTCCAATTTTCACATCCATTCTGCAACAGATGTCGCAGTGTTGTGAATATCAATTGGCACGAACCAGAATAGAAGTAGGATTAATGAAGACAAACAAAAAACCGCTGTGATGGCTGAATGGTTATAGCAGCGGCGCCTAAACGTTGCCGATGAAGGAATTTAGCAGTTCCCGAAATGGATCTATACAACGAGCTTTGGCAGTTGTCTAAATTTTTTCTTTCTTCTATTCTAATTTAAAAATTTTTTCAATTAAGAAAAAATTTATCATAACAATAATAATGATAAAAAATTATTGCTAGGCCTTGAGCTCGATTTGAACCCGCGATCTTAAAATCAGTAGGCCGATATAACAACAAAAATTGTTAATACATCCCAGAGCACGGGGAAAAAGTGTCAATAAAATATGACACTATGGCGGCATTGCCATCAAACAAGTCCAATTTTCACATCCATTCTGCAACAGATGTCGCAGTGTTGTGAATATCAATTGGCACGAACCAGAATAGAAGTAGGATTAATGAAGACAAACAAAAAACCGCTGTGATGGCTGAATGGTTATAGCAGCGGCGCCTAAACGTTGCCGATGAAGGAAAATAGCAGTTCCCGAAATGGATCTATACAACGAGCTTTGGCAGTTGTCTAAATTTTTTTTTTCTTCTATTCTAATTTAAAAATTTTTTCAATTAAGAAAAAATTTATCATAACAATAATAATGATAAAAAATTATTGTTAGGCCTTGAGCTCGATTCGAACCCGCGATCTTAAAATCAGTAGGCCGATATAACAACAAAAATTGTTAATACATCCCAGAGCACGGGGAAAAAGTGTCAATAAAATATGACACTATGGCGGCATTGCCATCAAACAAGTCCAATTTTCACATCCATTCTGCAACAGATGTCGCAGTGTTGTGAATATCAATTGGCACGAACCAGAATAGAAGTAGGATTAATGAAGACAAACAAAAAACCGCTGTGATGGCTGAATGGTTATAGCAGCGGCGCCTGAACGTTGCCGATGAAGGAATTTAGCAGTTCCCGAAATGGATCTATACAAAGAGCTTTGGCAGTTGTCTAAATTTTTTCTTTCTTCTATTCTAATTAAAAAATTTTTTCAATTAAGAAAAAATTTATCATAACAATAATAATGATAAAAAATTATTGTTAGGCCTTGAGCTCGATTCGAACCCGCGATCTTAAAATCAGTAGGCCGATATAACAACAAAAATTGTTAATACATCCCAGAGCACGGGGAAAAAGTGTCAATAAAATATGACATTATGGCGGCATTGCCATCAAACAAGTCCAATTTTCACATCCATTCTGCAACAGATGTCGCAGTGTTGTGAATATCAATTGGCACGAACCAGAATAGAAGTAGGATTAATGAAGACAAACAAAAAACCGCTGTGATGGCTGAATGGTTATAGCAGCGGCGCCTAAACGTTGCCGATGAAGAAATTTAGCAGTTCCCGAAATGGATCTATACAACGAGCTTTGGCAGTTGTCTAAATTTTTTCTTTCTTCTATTCTAATTTAAAAATTTTTTCAATTAAGAAAAAATTTATCATAACAATAATAATGATAAAAAATTATTGCTAGGCCTTGAGCTCGATTCGAACCCGCGATCTTAAAATCAGTAGGCCGATATAACAACAAAAATTGTTAATACATCCCAGAGCACGGGGAAAAAGTGTCAATAAAATATGACACTATGGCGGCATTGCCATCAAACAAGTCCAATTTTCACATCCATTCTGCAACAGATGTCGCAGTGTTGCGAATATCAATTGGCACGAACCAGAATAGAAGTAGGATTAATGAAGACAAACAAAAAACCGCTGTGATGGCTGAATGGTTATAGCAGCGGCGCCTAAACGTTGCCGATGAAGGAATTTAGCAGTTCCCGAAATGGATCTATACAACGAGCTTTGGCAGTTGTCTACATTTTTTCTTTCTTCTATTCTAATTTAAAAATTTTTTCAATTAAGAAAAAATTTATCATAACAATAATAATGATACAAAATTATTGTTAGGCCTTGAGCTCGATTCGAACCCGCGATCTTAAAATCTGTAGGCCGATATAACAACAAAAATTGTTAATACATCCCAGAGCACGGGGAAAAAGTGTCAATAAAATATGACACTATGGCGGCATTGCCATCAAACAAGTCCAATTTTCACATCCATTCTGCAGCAGATGTCGCAGTGTTGTGAATATCAATTGGCACGAACCAGAATAGAAGTAGGATTAATGAAGACAAACAAAAAACCGCTGTGATGGCTGAATGGTTATAGCAGCGGCGCCTAAACGTTGCCGATGAAGGAATTTAGCAGTTCCCGAAATGGATCTATACAACGAGCTTTGGCAGTTGTCTAAATTTTTTCTTTCTTCTATTCTAATTTAAAAATTTTTTCAATTAAGAAAAAATGTATCATAACAATAATAATGATAAAAAATTATTGTTAGGCCTTGAGCTCGATTCGAACCCGCGATCTTAAGTTTAGTAAAGATATAGCGATTTGTGCTCAAGTTATTGTGTTAACGGTCGAGCGGAAGGATAGACGGTCGACTGTGTATAAAAACTGGGCGCTTCAACCTATTTCACCCATTTTCTCAGAAAACATTTATCGTCATAGAAGCCAGCCCTTACCAAATTTCACAAGGATTGGTAAATTTTTGTTCGACTTATGGCATTAAAAGTATTGTAGACAAATTAAATGAAAAAGGGCGGAGCCACGCCCATTTTAAAATTGTCATTTATTTTTGTATTTTGTTGCAACATATTATTACTGGAGTTTAATATTGATATAATTTACTTATATACTGTAAAGACATTAAATTTTTTGTTAAAATTTTACTTTGAAATTTTTTTTTTAAATTGGGCGTGTTCGTCGTCCGATTTTGCTAATTTTTATTTAAAACACAAATAGTAATAGAAGTAACGATCATGCCAAATTTTATCATGATGTCTTTAACGACTGCCAAATTACAGCTTGAAAAACTTGTAAATTACCTCCTATTAAAAGTGGGCGGTGCCACGCCCATTGTCCAAAATTTTACTAATTTTCTATTCTGCGTGATAAGGTCAACCCACCTGCCAAGTTTTATCGTTTTATCCGTCTTTGGTAATGAGTTATCGCACTTTTTCAGTTTTTCGAAATTTTCGATATCGAAAATGTGGATGTGGTTATAGTCCGATTTCGTTCATTTTAAATAGCGATCTGAGATGAGTGCCCAGGAACTTACATACCAAGTTACATTAAGATACCTCAAAATTTGCTCAAGTTATCGTGTTCACGGACAGACAGACGGATGGCCGGACGGACATGGCTAAATGAATTTCTTTTTTCGCCCAGATCATTTTGATATATAGAAGTATATATCTATCTCGATTAGTTTATGCCGTTACGGGGTACAGTTATGCGAACAAAATTAATATACTCTGTGAGCTCTGCTCAGCTGAGTATAAAAAACGGCATATGCAGAAATGTGGGCTCCGTATAATGAAATATGCAATACAAAATATGCAATAAAAAAAAAAGACAACTGTTTTCTTGGGCGCAGCGATGTTATGTACTACATTACATATTTACAATAATACTTATATAGGGTAGATGTACCAGTAACCGGACACTTAACTTTTGTTTGCTTTTGAACTTTTCTTGGTTACATTTTATAAGTTATTTTAAAAAACTTTGAATTTTGAAATGACTATTGCTTAATTTTAAATCTAATAAAATCAGCCACTTCGATAGGAAAATCTCTATTTTTTTGTAAAAATTATTGCTTTGATACGAGTCAGAATTTGCCAGTAACCGGACAGTTTTTTCACATACCGGACAGTAAAATTCCAGTTACCGGACGCTTACGATGTAAAATAAAAATAATTGTTTTGTAACGTGTTACACACTATTATCGCTATCCGCGTCCGAGTCATAGCTGATAGCGATTTCTCTTTCCCAGCTTGCGACGCTATCGTCTTTTTCTTCGCATCCTTACTTTCTCTTAAAGTTTATGAGTTCATCTTGGTCGTACGACCACCTGCCTACAAGGCGGGCTCAGCGGTCTAATGTTAGAAATTGGGATAAAAACCGTCCGCCACATCAGCGGCCCGTGCTGTGGTAAGGCTATAATTACTTTCCGTGGCGGCCCTGGATTTGGGATTATCACACATAGGTTAGGTTAGGTTGAACTGGCCGGTTCATGAGGACCTCGCATAGACAGAATGAGTTCGTAGTATTAACAGAAGTTTGGTTTAATGACCAAACAGAAAAACCCTATCAAAAACCAGGACCTATGTTATAAAATAACTCCGTCCTCTTGGTAAATACTAGAAGCTTCCTAGGACTTAAGCCACTTCCTGCTTCTAGATTTGACAGCTGTATCACTCCTAATAGCTGGAGTCTTAGCCTGGCAAGGGCAGGGCCGAGCACAGAACGTGCTCGATCGTTTCCTCCTCCTCCAAAAAATATTATTAAAAAAAGGGATAAAGAAACAGCATGTCCGGATACTAGAATTGGGCGGTTGTTAACTATTTAAAGTAACCGGACACTTTGTCCGGATTCTGGAAAGCACTATTATTTTTATTCCACTATCCGGACAGGTGCATTTACAAAAATATATACATATTTTCACTAATTTTAAACTGTTCTCACGTATTTTTATCAATTATTTATAGAATAACAGTCATTTGAAGCACTTTTGTCACCAAATTATTAGCAAAAACTCACCTGATAGAATTGAAGTTCAACTAGCAAAAAAATTGAAAAGTAGCATGTCTTAACACTACACTACACACACGTAAAATAAAACTTAAATAACAAAGCTTCTTTTGAAAATAAAGCAAAAGGCAAATTACGAAACCGTTATAAATGATTGGCTTCTGCCAAAGACTTTCTAATTTTAAAATAAGTAAACGGTTTGCTTATTTCAAACGATTAAAGTGAAAAATTTCCGGTTACTGGCTGTGTCCGGTTACTGGTACATCTACCCTACTAAGTGTACAAAATATAATCCCTAAACATAAACAAAATAATATGGGTACAACGATAATTGCTGTGGTTCAGTGACATTGCTATTTTGTTTATTCATTTGGTGTGTGTCAATAATTTGTGACATAATTGTAAGTTGATTCCAAAGAAAAATAAATTTATTCGTTTATGTTTTTTTTTCTTTTGCCTTGTTTGCATTTGGTTTTTACATGCGTACATATTTTGTTTTGAGTATTTATAAAAAATATTATGACATGACTAAGCTGGAGTGATTCTATTTATTTCAGCGTATGCTTTTGTACTATGATTTTCCTATTACATACTTAGATTACAACCAATTTTTTTATTAATAATTTGTTTTTATAGAAGTTTAAGCCTATTTTTACGAATTAATATCTTCTCATTCTTATTATCTTTGTGCTATTACAATTTTCTACTCTATGGGGAATTAATGTAAAATTATGTTTGCTATCAATATTTTTTACTCCATAAGGCCCTTTGTATCTACTACCTAACTTACCACCGGTTGCATCTTTGATTAATACTAAATCTCTTATATTTATATCCTTACCGTGGCTATTTCTATCATAATTTATTTTTTGTTTTTCTTTCGATTCTTGTATTATTTAGTTCTTTTTTGTGCTATCTGTAACCTATATTTAATTTCCTTATCATAAGCCTCATGATTATATATTGGGCTGATTATATTTTCTTTTAAAAATTCGTAAGTCAGGTGGTTTTTTCCGAACACGAGTTCAAAAGGACAATATCCATGCACAGTTGAAATTGTCGTATTTTAACAATACGCAAAATATTTGAGATACTCGTCCCAATCGCTTTTGCCGTTAGATATGTAAGAACGCACATATTCATTGAATATTCTATGACTGCGTTCAACAGTGCCTAAAGTTTGGTCATGCTAAGAGTTGAGGTTTTATGCTCAATTTTAAGAAGTTTGCACAATTCCTCACATAAACTATTTTTGTATTCGGTTCACATATCTGTTATGATTGTTTTCATACAACTATAAATCAGGATGAAATGCTCGAATACAGTTTTAGCAACTGCTACATCATGTTTGCTCTGGCTGGCACTGTAACTAAATATTTAGTTAGGTCAGAGATAATAGTAACATCATATTCATTTCCGTGTATGGATTTCGGTAATGGTCAGATTGTATCGATTTGTACTATGTCATAGTCCTTCTGAGGTTTCTCCGTTATGAACATATGTTCCTTCACATGTTTATTAATTTTATTTTTATTACAGTGGATGCAATTTTTTATTCATTTTCTTACATCGTTTTTCATATTTTTTTAGTAGAAATTTTGTCTTATGTATTTTGTTTGTCATGCGATTTATTCGTGGGCGGCCACCAAAAACAGGGCCATCATGATATTTATGAAGAATTTCTTAAATTTTTTTACCATTTGTCACCTGCGTAACTTCTGGAGTTAATGCAATTGTTAAATGTTTGAGAACTTTGGTACCTATTTCCTTAAATTTGTTTACTCGAGTATAATTATTTTTAAACAATTCATCTCCTAAGGACAACTGTGTTTTTACAAGTCCTAGATTGCTGGCTTCTTTCATAAGCCTGGTAGATAATTGTCCTAGGTCAAGCTTATCGCCAACAATTAAGTTACTTGTATATATTATGCTACAAATTTTCTTTCCTTTTTACACCCAGCTGTACTTGTACACAGGGTATTATAACTTTGATTGGATAACGGTTGGCTGTACAGGTATAAAAGAATCGAGATAGATATAGACTTCCATATATCAAAATAGTCAGTATCGAAAAAACATTTGATTGAGCCATGTCCTTCCCTCCGTCCGTTAACACGATAACTTGAGTAATTATCCAAATCACCAAATTTGGTACACGAGCTTATCTGGACCCAGAATAGATTGGTATTGAAAATGAGCGAAATCGGATGATAACCACGCCCACCTTTTGAACACTCTAAACCAAAAGGGCAAGGGGAGGACGACGACGTCACGACGAAGGTGCTGGATGGAGACAAACAGCCCAATGGTGCTGCGAGTGCTACAGATAAACCTCCAACACAGTAACCTGGCGTCGGGCGAACTCCTCCTAACCCTTGAGGAGGGTTCGTTTGACGTGGCGCTTATCCAGGAGCCGTGGCTCTTATCGGGAGGAAAGGTTTCTGGACTTAGCGCGCGCGAGTTTGGCGTTTACTACGCGCAAACGGAAGGACGGGTGCGAGCTGTAATAATGGTAAGGAAACAGCTGCATTCATATATGCTGCCTAATTACACCACTGAGGATCTCTTAGCGGTGGCCGTTTAGCAAAAGAATAAGCAGGCATTTATCCTGGCGTCCTGCTACATGGCCCATGCTGCGGAGGTTCCACCGATGGAGTGCAAAAGGCTAGTACAGGAGGAAGGGCGCAAAGGGCGGTTGGTCATAGGCGCAGATGCAAATGCGCACCACAATGCGTGGGGAGGAGTAGATACGAACGAGAGAGGCGAATCTCTATTTTGTTACATCCTGCAAACCAATTTGCAGATAGCCAACAGGGGAAATGTCCCAACATACATTGGTCCAACATCCAGCAATGCTCTAGATATTACATTGAGCTCCGAGTGTGATATATCAAGGTATGATTGGATGGTTCTTGATAGACCATCCTTCTCCGACCATGCGTATATTAGCTTCAGCATCCAGCTAAAGAGGGTAGAGCAGGGAGGAACCTTTAGAAACCCTAGGTCAATGAACTGGACTAAATTCCAGAAACATGTAGAATCAAAACTGGGACAACCCAAAAAGGTTGCCAATGTGGATGAACTGGAGGAGCCGAATGAATTCCTAACAAGGACGCTTATGGCTGCGTATAACAAAGCTTGCCCTCTAAGAAGATTCAGAGGAAAAACAAAGCCGCCATGGTGGAGCAATGAGCAGAGTCTTCTAAGAAGACAGGTAAAAGAAATGTTTAAGCTCGCAAAGACCGCGGAAACCGAAGCGTGTCGGGACGAGTACGGGGATCTACTGAGGATCTACAAGCGTGAAATTTCCAGGGCGAAGAGAATCTCATGAAAAAGTTCCTGTACAGACATAAACTGCTCCAGCGAAACAGCACGGTTGAAAAAAGTCCTAGCAAGAGGAATCATAGTCCAGAGACTAATAAAGAAAGAGAACGGGGAATGGTCACGTAATAGTGAGGAATTTCTTGAGGTGCTTTTTGACACACATTTTCCATCGGGAGACGGTTCAGAAGAGCCAGCTGACATCACTCACACTTCTATCATGGAGCGGGTAGTGCCGGGCTTGGTGACCGATACCAAGATCGAATTGGCAGTGAAGACGTTGTCTATGTTTAAATCGCCGGGCCCAGATGGCATATTCCCGGCCATGCTACAAGGTTCAAGTATGGCGGTCGTGGAATGGTTTAAAATAATATTCGATGGGTGCATAAGGCTGAACCATGTACCGCACTTTTGGAGAACTGCTCGTGTAGCTTTCCTACCAAAGGCGGCGAAGATCGGCCACGTATATCCCAAAACTATAGACCCATCAGCTTCAAAACCTTTGAGAGGCTGATGGATGTGTACATAAAGTCCAACGTGGATTAAAAGCTGCTCTCCACAACACAGCATGCGTACACCAATGGCAAGTCTGTAGACACCGCATTGCATAGGGTGGTAATAAGCATAGAGAAATCTCTGGAGTATAAGGAATATGCTCTAGAAGTCTTCTTGGACAATACCGGGGCTTTCAATAATGTTTTTAAATGGGCGATTATGGATAGTCTTAATTCCATTAAAGTACATCCAGCCTTAATCAGATGGATCGGCTGCATGTTAAGTTGAAGGAAGATTACATCACAATGGGGATTGTACGAGGCCGCGAAATCAGTGGGCAAGGGCACGCTGCAGGGAGGGTTGCTATCACCTCTGCTGTGGACGCTGGTCATCAACCAACTGCTCAGGCAATTCGATGAGGAGCCCGTAAAACTTACGGCTTACGCAGACGTCGTTGCAATTTTCATAAGTGGAAAGCGCATTTCAACGATTAGTTCTTTGATGGATCGGGCGCTTCGGGATATTCATACCTGGGCAACTAATATCGGGTCGAAAGTCAATGCGGAGAAGACGGATATGGTACAAGGTCCCAAATTGGACCAGGCCTAAGTTAGGAGGGGTGACCTTACAGGAGAAACCTTGCACAAAATATCTAGGAATCATCCTAGACAGTAAGCTGTCATGGAAGCTCAACGTGGAGGAGAGGGTGAAGAAGGCCTCAACGGCATTTTATGCATGTAAAAGAATGCTGAGGAGTACGTGGTGCTTATCGTCCTCTCTTTCTCATTGGGTTTTTCCAGCGATTGTAAGCCCTATTCTATACTACGGATTTCTTGTTTGGTGGAAAGCCACACAAAAAACAACATACCCTAAAAATTAGGGGGGTGTATAGACTATCGATGCTTAGCATTACGGGAGCCCTGAAAACAACCCCGACGGCTGCACTGTATGCCATTCTGCACATTCCACCTGTAGACCTGGTAGCAAAGAACATAGCGTTAACAACTGCAACCAGGCTCGGGGCCTCGGGGCAGCTTGAGCGCCGACCGTACGGCCATAGTAGTAGAGCGTCATCAATCACAAGACAAACAGACTCATTCCCTATCTGCGCTTCGAGGCAATCTTAAGGCCACAATACAGGTGAACGGTTGGCGCAAGGGTGCACAAATGGCGGACGAGGCGATACATGTGTACACAGATGGTTCCAAAGTAGTGAAAGGAATAGGGTATGCGATATACTGTGCTGATCCGGAAATAAGCAGATCCTACAGGCTGCCGGATTACTGTAGCGTTTTCCAAGCAGAAATATTAGCCGTAACCAAAGCAGTAGAAACCCTGGAAGAGAATAGCTTAAGCTGCAACCGTGTTAACTTTTATATTGACAGTCAAGCAGCAATTAAGGCATTAATCTCGCATAGCACAGCATCTAAATTCGCGTTAGAGTGTAAGCAGTCTCTGGAGAGAATCGGGACAGGGAGAAGGATACATCTATATTGGGCCCCAGGTATTATGGGAATAGATGGGAATGAAAAAGCGGATGAAGGACGCATCCCTTGAAGCTTGCTCCTTAGATGTCCCAATTAGACTGGGCGAGATTAAGCGAAGGTGAGAGATGCACATGATCGACCAAGCGGGAAAGGCGTGGGTTCAAGCGCGGGGCTGTAAAGTGTCGAAAATTATGTGTAGGTCTTACAACCTTAAACCAACAAAGTTGCTTCTATCATTAAAAAGAAAGGACTGTATACTCATAACGGGTATTCTGACTGGACACTGCCTTCTGGCATCACATGCCTTTAAATTAGGCTTGGTCAGTGATAGCAGATGTAGGAAGTGCGGGTTGGAGGAGGAAGAACGAGCACGTTCTGTGCTCGTGCCCTGCATTTGCCAGGCTAAGACTCCAGCTATTAGGAATGATACAGCTGTCAGATCTAGAAGCAGCAAGTGGCTTAAGTCCTAGGAAGCTTCTAAAGTATTTGCCAAGAGGACGGAGTTATTTTATAACATAGGTCCTGGTTTTTGATAGGGTTTTTCAGTTTGGTCGTTAAAACAAACTTCTGGTAACACTACGGACTCAATCAGTCTATGTGAAGTCCTCATGGACCGACCAGTTCAACCTAACCTAACCTACCACCTTTTCTTATCCCGATATAGCCAACTGTTCATCATCAGTCGAATGATCACTGCCAGGATTTCAGCTGTCTTCTACGGGTAATAAAATAGTTAAAAACATTTTTTAAGTTAAACGGTTTTTTTGGAAACAACTAGTACCTAGGACCTACCTAATTATTTTCTAGCTTTTAGTATAATTATTCCTTCATGTAAGTATTGTTTTCAATAAAACCGTTTAACTTAAAATTTTTATTTAAATTATTTTATTTTCAAGTTTTTATTCTTTATTTAATTGCCTATTATTTCTCATTCTATTTAGTTCATTTAGTGACTCATTATTACACTGACTCTTTCCTGACAATTTGTTACAATATAAGGCCTGAATACATAATCCTTCCACTTTGCTCGACTCTGCGCCACGTATGCTTGTCCCTCCTCCATCTCCAAAATATTTTGATGTCACTTCTACCGGACTGTATGTAATATTTGTTCATAATATGAGCCAAATCGGACATCATAGGTTGCTTTCAATCCTTGTATGTATTATGTGCACCAAATATGAACCAAATCGGACCACAAATGCGATTTTTGTGAATATCTAGATCCTTACGCCACCTAGCGGCGATTTTTTCATAGGTCGCTTTCTATTCTTGTATGTATTATGTGTTCCAAATATGAGCCAAATCGGACCACAAATGCGATTTTTGTGAATATCTCGATCCTTGCGCCACCTAGTGGCGATTTTTTTCATAGGTCGTTTTCTATTCTTGTATGTATTATGTGTTCCAAATATGAGCCAGATCGGATCACAAATACGATTTGTGTGAATATCTCGATCCTTGCGCCAGCTAGGAGCGATTTTTTTCATGTTATTGCATTGTCATCGGCTTCTGAACTATATTCCAAGTTTCCAGCTTGTAGCTTATCGGGAAGTAACTTAAATTGCAATTACAAAATTCGTGCCAGCCAGCCAACCAACCAACCAGCCTGTCAAGTCTAGCTAAATAAAACCGTTTAAAAATAACAGTCTGCTTATTACAATCGAGGCAGGATCGCCATGTAATGAAGACAGAATGGCAATTCAAAACAAAAGAAAACTAACTTGTTTGGCCGTTGATATCGAACCAATTATTGATTTTATTGTAGAAATTTTATTCCTATTTATACAAAATTATTTTAAGTAATTCTTATGTACTACATTACATATTTACATTAATAATTACATACTAAGTGTACAAAATATAATCATGTGTATTTGTAAGCGAATTGTATAAATACATATATATATATATTAACAAAATAAATATATATAAACACAAATATAAACAAAAGCATATAGTGAGCAATTAGTCGGCTTCAAGCTGAAATAAAAGAAGCTTCAAGTTACGAAGCAATGTGGAATGGCATAGCACGAGTCAAAATATATATGTAGGAATGAATGAATTTCAAGACATGCTAGAGAAGTGCTGCGAAGACAAATTAACGTAATCGGTGAAGGACAACGCCCGTTACTTACCCCTAGAGTGACGTCGTCTCCCCACTTCACTTCAGAATTCTGCAGTTCTTCAAAGCCCATCACGATCTATGGCATTCAAACCTGCGGGCGGACAGCAGGGGTGAGATGTTGGTGGATCAAATAGAAGAAACGACGTTCTGCAAAATAAACGGAGACGCCCCCACTCGTATGTTAGGAAGCCGTCACAGTTTGTCAGATATATCAATCGTGAGCGCAGGACTCGTCAACTGCCTCAACTGGCAGTCGATGGTAACATTGGCATCTGACCACCCGCCTGTACTTATTTCGTTTGAGCGAACCGCCAACTTCATCGTCACCGAAAACCGCACTTTCATAAACTTTTAAAAAGGAAAGTGAGATGAGTACAAATCCCTTACAGACAATGTAAATACCTTGTCACTAAACCTACCGAAGTGTAAGTTCGTGCGTTTTACAAGGAAGTTCTTCCAATCCCATGATTATGCTATTGGCGATTATTTAATCAAGGAAGTCACTAACTTTATTAATTTAGGCGTTACAATGGACCCAAAACTGGATTTTAAATTTCATATTGAAACTTGTGGGAATAGGGCTAAAGGGCTTTCGTTAAACGTTGGTCTAAAGAATTCAATGACCCATACGTTACAAAAACTCTCTTTATATCGTTGGTCAGGCCTATTTTGGAATACGCTTCAATAATTTGGAATCCGCGTTAGCAGGTTCATTCTGACAAGCTGGAATCGGTCCTGAAAAAAATTTTGCCTTTTGCTTTAAAGCACTTACCATGGGATCCCTCAAAAAATCTTCCCCTCTACTGCAACCGGTTAAAATTATTACAGTTAGCCACGTTACAGAGCCGCAGGGAGACGCTTGGCGTCTTATTTATTGTAAAACTAATAAGAGGGTCAATAAATAGTCCATTTTTGCTTGCTAAAATCAAGTTTAATGTTCCAAGTAGGCCATCTAGACATTTTATTTCAATTTTTGTAGCTACATGCAGATCGAATTATGAAATGCACGAACCACTTCGCTGTTTATGTCATGATTTTAATCAACACTGTAAAAATTTTGACGTCTGTGACTCGTTTTTTAGTGTTAAAAAACGTCTTTTATATATATGTACTCAAATTTATTCTGTTTAAATTTTGTCTACTATTAATTTGCTCTATTGTTGTCAATTTCATAAATTCTCATGTGCCCCTTCCGGGAAAACAGCTCCATCATGAGTACTTTGTGTGAGGTCTTTTTGAGATACTTACAAGAATTCATTTACTACGTTTTAACTTCTGCTTACTTCTAAGTTTTGAATTTGAAATTGTCAAGCGTTTAGTTAAATACTGTTTAAATATTATTTTAATATATTGCATATGTTATTTATATCGTGCATTATATCTTTAAATTAAGTGTCTGTACTGTAGACTGATAAATAAATTAAAAATTAAAATTAAAGCAGTGGGCCCATACGGCATAGCCCATGATACAAATATTACAAGGTAAAACCGGTGAGAGCCGAAATGACGTTTAAAAAAATTTTAAAATTCTCACTGCTCTCAGATTTTCATTTTGGTTGTTTTCGTAAAAAAAATATAACAAACTGTGATATATTTGGTAATTTATACGACAGCATGACACTCTTAATACCCGTCCAAAAATATCAAGAGGGGTATCAAAAGACGCGTTTTGGATCCAAGATCGCGAATCCGGAAGCGGGTCTATCAGGAGATATTTGCAAAAGAAATTGGAAATTTTCATGTGGTTGTTGTAATTTTGATGATTTTGTGGTACCCACAAAAAATTTTGAATATAAGCGTTTTGCGCGGATATAGTTTTGGTCTCCAAACCAGTGTTGGACCCACCCAAGATAATTTTTTTAAGCTCAGCCAAAGGCCGCCAATGCAGAAAGGTGTTCTGCGCAAAAAAACTATGTATCGCACCCTTGGTTTCGGAGCACTCCGGGGTAATTTTTCGGTTTTTCGTTAATATCTTTTGAACGATCTAAAATGTTTATTTTCCGCCTTCGGATTATTGTTGTCGCGGTCAATACGAGTCTTTTGACACCTCTCTCGGTATTTTTGGACGCGTGTTACCAGTGTCATGCTGTCGTATAGAATAATCATATATTCTTGCGTTCTAACATTTATATTACGATATTTTATCCAAAACCGAATTTTTTATTGGTGGAAATGAATTTTTTTGGTGGGAAAGGAATCTGAGAATCAACGGTGAACCGCATTACAGAATTTTCAATTCAAGAATTGTATTGTGGTTTCCCGCAAAAAGAAGCATCAGGCAACGATCCTCTTCTGAGGAATTTTCTTCAACAAATTGTTTAGAAATTTATCTGCGTCTGTGCGACGAGAAGAAAAACCCGACTTACTGCCAAGCTGTACGTACGAGATATCTACTAATAATAACAATATGGTGTGATATATATCTGAGGAGATTAAGATCTAGCTTTCCATCCAATTCGAAGGCTAAGTATCGTGTATTCGTTTTTCTACGAACTGGCTCACCTAATACATGTTTTGTGCCAACCCAAAACTTAATATGCTAAGGCGGACGAACTTTTGGTGCCAAGGTAATGCCGAGGTACAATCAATACCATTTATACAAATTTTCTTAAATATTTTTAATGGATTGGCCAACACACTATCTCTACACCACGGGGGTAGACTTTGACCATTCAGCCGGTAAATTCAGCCTCCACGAACTATGATAATCCAACTGGACGATGATGTTTAGCTAAGTTGCGAAGAGCAACAGCGTTTTGCTAGCGTGGGTAGGTTATGGGAGGATCTCCACTGGGTTCGGAGAAGCAGCTGGGGGAAGACTTTTATCTCGCTAGGTGCCCCCTGTTGGCGTCAGTTATCGTGGAACAGATTTAGCTGGAGTGACTTGTTACGCAACGACCAGCATCTCCTAAACGATTAAGCGCCAATTAAAAAATGTATCTTCCAACCGCGAGGAAAAGGACCAAAACACACCAAAGAATACCTCCAAGATCATTTTTTGGCGCAGTAGCGAGGACACTTGAGACTGCTGATCTCTTATAAAGTGAAGTTTCAGCATATTTAAGGGTTAAAGACGTATCAACCAAGTGAAGAAAGATGGATGAAAAATCAATAGGTATGGTCTTCAACATTCGCTTCTTAATTAGAAGAGGTTAAGAAGTAAGGCATTTTCTTGTATCCCTTTGCAAAAATAGGACGTGTTGAGACATCCATTATACTGGTAACTCATTTTTTTGCCATATACATAAAAATGGATGCAAACACTTTTCGAAATAATTTTTTACTTACTTCAATTTTTTGTGTTTTCTTTGGTTTGGCATTTCTACAAAGTTTAAGAGAGTGATTTTAAAATTTGTTTAAAAATGAAAAACCCATTATGGCCGCCAAGAAGAGTAAATGGTTTTACCTGGTAATATTTTTATCATTGCATAGCCATGCCGATGCTTAAAAGCCTAGGTAAAGTGGTTTTAAGATATTTAGCACATGTCTTCAACCTGTCCCTTTCCACCTTTGGCATCCCCAAAATATGGAAAATGGCCAAGGTAGTGCCGCTACTATAGCCTAGGAGCCAGCTAATTATCGCCCGATATCTCTTCTATCGCCTGTAGCCAATACACTTGAAGCCATTCTGCTCCCTTACGTTAAATCAAATTTGCAATTAGCCTATCATCAGCATAACTTTTGAAAACTACATAGCACAACCACCGCGCTAAATGCCATTAGCACTCAGATAAATTGCGGTTTAAATTAAAACCCCCACCATAGGGCAGTACATCGGAGTGTTAGACCTGTCAAAAGCTTTTGATACGGTCAACCATGTCACGCTACTGCAAGACTTTGAAGGGTCTACCCTTCCCCCAAGTCTTAAAAGGTGGACCGCAAATTATCTATCCGATCGGCAGGCATCGGTGCAATTCAGGAACGCAACATCAAAATCAAGAATAATTAAACGGTGGCGTCCTATCCCCACTGGCTACTTTCGCCACCAGAAGGAGTCGCTATTATTTCCTACGCCGATGACTGCACAATAATGCCCACAGGCCCAGCCCCTGGCCCAATTTGCAAAAAAATAAACGGCTACCTCTATGATGTCTCTAGTTGTTTTCGCCTCGCGAGACATTATCACCGACTAAATCATCTGCGACATGTACAACATGGACGTCCCAAATGTCGACCATTTTGAACATCCACGTCAATGGCACTACGCCACCGACTGCCTTACACCCAAAAATCTTGGGTGTGACGTTCGATCAGGAACTCTATTCTGGTGAGCATGCAGCCGTAATAAAATCCTCAAATCTCTTGCTTGTAGTATTTGGGGTAAAGATAAAGAACCGCTCATTACCACTTACAACCAATTGGCCAGCCGATTGCATTACACGCGTCCAGGATATGGTCGCCAAGCCTAAAGACTACTCACTTGGGGAAGCTACAGGCCTGCAAAAATACCACCCTCAGAACCACCCCGTGTTGTCTTGACATGTCCCTAGAACACCATCTACATAATGAGGCGAGAATATTCTCCATTTGGGAGAGAAATAAAATGCTAACCAAACCGTTGCTGTTGAATACCCAGAAACGTGGGCATCCCATCAGACATCTGATTGAGGAGCCTATACCGCCCAGGGACTTAAGGAGTCAATAAGCATTATGAGGAAATACGGCACCTGAGAACACAGCTGTATGAAGCTAAAAACACAATCAGGCCCTCAGTGAACTCCACAAACAGGCGTGGGACCTCTATGCCAGGAATTTCCCGGTGAATCAAGTACTCAAAGAACAATACCCAAAACTAGGAAAGGAGGAACGCACCCTCCCTAGGGAAACGCTAGTCACTCTAACTCAACTTCGTCCTGGATACTGTAACAGGTTAAACACTTACCTATACAGAATCAACCCCGACATACAAAACATATTTCCTGCTTGCAATGTGTCCCCCATGACACCAACCATCTATTTAATTGTATTGTGGAACCAACGCCCCTAACACCCCTCATTATGATGCACTCCTGTTGAAACAGCAAGTTTCCTTGGACTCCCGTCAGAGGACATTGATGACAATCATTGGATGGGGCGAAGCACTGCTACAACAACAACAAGGACCACGCCCATTTTTATATAAAAGATTTTTGAAAGGTTCGTGGACGAATAAAATAAGCTATATCTTTGCAAAAACGAGCTTTAATTCAATGGTGTTTCATTTTCCATGCGAAATTATAACAAGAGAAAGTTTTAATTTTAGCAAATGGGCGTGGTGCCGCCCCTTTTATGACCCAAGAATTTTCTATGTTTCGGGAGCCATAACTCGAAGAAAAATTAAAGGATCGTAATAACATTGGGTACTCATATTTTCCTTATAGCATGAAATATTTGAAGGAAAATTGAACGGGATCTGTTAAAGACCACGCCCACTTTTATATAAAGGATGTTTAAAATGATCATAGACTAGAATAATATGCTATATCTTAGCGAAAAATCGTTTTGTGTCACTGATATTTCACTTGCCAACCTTAAACACCATAACTTGTTTTTTGTTTATCTTTCTTTTAATTAGTTGAACAAACATATTTTGTTCTAGCAACATAAGAAATTAAACGTACATATCTACTGATATTCTAGCGAAATGAAATGACGCATTTTGCTATACTTTTTCAAAACAAAGTTTGTTTGTTTATGTATGTATGGGCGAATCCCAAAAAAGGTCCATCGCTAACCGAAAATCAAAAGTGGTCAGACTTTATTTCTATCACATCATACAGTTCATTCTTTCCTCTCACCATAGACAGAGAAATATGGTTTCAAGAAAAGCCTCATCGATTTTGCAAATTTTGATGTTTTACTAACAAAATATAACGTCCTTTCTTTATATTGTTGCGCCGTTGAACCCAGATCTATATTTTTGCTTTTAATAAAATTTTGTCTAGACTTCTATTTAGAATTGAAAAAACTTTGGAAAACGGAAGTTTGATAAGTGGACCCTGTCCTTATCCTTATTATTTTGCTAAAAAAGCTTTCAGATGTTAAATGGGTATGTTTACTAACATTTTTCCGGGAAGTTCGGGTAACATTTTTTATTGCTGTCTAAAATTTGTCAAGTCCATTAACTCTCTTCCATTAGTTGATCCATATATTGGCCGATAACTTTATTTTTATTTAAACATATATGTGTCAGAAAGAAGGCATTTGGTGTTAATTGATTCTTGGAGATGTTACAATGAGAAATATTACAAAATATGACGATAATTAGAATTGTTGTATCTCTTTTTTAATTTATAAATACAATGATTATCTGAGGAAAATCTAAAATCTGTTTTTATTTTAACAATATATGAATTTTAAAGAAAAATGTAAGTTTTATTGGTTTATTCAACAATTTCATATGAAGACGCAAAAAGAAAAGTACAAACTCGCTTGCATTTTTCTTGTGAATCTTATTTGCTTGAAAACATATATATGTATATTTGTCGACTAGAAATGGTTAAATGGGAATATCTTATCCTAATTTCAATGGATTTATTATGTTCGTGATCTTTTGAACGCAAATTAGATATGGCTCCTTTAAAGTTTTGATTTATTTTGTACTTTTGTTCTATTTCTTCTATAAAACTAACATTTAATGACCTAAAAATGTATCGAAGAATAAACAGAGGGAGAGTTATACGTTTCCGCTTATGAAAAGGGGGTTTTGAGCCCTTAGCCCGTATTTTGAGAGCGTATTCGACATTCCAGGTATGGCGATTTTGTTTACTCTACTAGACCTAAAACTTGATGTCTCGCAAAGAATATGTTTTCATGTCATTTAGTGTAATTCATTGAGCAAAAATTGTCGCGTCCGTAACCTTACGCGTTTTAAAAAGATATTTCAGATTTCGAAAATATACGGGCATTGGGTCTTTATTTCACCTTCTGTCTCTCATTTAGAGAATGTAAAATATCCCCTTAGCCTCTTTAAATTTAGCATACTTTCACAAGCATTAAAAAATTACCCCTATGCCTTGTCCCGTCCGAACCTCATCATATATGGTCATATATATGTACTTACATTTTTGAGGTACCCACAATCGTTGCTTCAAGTATTGTAATATCCACTCATTCCGCTGCTCATGTTCTATTTTATGCAGGTTGAAATGGGTTCGAAAGCGCTTCCGTTACCAGGGACTTGCCAATATGTATTTGCAAAGTTGAACTGCGTTATTAAGTTGACATGTGAACAAACAAAGGGAACACTAAATTAGTTTTATCTGTTTCAAGCTGGTAATATTCCGTGGTACACTGCTACAAAACCAGAGTTCGGAGCAGTGCACTAAATTTTGAGCAAAAACACTTACAACATAAGTCATGTCAACTCAAGCAAGATCTTGCCTTAAGTAATAATGAGACGTTAATTTGTTACGGATTTGTGTGCGGATACGTGTGTTCATCTTTCACATATTCGTAAAACTAGCCAATCCCCGCGGGTCAGTCCGCACGAAGAAAATACAACATAAAACTATTGCGATATACCAATATATGATCTTGAAAGCAGTACCGAGACCACCCAGAAAATAATCTTTGAATAGTCCCAACAAATCGCGAAATGTTCGCAGTCGCTGAAATAACAACACAGTCATAATTACAAGAAATTACATGCTGGATATTTTAAAAAGGCAGGCTCTAATACTCCCCTGAAATAATTTGTTTAATGATTTTGAAATAGCTCCATTTACTTTGCACACAGAGTGTATTAACTTTGGTAGCATAACGGGCATAAACGAATCGAGATAGATATAGACTTCCATATATCAAAATGCTGAGGATATAAAAAGGAATAGATTTATTCATGCCTATCCAACCGTCCACCCATCTGTCGGTCCACACGATAAATTGAGTAAATATTAAGAATAAAATATTGCAATTTGGTATATGGGTTCCTTGGCTTTTATCTCCCATCGCTATTAAAAATGAGGCAAATCGGATGGTAACCACGCCCACTTTTAACAAATATAACATTTTGGAAAAGACATAAAACCTGATTATTTAGTAAATACTTCATCTAGAATGTTAAGATTTGATGTGTGGACTGATATTAAGACTCTTGCTTATTTTTTTAAACGGGCATTGCCCACATGTGACAAAATCAATTTTACAAATATTATTAATCATAAATCAAAAACCGTTTAACCTATCATAACAAAATTCGACAGAGAAGTGCAATGAAGACACAATGGCAGTTCCAAAAAAAGAAAACTAACTTGTTTGGCCGTTGATATCGAACCAATCATTAATTTTATTGTAGAAACTTTATTCCTATTTATACAAAATTATTCTAAATAATTCTTATGTACTACATTGCATATTTACATTAATACTTACATACATACTAAGTGTATAAAATATTGTCACGGATATTAGCATCACTAAATTATCCCATCACTAAGGCGATGCTAAGGCCATGCCAAGCAGTATTTACGTTAATAATTAAATCAAGTATACACATATATAAGCAAGCCAGAGAGATGTCACACACAGATGCATTTACTTATATGCCTATGTGCGCGCGAGAGACTGTAAACTACAAACATTCACATCAATAATTCAATCTTTATGTATCTACATAAACGAATAAATAATTGCGTCTACACATATGTACGTATACGAGCAGCGGAGCGGCAATGCACAAACACATATATCTTATCTGAGTTGTCACAAGAGAGAGCAATAATTTGTGCACGTTGTTGTGGCTGGCGATTTTGTAGCCGAAACAACTAGTAAGTTCTGGAAATCGAAGAGCCTAGAAGTATGCAGCGTAAACTATAAAAGCGGAGCAAGCGAGTAAGAAATAATTCAGTTTGATTTGAGATTTCGATTAAGACGCTATCTAGCGTGCAAGAGCAGTATTATTTTGAATAGTAGAGTTTCATTGAGCTATCAATCAGAGTGGTTATTAAGCAAGCTATTTGTTGCACAGTTTGAGTGTTATTGTGAAGTACTTTAATAAAAGCCATTTTGCATTATTACAAATTGGAGTTACTTATTCAACAGTTTAGTGATTCGAACTTAGCAGAGGATTGCAAATAAGAGGATTTGCAAGTAAATTCGTTACAATTGGTGTCAGAAGAGGAATTGTTGAATAAATTCCAGAGGACAGCAGGGACATGGCGAAGTTTAGTGAATTGAAGATCCAGCAACTAAAGAAGGAGTTGGAGAGCCGTGGATTGAATACAAGCGGCGTTAAACTTGAACTTCAGGCACGGCTACGAGAGGCAATGGAAGCAGAAGGAATTGATGTGGAAGAGTATGTCTTTCATCTTGATAGCGAGGAGACAACAAAAATTGAAGAGAAAAACGAAACATCGCAGACGGTTACCAGCACAGACTTGAACATGATTTTAGCTGCAATATCTGCTCAAACATCGACAGTGTTATCTCAACTGGAAGAGCAGAAGACATATATGGCATCACAACTAGAATCGCAAAAGACAGATATAACATCCAAGTTTGAAGCACAAGAAACGCGTATGGCAGAAATGTCGACACAGATTACATCAAAGATGGAGACACAACTGAAAGAACAAGAAGCACGCATAACAGTACAACTCGAAGCGCAAGAGGCGCGTATATCATCAAAACTCGAAGCACGTATGGACGAGAAAATAACGCAGTTTGAGGAAAAAATCGAAGCCGAGGTGGATGCTTTGAGAGGTCGTATACAAGAGTTGCAATTAAACCGCCCAGCTGTTTCAGCAAGCAATACAAAGGTAAAAACACCATCCTTTGACGGTTCTGTGCCTTTCCAGGTCTTTAAGCTACAGTTTGAGAAGACCGCAGCAGTGAACAACTGGAATGCGGAAGATAAAGTTGCTGCACTGTTCGTGGCATTGAAGGGGCCAGCAGCGGAAATTCTACAGACGATTCCCGAAGGAGAGCGGAACAGTTATGAAGCATTGATGGCTGCTGTAGAACGACGTTATGGAAGCGAACATAGAAAACAGATATTCCAAATTGAGTTGCAAAACCGCTACCAAAAAGCAAATGAGACATTGCAAGAGTTTGCTTCAGATGTTGAAAGGTTGGCTCATCTCGCAAATGCGGACGCACCCGTGGAATACACCGAGAGGGTAAAAATCCAGAGTTTTATAAATGGCATATGAGACGTGGAAACGAAGCGAGCTACATACGCAAACCCAAAACTGACATTTGCTGAAACGGTATCACATGCATTGACTCAGGAAACGGCCTCACTATTAAGTAAACCAGGATATACGGCTCATCGTGTAGAAGTAGAAAGGCCAGAATGGGTAGACACAATTTTGGAAGCACTGAAGGGATCACAACAGAAAAATGCCGGAGTTATTAAGTGTTTCAAGTGCGGCAACCCAGGTCATATTGCACGACATTGTAGCACCGGTCACAATAGCTCCAACAATGTGGGTGGCCGTAAACGCAGAGCTGAAGGAGATGAGCAAATCTCCAAATCCACTCAATCGTTAAACTAAAGCGAGTCAGCCGCAAGGGGCGACAGCTGGCTCCCTCAATTGAATGCCCCATAATCTCTATCTCACAAATTGGAAGAAGGTCAAACAATCTTACTGTCGGAGGACATGTGTATGGAAAGGAACGTTTACTGACTGTAGATATGGGTGCATCTCATTCCATCATTCGAGCGGATTTAGTCAACAAGAAGATAACATCATTGCATGGAGCAAGATTGCGTACAGCCACTGGAGAAGACAGCACGGTTCTAGGAGAAGTATCATGTGAAGTCGCAATTGGGAACGTCACGGTAGTACACAATTTTATAGTGGCAGAGATTGTTGATGAAATCATAATTGGAGTGGACTTCTTAATCGACCAGGGCATCAAGATCGACATGCAGAGCAAGACGATGCGATATAAGAACATGGATGTACCACTTAATTTCGGCTACGAGAGAGGCTACAGCAGTAAACGAGTGCTGGTGGAAGAGAGTCAGCGAATACCACCAAAATCCGAAGCAGTCATCTGGGCAAAGGTTGATGGAGATTGTGGGACAAACAAATTGTGGGTTGTCGAAGCAGCAAACAAATCAGCACTGAACATACTTGTAGGAAAAACCCTGGCTATGACAAAACAAGATGGACGTGTTCCGGTAAGAGTACTCAATGAGTTCAATTCACCACTCAAACTGACTAAAGGAGCTATTTTGGGAAGATGCCAAGAGGCTGAAGTAGTTATTAACTGTGAACAGCTCCAGGAACACGTTTCAGCTAGTAATACTAATCTTTCAAATGACATCACGGCATGGACGCAGGGGCTAGAGGAAGCATATCAGAGTAAGGCAAAACAACTGCCCCTAAAGTACGCGAACATATTTGACCAGGATGGTTCTAAACCAGGCCGCACCAACGTTGTGAAACATCAAATTGACACTGGAGATGCGAGACCGATCCGTCAAGCTCCACGTAGTGTTCCACTGGCGAAGCGGCAAGTTGTGAGTCAAATTATACAATAAATGAGCGACAGCGGCATCATCGAACCATCAGCTAGTCCCTGGAGCTCACCGGTAGTATTTGTAAAGAAGAAGGATGGAAAAATGAGGTTTTGCGTGGACTACCGGAAGTTGAATGACGTTACGAAAAAGGATAGCTACCCATTGCCAAGAATTGACGACACTCTGGACTCGCTCTCTGGTACGAAATGGTTTTCCACACTGGACTTGAAAAGCGGCTACTGGCAAGTGGAGGTAAAGGAGGAAGACAAAGAGAAAACAGCCTTCAGCGTCGGAGATGGTCTTTGGCAATTTACAGTAATGCCCTTTGGACTATGTAATGCACCAGCTACTTTCGAGAGACTCATGGATCAGGTATTGAAAGGACTACATTGGAAAACATGCTTGGTGTACCTGGACGACATCATCGTATTGGGCAAGAATTTCGATTAACATCTTAAGAACTTGGAGGAAGTTTTCCAGAGAATAGCTGGCGCTGGTCTGAAGTTAAGTCCCAAAAAGTGTGCGCTGTTTAAAAAGGAAGTAAATTATTTGGGTCACAAGGTAACGACAGAGGGCATCTGCACTGATAACGAAAAGATAGAGGCTGTAAAGGATTGGCCAAGACCACAGAACCTACATGAATTAAGAAGTTTCCTTGGGCTGTGCACATATTACCGCCGATTTGTACAAAATTTTTCCAGCGTAGCCCATAGCCTCCATGAGCTTACAAGAAAAAATAAAGCTTTTGAATGGAAGAAGGAGCAAGAAGTGGCTTTCCAAACATTGAAGGAGCGTTTGTGCACTGCCCCAATGTTAGCATATCCGATTCCAGGAGCAACATTTATTCTAGATACAGATGCGAGTGGATATGCTATAGGAGGCGTTTTATCACAACTGGTCGATGGACAGGAGAAGGTAGTTGCATATTACAGCCCTTCGATTGGAAAACCAGAGAGGAACTACTGCGTTACGCGGAGAGAGCTGTTGGCATTGGTAGAGTGCGTTAAACATTTTCACAAATACCTCTACGGCCAGCGATTCCGTGCCAGGACAGATCACGCAGCTTTAAAATGGCTACTGCAGTTCCGTAATCCGGAAGGACAATTGGCACGGTGGATCGAGCGACTACAAAGCTATAATTTTTCCATTGAGCATCGAAAAGGTAGTACCCATGGAAATGCCGATGCAATGTCACGAAGACCATGTAGTTTGGAATGCAAGCACTGTTCAAAAGCCGAGGCTAAAGAAGACATTATAGATGTCCGGCTAATGACTATAACATGCACAGATGAATGGGACACGGAACAGCTAAGAAAGTGCCAGCTAGAAGATGCAGATCTGTCACGTGTTATGCAAGGGCTCGAACGAAATGAAAGACCAAACAGAGAAGAGATGTCAGCAGAGAGTCCCATTGCGAAGTCATATTGGGCACAGTGGAACAGTTTAGAATTGATATCCGGTTGCCTTCATCGAGTATGGGAGAGTGAGGATGGTAAATACAAGAATAAACTGATAGTTGTTCCCAGAAAGAGGATTCCTGATGTGCTCAGCGAGCTGCATAATGGTCCAAGCGGAGGTCATCTTGGAATCACGAAGACGCTCGAGAAGATTAAACAGAAATTCTATTGGGTTGGTTGCCGTCAGTCGGTCACTGAGTGGATTGCGAACTGCGAGGTTTGCAGCAGAGCGAAAGGGCCCAGAACACGAAGTCATGGCCAGATGAAGCAATATAACTCAGGTGCGCCATTTGAAAGGATCGCTATGGATGTCGCCGGTCCATTTCCTACTAGCAACGGCGGAAACAAATATGTACTGGTAGTTATGGATTATTTCAGCAAATGGCCAGAGGTATACCCAATCCCAAATCAAGAAGTGGAAACGGTAGCAGAAGTGTTTATAAACAATTGGGTTGCAAGGTATGGTGTACCAATGGAGTTACATTCTGACCAAGGCAGGAATTTCGAATCAGCTGTGTTCCAGGAAATGTGTAAGTCATTGGGCATTCGAAAAACACGGACAACTGCATTGCATCCTCAATCCGATGGTATGGTAGAACGATTCAATAGAACATTGGAGGAGCACTTAAGGAAAGTAGTGGACAAGTACCATAAATAATGGGATACCCGCATACCATTATTCTTGATGGCTTACCGATCAGCAGTGCATGAGACAACGGGCCAAACCCCTGCAAAAGTAATTTTTGGCAATGACCTTAGACTGCCAGCTGATTTGAAGTTTGGGATAGATGCCAATGCGGAGAGAAATGTCAGGAAATCCACTAGTGATTTGGAAGAAGAGCTAAGAGAAATACATGATCTGATAAGGCAACGAACAAAGATTATGAGTGACAAGATGAAAGCCAGATATGATAAAGCAATTAATTCAGAAGGTTTTCAGGAAGGAGATTTGGTGCTGTTATACAACCCACAACGTAAAAAAGGTTTGTCCCCGAAATTGCAGTGTAATTGGGAAGGCCCATACAAAGTTGTAAAACGGATCAACGATGTAGTGTATCGCATACAAACCATCGGTATACCACGAACCAAAATGAAGGTAGTCCATTTGGAAAGGCTAGCAACGTTTAGATCGAGAATTTGTCTGATCGGGACGATCAGACTTAGGTGGAGGGACGGAGTCACGGATATTAGCATCACTAAATTATCCCATCACTAAGGCGATGCTAAGGCCATGCCAAGCAGTATTTACGTTAATAATTAAATCAAGTATACACATATATAAGCAAGCCAGAGAGATGTCACACACAGATGCATTTACTTATATGCCTATGTGCGCGCGAGAGACTGTAAACTACAAACATTCACATCAATAATTCAATCTTTATGTATCTACATAAACGAATAAATAATTGCGTCTACACATATGTACGTATACGAGCAGCGGAGCGGCAATGCACAAACACATATATCTTATCTGAGTTGTCACAAGAGAGAGCAATAATTTGTGCACGTTGTTGTGGCTGGCGATTTTGTAGCCGAAACAACTAGTAAGTTCTGGAAATCGAAGAGCCTAGAAGTATGCAGCGTAAACTATAAAAGCGGAGCAAGCGAGTAAGAAATAATTCAGTTTGATTTGAGATTTCGATTAAGACGCTATCTAGCGTGCAAGAGCAGTATTATTTTGAATAGTAGAGTTTCATTGAGCTATCAATCAGAGTGGTTATTAAGCAAGCTATTTGTTGCACAGTTTGAGTGTTATTGTGAAGTACTTTAATAAAAGCCATTTTGCATTATTACAAATTGGAGTTATTTATTCAACAGTTTAGTGATTCGAACTTAGCAGAGGATTGCAAATAAGAGGATTTGCAAGTAAATTCGTTACAATATAATCATGTGCATTTGTCAGCGAATTGTATAAATACATATGTATAGCAGGAGAGCCGACTGCAAAAAACATGTTGCATTCAAAAGGGACCTATAACTCATTTACTGGTATTTGGGGCAACCTCAAACTGTGGACTTGCCAGATCCTAGCTTGGCAGTATCGTGGTAATTCGTCGATGAAAAGTCAATTTTCGGCGAAAATATGTTACATATTGTATTCAAATAAAATGTTCAAATTATGAGAGCTGGCAACACCCTGACCCCAAAAGTACCGACATGTCACCTCCTATCATGGAAAAAGCTTTGGCAAGTCGGTTCAAAGAAGGAGCACCGAAATATGTTGCATAGTGTATTCAAATAAAATATTCAAATTATGAAAGCAGGCAACTCCCCGACCCCAAAAGTACCGACATGCCACCTCCTATCCTGGAAGAAACCCTTGGCAAGTCGGTTCAAAGGACACGGTATGCTTGAACGATGTTTTATTCCGAAGTCATACTATCTCGGTTTTTTTGCGGATTCATTCTTTGTAGGTTAAATTAAGCTCAGAAATAAAAGTTTACGAAAATTCTCTGAGCGCTTTTTGAGAAAATTGCATTTTAGTGCATCATAATTAGTCGGCTTCAAGCTGAAATAAAAGAAGCTTTAAGTTATGAGGCTATGTGGAATGGCATAGCACGAGCCAAAATATATGTATGTAAGAATGAATGAATTTCAAGACATACTACAGAAGTTGCCTTTACTATAATGCTTCGAAGACAAATTAACGAAATCGGTGAAGGACCACGCCCGTCACTTACTACTACATTACTTACCCTAGAGTGACGACGTCTCACCCACTTCACTTCAGAATTCTGCAGTTAAACTGTAATGGATTAACTGGGAAGATAACGGAGATAGTCGGTTTCATGAAGCGGCTTAACATCCGCATCGCTGCGATTCAAGAGACTAAACTCACAGTAAGATCTCCTCTGCAGAATTGTTCTGGGTATAATGTCCACAGAAAATATAGCGAGAGTGGAAATGGAGGCGGTCTCGCGTTTGGCAGTGAAAATATTCTTTTGGCGAAATATGCCTCAGTTTGTACCACAGTCGAGCACATAAAACCTGCGTACTTAGAGTTTCTAATAGACCCTCAAGTTTTGAAGTTAGGGGTTAAAAACCCTTTTTCATAGGCTGCCTCATATAATAGTCTACATACACAACAACAGTGTACAAACTGTTAATTTGTAAAATGTCATACAAATCATTCAAAATATATTGGAAATCTAAATTACTGCATCACTTCTTCAATTTGTATAACGGGTTTCTTGACTACTTTCTTTCTCACTATATATGAAAGAGTATTTTTTAAGAAGCCGCTATTATCATGTTATTTGCAGAGCTGATTTTGGCAGGATAAAAACTTCGATATATCCACTGGTAGAGAAGCTTCGTCTGAAGTTGCAGACTTCCTTCTAAACGTCATGTCACTGGGGAAAAAACAGAAGGTAACTTTTATGGAAAATGTTTCTGCGGTACCTGGTAGTTTTGAAAAACCGATTAAGTGGAATATAATTTCCAATTTTTCCTCTCAGTGTGAAAAAAAGGAAATTTGCAGTAAAGATGGAAGCAAAACGGCTTTGCTTAAGATGGAAAGAGATGTTTTTGGAAGGCATTTGGGTATAGCTGCCGAGAAAAAGTAGATATTGAATTTTGCCTCAATTTTCCACTAGCTCCAGTACCTCCAGCATTATTTCAGTATTCGGGAGAAATGAATCGTAGCCAAGAATCAGCGTTGGCAAAACTTTTGACATCTCGCGTCAACCCAATGTGTCCCCTTCTGTTAATGTGGATATAATCGACGGTTTCTCTTTTTTATATCATCTTGGAGCCTCACTCCCACAACCATGCGGAAAGTTGACCGAATCCATCCTGCAAAGAGTATGTAGCACTTCGCCAACAGAAATTCATCTAGTCTTCGATAGATACTTTCATCCATCTATCAAAGATCTTCAAAAGCATACGCGTAAAGAATTTGACGTTCCATTCACTATACGTGGTCCGCTTCAACCACGTCCAAATTACTTTGTAGGTAGCTTGAAAAATATTCGTTTTAAAGAGTGCTGAGTGAGATTCTTAGCAACTCTTTGGGAGAATGGCGGAATGGCGGTTTTTCCACAAGACAAGAAAGTGTTCGTAACAGTTGAGGAGCAGCGTTTTTCGTTTTCCGTTTCAGGCAACCATGTTGTTAAAAAAGTGGAAGGAAATTTAGAATGCCAGCACGAAGAGGCTGATACAAGAATAATGTTTCATATATCGAAATTGGCGCCCAAATCAAAAGTTCTCGTAAAAGCATCGGACACTGATGTTCTGTTTATTTTACTAAGTAATTTATATAAAGTTCCTGTCAAACAAATTTGGCTGACCTGTCCTCAATCAAGGAAAAAGAATCGCATCCTAGATCAAGAGTGCATAAATTGTTCGGATCTAGCGTCAAAGGCATATATACAACAAAGGCGCAGACTAATGTAAACATTTTTTCTCTAATTTATGAATACAGCCAACATTCGGTTATTTCATCATGTTTGAAATATGCATTAACAAATAATCTCTAAACCGTATACCAATATGATCCCTAGTATTAAATCTTGTTGAAATAGTGCAAACAATTTACTTACTTACTTAATTGGCGCTTAACCGTTTATACGGTTATGGCCGTCCAACAAGGCGCGCCAGTCGCTCCTTCTCTCTGCCAACCGGCGCCAATTGGTCACACCAAGGGAGTTTAAATAGTTGTCCTCCTGGTCATTCCAACGGAGTAGGGGCCGCCCTCTACCTCTGCTTCTATAGGCGGGTTCCGATAGAAAAACTTTATTGGCCGGACCGTCATCTTTCATTCGCATAACATGGCCTAGCCAGCGCAGCAGCTGCGTTTTAATTCGCTGGACTAACTTGATGTCTGCGTATAGCTCGTATAGCTCATCGTTAAATCTTCTTCGGTACTCGCCATCGCCAACGCGTAGAGGTCCATAAATCTTTCGAAGACCTTTTCTCTCGAACACTCACAGAGCCGCTGCATCTGATGTTGTCATGGCCAATGCTTCTGCACCATTTAGCAGGACGGGAACGATAAGTGACTTGTAGAGCATGATTTTCGTTTACCGAGCGAGGACTTTACTTTTCAATTGCCTACCTAGTCCAAAGTAGCATTTATTGGCAAGAGTGATTCTTCGCTGGATTTCAGAGCTGATGTTGTTGCTAGTGTTGATGCTGGTTCCCAAATAAACGAATTCTTTTACTATTTCGAAATTATGGCTGTCAACAGTAGCGTGGTTGCTCGATGACACCAGGTACTTCGTTGTGTCCTCATTCACCACCAAACCCATCTTGCAAACAACTGTGAACTTAAAACCTGCAAATTTTTTTCCTGCCACGTGTATGAGAAAAAAAGATTACCCTTAATGCAAAATTTCAGATCGGTAAAAGATGTAGCATATAGTGCACCACCTTTGAACCGACTTGCCAAGGGTTTCTTCCAGGATAGGAGGTGGCAAATCGGTACTTTTTGGGTCGGGGCGTTGCCAGCTCTCATAATTTGAACATTTTATTTGATACACTATGCAACATATTTTCGTCGAAAATTGACTTTTCATCGACGAATTACCACGATCCTGCCAAGCTAGGATCAGGCAAGTCCACGGTTTGAGGTTGCCCCAAATACCCGTAAATGAGTTATACTGGCCCCATTTGAATTCAACATGCAACATGTTTTTTGCAGTGGGCTCCTGGACTAGTATATATTAACAAAATAAATATATATAAAAAAAAATAAAAACAAACGTATGTAGAGAGCAATTAGTCGGCTTAAAGCTGAAATAAAAGAAGCTTTAAGTTATGAGGCTATGTGGAATAGCATAGCACGAGCCAAAATATATGTATGTAAGAATGAATGAATTTCAAGACATACTACAGAAGTTGCCTTTACTAAAATGCTTCGAAGACAAATTAACGAAATCGGTGAAGGTCCACGCCCTTCTCTTACTACTACGTTAATTACCCTAGAGTGACGGGGTCTAACCCACTTCACTCCGGAATTCTGCAGTTAAACTGTAATGGATTAATTGGGAAGATAACGGAGATAGTCGGTTTCATGAAGCGACATCGGCTGCAGGGACAGTGTCTTAAAACGTCATGGCTTACCTGTCCGGTCAGGCGATATATACATATTAATCATCAACATCTACATCCCTCCTGCCACCTCTTGCCTTAATATCAGAGCACTACTCACTGGCGATAATAGAATTATCTTAGGGGATTTCAATGCCCATCACGACGTTCTGCACAATAAGAGGAGGCGCTCCCACTCGTATGGCAGGAAGCTGTCACAGTTCGCGAGATGTATCAATCGTGAGCGCAGGACTCGTAAATTGCGTCAACTGGCAGCCGATGGTAACATTGGCATCCGACCACCTGCCAATACTTATTTCGCTCGAGTGTACCGACGACTTCATCGTCACCGAGAAAGGCACTTTCATAAACTTTAAAAAAGGAAAGTGGGATGAATACAAATCCTTTACATGCAGTCGCTTTGCTGCCCTCTCTACCCCGACTGAAGCTCGCCAAGGGGAACGTGCTTTCCGCAAGGTCATTGAATCCGCTTCGGCTCGTTTTATTCCCGCCGGAAGAATTCGCGAAATCCGGCCTCATTTTTCGGCGTAGGCCGCTAATTTAGCGAGAGAACGTGACCTTATAAGACAGCTTGATACCAGCGACTCCCAAATAAGGGATATAAACCAACTCATCAGATTGCTTGTGGATGAATACATGCGGGCGAAATGGGACGAGCATTTGAGGGATTGTAACCTCTCTGCCAGTGTGGATAAGCGGTGCAATTCCGGAACGCAGCATCCAAATCAAGAATAATTAAACGATGGTGTCCTATCCCAACTGGTTACCTTCGCCATCAGAATGAGTCACTATCGTTTCCTACGCCGATGACTGCAAAATAATGGCCACATGCCCAGGCTCAAGCCCACAGATCGTGGAGCTTTGGAACAAAATAAACGGCTACCCCCCTCATCTCTCCACCTAACATTATCACCGACTAAATCATTGGCGACCTTATTTATCCACATCCACGGCACTACGCTACCGACTGTCTTACACCCCAAAATCTTGGGTGTGACGTCCGATTAGGATCTATATTTTGGTGAGCATACAGCCGCAATTGTACCGAAAATCCAGAGCCGCAATAAAATCCTCAAATCTCTTGCTGGTGATACTTTGGGGTAAAGATAAATTGGCCAGCCGATTGCATGCTACGCGTCCCCGATATGGTCACCAAACCTAAAACTACTCACTGGCCACAGGCCTGCCAAAATACCGCCCTCAAAACCACAACGGGTTGTCTTCTTATGTCCCAGAACACAATTTACATAATAAGGCGAGAATACTCCCCATAAGGGAGAGAAATGAAATGCTAACCAAACAGTCCCTGTTGAATACCCAGAAACCTGGGCATCCCAACAGACATCTGATTTATGAGCCTTCACCGCCCTAAGCCCTTGGCGGAGTTAACTCTGTAAGAATTATGAAGAAATACGGAACCTGAGAACACAGCCGTATGAAGCTAAAAACACAAGCAGGTCCTCAGTGAACTCCACAAACAGGCGTCGGACCCCTATGCCAAGAATTTCCCGGTGAACCCTGTACTCAAAGAACAATACCCAAAACTAGCAGAGGAGATATGCAGGTTAAACTCTTAACTATCCAGAATCAACCCCGACATACAAAACATATGTCTTGTTAGCAAAGTGTCCTACATGACACCAACCATCTCTTTAACTGTGTTGTGGAACCAACGCCTCTAACACCCCTCTCATTATGGTCCACTCATGTTGATACAGCAAGTTTCCTTGGACTCCCGTTAGAGAACATTGATGACAATGTGATCGGTCGCACCCATTGGATTGGGCGAAGCACTGCTACAACAACAACAACAAAAAGGACCACGCCCATTTTTATATAAAAGATTTTTGGAAGGTTCGTGGACGAATAAAATAAGCTATATCTTTACAAAGATCAGCTTTCCATGCGAAATTATAACAAGAAAAAGGAAAAAGTTTTAATTTTTGAAAATGGGCGGGGTGCCGCCCCTTTTATTACCAAATAATTTTCTATGTTTCAGGACCCATAACTCGAAGAAAAAATGAAGGATCGTAATAAGATTGGGTACACATATTTACCTTATAGCAGAAAATATTTCTAGGAAAATTTGACGGGATCGGTTACAGACCACGCCCACTCTTATACAAAAGATGTTTAGAATGATCATAGACTAGAATAATATGCTATATCTTAGCGAAAAATAGTTTTGTATCACTGATATTTCGCTTAACAAGTTTTATTGTAGGAGCAAATTAGGAGACATTTTTTTTTTCCAATCAAAAATTACAAAACATTTCTAGAGCCTCCATGAAAAAAAGATCCCTTGTAACAAAATTCGAAAAATTTATTTATCTGAAATGAACTGTACAATTCAAACGCACTCTGATTATATAAGATTCGGTTAAACCCAAACCTAAATACCCTTACTTTGTTTTTGTTTATCTTTATTTTAATTAGCTGAACAAACATATTTTGTTCTATCAAAATAACAAATTAAACGTACATACATATCTACATATTGATATTCTAGCGAGATGAAAAGACGTAGTTTGCTATAATTTTTCAAAACAAAATTTGTTTGTTTATGTATATATGGGCGAATCCCAAAAAATGTCCATCACGAACCAAAATCAAAAGTGGTCAGACTTTATTTCTATCACTTCTGATTAAAGGTCAAATATGTGTATGATGTGGAAATCAAATATTTTATTCTTTCCCCCCATCATGGACAGAGAAACATGATTTCAAAGAAAAGCCTCATCGATTTTGCAAATTTGGATGTTTTACTAACAAAATATAAGGCCCTTTCTTTATATTGTTTTTAAACCCAGATCTATATTTTTGATTTTAATAAAATTTTGTCTAGACTATTTAGCATTAAAAAAACTTTGGAAAACGGAGGTTTGATAAACGGATCCTGTCGCTGTGCTTATTATTTTGCTAAAAATGTTTTCAGATATTAAATAGGTCTGTTTACTAAAATTTTTCCAGGAAGTTCGGGTAACATTTTTTATTGGTGTCTAAAATTTGTCTCTTCCATTAGTTGATCCATATATTGGCCGATAACTTTTTTTTTTATTTAGCCAACGAACAAAACTTATATGTTTCAGAAAGAGGGCATTTCGTGTTGTTTGATTCTTGGAGATGTTAGAGAAATATTACAAAATATGACGATAATTAGAATTGTTGTATCTCTTTTTTAATTTATATATACAAAGGATTACCTGAGGAAAATCAAAAATCTGTTTTTATATTAACAAGATATGAATTTTAAATAGTAATGTAGGTTTTATTGGTTTATTCAACAATTTCATATGAAGACGCAAAAGGAAAAAGTACCAACTCACTTGCATTTTTCTTGTGAATCTTATCTGCTTGAAAATATATATATGTATATTTGTCAACTAGAAATGGTTAAATGGTTACTCGTATTATTAAAATTTTTGACTTATTTTGTACTTTTGTTCTATTTCTTCTATAGAACTAACATTTAATTACCTAAAAATGTATCGAAGAATAAACAGAGGGAGAGTTATACGTTTCCGCTTATGAAAAGGGGGTTTTGGGCCCTTAGCCCGGATTTTGAGGTCGTATTCGAAATTCCAGGTATGGCGATTTTGTTTACTCTACTAGACCTAAAGCTTGATGTCTCGCAAATTCTATGAGAAAAAATTGTCGCATCCGTTATGTCGCATTCGTAACCTTACGCGAGATATTTCGAAAATATACGGGCACTGGGTCTTTATTTCACCGTCTGTCTCTCACATAAGGAATGTAAAATCTCCCCTTAGCTTCTTTAAGTGTTGCATACTTTCACAAGCATTGAACAATTACTTCTATTCCTGGCCGTGTCCGAACCTCATCATATATGGTCATATATGTATATGTACTTATATTTTTAAGGCACCCACAACTGTTGCTTCAAATATTTGTAATATCCACTTAGTCCGCTGCTCATGTTCTCTTTTATGCGGGTTGAAATGTATGCGAATGTTGGGCCCGTTACCAAGGAATTGCCCATATATATTTGCAAAGTTGAATTGCGTTATTAAGTTGACATGTGAACAAACAAAGGGAACACTTAATTAGCTTTATCTGTTTAGCTGGTAATATTCCGTATTACACTGCTACAAAACCAGAGTAAGAAGCAGTGCACTAAATTTTGACCAAAAACAATTACAACATAAATCATGTCAGCCCAATCAAGATCTTCCCTTATGTATTGATGAGACGTTATTTTGTTATGGATATAAACGTCTGTTCATCTTTCACATACTCGTAAAACTAGCCAATACCCGCGGGTCAGTCCGCACGAAGAAAATACAACATAAAACTACTGCGATAAACCGATATATGATCCTGATAAAAGTACCGAGACCGTCCAGAAAATAGTCTTTGAATAGTCGCAACAAATCGCGAAATGTTCGCATCGCGGGAATAACCACACAGTCATAATTAAAAGGAATGACATGCTGGATATTTTAAAACCGTAGGCTCCAAAACTCCCCTGAAATATCTTTTTTTAATGATTTTGAAATAGCTCCATTTACTTTGCACACAGAGTGTATTAACTTTGGTAACATAAGGGGCATAAGCGAATCGAGATAAATATAGACTTCCATGTATCAAAATGCTGAGGATGCAAAAAGGAATAGATTTATCCATGCCCATTCAACCGTCCATCCATGTGCCGGTACACACTACAGCTTGAGTAAATATTGAGAATAAAATATTGCAATTTGGCATACGGGTTCCTTGGCTCTTATCTCCCATCGCTATTAAAAATGAGGGAAATCGGATGGTAACCACGCCCACTTTTTACGTATATAACCTTTCGGAAAACACATAAAACCTGATTATTTAGTAAATAATTCATATAGAATGTTAAGATTTGATGTGTGGACTGATATTAAGACTCTTGATTTTTTTTTTTTTTTGAAAATGGGTGTGACATCGCCAAATTGTGATAAAGTCTTTTTTACAAATATTATTAATAATAAATCAAAAACCGTTAAACCTATCATAACAAAATTCGACAGAGAAAAGTAATGAACACAGAATGGCAATTCAAAATAAAAGCAAACTACCTTGTTTGTCCGTTGATATCGAACCAATTGTTGATTTTATTGGAGAGATTGTATTCCTATTTATACAAAATTATTCTAAATTATTCTTATCGTCGCTGCGCTCACAAAAACAGTTATGTGTTTTCCAGTAGCTTTTCAGGAGATAAAAAAAACTAATTTCTGGTGTCCGTTTGCAAAATTTTGGAAAAGTCGTATTTTTGAAATATTTTATGGAAAGTATGTTATTGATGTGCGAAGGAAAAAATCATGTAGTTTAACCCATTACGACGTGATAAATATTTGCGCCGTTTTATAGCACATAGCTGCTTTCAAACATGATTCAAATTTGCTTTTGGCGGTAGGGGAATGTATGGAATTGTTTGCAAAATACTGTCGTTAGGAGTAGATGCAAGGGGAAAAGGTGGAAAATTGGATTAGTTAATTACCCTTTGCTCTCGCGATCTTTTCTGTGGACGTTATACCCAGAGCAGGTTTGCAGAGCAGATATTGCTATGAGTATGGTCTCTTGGATTATGAAGTCAACTATCTCCGTGATCTTCTCAGTTAACCCATTATTATTAAGTGACGGGTGACTACGCCTGAGTTGCTGTTATGGCCCTGGTACTGGGCGTTCTTGGGTAAGCATTGGGGTACCCGGTGTAGTTGGGTTTGCGGCCTGGCGCAGGCTACGGGACGGAGTTGGGCGTGAACAGCAAGGAGCCACAAAAGATTTATAAAAGTCACGAGGACGTCGGGTTTTGGGGTCTAGCCCAGAACATCCTGTCCGATGCAACCATCCCTTCCACGTGACACACTGACAAGAGTGTGACCGTCCTAAAAAGATTATTCTCCGGAAAACGGAGCAGGATAATATGACCCAGTCCCTCTGCAAGGATCTGCTGACAGAATGGCAATTTGTGCGAGGGACGCAACAAATTAAATGGTGCTACACTGAAATGACAGCCCTTGATTGGGCAAAATCCCGAGTCCGGTACATAGAACAGGCTGCCTTGGGACGCATAATTTCCTCGCATTCTTCCTAGTCGTCCATTTTTTCAAACAAGTCATTTTCTTCATTGCCATATTATTCCATATTTAGATTAAAAACTAGAGCTTACGATTTTCGAGAAGAGATTTTTTGTGATTCTCGCCTTCTCATGAGATTCTCGAATCTCGAATTTCTCGTAAGGCTCGCGAGCTTCTCAACATTCAACTTAATCGATTCATTGGCTGTTGTATATAGAGCTTACGATTTCTTCTGGAGCACAAGCCAAAATGTCCGCAAAACCACAAGTATAAACCCCGAAGTGTATAGAATATTGCCAATGCAGCGACTGAATTTAAATTCGAGAATCTCACGAGCCTTACGAGTAATTCGAGATTCGAGGATCTCGCGAGAAGCCGTGTTCTTGATGTCTCGTTGAAAAATAAAATATTGCGAACAAAATTATATATATAATAAATATGTTCTGAGTTAAATGTCATTGGAGGCAATATAATCAACCATGGTTCAATTATAAGGTTGGCTCATCTCATCAGCTGATTTTATTTATTTCATTGCATGGCCGAAGGGATTGTCAAAAGGAGATAGCAAACTCAAAAAGAAACCAACACATTGGCAACATTTTCTTACACATACGAAAACTGCTAAGTTTTATGTTTCCATTCCATACCATTCGCACCAACACCAATACACAGATTTTGACAATTTGAACAGACATATTTTGTTGCTTTACAGATGAGCAAACCATATAATTGAACCATCATAATCAACAAAAAAGTCACAAGTAAAAAAAAAACAAGTGTATAAAGCAATTAAGTAAGAATATCGAGAAGCTCGCGAGATTTACGAGTACTTCGAGACACCAGAAGCTCGCGAGAAATCGAGTTCTCTATGTAATATATACAGCATGTATTTGTGTATGTATATAGACGATTTGTAATTATTTTTTACATTGAAATCAAAGCACTTTCGCCAGCGATAAGCAAGTAAGTACATAACCGTTTTTCAGAGTACTTCTGGTACTGCGAGCACATTAGCTGTTTTCGATCACTTCTGAACCAAAAGAGATATAAACAAGTAAGGAAGGATAAGTTCGGGTGCAACCGAACATTACACACTCAGCCGAGAGCTTTGGAGAAAAAATTAGGGAAAATCGCCATTTAGGAAAATGAACCTAGGGTAGCCCTGGAATGTGTTTGTATGACATGGGTATCAAATGGAAGGTCTTAAAGAGTATTTTAAAAGGGAGTGCGCCATAGTTCTATAAGTGGACGCCATTTCGGGATATCGCCATAAAGGTGGTACGAACAGTATTCCTGCCATGATTTCAAGGGCTTTTGATTCGCCCTGCAGAACTTTTTCATTTTCTTCTACTTAATATGGTACCCATTTTACAAAGTTTTTTTCTAAAGTTATATTTTGCGCCAAAAGCCAATCAATCGCAATGTTTCATCCCTTTTTTCGTATTTGGTATAGAATTATGGCATTTTTTTAATTTTTTGGAATTTTCGATATCGAAAAAGTGGGCGTTTTTAATACCAAGAGAAAGTGAGTTCAGATAAATACGTGAACTAAGTTTAGTGAAGATATATCGATTTGTGCTGAAGTTATTGTGTTAACGGTCGAGCGGAAGGATGGACGGTCGACTGTGTATAAAAACTGGGCGTGGCTTCAACCGATTTCACCCATTTTCACAGAAAACAGTTATCGTCATCCCTTTACCAAATTTCGCAAATGGGTAAATTTTTGTTCGACTTATGGCATTAAAAGTATTCTAGAAAAATTAAATGAAAAAGGGCGGGGCCACACCCATTTTAAAATTTTCTTATATTTTTTTATTTTGTTGCACCATATATATCATTACTGGAGTTGAATGTTGACATAATTTACTTTTATACTGTAAAGATATTAATTTTTTTGTTAAAATTTGACTTTTAATTTTTTTTTTTAATTGGGCGTGTTCGTCATGCGATTGTGCTAATTTTTATTTAGAACACATATAGTAATAGGAGTAACGATCCTGCCATGATATCTTTAACGACTGCCAAATTACAGCTTGCCAAACTTGTAAATTTACTCCTATTAAAAGTGAGCGGTGCCACGCCCATTGTCAAAAATTTTACTAATTTTCTATTCTCCGTCATAAGGTCAACCCTCCTACCAAGTTCCATCGATTTATCCGTCTTTGGTAATGAATTATCGCACTTTTTCGGTTTTTCGAAATTTTCGATATCGAAAAAATGGACGTGGTTATAATCCCATTTCGTTCATTTTAAATAGCGATCTGAGATGAGTGCCCAGGAACTTATATACCGAATATCATTAAGATACCTTAAAATTTACTCAAGTTATCGTGTTTACGGACGGACGGACGGACGGACATGGCTAAATGAATTTATTTTTTCGCCCAGATCACTTTGATTTATAGAAGTCTATATCTTTCTCGATTAGTTTATGCCGTTACGGGGTACCGTTATGCGAACAAAATTAATATACTCTGTGAGCTCTGCTCAGCTGAGTATAAAAAACGGCAGTTGGTGGCCAAAAATACTTCCAGTAGAGATATCAACGTGAAACTTTGGTCACGGCTTTACAAATATGTGATAATTATTTTTTCAAAACATTTGTGCGGGTGATACCTTTATACCGACCCACAACCACCCACTTTCAACGCATGCATACAAAAAGTAAGTAGATGTGTGGAGAAAAGTGGTAAGATGTGTCTATCGCAAATACAATGTTTAATAGGATTAAATAAAGAAATTAAAGTTATTAAAATATCTTGCATACATAACAATAACAAAACAACAAACACACACAAAAGTTTACATTTGCATATCGTCGACTGGATAAAATAATGTCGTATGTTACAAGTGGGCACATATAACATACGACAATGATTTATCACGTTGACGCTATCAAAAAACTGTCGCAAAACAGTTAGTGGCAAAAAGTGGCAGCTGATATTAACACTTTAGAATCTTCGAACTTTGACTAATAATAAGATGAGGATCGGTGAGGAACCTAACTAAAACTTTAACTGAAATTGAAATATTTGTGCAAATAAACACTGATAAAAGCACTGGTGAAATTTTAAATAAAAAAAAAAAAAACGCAAAAACTAAAAACAGTAAAATTATTTCAAAATGAAGTAAATACCTTTGAATTCAATATTAATTTCTGTTTATTTCAATATAATGATATTTTATGTATTTTTAAATAGCTTAAACTTGCATTTTTTTTTAACTTTGCTCACACTGCGAAAACCAACTAATACCATAACCTCACTTTTAAAGATATTCTTAAAGAGTACAGTTCGAATACAACAAAAAGCAGTATCTATATATTAATACGCTAACAAAATTTCCATACAATCAATTGACAGGCTGTTTCGCATACTTAGCATATGTACGTAAAACCACATAAAAGTTATATGATTCGATTCATATTGATCAGCCGCAGTGCATAGGGCTATCTTTGTTAACAAATATTACTCTATTTGTTTATAATTAATAGAAAAAGTCAGTACATTTTAAAAGGCTGTTCTAATAAGAGATACTAGTGACACATTTGGTGACAAAGTTTTCATTTAGATTTTTTTTATTTTTGGCCTATGGAACCAACCACTGTTCAATGTACTGAGTGGAATGGCATAGCACGATTCAAAACATATGTATGTATAAATTAATGAATATGTATGTAGGAATGACATTTATTTAATTACATAATTAAATTTTGAGTTTGTATACATATGTTTACATAATTGCTATGGTTCAGTGACATTGTTATTTTGTTTATTCATTTGGTGTGTGCCAATAATTTGAGACATAATTTTAAGTTGATTCCAAAGAGAAATAAATTTATTCGTTTATGTTTTTTTCTTTCGCCTTGTTTGCATTTGGGTTTTACATGCGTACATATTTATACTCAGCTGAGCAGAGCTCACAGAGTATTTTAACTTTGTTCGCATAACGGCAATCCGTAATGGCATAAACTAATCGAGATAGATATAGACTTCTATGTATCGAAATGATCTGAGCGAAGAAAGAAATTTATTTAGCCATGTCCGTCCGTCCGTAAACACGATAACTTGAGTAAATTTTGAGGTATCTTGATGAAATTTGGTACGTAGGTTCCTGGGCACTCATCTCAGATCGCTATTTAAAATGAACGAAATCGGACTATAACCACGCCCACTTTTTCGATATCGAAAACTTCGAAAAATCCATAAACTGCGATAATTCATTACCAAAGACGGTTAAAGCCATGAAACATAGTAGGTGGGTTGACCTTATGACGTACAATAGAAAATTAGTAAAGTTTTGGACAACGGGCGTGGCACCGCCCACTTTTGAAAGAAGGTAAGTTGAAAGTTTTGCAAGCCGTAATTTGGCAGTCGTTGAAGATAACATGATGAAATTTGGTAAGAACGTTACTACTGTTACTATATATGCGCTAAATAAAAATTAGCATAATCGGATAAAGAACACGCCCACTTAAAAAAAAAATTTTTTTTAAAGTAAAATTTTAACAAAAAATTGATCATCTTTACAGTATATAAGTAAATTATGTCAACATTCAACTCCAGTAATTATATGGTGCAACAAAATACAAAAATAAAAGAAAATTTCAAAATGGGTGTGGCTCCGCCCTTTTTCATTTAATTTGTCTAGAATACGTTTAATGTCATAAGTCGAACAAAAATTTACCAATCCTTGTGAAATTTGGTAGAGGCTTAGATTCTAGGACGATAACTATTTTCTGTAAAAAGGGTGAAATCGGTTGAAGCCACGCCCAGTTTTTATACACCGTCGACCGTCTGTCCTTCCGCTCGGCCGTTAACACGATAACTTGAGCAAAAATAGATATATCTTTACTAAACTCAGTTCACGTACTTATCTGAACTCACTTTGTATTGGTGTAAAAAATGGCCGAAATCCGACTATGACCATGCCCACTTTTTCGAAATCGAAATTTACGAAAAATGAGAAAAATGCCATAATTCTATACCAAATACGAAAAAAAAGATGAAACATGGTAACTGGATTGGTATATTGACGCAAAATATAACTTTAGAAAACATTTTGTAAAATGGGTGTGACACCTCCCATATTAAGTAGAACAAAATGAAAAACTTCTGCAGGGCAAAATCAAAAGCCCTTGCAATCTTGACAGGAACACTGTTCGTGGTATTACATATATAAATAAATTAGCGGTACCCGGCAGATGATATTCTGGGTCACTCTGGTCCACGTTTTGGTCGATATCTCGAAAACGCCTTCACATGTACAACTAAGGGTCACTCCCTTTTAAAACCCTCATTAATACCTTTAATTTGATACCCATATCATACAAACACATTCTAGAGTCACCCCTGGTCCACCTTTATGGCGATATCTCGAAAAGGCGTCCACCTATAGAACTAGGGCCCACTGCCATTTAAAATACTCATTAACACCTTTCGTTTGATACCCATATCGTACAAACATATTCTAGAGTCACCCCTGGTCCACCTTTATGGCGATATCTCGAAAAGGCGTCCACCTATAGAACTAAGGCCCACTACCTTTAAAGATACTCATTAACACCTTTCAGTTGATACCCATATCGTACTAACGCTTTCTAGAGTCACCCCTGGTCCACCTTTATGGCGATATCTCGAAAAGGCGTCCACCTATAGAACTAAGGCCCACTCCCTTTAAAGATACTCATTAACACCTTTCAGTTGATACCCATATCGTACTAACGCTTTCTAGAGTCACCCCTGTTCCACCTTTATGGCGATATCGCGAAATGGCGTCCACCTATAGAACTATGGCTCACTCCCTTTTTAAATACTCATTAACACCTTTCAGTTGATACCCATGTCGTACAAACGCATTCTAGAGCAACCCTGTTCCACCTTTATGGCGATATCCCCAAATGGCGTCCAGCTATAGAACTAAGGCCACTCCCTTTTAAAATACTCTTTAATATCTTCCATTTGATCCCAATGTCATACAAACACATTCCAGGGTCCCTAGGTCATTTTCCTACATGGTGATTTTCCCTTATTTTGTCTCCAAAGCTCTCAGCTGAGTATGTAATGTTCGGTTATACCCGAACTTAGCCTTCCTTACTTGTTTGTTTTGAGTTTTTATAAAAAATGTTATGACACGAGTAAGCTGGAATAATTCTAATTATTTAAGCGTATGCTTTTGTACTATGATTTTCTTATTATTTACATTACAACTATTTTGTTTATTAATAATTTGGTTTTATAGAAAGTTAAGCCAATTTTTATGACGTAATATTTTCTTATTCTTTCTATTATTTGTGCTATCGCTATTTTCTACTCTATGGGGAATTAATGTAAAATTATTTTTGCTATCAATTTTTTACTCCAAAGGCCCTTTGTATCTACTATCTAACTTATGTCCGGTTGTATCTTTGACTAATACAAAATCGCTTATATTTATATCCTTACTGTGACTATTTCTATCATAATTTATTTTTCGTTTTTCTTTCGATTCTTGTACTATATAGCTCTTTTTTGTGCTATCTGTAACCTATATTTCTATAACTCAGGATGAAATGCTCGAATACAGCTTTAGCAACTGCTACAGCATGTTTGCTCTGGCTGGCACTGCAACTAAATATTTAGTCAGATCACAGATAATCATTTCCGTGTATCGATTTCGGTAATGGTCAGATTGTATCGATTTGTACTATGTCAACGTCCTTTTGAGGTGTATCCGTTATGATCATAGGTTCCTTCACATGTCTATTAATTTTATATTTATTAGAGTGGATGCAATTTTTTATTTATTTTCTTACATCGTTTTTCATATTGTAACGAATTTACTGCAAATCCACTTATTTGCCCTTTTGCTGGGTTCGTATCGCTAAACTGTTGAATAAATAACTCCAATATTGAATAATGGAAAAATGGCCTTTATTAAAATACTTCACAATAACACTCAAACTGTGCAACGAATAGCTTAATAACCAAACTGATAGCTTAAATGAAACTCTACTATTCAAAATAATACTGCTATAGCTCGCTAGATAGCGCTTAATCGAAACTGCTTGACAGCTCAAATCAAACTGAATTACAGAGCCTCTACATATGTCGCCTTTTATACTCTTTGGTTTCCTCGTTCGCATTTTCTAGAATCTACTAGCATTGTCCATGAGCTCTCAAACTTCTCAGCTATAACTAAAATTACACAATTTTATACATCTTCTAGGCGCTTCCAGAATCTACTAGTCCAGTAGCTCTCAAACTTCACAGCTGTAACTACAATTGCACAATTTTATAGTTTTTCTCATTGCATACTTATAGGAGTATCTCAGATATATGCATGTGTTAGTGCATTGACCCTCCGCTGCTCGTATACATACATGGTACATATATGTAGACGCAGTTATTGTTTCGTTTATGTAAATACATAATGATTGAATTATTGATGTGCATTCACGTCACTGCTTAGCATCGGCTTAGAGACGGCAGCACCCTTTAGTTTTGCTAATATTCGTAACACTGTCCTCCACCTAAGTCTGATCGTCCCGATCAGACAAATCTCTCAATCTAAACGCTGCTAGCATCGCCAAATGTACCACTCTTCTACTCCATCGTTTCTCAATGCTTTGTATGCGGTAGATACCAGATCTTCTTCACAACCTCGTACGGGTCTTCCCAACTGCACCGAAATTTGGATGGTCCACTTTTCCGCCGGTGAGGGTTGTATAACCGTACCAAATCTTCCTCCCGGAAACTTTCCGAATTATTTTCCTTGCCGTACCTGTGTTTCATCTTACTACTCATTATCCTGGATCGTTCCCTCGCACTCTGTTGCTTGGCCAATGAAGAACTACTTCGCAGAGCTTGCGTTGGACGGAGTTGCTTTGCATAATCAGTATCGTTCCGACGCTTCACAACAGTAGTGCGCTCTGGCTTGAAACTACCCTCGCATTCTTTCTCGGAAATTCGTTGCTTCGTTTTCCCGCGTCTTTTAGGTTTTGTCAATGCCAGTGTTTCTCTCGCAGGTACTTTTGATTTTGATTTATTTGGCCGATTCGATCTATCAACCTTTGCCTTTGACTTTCGTGGTCTTTGTCGAGTCTTTTCCACCAGTACCCGATTACTGCTGAACCCTTTTTCCAAACTAAAGTTGAGTGGTATGTCCTGGTTCCTATAGCGCATAATTTTTCTCCGCATATCGATCCTGATGTCATGGTCAACCAAGAAGTCCACTCCCAATATGACTTCATCAACGATCTCCGCCACAACGAATTTGTGTAGAACCATGACTTTTCCAATTAATACCTCACATACCACTTCGCCTTGGACTTGATTATACTCGCCTGTGACCGTACGCAACCTTGCTCCAGGTAATGACTTTACTCTCCTGTAGACCAAATCAGATCGAATCAAGGAATGAGATGCCCCCGTATCTACAGTCAGTACACGGTCTTTAGCATCCACATTCCCTCTGATGGTAAGACTGCTTGATTTCCTTCCAATCTGCGACACAGATATCACAGGACATTCAATAGTCGGGACAAGTTTTCGTTCTTTACATCCGACACGCTCTTGCTCATTTCCGCCAGCTTTGCGTTTACGGCCACCCACATTGTTGGAACTATTAGGACCAAGATCGCAATGACGGGCAATGTGACCTGGGTTGCCGCACTTGAAATATTTAATAACTCCGGCATTCTTCTGTTGAGATCCCTTCAGTGCTTCCAAAATTGTGTCTACCCACTCTGGCCTTTCTACTTCCACACGGCGTGCTTTGAAAACTGGCTTACACAGAAGCGACGCTGTTTCCTGAATCAGAGCATGCGATACCGTTTCAGCAAATGTTAGTTTTGGATTCGCATATGTAGCCCGCTTCGTTTCCACATCTCCTATGCCATTTATAAAACTCTGGATTTTTACCCTCTCGGTGTACTCCACGGGTGCGTATTTGCCAAATGTGCCAACCTTTCAACATCCGAGGCAAACTCCTGCAAAGTCTCATTCGTTCTTTGGTTTCGGTTTTGCAACTCAATTTGGAATATCTGTTTCCTATGCTCGCTTCCATAACGTATCTCTAAAGCGCCATCCCCTAATAGTCCCGAAATTACCCTGATGGGATCCCGGACGGATCCCGAAAACCATCCAGAATGATGCCGAAAGGGTTCCCAAATGATCCCGTATTAGTCGCGAAAAAGTCCCGAAATGACCCCGACGAGATCCCGGACGGATCCCGAAAACCATCCAGAAATGATGCCGAAAGGGTTCCCAAATTATCCCGTATTAGTCGCGAAAAAGTCCCGAAATGACGCCGACGGGATCCCGGACGGATCCCGAAAACCATCCATAAATAATGCCGGAAGAGCCCCCAAATGATCCTGAAAAACTCCCCAAATGACCCCGACGAGATCCCGGACGGATCCCGAAAACCATCCAGAAATGATGCCGGAAGAGCCCCCAAATGATCCCGAAAAAGTCCCCAAATTACCCCGACGAGATCCCGGACCGATCCCGAAAACCATCCAGAAATGATGCCGGAAGGGTCCCCGAATGATCGCGAAATACTCCCGAAATGATTCCGGAATAGTCCCGAAAATGTCCCAAAATAACCCCGACGGGATCCTGGACGGATCCCCAAAACTATACAGAAATGATCCCTGAGAGGTAGTCGCTACTTTTTTTTTGGGCGAAATGTTTATAAATTCCTTCTATACATTTTCGTGGGGTATTTGTGTTTATTTTTCGACTGTATTTAATTAATTTATTTAATTCTCTTTCCAAAAATCACAGTTGTACAAGGGGCCTACACGGCATGGATAAATGCGAGACAATTAAAAATGTCCCTCTCAGAAAACATTCGGCATCATTTTTTTCAATTTCCAGCGAGATACTCGCCACAAAATAACGAGTGACGGCTCTTATTGTATTTATCCTCTTTGGTTTAGAAAACACAACATTGGCGCCTTACTTAGCTAGTTTATTGTACAGTAGACGCCATTCAGCATCAACAATTTTCTGATACTCTTGGACATTGGAGGACATTGCTGTCGCAGAGCATTTTTCCCATAAAGCACTTTGTTGTTCCTTTGATTGACGCTTCGACATGTACAGCCGTGTCATATTTTATCATGCATAATTGTAATGCTTTACGTATAGCTTTAATGATGACACCTGCATGCACGCCTTCCTCAACATTTTTTACACAAATACTCTTGTACCCAATACAAGTTCAGGACGTTCATATTTATCGACACGCTGTCCGGTGTGGCCCAAATGTTGGAAATATGCAGTTGGCATTGTTGAGAAAAAATATGGATCAATGAACACAAGTAAAAGTGAAAGATTTTTTTTTACCATCTCTTGTTACTTTACACATTAGACATTGGAAACGACGACCAGCATCTACAAGTTGCATATGAGCCTTGCAACGATTACATCTAATTGCACCCAATTCACCAAAATTTACAATGGGTGGCTCATATTCACCCTCAACCGTGCGTGCCATTGGTGAGACGGTAAGTGTAATGGACAAAGCTGTTGTTTTTAATAAATCAGCTGTTGCAGGTATGCAATACAAAGACGACCTGCAGAGAAGAAAGATCAATGTAATTGCCAAACAAAACATTAATTTCGATTATCGATACCTAACGTAACGTGGCGAGGAGTTACCCTGATCTTCTACCACATATTTTGTGGTCACCAATGGTGGTAATAAACCCTGTTCATTAGTAATAAAAGCACCACCAGCGCTATTTTTATTTTCAATGATAACGCTTATCGGATTTGGCATCTGATCGGGATCTAAACGGCGTTGGGCTTGAACATACTGTTGCGGCTGTTGATATTTACCAGTAACAGGTGCAGGCGGTTGCTAAAGAAAATAACACATTTCGGGATTTTTTGTTACTTTTCCGGGATAGTTTTTGGACCCTTCCGGGATTATTTCTGGATCTGTGCTGGATCCCATCTGGGTCATTTCCGGACTATTTCGGGATCATTTTGGGATCCTTCCGGAATCATTTCGCGATCCGTCGTGGATCCCCTCGGAGCAATTTCGGAACTTTCTCTGGAGTATGTCGGGGTCATCTGAGGACTTTTTCGGGATCATTTGGGGGCTCTTCCGGCATAATTTCTGTATGGTTTTCGGGATCCGTCGGGGATCCTGTCGCGGTCATTCCGGGACTTTTTCTCGACTAATACGGGATCATTTGGGGACCCTTTCGGAATCATTCCTGGATAGTTTTCGGGATCCGGACGGGGTCATTTCGGCACTATTTCGGGATCATTTGGGGTACGTACCGGCATCATTTCTGGATGGTTTTCGGTATCCGTCCGGGATATCGTCGGGGTCATTTGGGGACCTTTTCGGGATCATTTGGGGTCTCTTCCGGCATCATTTCTGGATGGTTTTCGGGATCCGTCCGGGATACCGTCGGGGTCATTTCGGAACTTTTTCGCGACTAATACGGGATCATTTGGGAACCCTTTCGGCATCATTTCCGGATGGTTTTCGGGATCCGTCCGGGATCCAATCAGGGTAATTGCGGGACTATTAGGGGATCATTTGGGGACCTTTCCGGCATCATTTCTGGATAATTTTCGGGATCCGTCCGGGATGCCGACGAGGACATTTCGGGACTATTTCGGGATCATTTGGGATACCTACCGGCATCATTTCTGGATGGTTTTTGGGATTCTGGGCCAAAATGATTCCTGGATGGATTTCGGGATCTGTCCGGGATCCCGGCGGGGTCAGTTAGGGGGCCGTTTGAGATCCCGTCAGGGACATTTCGGGACTATTTCGGGATCATTTCTGGATGTTCTTCGGGATCCGTCCGGAATTCCGTCGGGGTTATTTCACGACATTTTCGGAATCATTTTGGGTACCTTCCTTCATTATTTCTAAATAGTTTTGGGGATCCGTCTGGGATCCCGTCGGGGTAATTTAGGGACTTTTTCGGGGACAATACGGAATCATTTTTGGACCCTTCCGGCATCACTTCTGGATGGATTTCGGGTTCTGTACGGGAACCCATCAGGGTAATTTCGGGCCTTTCTCGGGACTATTTCGGGATCATTTGGGGACCACTTAGGGGTTATTCCATGACTTTGTCTGTATTATTTCGGGATCATTTGAAGACCCTTCCGGCATCAATTCTTGATCGTTTGCCGGATTCATCAGGGTCATTTCGGGACCATGTTGGGATCATTTCTGGATCCGTCCAGGATGCCGTAAGATTCATTTTGAGATTTTTTTTGTTATTTTTTCGGGATAGTTTTAAAACCCTTCCGGGATCACATTTGGACCCGTGCGGGATTCCATCGGGGTCATTTTCGGCCTATTTCGGAATCATTTTGGGACCCTTCCGGAATCATTTCTTTATGGTTTTCGCTATCCGTTGTGGATCCCTCGGGGTCATTTCGGAACTTTTTCGGAGCTTTTTCTGGACTATGTCGGGATAATTTAGGAACCCTTCCTGGATGGTTTTTGAGATCCGTCCGGGAGCCCGTCAGGGTAATTTCGGAACTTTTTCGGGACTATTTCGGGATCAATTTAGTACCCTTCAGGCATCATTTCTGTGTGGTTCTCTGGATAAGTCTAGAATCGTGTCGTTGTCATTTCGGGTTTGTTTGGGACTACTTCGGGAACTTTTGGAAACACTTCCGGGGCGTTTCTGGATGGTTTTCGGGATCTGTCCGCAATAGCGTCGGGGTCATTTCGTGGCTTTTTCTGCATAATTTCGTTATCATTTTGGGATCCTATCAGGTTATCAGCTCATAAAGTTCTTTTGTTTACTCAATTACAAAAATAAAATGCATTAGACAGAATAAAAATTTTAAACAGATAACTTTATAAGCAGGCTAACGTGAATAGCCCACATATTTCATTTTCTCCTTGCGGACGGGGCCGCGGGTAAAGGCTAGTATATTATAAAAGGCAAAGTTTGGATGTTTGGATGTTTAGATGTTTGGATGTTTGGATGTTTGGATGTTTGTCCAGACGTTTGTCTCTGTGACTCAATCACGCTAGAACGGCTGGACGGATTTGGATGAAATTTGGCACACATATAGCCAATAGTCTAGAACGATCTACTAGCTATATATTTTTCAAAAGGGGGGAGGACCCCGCCCCCTACGAACAGTTATAATTTAATTACTATATTTTTTTAGTCTTTGCGACTGAATCACGCCAGAACGGCTACACGGATTTTGATGAAATTTGGGACACAGACAGTAGTCTACTAGCGAAATCTTTTTCGAACATGGAAAGAGGGGTGGGGATCCCACGACCACTTCGAGCAATTACTTTTTATTATTTTTACACATTATAACTTTACGTATACTGGCCTTCACCAATATCACAGACTCAATGGGTCAAATAAGTCGAGGGCTTACAAAGTGAGCAGTGACACCCTCCGCTCCCCCCCTCCCCCCCTTTCTACCCTCTGGTGTAAAATCTATAAATTGTTATAACTCAATATAAATTTTCTCCTAAATCAATAGTTTTTGGTATCTGGCACATACAGATCGAGATCTAAACAATTTTGGAAAAACGAGCAGCGGTACTTTTCCTCCCGCCATCAGCGCTCCATCAATTGTTTTTATTAGCACGCTTTTATTAGCTTTACCTGTATGTTTCTTTGTAACTCTTCATTCGCTCCAACGCGCCTGCTGCCTTATTAAAATTGTTCTACAATTAGCTTCGCCTTATTTGTAATCCCGTTGGGGTCATATCGAGACCCTTCCGGGATCATTTTTGGATGGTTTTCGGAATCCGTCCGGGATCCCGCCGGGTCATTTCGGGACTTTTTCGGTACTATTTCGGGATAATTTTGGGACCCTTCCGGGATCATTTCTGTATAGTTTTCGGGATCCGTCCAGGATCCCGTCGGGGTTATTTTGGGATATTTTCGGGTCTATTCCGGGATCATTTCGGGATTTTTTCACGAACATTTAGGGACCTTTCCGGCAACATTTCTGGATGGGTTTCGGGATCCGTTCGGCATCCAATCGGGGTATTTTCGGGATCATTTGCGTACCTTTGAGAGATAAATTCTTGATGGTTTCCGGGATCATTACGGGACTTTTCGGTGTCATTTTGGGTCCCTTCCGCCATCATTTCTGGCTGGTTTTCGGGATCCGTTCGGGATCATTTCGGGACTATTAGGGGATTCCGGGATTCGTCGGGGATCATTTCGGGACTATTAGGAGATCATTTGAAGACCTTTCCGGCATCATTTCTGCATAGTTTCCGGGATCCGTCGGGGATCTCGACGGGGTAATTTCGGGGCTTTTTCCGGATCATTTGTGGTACCTACCAAGATCACATCTGGATGGTTTTTGGTATCCGTCCGGGATCCCGTTGGGATCGTTTCGGGACTTTTTCGGGATCATTTGGGGTCCCTTCCGGCATCATTTCTGGATGGTTTTCGGGATCCGTTCGGGATAATTTCGGGACTATTAGGGGATCATATGAATACCTTTCCGGCATCATTTCTGCATAGCTTCCGGGATTCGTCGGGGATCATTTCGGGACTATTAGAAGATCGCTTGAAGACCTTTCCGGCATCATTTCTGCATAGTTTCCGGGATCCGTCGGGGGTCATTTCGGGATCATTTCTGCATAGTTTCCGGGGTTCGTCCGAGATAGCGTCGGGGTCATTTCGGGACTTTTTTCTCGACTAATACGGGATCATTTGGGGAACCTTTCGGCATCATTTCTGGATAAGTTTCGGGATCCGGACGGGGTCATTTCGGCACTATTTCGGGATCATTTGGGGTACCTACCGGCATCATTTCTGGATGGTTTTCGGTATCCTGCCGGGATCCCGTCGGGGTTATTTCGGGACTTTTTCGGGATTTTTTGGGTTCCCTTCTGGCATCATTTCTGGGTGGTTTTGGGGATACCGTCGGGGTAATTTCAGGACTTCTTCGAGATCATTTGGGGTCCCGTCCGGCATCATTTCTGGGTGGTTTTAGGGATCCCTCCGGGATCCCGTTGGGGTAATTTCGGGACTATTTCGGGATCATTTGGTGCACCTTCCGGCATCATTTATACATGGTTTTCGGGATCCGTCCGTTGTCCCGTCGGGGTAATTTCGGGACTTTTTCTCGTATAATGCGGGATAATTTTGGAACCATTTCGGCATCATTTCTGGATGATTTGCGGAATCCGTTAGGGATCCCGTCAGGGTCATTTCGGGACTATTAGGGGATCTTTTGAGGACCTTTCCGGCATCCTATCTGGATGGTTTTCGGTATCCGTCCGGGATCCCGTCGGGGTCATTTCGCGACTTTTTCGGTATCATTTGGGGTCCCTTCCGGCATCATTTCTGGATGGTTTTCGGGATTCGTCCGGGACCCGTCGGGGTTATTTTTGGACTTTTCCCGGATCATTTGGGGTACCTTCCGGCATCATTTCTAGATGGTTTTCGGGTTCATTTCGGGACTTTTTCTCGACTAATTCGGGATCATTTGGAGACCCTTTCAGCATCATTTCTGAATGGATTTCGGGATCCGTTCGGTATCCCAGCAGGATAATTTCGGGACTATTAGGGGATCATTTGGGGACCTTTTCGGCATCATTTTTGGATAGTTTTCGCGATCCGTTCGGGGTCCCGTAGGGGTCATTTCGGGACTATTTCGGGATCATTTTGGGGTACCTTCCGGCATCATCTCTAGATAGTTTTCGGGATCCCGTCGCTTCGGGACATTTTCTCGACTGATACGGGCTCAAATGGGGACTCTTTCGGCATCATTTCAGGATAGTCTGCGTCCGTCCGGGATCCCGTCAGGGTCATTTCGGGACTATTAGGGGATCATTTGAGGACCTTTCCGGCATCATTTCTGGATAGTTTTCGGGATCCGTCCGGGAACCCGTCGGGATCATTTCGGGGCTATTTCGGGATCATTTGGGGTATTTTCCGACATCATTTCAGTATGGTTTTTGGGATCCATCCGGGATCCCGTCGGGCCATTTCTTGACTTTTTCGGGATCATTTGGTGTCCCTTCCGGCATAATTTCTGGATGGTTTTCGGGATCCGTCGGGACTATTTCGGGATCATTTTGGGGTACCTTCCGGCATCATCTCTAGATAGTTTTCGGGATCCCATCGCTTCGGGACATTTTCTCGACTGATACGGGCTCAAATGGGGACTCTTTCGGTATCATTTCTGGATGGTTTTCGGGAACTGCACGGGAACCCATAAGAGTAATTTCGGGACTTTTTCGGGACTATTTCTGAATCATTTTGGGACCCCTCCTGGTTAATTTCTGAATGATTTTCGGGATCTGTCCTGCAATTTTAGTATCATCCGGGATCATTTTAGGTCTCTTCGCAACCGGTAGTTCAGCACACATGCCTTTTTAAATTATGATCTTTTATGGCCGTGGATTTGCTGCTAATTATTCGTAATTAAAATTCGGTGTGTTTTATCTTCAATCTAACACAGCTTTTTCGTTCTATAATAGAGTAAGGAACTGTTATAACTATAATTACACTTTTGTAATATTTTAATGAACTAAAACCCGAAAAAGCAAAACTATTTTCATCTAAAAAATTCTCTTTAGTTTTAGCTAATTGTAGTTTCACACCTTTGTTCTATGAGTAGTAATTCTTTCACCCCTTTCATATCAGTTAATTTAATTTAAAAACAAAATGTATTTTTTTAATTCGAAAAAACTGTATTGTACTATTCATGAAAGCGTGCCATTCAGCTTATCTTCTCATTTAGTTCTTTTTTTTACTAAATTACAAAAATAAAATACATTAGACAAAAATAATTTTTAAACAGATAACTTGATAAGCAGGCTGACGTGAATAGCACATATATTGTATTTTCTCCATGCGGACGGGGCCGCGGGTAAAGGCTAGTATATTATAAATGGCAAAGTTTGGATGTTTGTCCAGACTTTTGTCTTTGTGACTCAATCACGCAAGAACGGCTGGACCGATTGGGATGAAATTTTGCACACATATAGCCAATAATCTAGAAGGATCTACTAGCTATATATTTTTGAAAAGGGGCGTGGTCCCCGCCCCCTAGGAACAGTTATAATTTAATTATTATATTTTTTCGTCTTTGCGACTGAATCACGACAGAATGGCTACACGGATTTTGATGAAATTTGGGACACAGACAGTAGTCTACTAGCGAAATTTTTTTCGAATATGGAAAGAGGGGTGGGGGTCCCACGACCTCTTCGAGCAATTACTTTTTAATAATTTTTACACATTATAACTTTACGTATACTGGCCTTCACCAATATCACAGACTCAAGGGGTCAAATAAGTCGAGGGCTTACAAAGTAAGCAGTGACAACCCCCGCCCCCTCCCCCCTTTATCTCCCACTCTGGTGTAAATCTATAAATTGTTATAACTCAATATAAATTTTCTCCTAAATCAACAGTTTTTGGTATCTGGCACATACAGATCGAGATCTAGACAATTTTGGAGGAACGATCAGTGGTCCTCTCCTTTTACTCCCGCCATCCGCCCTCCTTCAATTGTTTTTAGTAGCACGCTTTTATTAGCTTTACCTGTATGTTTCTATGTAACTTTTCATTCGCTCCTGCGCCTGCTGCCTTATTTACATGGTTTTATAATTAGCTTCACCTCATATGGAGACCCTTCCGGGATCATTTCTGGATGGTTTTCGGGATCGGTCCGGGATCCCGCCGGGGTAATTTCGGGACTATTTCGGGATCATTTTGGGACCCTTCCGGGATCATTTCTGTATAGTTTTCGGGATCCGTCCGGGATCCCGTCGGGGTTATTTTGGGACATTTTCGGGACTATTCCGGAATAATTTCAGGATTATTCCGCGATCTTTTGGGGACCCTTCCGGCATCATTTCTGGATAGTTTTCGGGATCCGTCCGGGATCCCGTCGAGATACTTTCGGGATCATTTGCGTACCTTCGAGAGATAAATTCTTGATGGTTGCCGAGATCATTACGGCACTTTTTGGGGTTATTTTGGGCCCTTTAGGCATCATTTCTGGATGGTCTTCGGGATTCGTCCGACATCCCGTCGGGTTCATTTCGGGAATTTTTCGCGACTAATACGGGATCATTTGGGGACCCTTTCGGCATCATTTCTGGATGGCTTTCGGGATCCGTCCGGGATCTCGTCGGGGTAATTTGGGGACTTTTTCGGGATCATTTGGGGGCTCTTCCGGCATCATTTCTGGATGGTTTTCGGGATCCGTCCGGGATCTCGTCGGGGTCATTTGGAGACTTTTTCGGGATCATTTGGGGGCTCTTCCGGCATCATTTCTGGATGGTTTTCGGGATCCGTCCGGGATCCCGTCGGGGTCATTTCGGGCCTTTTTCGCGACTAATACGGGATCATTTGGGGACCCTTTCGGCATCATTTCTGGATGGTTTTCGGGATCCGTCCCGGATCTCGTCGTGGTCATTTGGGGATGTTTTCGGGATCATTTGGGGGCTCTTCCGGCATCATTTCCGGATGGTTTTCGGGATCCGTCCGGGATCCCATCAGGGTAATTGCGGGACTATTAGGGGATCATTTGGGGACCTTTCCGGCATCATTTCTGGATATTTTTCGGGATCCGTCCGGGATGCCGACGAGGTCATTTCGGGATTATTTCGGGATCATTTGGGATACCTACCGGCATCATTTCTGGATGATTTTTGGGATTCGTCCGGGATCCCGTCGAGGTCATTTCGGGACTTTTTCTCGACTAATACGGGATCATTTGCGGACCCTTTCGGCATCATTTCTGGATAGTTGTCGGGATCCGTTCGGGATCCCGTCACGGTCATTTCGGGACTTTTTCCGAAAATTGCTAAGTTTTATGTTTCCATTCCATACCATGGTACCAATACACAGATTTTGACAATTTGAACAGACATATTTTGTTGCTTTACAGATGAGCAAACCATATAATTGAACAATCATAATCAACAAAAAGTCACAAGTAAAAAAAACCAAGTGTATAAAGCAATTAAGTAAGAATATCGAGAAGCTCGCGAGATTTACGAGTACTTCGAGACACCAGAATCTCGCGAGAAATCGAGTTCTCGATTACTCGGGTTTCGAAAATCTCGTTTGTGTTCGAGAAGAAATCGTAAGCTCTCTATTAAAAACAGAAATATCTTTGGAGATAGCTAAACAGTATTTACCTTTGCAATGGTGAACTTCCAATTGCATCCGAACAACTAAAATTGTAGAAACTATGTAATATATACAGCATGTATTTGTGTATGTATGTAGACGATTTGTAATTATTTTTTACATTGAAATCAAAGCACTTTCGCCACCGATAAGCAAGTAAGTACATAACCGTTTTTCAGAGTACTTCTGGTACTGCGAGCACATTAGCTGTTTTCGATCACTTCTGAACCAAAAGAGATATAAACAAGTAAGGAAGGATAAGTTCGGGTGCAACCGAACATTACACACTCAGCCGAGAGCTTTGGAGAAAAAATTAGGGAAAATCGCCATGTAGGAAAATGAACCTAGGGTGTTTGTATGACATGGGTATCAAATGGAAGGTCTTAAAGAGTATTTTAAAAGGGAGTGCGCCATAGTTCTATAAGTGGACGCCATTTCGGGATATCGCCATAAAGGTGGTACGAACAGTATTCCTGCCATGATTTCAAGGGCTTTTGATTCGCTCTGCAGAACTGTTTTATTTTCTTCTACTTAATATGGTACCCATTTTACAAAGTTTTTTTCTAAAGTTATATTTTGCGCCAAAAGCCAATCAATTTCATCCCTTTTCTCGTATTTGGTGTAGAATTATGGCATTTTTTCATTTTTTGAAATTTTCGATATCGAAAAAGTGGGCGTTTTTAATACCAAGAGAAACTGAGTTCAGATAAATACGTGAACTAAGTTTAGTGAAGATATATCGATTTGTGCTGAAGCTATTGTGTTAACGGTCGAGCGGAAGGATGGACGGTCCACTGTGTATAAAAACTGGGCGTGGCTTCAACCGATTTCACCCATTTTCACAGAAAACAGTTATCGTCATCCCTTTAACAAATTTCGCAAATGGGTAAATTTTTGTTCAACTTATGGCATTAAAAGTATTCTAGAAAAATTAAATGAAAAAGGGCGGGGCCACGCCCATTTTAAAATTTTCTTTTATTTTTTTATTTTGCTGCACCATATCATTACTGGAGTTGAATGTTGACATAATTTACTTTTATACTGTAAAGATATAAAATTTTTTGTTAAAATTTGACTTTAAATTTTTTTTTTTTAATTGGGCGTGTTCGTCATCCGATTTTGCTAATTTTTATTTAGAACACATATAGTAATAGGAGTAACGATCCTGCCATGATATCTTTAACGACTGCCAAATTACAGCTTGCCAAACTTGTAAATTTACTCCTATTAAAAGTGGGCGGTGCCACGCCCATTGTCAAAAATTTTACTAATTTTCTATTCTCCGTCATAAGGTCAACCCTCCTACCAAGTTCCATCGATTTATCCGTCTTTGGTAATGAATTATCGCACTTTTTCGGTTTTTCGAAATTTTCGATATCGAAAAAATGGACGTGGTTATAATCCCATTTCATTCATTTTAAATAGCGATCTGAGATGAGTGCCCAGGAACTTACATACCGAATTTCATTAAGATACCTTAAAATTTACTCAAGGTATCGTGTTTACGGACGGACGGACGGACGGACATGGCTAAATGAATTTATTTTTTCGCCCAGATCACTTTGATTTATAGAAGTCTATATCTTTCTCGATTAGTTTATGCCGTTAGGGGGTACCGTTATGCGACCAAATTATTATACTCTGTGAGCTCTGCTCAGCTGAGTATAAAAAACGGCAGTTGGTGGCCAAAAATACTTCCAGTAGAGATATTAACGTGAAAGTTTCGTCACGGCTTTACAAATATGTGATAATTATTTTTTCAAAACATTGGTGCGGGTGATACCTTTATACCGACCCACAACCACCCACTTTCAACGCATGCATACAAAAAGTAAGTAGATGTGTGGAGAAAAGTGGTAAGATGTGTCTATCGCAAATACAATGTTTAATAGGATTAAATAAAGAAATTAAAGTTATTAAAATATCTTACATACATAACAATAACAAAACAACCAACACACACAAAAGTTTACATATGCATATCGTCGACTGGATAAAATAATGTCGTATGTTACAAGTGGGCACATATAACATACGACAATGATTTATCACGTTGACGCTATCAGAAAACTGTCGCAAAAATTGGCAGCTGATATTAACACTTTAGAATCTTCGAACTTTGACTAATAATAAGATGAGGATCGGTGAGGAACCTAACTAAAACTTTAGCTGAAATTGAAATATTTGTGCAAATAAACACTAATAAAAGCACTGGTGAAATTTTAAATAAAAAAAAAAAAAACGCAAAAACTAAAAACAGTAAAATTATTTCAAAACAAGTAAGGAAGGCTAAGTTCGGGTGTAACCGAACATAACATACTCAGTTGAGAGCTATGGAGACAAAATAAGGAAAATCAATCTGGGGTAACCCTGGAATGTGGTTGTATAACATGTGTATCAAATGAAAGGTATTAAAGAGTATTTTAAGAGAGAGTAGGCCATAGTTCTATGGATGAACGCCATTTAGGGATATCGCCATAAAGGTAGACCAGGGCTGACTCTAGAATTTGTTTGTACGATATGGGTATCAAATGAAAGGTGTTACTGAGCATTTTAAGAGGGAGTGGGCCTTAGGTCTATCGGTGGACGCCTTTTCGAGATGTCCCCATTAAGATGGACCAGGGGTGATTCTATAATGTGTTTGTACGATATGGGTATCAAATGAAGTCTGTTAATGAGTATTTTGAAAAGAAGTGATCCTTAGTTCCATAGGTGGACGCCGTTTCGAGATATCGCCATAAAGGTGGACCAGGGGTGTCTCTAGAATGTGTTTGTACGATATGGATATCAAATGAAAGGTGGTAATGAGTATTTTAAAAGGGAACAATCCTTAGTTCTATAGGTGGACGCCTTTTCGAAATATCGCCATTAGGGTGGGCCAGGTGTGACTCTAGAATGTTTGTACGGTATGGGTATCAAACGAAAGGTGTTACTGAGCATTTTAAGAGGGAGTGGGCATTAGGTCTATAGGTGGACGCCTTTTCGAGATATCGCCATTAGGGTGGGCCAGGGTGACTCTAGAATGTGTTTGTACGATATGGGTATCAAATAAAAGGTGGTAATGAGTATTTTAAAAGGGAGTAATCCTTAGTTCTATAGGTGGACGCCTTTTCGAGATATCGCCATTAGGGTGGGCCAGGTGTGACTCTAGAATGTTTGTACGATATGGGTATCAAACGAAAGGTGTTACTGAGCATTTTAAGAGGGAGTGGGCATTAGGTCTATAGGTGGACGCCTTTTCGAGATATCGCCATTAGGGTGGGACAGGGGTGACTCTAGAATGTTTGTACGATATGGGTATCAAACGAAAGGTGTTACTGAGCATTTTAAGAGGGAGTGGACATTAGGTCTATAGGTGGACGCCTTTTCGAGATATCGCCATTAGGGTGGGCCAGGGGTGACTCTAGAATGTTTGTACGATATGGGTATCAAACGAAAGGTGTTACTGAGCATTTTAAGAGGGAGTGGGCATTAGGTCTATAGGTGGACGCCTTTTCGAGATATCGCCATTAGGGTGGGCCAGGGTGACTCTAGAATGTGTTTGTACGATATGGGTATCAAATAAAAGGTGGTAATGAGTATTTTAAAAGGGAGTAATCCTTAGTTCTATAGGTGGACGCCTTTTCGAGATATCGCCATTAGGGTGGGCCAGGTGTGACTCTAGAATGTTTGTACGATATGGGTATCAAACGAAAGGTGTTACTGAGCATTTTAAGAGGGAGTGGGCATTAGGTCTATAGGTGGACGCCTTTTCGAGATATCGCCATTAGGGTGGGACAGGGGTGACTCTAGAATGTTTGTACGATATGGGTATCAAACGAAAGGTGTTACTGAGCATTTTAAGAGGGAGTGGACATTAGGTCTATAGGTGGACGCCTTTTCGAGATATCGCCATTAGGGTGGGCCAGGGGTGACTCTAGAATGTTTGTACGATATGGGTATCAAACGAAAGGTGTTACTGAGCATTTTAAGAGGGAGTGGACATTAGGTCTATAGGTGGACGCCTTTTCGAGATATCGCCATTAGGGTGGGCCAGGGTGACTCTAGAATGTGTTTGTACGATATGGATATCAAATGAAAGGTGGTAATGAGTATTTTAAAAGGGAACAATCCTTAGTTCTATAGGTGGACGCCTTTTCGAAATATCGCCATTAGGGTGGGCCAGGTGTGACTCTAGAATGTTTGTACGATATGGGTATCAAACGAAAGCTGTTACTGAGCATTTTAAGAGGGAGTGGGCATTAGGTCTATAGGTGGACGCCTTTTCGAGATATCGCCATTAGGGTGGGCCAGGGTGACTCTAGAATGTGTTTGTACGATATGGATATCAAATGAAAGGTGGTAATGAGTATTTTAAAAGGGAACAATCCTTAGTTCTATAGGTGGACGCCTTTTCGAAATATCGCCATTAGGGTGGGCCAGGTGTGACTCTAGAATGTTTGTACGATATGGGTATCAAACGAAAGCTGTTACTGAGCATTTTAAGAGGGAGTGGGCATTAGGTCTATAGGTGGACGCCTTTTCGAGATATCGCCATTAGGGTGGGCCAGGGGTGACTCTAGAATGTTTGTACGATATGGGTATCAAACGAAAGGTGTTACTGAGCATTTTAAGAGGGAGTGGAAACTAGGTCTATAGGTGGACGCCTTTTCGAGATATCGCCATTAGGGTGGGCCAGGGGTGACTCTAGAATGTTTGTACGATATGGGTATCAAACGAAAGGTGTTACTGAGCATTTTAAGAGGGAGGGGGCATTAGGTCTATAGGTGGACGCCTTTTCGAGATATCGCCATTAGGGTGGGCCAGGGTGACTCTAGAATGTGTTTGTACGATATGGGTATCAAATGAAAGGTGGTAATGAGTATTTTAAAAGGGAGTAATCCTTAGTTCTATAGGTGGACGCCTTTTCGAGATATCGCCATAAAGCTGGACCAAGGGTGACTCTAGAATGTTTGTACGGTATGGGTATCAAACGAAAGGTGTTACTGAGCATTTTAAGAGGGAGTGGGCATTAGGTCTATAGGTGGACGCCTTTTCGAGATATCGCCATTAGGGTGGGCCAGGGTGACTCTAGAATGTGTTTGTACGATATGGGTATCAAATAAAAGGTGGTAATGAGTATTTTAAAAGGGAGTAATCCTTAGTTCTATAGGTGGACGCCTTTTCGAGATATCGCCATTAGGGTGGGCCAGGTGTGACTCTAGAATGTTTGTACGATATGGGTATCAAACGAAAGGTGTTACTGAGCATTTTAAGAGGGAGTGGGCATTAGGTCTATAGGTGGACGCCTTTTCGAGATATCGCCATTAGGGTGGGACAGGGGTAACTCTAGAATGTTTGTACGATATGGGTATCAAACGAATGGTGTTACTGAGCATTTTAAGAGGGAGTGGACATTAGGTCTATAGGTGGACGCCTTTTCGAGATATCGCCATTAGGGTGGGCCAGGGGTGACTCTAGAATGTTTGTACGATATGGGTATCAAACGAAAGGTGTTACTGAGCATTTTAAGAGGGAGTGGACATTAGGTCTATAGGTGGACGCCTTTTCGAGATATCGCCATTAGGGTGGGCCAGGGTGACTCTAGAATGTGTTTGTACGATATGGATATCAAATGAAAGGTGGTAATGAGTATTTTAAAAGGGAACAATCCTTAGTTCTATAGGTGGACGCCTTTTCGAAATATCGCCATTAGGGTGGGCCAGGTGTGACTCTAGAATGTTTGTACGATATGGGTATCAAACGAAAGCTGTTACTGAGCATTTTAAGAGGGAGTGGGCATTAGGTCTATAGGTGGACGCCTTTTCGAGATATCGCCATTAGGGTGGGCCAGGGGTGACTCTAGAATGTTTGTACGATATGGGTATCAAACGAAAGGTGTTACTGAGCATTTTAAGAGGGAGTGGAAACTAGGTCTATAGGTGGACGCCTTTTCGAGATATCGCCATTAGGGTGGGCCAGGGGTGACTCTAGAATGTTTGTACGATATGGGTATCAAACGAAAGGTGTTACTGAGCATTTTAAGAGGGAGGGGGCATTAGGTCTATAGGTGGACGCCTTTTCGAGATATCGCCATTAGGGTGGGACAGGGGTGACTCTGGTATGTTTTTGTACGATATGGATATCAAATTAAAGGTATTAATGAGGGTTTTAAAAGCGAGTGGCCCTTAGATGTATATGTGAAGGCGTTCTCGCGATATCGACCAAAATATGGACCAGGTGATCCAGAAAATCATCTGTCGGGTACTGCTAATTTATTTATATATGCAATACCACTAACAGTATTCCTGCCAAGATTCCAAGGGCTGTTGATTTCGCCTTGTAGAACTTTTTCATTTTCTTCTACTTAATATGGTAGGTGTCACACCCATTTTACAAAGTTTTTTCCAAAGTTATATTTTGCGTCAATAAACCAATCCAGTTACCATGTTTCATCACTTTTTTCGTATTTGGTATAGAATTATGGCATTTTTTTCATTTTTCGTAATTTTCGATATCGATAAAGTGGGCGTGGTTATGGTCAGATTTCGCCCATTTTTTATACCAAGAAAAAGTGAGCTCACGTAAGTACGTGGGCTAAGTTTAGTAAAGATATATCGGATTTTGCTCAAGTTATTGTGTTAATGGCCGAGCGGAAGGACAGACGGTGGACTGTGTATAAAAACTGGGCGTGGCTTCCACCGATTTCGCCCATTTTCACAGAGAACAGTTACCGTCATAGAATCTATGCTCCTACCAAATTTGAGAAGGATTGGTAAATTTTTGTTCGACTTATGGCAATAAAAGTATTCTAGACAAACTAAATGAAAATGGGCGGAGCCACGCCCATTTTGAAATTTTCTTTTATTTTTGTATTTTGTTGCATCATATCATTACTGGAGTTGAATTTTGACTTAATTTACTTATATACAGTAAAGATATTAAATTTTATGTTAAAATTTGAATTTTAAAACTTTTTTTTTTAAAAAGTGGGCGTGTTCTTCATCCAATTTTGCTAATTTTTATTTAGCACATATAGAGTAATAGTAGTAACGTTCCTGCCAAATTTCATCATGATATCTTCAACGACTGCCAAATTACAGCTTGCAAAACTTTTAAATTACCTTCTTGTAAAAGTGGGCGGTGCCACGCCCATTGTCCAAAATCTTACTAATTTTCTATTCTGCGTCATAACGTCAACCCATCTACCAAGTTTCGTCGCTTTATCTGTCTTTTGTAATGAGTTATCGCACTTTTTCGGTTTTTCGAAATTTTCGATATCGAAAAAGTGGGCGTGGTTATAGTCCGATATCGTTCATTTTAAATAGCGATCTGAGATGAGTGCTCAGGAACCTACATACCAAATTTCATCAAGATACCTCAAAATTTACTCAAGTTATCGTGTTAACGGACGGACGGACGGACGGACGGACGGACGGACGGACATGGCTCAATCAAATTTTTTTTCGATCCTGATTATTTTGATATATGGAAGTCTATATCTATCTCGATTCCTTTATATATGTACAACCAACCGTTATCCAATCAAACTTAATATACTCTGTGAGCTCTGCTCAACTGAGTATAATGAAGTAAATACCTTTGAATTCAATATTAATTGCTGTTTATTTCAATATAATGATATTTTATGTATTTTTAAATAACTTAAACTTGCATTTTATTATACTCAGTTGAGCAGAGCTCACAGAGTATATTAAGTTTGATTGGATAACGGTTGGTTGTACATATATAAAGGAATCGAGATAGGTATAGACTTCCATATATCAAAATAATCAGGATCGAAAAAAAATTTGATTGAGCCATGTCCGTCCGTCCGTCCGTCCGTCCGTTAACACGATAACTTGAGTAAATTTTGAGATATCTCGATGAAATTTGGTATGTAGGTTCCTGAGAACTCATCTCAGATCGCTATTTAAAATGAATGAAATGGGATTATAACCACGTCCATTTTTTCGATATCGAAAATTTCGAAAAACCGAAAAAGTGCGATAATTCATTACAAAAGACAGATAAAGCGACGAAACTTGGTAGATGAGTTGAATTCATGACGCAGAATAGAAAATTAGTAAAATTTTGGACAATGAGCGTGGCACCGCCCACTTTTAAAAGAAGGTAATTTAAAAGTTTTGCAAGCTGTAATTTGTCAGTCGTTGAAGATATCATTATGAAATTTGGCAGGGACGTTACTCCTATTACTATATGTACGCCTAATAAAAATTGGCAAAATCGGAGAAGGACCACGCCCACTTTAAAAAAAAAATTTTTTTTAAGTAAAATTTTAACAAAAAATTTAATATCTTTACAGTATATAAGTAAATTATGTCAATATTCAACTCCAGTAATTATATGGGGCAACAAAATACAAAAATAAAAGAAAATTTCAAAATGGGCGTGGCTCCGCCCTTTTTCATTTAATTTGTCTAGGATACTTTTAACGCCATAAGTCGAACAAAAATTAACCAATCCTTTTGAAATCTGGTAGGGGCATATATTTTATTAGGTTAACTGTTTTCTGTGAAAACGGGCGAAATCGGTTGATGACACGCCCTGTTTTTATACACAGTCGTTCGTCTGTCCTTCCGCATGGCCGTTAACACGATAACTTGAGCAAAAATCGACATATCTTTAATGAACTTAGTTCACGTACTTACTTGAACTCACTTTATCTTGGTATGAAAAATGAACGAAATCCGACAATGACCATGCCCACTGTTTCGATATCGAAAATTACGAAAAATGAAAAAATGCCATAATTCTATACCAAATACGAAAAAAGTGATGGAACATGGTGAGGTAATTGGATTGGTTTATTGACGCGAAATATAACTTTAGAAAAAACTTTATAAAATGGTTGTGACACCTACCATATTAAGTAGAAGAAAATGAAAAAGTTCTGCAGGGCGAAATAAAAAACCCTTAAAATCTTGGCAGGTATTATATATATAAATAAATTAGCGGTATCCAACAGATGATGTTCTGGGTCACCCTGGTCCACATTTTGGTCGATATCTGGAAAACGCCTTCACATATACAACTACCACCACTCCCTTTTAAAACTCTCATTGATACCTTTAATTTGATACCCATATGTATGGTACAAACAAATTCTAGAGTCACCCCTGGTCCACCTTTATGGCGATATTTCGAAACGGCGTCCACCTATAGAACTAAGGCCCACTCCCTTTTAAAATACTCATTAACACCTTTCGTTTGATGCCCATATTGTACAAACAAATTCTAGGGTCACCCCTGGTCCACCTTTATGGCGGTATCTCGAAACGGCGTCCACCTATGGAACTAAGGATTACTCCCTTTTAAAATACTCATTAACACCTTTCTTTTGATACCCATATTGTACAAACAAATTCTAGGGTCACCCCTGGTCCACCTTTATGGCGATATCTCGAAACGGCGTCCACCTATGGAACTAAGGATTACTCGCTTTTAAAATACTCATTAACACCTTTCATTTGATACCCATATCGTTCAAACGCATTCTAGAGTCACCCCTGGTCCACCTTTATGGCGATATCTCGAAAAGGCGACCACCTATACAACAACCACCACTCCCTGTTAAAACCCTCATTAATACCTTTAATTTGATACCCATATCGTACAAACAAATTCTAGGGTCACCCCTGGTCCACCTTTGTGGCGATATCTCGAAACGGCGTCCACCTATGGAACTAAGGATTACTCCCTTTTAAAATACTCATTAACACCTTTCTTTTGATACCCATATTGTACAAACAAATTCTAGGGTCATCCCTGGTCCACATTTATGGCGATATCTCGAAACTGCGTCCACCTATGAACTAAGGATTACTCCCTTTTAAAATACTCATTAACACCTTTCATTTGATACCCATATCATACAAACGCATTCTAGAGTCACCCCTGGTCCACCTTTATGGCGATATCTCGAAAAGGCGACAACCTATATGATATGTACACGCAGTGGAATTCTGTTTACGACTAACTCTTTATTGAGTTCAAAGTGCTTACAACTACATTATACATATTAGTATACCTACATACATTCATTGTAACAGAGGCGGAGTGGGAGAATGCCTCTGTTAAGAATTTGATATGTTACATACATAACAATCCCACGCAAACTTAGATGTTAATTGTACATAGTATACATACACAAGGATGTGCTTTAAGTAAAATAAAATAATTGTTGCATTCAAACCGTTACATGTTTTCTGTTCTTGTTTGATGCATTAATTCTCGCAGTTAATTTTGATACTTCGCTTTCTTAATTTTTTTTTCCCGTATTCTTTCTGAACGCCTTAATTCTAATTCTTCTAATTGTTCTTGTTCGCTTTTAATATTTTCTTTCTTTATCTGCTCTTTGGAATCTATTTCGGGATTGATTTCAAATACTTCTTTCTTGGAATATTTGCTTATATTGGAATCGAATTTAACAATTTTTCCATGGAATTTTTTCAATTGGTTTACATGTGCAATTCTTTGCTTGCCATTTATACAAATGCAATATCTTACATTACTAAGTTTTCGTAAAACTTTTGCGTTTATCCATTTACAATAATTTCCGAAAATGTTTCTATATAATACAACTTCATTAGGTTTAAACTCTATTAGCTTGGCCTTACTTTTTATAATGGATTTTTGTACGCAATTTTTCTTCTTGTTTACTGGTGTATTACTTTCCTTCCCTTTTTCAAGAGAGGTCTGCATTCCCTTTGGGTTTATACAATCCAACAACGTTTTTGGTTTATAATTAAAAATCAAACTCGCAGGTTTTCTTTTTGTTGTTGTGGTAGGGGTGTTTCTATACTTCATTAAAGAATTATTTATGTTTAGGTCCCAAGGCTTGCATTTAACTCGAGGATCCAAAAGGTACTTCTTTAGCGTGGACTTTATTGTTTGCACTCCCCGTTCAGCGCTACCATTCGACCTCGGATGGTAAGGAGGCGATTTAAGACATTCAATGGAATTACTTTTGCAAAATTCGACAAATTCCTTCGATCCAAATGGAGGTCCGTTATCGCTAACGATTTGCTTCGGTAGCCCAAATGTTGCAAATAACGTGCGCAATGTTGCTATTACCGCAGAATACGTGTCATACAGAACCAAAATATCATTTTTTTCAAATTTACAAAAATCTAAATGAACGCGTTGAAATGGATACTTTGACTCAGGCCAAGTTGTCACAATTGGCTTTGTAGTGTTCTGGGCTTTCAAGCAACTTTCGCAGCTTTTAGCATAGTTTTCTATATCAGAATCTATACCAGGCCACCAGACATACGTCCTAGCAAGGGATTTCATACGCACGATACCTGTATGCTCACTGTGCAGCAATTCTAGAATTTCGTTAACTAATTTATTAGGTATAACTAACCTATCTCCATAAAATAGACAGCCTTTTTCGGTTCCCAACGATAACCGCTTACTATAAAATACCTTTTCCGCATTTGACAATCGATCTGGCCAACCAAATTTTACATAACTCATAATCGTTTTTAACATTTCGTCGCTTTCTAATGCCGATCTTACATCCTCCAAGTTAAGCGGTATTTCTTGCACCAAAGTAAAAATATTTATGCTATCTGGGTCATCCTCAGTCTCTCCAGCCAAAGGCAACCGTGATAGCGCATCTGCATGACCCATCTTTGAGCCTTTCTTATACTTTATCGTATAGTTATACATCGACAAAAAAATTGCCCATCGTTGTAACCGGTTGGACGCTACAACTGGGAGATCTTTCCGATCGGAGAAAATTTCCTTTAGGGGTTGGTGATCACTTTCAATGACGAACGGCAACCCATATACGTATTTATGGAACTTCCGCACTGAAAAAACTATTGCGAGCGCTTCCCGATGCAGTTGGGAATAATTCCGCTCAGCGGGTTTCAATGTACTGGAAACGAACATGACAGGTTTCTCCTCACCATCAACTATATGGGAGAGAACACCTCCTACTCCATAAGGGCTAGCGTCGCATGAAATTATAATAGGTTTCGTTGGGTCATAATGCGTTAAGTTACTCATTCCTGTTACTAGTTCCTTACTTCTGTCAAATACCTCTTGGTGCTTCGCCGACCATTGCCAAACGACGTTAGTTTTTATTAAATCGTACAACAAATGAAGCTCACTAGATAAATTTCTAATACAGTGGCTGTAATAATTAATCATCCCTAAATATGATTTGAGTTGCTGTTTATTTTCTGGCGCTGGTGCTTTCGCCACGGCCTCTACCTTTTTCTTCGCCGGACTTATGCCTTCGCCATTAATATTGTACCCTAAGTACTGTATTTCTGTTTCAAAAAATCTGCATTTATCAAAATTTATTTTTACGTTGTACTCTAACAACTTATCAAAAACCGCTTTCAAATTTTTCTCACAATCATCTAGATCGCTACCACCAATAAGGATATCATCAAAATAAAGATGTACTTTTTCTAGACCTTTTAGAATTTCATCTAATATTTTCGAAAAAATTTGCGGTGCGGTTTTTAGCCCATACACCAGACGCGTGAATTGAAACAACCCAATGTGCGTGTTAATTGTTAATAATTCCCTAGATCTGTCTAATACATTAACCTGTAAATAAGCTCCCGTCAGGTCTAATTTGCAAAAATATTTCCATCCACTTAAATTCGCCAAAATATCGTCGATACGTGGAATAACGTAATATTCCATCTCCACAAACCTGTTAACTGTCCTTCTACAGTTGACACATAGCCTTATTGAGCCGTCTCCCTTATTCACAATCACAATAGGACTAGCCCACCTGCTTCTACTAACTGGAACTATAACACCCTCTTCACACAGGCGAGCAATTTCGTCCTCAACCTTTTTTCTCAATCCAAAAGGTATTGAATAAGCTTTAGCGAATATTGGATAGTGGTCATCCTTCAGATCTATTTCAGCTACGTAGCTTTTAATAGTTGAATTATTATTTGTCGAAAACAATTGATTATATTTCTGAAAATCAAGGTTACTTAATTTTGGACTATTACTGAGATGGCTTATCTTGCCATTGCCAACCATGTTACGCCACTGCGGAACAAAAACGTCTAGCCAATTTCTACCAAGAAGCGGGTCAAACCTGGATTTCGAATCCAAAACAACTAGCTCTAAATTGCAAGACTTTCCCATGAATTCTACGTCTACCAGAACGCTACCCACTACCACAACATTTTCGCCGGTAATAACTTTCAAATTTTTACTTATCGAACTCATTTTTATGTGGTTAAATGTTTTGCTATAATCCGCAATATGACATACAGACACACATGTACCAGTATCAATTTCCATTTTAAAAACTGTGCCTTCCAATTTTACAAAAACTTTTAACGATTTAGAAGAATTGCTTGCAATATTATTTAAATAATTGAACGAACAATCATCGTCCGAATACTCAATATTATTAACACTAGAGCTACTTTTATATTTACCACGCGCCTTATTTTTATCCACCGATTTCTGGCCCTTTTGTTTCTCCCAGCAATTACGTTCAATGTGCCCCAATTTCTGGCAATAGAAGCACTTTACCTCCCTCCGTTTTCGGCTTCTGCTCCCCCGTCGTTGAACGTCTTCTTGTTTTGTGTCAGCTGCTTTGGACTTTTTCGCATTACTTCGCAAATGGTGTACCGTATTATTTATCATCAGTTCCACGTTGTTGGAAGTCATATCCAATGACAATGCAATTGTACAAGCTTTCTCAAACGTTTTCAGGTCGCTTTCGTTCAGCAGTCGGTTTTGTATGTGTTGGTTATTCAAGCCACATACAAATTTAATTAAAAGAGCACGGTCTAAAAAATTACCGAAGTCACACTCCTGCGCCATTTGCTTCAATTCCACTATATAATCAGCAATTTTTTCCGAAGTTAGCTGATCGCGCTTAAAGAATTTGAAACATTCCACGATTATATTTTTCTTCGGTTTGAAATGTGAAGTCAATTTTTCCACAATATAATCGTAATCATGGTCTTTTTCTGTTTTGGGCGCCAGCAACGAAATTAGCGTTTTATATAAATCTGCTCCACCCAGACTAATTAAAAACAAGTAAGGAAGGCTAAGTTCGGGTGTAACCGAACATTACATACTCAGTTGAGAGCTATGGAGACAAAATAAGGGAAATCACCATGTAGGAAAATGCACCTAGGGTAACCCTGGAATGTCGTTGTATGACATGTGTATCAAATGGAAGGTATTAAAGAGTATTTTAAGAGAGAGTAGGCCATAGTTCTATTGATGGACGCCATTTAGGGATATCGCCATAAAGGTGGACCAGGGCTGACTCTAGAATTTGTTTGTACGATATGGGTATCAAATGAAAGGTGTTACTGAGCATTTTAAGAGGGAGTGGGCCTTAGGTCTATCGGTGGACGACTTTTCGAGATATCGCCATAAAGGTGGAACAGGGGTGACTCTAGAATATGTTTGTACGATATGGGTATCAAATGAAAGCTGTTAATGAGTATTTTGAAAAGGAGTGATCCTTAGTTCCATAGGTCGACGCCGTTTCGAGATATCGCCATAAAGGTGGACCAGGGGTGTCTCTAGAATGTGTTTGTACGATATGGGAATCAAATGAAAGGTGTTACTGAGCATTTTGAGAGGGAGTGGGAATTAGGTCTATAGGTGGACGCCTTTTCGAGATATCGCCATTAGGGTGGGCCAGGGGTGACTCTAGAATGTTTGTACGATATGGGTATCAAACGAAAAGTGTTACTGAGCATTTTAAGAGGGAGTGGGCATTAGGTCTATAGGTGGACGCCTTTTCGAAATGTCGCCATTAGGGTGGGCCAGGGGTGACTCTAGAATGTGCTTGTATGATATGGGTATCAAATGAAAGATGGTAATGAGTATTTTAAAAGGGAGTAATCCTTAGTTCTATAGGTGGACACCTTTTCGAGATATCGCCATAAAGGTGGACCAAGGGTGACTTTAGAATGTGTGTACGATATGGGTATAAAACGAAAGGTGTTACTGAGCATTTTAAGAGGGAGTGGGCATGATGTCTATAGGTGGACGCCTTTTCGAGATATCGTCATTAGGGTGGGCAGGGGTGACTCTAGAATGTTTGTACGATATGGGTATCAAACGAAAGGTGTTACTGAGCATTTTAAGAGGGAGTGGGCATTAGGTCTATAGGTGGACGCCTTTTCGAGATACCGCCATTAGGGTGGGCCAGGGGTGACTCTAGAATGTTTGTACGATATGGGTATCAAACGAAAGGTGTTACTGAGCATTTTAATAGGGAGTGGGCATTAGGTCTATAGGTGGACGCCTTTTCGAGATATCACTATTAGGGTGGGCCAGGGGTGACTCTAGAATGTTTGTACGATATGGGTATCAAACGAAAGGTGTTACTGAGCATTTTAATAGGGAGTGGGCATTAGGTCTATAGGTGGACGCCTTTTCGAGATATCGCCATTAGGGTGGGCCAGGGGTGACTCTAGAATGTGTTTGTACGATATGGATATCAAATTAAAGGTATTAATGAAGGTTTTAAAAGCGAGTGGCCCTTAGATGTATATGTGAAGGCGTTCTCGGGAAATCGACCAAAATGAGGACCAGGTGATCCAGAAAATCATCTGTCGGGTACTGCTAATTTATGTATATATGGAATACCACTAACAGTATTCCTGCCAAGATTCCAAGGGCTGTTGATTTCGCCTTGTAGAACTTTTTCATTTTCTTCTACTTAATAAGGTAGGTGTCACACCCACTTTACAAAGTTTTTTCCAAAGTTATATTTTGCGTCAATAAACCAATCCAGTTACAATGTTTCATCCCTTTTTTCGTATTTGGTATAGAATTATGGCATTTTTTTATTTTTCGTAATTTTCGATATCGATAAAGTGGGCGTGGTTATTGTCGGATTTCGGCCATTTTTTATACCAAGATAAAGTGAGTTCAGATAAGTACGTGTGCTAAGTTTAGTAAAGATATATCGATTTTTGCTCAAGTTATTGTGTTAACGGCCGAGCGGAAGGACAGACGGTGGACTGTGTATAAAAACTGGGCGTGGCTTCAACCGATTTCGCCCTTTCTCACAGAAAACAGTTATCGTCCTAGGAGCCAAGCCTCTACCAAATTTCACAAGGATTGGTTAATTTTTGTTCGACTTATGGCATTAAAAGCATCCTAGACAAATTAAATGAAAAAGGGCGGAGCCACGCCCATTTTGAAATTTTCTTTTATTTTTGTAATTTGTTGCACCACATCATTACTGGAGTTGAATGTTGGCATAACTTACTTATATGCTGTAAAGATATTAACTTTTCTTTTAAAATTTGAATTTAAAAAAATTTTTTTTTAAAAAGTGGGCGTGGTCGTTCTCCGATTTTGCTAATTTTTATTAAGCAGACATAAAGTAATAAGGGTAATGTTCCTGCCAAATTTCATCATGATATCTTTAACGACTGCCAAATTACAGCTTGCAAAACTTCTAAATTACCTTCATTTAAAAGTGGGCGGTGCCACGCCCAATGGACAAAATTTTACTAATTTTCTATTCTGCGTCATAAGATCAACTCACCTACCAAGCTTCATCGCTTAATGCGTATTTGGTAATGTATTATCGCACTTTTTTGATTTTTCGAAATTTTCGATATCGAAAAATTGGGCGTGGTTATTGTCCGATATCGTTCATTTTAAACAGCGATCTGAGATGAGTGCCCAGGAACATATATACCAAATTTCATGAAGATACCTCAAAATTTACTCAAGTTATCGTGTTAACGGACAGACGGACGGACGGACGGACGACTGTGTATAAAAACTGGGCGTGGCATCAACCGATGTCGCCCATTTTCACAGAAAACAGTTAACGTCGTAAAATCTACTCCCCTACCAAATTTCAAAAGGATTGGTTAATTTTTGTTCGACTTATGGCGTTAAAGGTATCCTAGACAAATTAAATGAAAAAGGGCGGAGCCACGCCCATTTTGAAATTTTCTTTTATTTTTGTATTTTGTTGCATCATATCATTACTGGAGTTGAATGTTGACATAATTTACTTATATACTGTAAAGATATTAAATTTTTTGTAAAAATTTTACTTTAAAAAAAAATTTTTTTTAAAAGTGGGCGTGGTCCTTCCCCGATTTTGCTAATTTTTATTAAGCGTACATATAGTAATAGTAGTAACGTTCCTGACAAATTTCATCATGATATCTTCAACGACTGCCAAATTACATCTTGCAAAAGTTTTAAATTACCTTCTTTTAAAAGTGGGCGGTGCCACGCCCATTGTCCAAAATTTTACTAATTTTCTATTCTGCGTCATAAGTTCAACTCATCTACCAAGTTTCGTCGCTTTATCGGTCTTTTGTAATGAATTATCGCACTTTTTCGGTTTTTCGAAATTTTCGATATCGAAAAAGTGGGCGTGGTTATAGTCCGATATCGTTCATTTTAAATAGCGATCTGAGATGAGTGCTCAGGAACCTGCATACCAAATTTCATCAAGATACCTCAAAATTTACTCAAGTTATCGTGTTAACGGACGGACGGACGGACGGACATGGCTCAATCAAATTTTTTTTCGATCCTGATTATTTTGATATATGGAAGTCTATATCTATCTCGATTCCTTTATATATGTACAACCAACCGTTATCCAATCAAACTTAATATACTCTGTGAGCTCTGCTCAACTGAGTATAAAAATATCATGTGAGTAATGTTAATTTTTGTTTACGTGTATATATGTATGTGCGTCCTTTTTGTACCTTAATTAGTATTAGCTTAGCTAAAATTGTTGTTTTGTGACACTTTATTGTTGTTGATGTAAATAATTTCAAAAATTGTGACCAAAAAACGAATGTAATTATTTCTTATGTTTTATTGTAGAAAATAAATAGACTTCGCCCCTGAAGAAGCTAGGATGGCTAGCGAAACGTAGGGCCGCAACAGTGGAATAATTACCATCTTTTTATTTCTTACTGGAACCCACAATAGGTCAAATAGCCTAAAAACAAAATATCAAAAATAGTTAAACCTATCGTAACAAAATTCGACAGAGAGGTTGCCTTTACTATAAGGAATGCTTTGAAGAAAAATTAACGAAATCGGTTAAGGACCACGCCCACTTTTATATAAAAGATTTTTAAAAGGGTCGTAGACGAAAATAATAAGCTATATCTTAGCGATAGAATTTTACTTTTTAAATTGAATTACAAAATTAAATTGGAAAACACTAAAATATTTGAAAATGGGTGTGGCACCGCCCCTTTTATGACTAAGCAATTTTCTATGTTTCGGGAGGCATAACTCGAAGAAAAATGAACGGATCGTAACAAAGTTGTCTACACATATTTTCCTTATAGCAGAAAATATTTGAGCAAAAATGGACGGGGTGACCGCCGTGGTGTGATGGTAGCGTGCTCCGCCCACCACACCGAAGACCCTGGGTTCACGCCCCGGTCAAACCTACACCAAATTATAGAAACAAGTTTTTTCAATTAGAAGAAAATTTTTCGAAGCTTAGTCGCCCCTCGGCAGTGTTGACAATCACTCCGAGTGTATTTCTGCCATGAAAAGCTCTCAGTGAAAACTCATCTGCCTTGCAGATGGCGTTCGAAGTCGGCATAAAACAAGTAGGTCCCGTCCCGCCAATTTGTAGGAAAAATTAACAGGAGAACGACGCAAATAGGAAGAGAAGCTCGGCCTTAAATCTCTTCGGAGGTTATCGCGCCTTTCAATTATTTTAATTTTTTATTTTGGATAGGATCGGTGAAAGACCACGGCAACTGAGATATAAAACAAGAGTAAAAGGGTCGTAGACTAAAATAATAAGCTAAAACTTAGTAAAAAAAAGGTTTGAATCAAAGATATTTCACTTATCAAGTTATATTGTAAAGGGAAATGTGGAGACATTTATTTTAAACGGGTGGTATTATGTAGAAAAGTAATTAATCGGAAATGAAATGTACAATTGAAGTTCACGCTATATAGTATATAATGTTCGGTTACACCCGAACTTAGACACCTTTCTTGTTAAATATATTTCGTATCATGATTCAATCACTAGTGGTTTGTTTTCCAATAATGACAGAGCTCTGACACTCCCAAATTGGAAAATCTGGACGGGTTGCTTTTACGAAGTAAGGAAAACGGCGAATAATTCAATCCCCTTCAGTGAAAATTGTAGTAGAAAAGTACCTTTAGTAGTACATTATAGTGATAATAAATTTGTAAATGCCAACAGGTTTTGGGGAAAATAATTCAGTTTCTACTAGAGCTTACGATTTCTTCTCGAACACAAGCAAGATTTTCGAGACCAGAGAAATCGAGAACTCGACTTCTCGCGAGATTCTCGTGTTTCTCGCGACCGAGAAATCGTAAGCTCTAGTTCCTACTAAATATTTCGTGAATTAATAAAGAGTTATGTTGGTATGGTCATTCCTTTCAGAATTTCTTTGAAGAAAAAATTCACTATCTCAAAATTTTTTTCAAAAACTCCGTATAAGAGCATAAGTTCAATGCATTTTGACATAAGAGGGAGTTAATAGAAAGCATTCTGAGATAAGACGTTCTTCAATCTAATTATAATATGGGGCTTTTTTGTCCCAAATCTGACAAATTAAAAATTTTTGAAAAATATTTTGAGATAGGACGATTTTGAACAGGCAGCCGACATGGGGTGATACTCTACTCAGCAGCCGCAATGAACTGACACAGAAAAATAAAATAAAATTGCTTATTGTCTTAGAACTTTATATTCCGACCTTGACTTTGGCAGAAGAGCTAAACTTTTGTGCAGTCCTGCTAGACAGGGAGTATTCATCTTTTTATTCTTAAATTTCGGAAAGCTCTTTTCCGTTAAGTATTCATCGAAGTGTTCCGGATATACCATTAATTTAGAATATTCGGAACACCTTCGTTTGATACTAGCTCACGAAGTCCGAAAATATCAAATAACTACATACATAAACTATATATATAACAAGTAAGGAAGGCTAAGTTCGGGTGTAACCGAACATTACATACTCAGTTGAGAGCTGTGGAGACAAAGTAAGGGAAAATCACCATGTTGAAAAAAGAACCTAGGGTAACCCTGGAATGTGTTTGTATGACATGTGTATCATGTGGAAGGTATTAAAGAGTATTTTAAGAGGAAGTGGGCCATAGTTCTATAGATGGACGCCATTTAGGGATATCGCCATAAAGGTGGACCAGGCCTGACTCTAGAATTTGATTGTACGATATGGGTATCAAATGAAATGTGCTAATGATAATTTTAAAAGGGAGTGGGCCTAAATTCTATAGGTGGACGCCTTTTCGAGATATCGCCATAAACGTGGACCAGGGGTGACTCTAGAATTTATTTTGTACGATATGGGTATCAAATGAAAGGTATTAATGAGTATTTTAAAACGGCGTGGGCCTAAGTTCTATATATGGACGCCGTTTCGAGATATCGCCATAAAGATGGACCAGGGGTGACTCTAGAATGCGTTTGTACAATATGGGTATCAAATGAAAGGTGTTAATGAGTATTTTAAAAGGGAGTGGGCCTTAGTTCTATAGGTGGACGCCTTTTCGAGATATCGCCATAAAGGTGGACCAGGGGTGACTCTAGAATTTGTTTGTACGATATGGGTATCAAATGAAAGGTGCTAATGAGTATTTTAAAAGGGCGCGGGCCTTAGTTCTATAGGTGTACGCCTTTTCGAAATATCGCGATAAAGGTGGACCAGGGGTGACTCTAGAATTTGTTTGTACGATATGGGTATCAAATGAAAGGTGTTAATGAGTATTTTAAAAGGGCGTGGGCCTTAGTTCTATAGGTGGATGCCTTTTCGAGATATCGCCATAAACGTGGACCAGGGGTGACTCTAGAATTTGTTTGTACGATATGGGTATCAAATGAAAGGTGTTAATGAGTATTTTAAAAGGGCGTGGGCCTTAGTTCTATAGGTGGACGCCTTTTCGAAATATCGCCATAAAGGTGGACCAGGGGCGACTCTAGAATTTGTTTGTACGATATGGGTATCAAACGAAAGGTGTTAATGGGTATTTTAAAAAGGAGTGGGCCTTAGTTCTATAGGTGGACGCCTTTTCGAAATATCGCCATAAAGGTGGACCAGGGGCGACTCTAGAATTTGTTTGTACGATATGGGTATCAAACGAAAGGTGTTAATGGGTATTTTAAAAAGGAGTGGGCCTTAGTTCTATGTGTGGACGCCTTTTCGAGATATCGCCATAAACGTGGACCAGGGGTGACTCTAGAATTTGTTTGTACTATATGGGTATCAAATGAAAGGTGTTAATGAGAATTTTAAAAGGGAGTGGGCCTTAGTTCTATAGGTGGGCGCCTTTTCGGGATATCGTTATAAAAGTGGACCAGGGTTGACTCTAGAATGCGTTTGTACAATATGGGTATCAAACGAAAGGTGTTAATAAGTGTTTTAAAAGGGATTGGGCCTTAGTTCTATAGGTGGACGCCTTTTCGAAATATCGTTATAAAGGTGGACCAGGGGTAACTCTAGAATGCGTTTGTACTATATGGGTATCAAATGAAACGTGTTAATGGGTATTTTAAAAGAGCGTGGGCCTTAGTTCTATAGGTGAATGCCTTTTTGAGATATCGCCATAAACGTGGACCAGGGGTGACTCTAGAATTTGTTTGTACTATATGGGTATCAAATGAAAGGTGTTAATGAGTATTTTAAAAGGGCGTGGGCCTTAGTTCTATAGGTGGACGCCTTTTCGAAATATCGCCATAAAGGTGGACCAGGGGCGACTCTAGAATTAGTTTGTACGATATGGGTATCAAATGAAAGGTGTTAATGAGTATTTTAAAAAGGAGTGGGCCTTAGTTCTATGTGTGGACGCCTTTTCGAGATATCGCCATAAACGTGGACCAGGGGTGACTCTAGAATTTGTTTGTACTATATGGGTATCAAATGAAAGGTGTTAATGAGTATTTTAAAAGGGAGTGGGCCTTAGTTCTATAGGTGGATGCCTTTTCGAGATATCGCCATAAACGTGGACAAGGGGTGACTCTAGAATTTGTTTGTACGATATGGGTATCAAATGAAAGGTGTTAATGAGTATTTTAAAAAGGAGTGGGCCTTAGTTCTATATGTGGACGCCTTTTCGAGATATCGCCATAAACGTGGACCAGGGGTGACTCTAGAATGTGTTTGTACTATATGGGTATCAAATGAAAGGTGTTAATGAGTATTTTCAAAGGGCGTGGGCCTTAGTTCTATAGGTGGACGCCTTTTCGAAATATCTCCATAAAGGTGGGCCAGGGGTGACTCTAGAATGTGTTTGTACGATATGGGTATCAAATTAAAGGTATTAATGAGGGTTTTAAAAGGGAGTGGCCCTTAGTTGTATATGTGAAGGCGTTTTCGCGATATCTACCAAAATGTGGACCAGGGTGATCCAGAACATCATCTGTCGGGTACCGCTAATTTATTTATATATGTAATACCACGAACAGTATTCCTTCCAAGATTCCAAGGGCTTTTGATTTCGCCCTGCAAAACTTTTTCATTTTCTTCTACTTAATATGGTAGGTGTCACACCCATTTTACCAAGTTTTTTTCTAAAGTTATATTTTGCGTCAATAGACTAATACAATTACCATGTTTCATCCCTTTTTTCGTATTTGGTATATAATTATGGCATTTTTTTCATTTTTCGTAATTTTCGATATCGAAAAAGTTGGCGTGGTCATAGTCGGATTTCGGCCATTTTTTACACCAATACAAAGTGAGTTCAGATAAGTACGTGAACTGAGTTTAGTAAAGATATATCGATTTTTGCTCAAGTTATCGTGTTAACGGCCGAGCGGAAGGACAGACGGTCGACTGTGTATAAAAACTGGGCGTGGCTTCAACCGATTTCGCCCTTTTTCACAGAAAACAGTTATCGTCCTAGAATCTAAGCCTCTACCAAATTTCACAAGGATTGGTAAATTTTTGTTCGACTTATGGCATTAAAAGTATCCTAGACAAATTAAATGAAACAGGGCGGAGCCACGCCCATTTTGAAATTTTCTCTTATTTTTGTATTTTGTTGCACCATATCATTACTGGAGTTGAATGTTAACATAATTTACTTATATACTCTAAAGATATTAACTTATCTTTTAAAATTTGAATTAAAAAAAATTTTTTTTTAAAAAGTGGGCGTGGTCGTTCTTCGATTTTGCTAATTTTTATTAAGCAGACATATAGTAATAAGAGTAACGTTCATGCCAAATTTCATCATGATATCTTCAACGACTGCCAAATTACAGCTTGCAAAACTTCTAAATTACCTTCTTTTAAAAGTGGGCGGTGCCACGCCCATTGTCCAAAATTTTACTAGTTTTCTATTCTGCGTCATAAGTTCAACTCACCTACCAAGTTTCATCGCTTAATCCGTATTTGGTAATGAATTATCGCACTTTTTCGATTTTTCGAAATCTTCGATATCGAAAAAGTGGACGTGGTTATTGTCCGATATCGTTCATTTTAAATAGCGATCTGAGATGAGTGCCCAGGAACCTACATACCACATTTCATCAAGATACCTCAAAATTTACTCAAGTTATCGTGTTAACGGACAGACGGACGGACGGACATGGCTCAATCGAATTTTTTTTCGATACTGATGATTTTGATATATGGAAGTCTATATCTATCTCGATTCCTTTATACCTGTACAACCAACCGTTATCCAATCAAAGTTAATATACTCTGTGAGCTCTGCTCAATTGAGTATAAAAATGAATGCCATTTTTCGATGTGGTTTTATAACTCAAGAACGGGCCCACGTTTCCAAACCAAATTTTTAGACTTTATTCTGACTATTCAATAGATGGTTAGTGTTTTGAATATTCAAGAATCGGATACCATGGTCTCGAGGTATAGGCCAAAACGTGGACCCGGGTAACCCTAGGATGTGTTTGTACAATATGGGTATCAAATGGAAGCTGTTGATGAATGCTATAGTATAGAGAATTTTTCATGCTCCTCCGTGACTTGGGTCTCGAGATATTGACCAAAACGTGGACCCGGATAACATTAGGATGTGTTTGTACAATATGGGTAGCAAATGGGAGCTGTTGATGATTGCTATAGTATATATTATTTTTCATTCCCCTCCGTGAATAGGGTCTCGAGATATAGACCAAAACGTGGACCCGGATAACCCTAGTATGTGTTTGAACCACATGAGTATCCATTGTAAGTTTTTGATAAATGCTAATGAAAAGAGGGCTTTTCTTTTCGCTGGGTAACTAAGGCTCGAGATATAGATCAATTGGCAACTCGCCTTCAAGTTAAGAGATTGCATTCTTATGTGCTACAACCATTTAAAATGGTATATTCAATCACATAACAATATAATCTGTTTCCCTGAAGGCGCTGAAAAGCTCTAAATATATGGTGAAATTATTTTGAAAAACACACCAAAAACCCGTCTGTTTGGTCAGATTCATCCCACTTAGCCATCGGATTATACGTTTTCATATTAACATACATACATCAATAATAGTTTAATTATTTACTAAACGATTTGTTACCTACTGAGATACGCTCTTTCGCTCTCAAAATTTATGTACTTTCGTCTTATCTATCTTACTTATTATTCCCACCTACAAACTTACTTGCATTATATTTATATCAAAATGTATTTATGTAGCAGGCAGATCGACAAACAAAGTAGGCTTTGAAAAGACATCGAAAAATATTACGGTACATTTTTTTTGCATAGATAAATACATGTATATTTTGTATGGATAGGTGTATAGAGCTTTGGCTCTTAACATTAAGAAAATTCAAATTAGGAGAATAAATGACATTGGAGTGTAAACACCGCTGGAGCGTTTTCTTTGGCCTCAACATCATTCGTTAGCAGAATAAACGAAGCAGCCCAATACGTTCAGTAGTGTCCGAAATTAACGCGGTGCAAATTACTACATAAAAATGCAAATAGTGTTTTTGTTTAATAATTATTGAAGTTTGTGTGAATTTGTGAAAAGAAGAAATATAGCGCAAAGCGAATTTCCGAGCAAAAAACGCTAAGTTTTGAACTGTTGAAGTGAATTACACGAATGCATGTGTGTTTCCTTATTTGAAAAAACATATGGTGTACCACTATTTGTTGGAGGTCCTCTAATTTAAAATAAAAACAGCCGCTCTTCTGAACAATAAAGACTGTATATTTCGACTTACTTCAACGTCGGTTAGATACACAGAGATAGAAAAGGATTATTCGTACGTTAAAATGGCGAATATAAAGAATGAATTCGCAAAGCAAAAATGCGATTACAAGTTGCAAATGAAGAACAGAGTTGCCACATGAAATAGAATTTCAACACTCCTCCTCAAATCTGGTATTCATTTGCAGTCACAAATTAATAATTTAACTCAAAAAAAACTTTGAAGATATTTTACATGTACTAGATTAAACCTAACAATTTTACAAACTTGTTATGATTTAACTTGCTTAGATTTTTCGTAAATACATCTGCAATATTATCTGAGCTTGAACAATATTATAATTCAATTAAATTTTTCTGATACATATCTCTTATATGATGATATTTAATTTCTATGTGCTTACATCTTGTATGGTATACAGAATTTTTGATAAGATGTATTGAGCTTAAATTATCACCATTTACAACAATTTTGTCAGGCCTATGTACATTTATTTCATCCAAAAATTGTTTTATGAACATAACCTCTTTTGCAGCAGTTGACAACGATATGTATTCCGCTTCGGTGCTGCTCAAGGCCACTGTTGATTGCTTCTTCGACTCCCAAGACACCGCACCACCGGCTAAAAGAAATACATAGCCAGTGAACGATTTGCGCTCGAGTGACTCTCCACCCCAATCAGCATCAGCATAGCATGGTATCGGCGTTCCCTTCTTACTGTACGTGAGCGATAAATCAATCGTAGAACATAAATATCTTAACCCCCTTTTGCCGCTGCCAAGTGTTCGCTATGTGGCTCATTATTATGCTTCGCAAGCTCGCACACTGTATGTATAATATCTGGCCTTGTGCACAACGCCAGATACTACAACGAGCCTATCAGCGACTGGTACTCTTGTTTGCCAACGCGCTTGCAACTAGAATCAGCGCATAATACTTGTTGCTTAGGATCAAGTGGTGTTCCTATAGGACGACAGTCTAACATGTCATGTTGTTGCAGCAATTCTTTGATTTGCCCTTTTTGTCGTATAGCTATTGCGCCCCTTTCACCTTCTCTTTCGACTTCCATACTAAGAAATAATTGAACAGGACCCTTATCTACCACTTGCAGTCTTTTCGAAATTTCGTGTTTAATAGAGCTCATCTCTTTCTTGTTTGTGCTGGCTATTAGCAAATCATCTACATACACTGCTAACAAATTGATGTGCCCGTCGTGATGCTTCGTATATACGCAAGTCTCCGTTACACATTGTTTAAAACCAATATTAATTAAAATGTCATGCAACCTCATATTCCATTGACGTCCTGCCTGTTTTAAACCATATAAATCTTTCTTTAACTTTAAGACTTTATTGGGATACTCGCTGTTTGTAAATGTTTCAGGCTGCACCATATATATTTTGTCATCTATCATACGATTTAAAAACGCAGATGAAACGTCAACATGGTGTAGGTATAGCTGGTACTCTGCAGCTAACGCGAAAATTGTACGGATCGTAGAATACCGCACCACAGGTGAAAACGTATCGGTATAGTTCACCCCATATATTTGGCTGCACCCTTTGGCTACTAGCCTTGCCTTAAAACGATCAATTTCACCGTTCTTGTTTTTCTTGATCGAAAAAACCCATTTGCACTTTATAGCTTTCTGATTTTTTGGTAAATCTACTAGCTCCCATGTATCGTTTTCTAAAAGAGCTTGATATTCAGCACACATTGCTTTACGCCACTCACTTGCATGGTCACTAGACATGGCTTCACCCACTGTATTCGGAATATTAACATCATAGATAAAATTTGCATAATGGTATTCTTTCTTTGGCCTTCCTGGTTTCCCTGACCGCACCAACTTAGGCCGACCAGGTCTTACGTGTTTAGTAGCAGGCTCTTCATCACTTTCTTCTTTTGCAGATTTATAATCACTCTCTGGGTCGTCTTCAGCGCTAACACTTTCATTATCTAACTTGTCTTCAGTGCTAACACATTCATTCTCTGGCTTGTCTTCAGTGCTAACCCACTCACTCTTTAGCTTGTCTGCAGTGCTTACACATTCACCTTCTGGCTTGTCTTGATTTGACTTTAAAATATATAAATCAACGTTTAGATTTTCTTTCGGAATAGTGGGTTCTATAAATGATACATCACGTCTTAAAATAATTCCTCTTGTGGCAGAATCATACAAGCGATAGCCCTTGGTAGCACTACCGTAGCCAATCATTACATACGCTTTTCCCTTAGCATTGAATTTACTTTTAGGTTTTTTATCTAAGGCGTAAGCCACTGATCCAAATGTTCTTAGATGTGACACAACTGGTTTTCTTTTATACCATGCGTCATAAGGCGTCATTTCATAGACTGCTTTTGTTGGTGACCTATTTCGCAAGTAGGATGCAGTATTTACAGCTTCTGCCCATAATGTATCACTCAAGTTCGCACCAATTATCATGCTCCGGGCCATCTCTACCAATGTCCGGTTATAGCGTTCAGCTACACCATTCTGCTGCGGAGTGTAGGGTACCGTGAACTGATGCAAAATGCCACAATCTTTTACATACTGCGGAAACAAATTATTTGTGTATTCAGTGCCATTGTCACTTCTAATGGCTTTAATTAGACACCCAGTTTGACATTCAGCAAAAACCTTGAATTCTTTAAATTTACTGAAAACTTCGCTTTTGTGCTTCATTAAATAAACAAAACCATATCTTGATTTGTCATCTACAAATGTCAATACGTATTTCGAAACACCAGCCGATGTTTTTGCTAGCCCAAATACATCTGTATGTACCAGTTCAAGTAATTTGCTTGCTCGATTTGAACTTGATGTAAATGGTTTTGTTACACATTTACTCTGCATACATACAACACACGGAATATATTTTGGCACATTTACTTGAAGCCCGTTCACTAAATTTTTGCTTACAAGCATACGCATGATGTCATAGTTCAAATGACCATACCGTGCATGCCATTTCATTCATTGTAAATTTTACCAAGTAGCGCAACTAACAGCTGATCGGTGAAAATTCGCACATTCACACGCACAGTTCTCGACTCAGTTTCAAAAAAAAACTTTAGATTATTTAATTCAAATTTTAAAGTGAGATAATCCTTACAAATTTATGTATTCAGAATACATATGGCGTGTTTGTTGTTATTAAAACAATAGTTTTATTTATATTGAAGCTTTTATCATGTTGTTTTTTTAACTTTGAAAAAACTCCGAACACCATTCCTTCATTATATGACATTCGACTGCCTAGTCCACTGCCTTCCACTCTATTCGCAATATAACCACTACTTAAGCTGCCAAACTATATAGTAAACAATGATTTCATTGCTTCATTCTGCTGGCCTGCAAAGAACAACATTTTCTTATTTTCTGTGAACAAAAATATACCACCAACTTTGTTTCCACGCAATATTACGCTGCCGTTGTTTTTATATACCGTGACAAAATCTTTTGCAAATTTAACACATTATTTTTCACTGCTTTCGATACTGAAATAAAATTGCATTGCAATACAGGAACATAAAGTACATCAATCAGCTGGATTTCTTTCCCTTCTGCTTTTAGTCGAACTGTTCCCTTTCCCATTGCTTCTATACATTTGTTACAAGCTAACAAAATGTTTTCATTGTATTCATTCAACTCATCGAACATGTTTCTGTCACAACACATATGCGACGTGGCTCCGCTATCGATACACCACACGTTCGACTGCAAGTTGTTTGACTCAAACGCTGAGAACAGAGTAAATGCTTTTGGTTTCTCGTTTGTTTTATCTGTCTGTTACTGGTTTTTGTTGCTTTTGTTGCATTGTGCAGCAAAATGACCCGTTCGTCCACAACTAAAACATTTTAAGTTCGACCGATTTCTAGAACATTTACTTCGCTGCGACGACTTGCTGCCACTGCTTTTACCCTTTTCATGTGCCCTGAAAACTTGCACGCTACTTTCTGCAATAAGCGACACACTCAGCTTTGGAAGCTCATCGCGTGACTCTAACGCGACAACTAAATTTTCGAAAGACTTCGGAAGACTAGCTAGGAGCATTATTACAAATAACTCCACCTGCAGATCTATACCAATTTCTGCTAGCTTCTCAACTATACTCGAAAAAATGCTTAGATATTGTTGTACCTGATCACTTGCTGCCATGCGCATATCCAGTAGCTGCTTAAATAAAGACACCTTTCGCGCAGGGCCTTTTGGTCGATGTATATCCTGCAACATACTCCATGCTTCGTTTGCTGTTTTGCATTTTTTCACGTAGGCAATTTGTATTGGCGGTAGGCTTAACACAAATGTTGCCATGGCCTTCTCATCACTCGATTTCCATGCTTTTTGTTCAGCGTCTTCGGCTTCTGTAGCTGGCTGCATAAGTGCACCTGACACCACATCCCAGAGCTCCTTGTACACAAGTATACTTTTTACTTGAACGCACCATGCGTCATAGTTGGACTCATCCAACTTCTCAACATTAAAAACGAGGAATTGTTCATTTTTCTTAGCATTTTATGTAGGGGCTGGGCCCATAACCTGTTGGAGGTCCTCTAATTTAAAATAAAAACAGCCGCTCTTCTGAACAATAAAGACTGTATATTTCGACTTACTTCAACATCGGTTAGATACACAGAGATAGAAAAGAATTATTCGTAAGTTAAAATGGCGAATATAAAGAATGAATTCGCAAAGCAAAAATTACAAGTTGCAAATTAAAAACAGAGTTGCCACATGAAATAGAATTTCAACACTATTAATGTAGACATTTTTTAAATTTAATTTATTCTTTTTTAATTGAAAGAAAAATGCCACGACCCACACGAGGATATATAGGTCGCCAAACGCATCATGCAAATGCTGCGGCATTACAAAGGCGATAACAGACTGCAGATGAACGAGCACAAGCTAATGCATCGCAGCGTGAACGTAATGCACGAAATAGATCTGTTGTACCTGAAATTATGCGTGCTGCTTTTAATTACATCAGTCAGATTGATTACAGTATGTACGGATATATTGGAATAATGGACGCAATATGTCCACATTGTGATGCGGCTAAATTTCCAGGTGAAACGCTCAGCATGTGTTGTGCTAATGGCAAAGTGAGATTGCCAGCATTAGAAACTCCACCCGAACCATAGTCTTCATTAATTTTTGGGACTTCTGAAAATTCGAAGCACTTTTTGAGTCATATTCAACAATACAATTCGGCATTTCAAGTGACTTATTTTGGTGCTACTAACATTATTAGAGATAATTTTATGCCGATGTTTAAGGTAAATACTTAAACAGGATTGTCCCAATCAATCTGAATCATAAAAGTGTTCTATAGTTTTAAAAATTATTATGCAACATATACCTAAAATTGCATACATGTTGCAGATTGAGGGCCAAATTTATCATCAAGCTGGTTCGTTATTGCCATACCCCGACGCTGATTATAAATTTTTGCAAATTTATTTTATTGGTGATGAAAACCGTGAATTGGATCAACGTTTTGCAGTTGCTTGAATACAAGACGAGAAAATTATTTGTGAGCTACAATGGTTTATCCATCAGCATAACGCATTAGTTCAATTGTTCAAAATTGCTCTCGATCGCATGCCATCTGATAATCACAAAATCGTAATAAAGGCTGATAGAACACCTTTTGGATAGCATGAAAGGCGATTTAATACACCGACAATTGATGAGGTTGCAATTGTAATTCTTGGTGATCAGTTTCAATCCCGTGATATTATACTTCATCGCAGAAATGAGCAATTGCAACGTGTTTCAAAACTTCATCGTAGTTACGACGTATTACAATACCCAATATTGCATTGGAAAGGTGACGATGGCTACCATATCAATATACCAATGATTGATGCACGAACAGGTAAATAATATTTTCAGTGTGTTGACATTTCATCATTTGTATAAATTTCCTAAGTCACATTTTGCACTTATTTTCAGGTTTACATGTACAGAAAAAAGTTAGTGCCATGAATTTGTATTCGTATCGATTGATGGTTTGTCCACAAGATCAAAATTTTATCTTTAGATGTGGTAAACTATATCATCAGTACATCGTTGATATGTATGCCAAAATAGAAAAAGAACGTCTTAATTTTATTCGTTTAAACCAAGAAAAATTAATATCTGAACAATATATTCATTTGCAAGATGCGATAGCGAATGATGCTAATATTAATGACATCGGACGTTTAACTATATTGCCATCTTCGTATATTGGTAGCTCAAGAATATGAACGAATATGCACAAGACGCAATGTGCTATGTACGAAAAAGGGTGATAATGATACTGCTGATGCCAGCTCTGCCGATCTCGGCATTAAGAAAAATAGGGAGAAAAGCGCAACAAAGCATGCAAAGAGTCGTAGAGTTGTTGTTGGATGCAATTTAAGCGAAGAACTTGCTGTTGCTTCTTCCATAAAATGGTTACACTTGGCTTCGTTTAAACCGTCAGTCACTGCTAATGATATAGTGGAATACGTCTCCAAGCATATGTCAATTAAATCATCAAACTTATATTGTAATGCGCTTATTAAAAGAGGTATCGATACTAACTCTTTAAGGAGAGTAAATTTTAAACTTGGAACCTCTCCTATACTTTGCGATAAGCTCTTAAGCTCTAACATTTGGCCAGCCAATATAACAGTGCAGCCGTTTAAATTTTTTCTAAAGCGGGGACAGGCAGCAACAATAACATAAATGTTGTGGTGTCGCAAAATATCAACGTATCAATTAGGTCAAAATACTCTTTATACTATCAGAACGTTGGTGGCATGCGCACCAAAGCGGGCCAAACTCGTCGCGATACATCATTGCATGAATATGACTTCGTGGCTATTACTGAAACTTGGCTAAACTGTGCCATATCTTCAAGCGAATACTTCGATGATCACTATAATGTGTACCGAAAGGATCGGGATGTTCTAGCTACTGGGCACGAGAAGGGTGGTGGTGTTTTACTGGCTGTAAGAGCAAATTTGTGCAGTAACGCAATCAGTCTTGATTTATCCGATAGGTTGTTAGATCAAATCTGTGTTAGAGTTAAATTTACTAGCAACAAATCATTAATACTTTTAGTTTCTTATATTCCTCCTGGTAGTGATATAGAAATGTATGTAAAACATTTAGAAAATGTGATTGCAATCTCAAATTCTCTAAAGTCTGGGATGAAATTATTTTCTTAGGCGACTTTAATCTACCCAATATCTCTTGGGAAAATCATAATAAAACCTTAATACCGCATAATCTCAGCTCCAGCGTCGAAATATATGTCGTAAGCACTTTGCTCTCTCATGGTTTCCTGCAACGTAACGGAGTTCAGAATGACAATAATAAAATCCTAGATCTAATATTTGTTACTAATAATTTAAAAGTATCATGCCATGAATGTCTATCTCCAATTTTGAATAATAGTTTTCCTCATAAGGCTATTTTTCTTAGTATTATGTTTTATAGTTTCGATACCGTAAAAAATGAACCACTAGCTCGGCGTGATTACATGAGTGCCGATTATGAGTCTATAAATAATTTTTTTCACTCTTCCGAGAGTTTCTAAAAAATTCCGGCTGTCCCAATACTTCTTACGAGATATTGTGTTCCATTTTTTCCGAAGCCATCTCTAATTTTGTTCCCCTAAAAAGATGCGCAGCTAAAAACAAGCCACCTTGGTTCAATCTAAGACTATCTAACTTGAGAAATAAAAAGAATAAAGCTTTTAAGAAGCTCAAGAATAATAATTCTGAAGTCAATCGTCTTAACTTCATTCATTTAAGAAAGGAGTATGATCATCTTCATAACTTCTTATTTAGGCACTATATGTATACCGTTGAAACGAATTTAAAGTCCAATCCGAGAGGATTTTGGAAATTCATAGATTCCAGGAGGAAAACAAATGGATTCCCAACGAACTTGGAATATGATGGCGCTATCTCTGACAATACTGTCGAGTCCTGCGACTTGTTTGCAAAGTTTTTTCAGAAAGTTTATGAGAATCATAGCATTCCTATATCGCCTACATTTCATTCCATACCTTTACCTTCTATAAACTCCTTTTCAATCGCCGAAGAGGATGTACTATCCGCTATTTCATCGCTAAAGTCCAGTTCCAAACATGACTCCGAGGGATTTGCGCCTGTATTTTTCAAGCGTTGCTGCTATACTTTAGCTAATCCCATATCCCAGCTTTTCCAGCATTGTATCAATAAGGGTACGTTTCTCGAACAGTGGTCACATTGTTCCGGTCTTTAAGTCTGGTGATGGTAATGATGTTTGTAATTATAGGCCTATCGTTATACAGGGGACACTGGCCAAATTGTTCGATTACATAATCCAATCAAAGTTATTTGACCATGTTCGGGATTTTATCTCTAAAGATCAACACGGCTTCTTTCCTGGAAGATCAACCTGTTCGAACTTGACCCTATTAACGAATAGTATAGTGGGTGCGTTCGGAAAGCAGACACAACTTGATGTGATTTACACAGACTTCTCCAAAGCCTTCGATAAGGTATGTCATACCATACTTTTGCAGAAGTTACGAAGTTACGGAGTTAGTGGCATTCTCATTAATTTCTTCGCTAGATTTCTGTCAAACAGGAAACTATTTATTAAGTTAGGGAATACAACCTCAAGACTATTTATCGACGCGTGGTCAGGTATACCTCAGGGTACTCACTGCGAACCACTGCTATTTCTTTTATTTATTAACGACCTACCGAATTGCTTTAAATTCGCTAAGTGCCTAATGTTCGCGGATGACGTCAAACTTTTTTGTACCGTTCGTGATGCAAGTGATAGCCATAAGTTACAAGTTGATCTCAATTCACTGAATCAGTGGTGCAATTTGAATTGTCTCAAACTGAACATCAATAAATGCTGTGTTGTCACCTTCTCTAGGAAGTCTAACAACATAATATTTAATTACAATATAGACAATTGTACTCTAGCTAGAAATACCGAAATGAAAGATTTGGGTGTTATTTTCGACTCAAAGCTAACATTTTCTCAACACATTGACTTAATAGTATCAAAAGCTTTTTCTATGATAGGGTTCATAAGAAGAAATTCAATGGATTTCAGAGATCCTTGCACTTTAAAAGCTCTTTACATATCTCTTGTTCGAAGCAGACTAGAGTATTATTCTCTAATATGGTGCCCATACTATGAAACCCACTCAAACAAAATCGAAAGAGTTCAAAAAGTTTTCACGAAATTTGCTCTAAGAAAGTTACCGTGGCAAGGTAATCTTCCTTCTTATATTGGTAGACGGAAACTAATGGGCTTGCAGTCCCTATATGATAGGAGAATATACTTCTCAATACTTTTTATTTATAATGTCATTAATAATAACATACACTGTGACGACTTATCTAATTTGGTCAATTTATATGACCCGCCTCGTAACTTAAGAAATAATCGCTTATTGGTAGGCACATTCCACTCTACTAATTACGGCATGAACAAGCCGATTGCTAGGAGCGTTAGATTATGCAATACCTATGCAAGCGTTATTGAGTTTAATGATAGTATAAGTATATTTAAATTAAAATTATACACTATTTTTAATTAATTAACTGCGTACTATATCTAGTCTGTAAGAATTAAATTCTGTAGACTGAACTTAAATAAATAAAATAAATAAATACATAATAAATCATTACATTTACATGTAATCCGCAGTGGGATGACATCAAAAACAATTTATTTGCAGGACAGTCGACAACCGATCGTCATGACATTACTGCACGTGTTTTTGGGCAAAAATGTAAAGCACTTATGGATTTAATTGTGAAATTATATGTATTTGGGGAGGTGCGTTGCCATATGTACTCCATCGAATGGCAGAAAAGGGGATTGCCGCACGCACATATACTAATTTGGCTGGTACATAAAATATCTCCAGATCAAATCGATAACCTTATATGAGTTGAAATTCCTGACCACACTGCTGATCCTGAGTTATTTCAAGTTGTCGTTAAAAATATGATACATGGACCGTGCGGTGAACTAAATGTGAATTCACCATGTATGATTGATGAAAAGTGTTCGAAACGATACACAAGGCAATTTACTTCAGACACAATAACGTGCAATGACGGATATCCGTTGTATCGACGTAGATAACCTAATGATAATGGCAAAACGGCAACCATTAGAATGCATAACCAGGAAGTTGAAGTTGATAATCGTTGGGTGGTTCCTTATTGTCCATTATTATCGAAAATATTCAATGCTCATATAAATGAGGAATATTGTAATTCTGTCAAATCCATTAAATATATTTGCAAGTATGTAAACAAAGGGAGCGATATGGCATTTTTAGGTGTTGCTGGTGATAATACAAATGATGAAATTACTCAGTATCAAATGGGGCGCTATATTAGTAGCAATGAAGCTGTCTGGAGGATTATGTCGTTTCCAATGCACGAAAGACATCCTGCGGTTGTTCACTTGGCTGTACATCTTGAGAATGGCCAAGGTGTTTATTTTAATGTAGCAAATGTATTGGAAAGAGCAGCACAACCACCAGCAACTACGTTAACAGCTTTTTTCAAATTATGCGAAACTGATACATTTGCGATAACTTTGCTATATTCTGAAGTGCCTCAGTATTACACATGGAATGTGTCTTCGAAAAAATTTCAAAGACGTAAACAAGGAACAGCAGTTCATGGGCATCCTGGCATTTTCCAAACAGATGCAATTGGGAGAATACATAAAGTACATCCAAACAATGTTGAGTGTTTTTATTTGTGATTGTTATTAGTTAACGTGAATGGCCCAAAATCATTTCAAGAAGTGAGAACAGTCATCGGTCGTTTGTGTCAAACATACCGTTAATCATGCCAACTTTTGCATTTGTTGGGGGATGATGCACATTGGGATTCAACACTTCATGATGCATCTATTTCGGCTCATCCTCAACAAATACGAATGCTATTTGCCATTATATTATCAACATGTATGCCACCAAATCCACTTGAATTATGGAACAAATATAAACATTATATTGCAGAAGATATTTTAATTCGTATGCGTCATCATGCAAGAAATCCTGATTTGTTGATAACTTTGGAAATGTACAACGAAGCTTTGATAATAATTGAAGATATGTGTCTAACGATTGCAAATAAAACATTAGTACAATTGGGTATGATCGCACCAAATCGTGAAATGCATGATTTGTTTGATCGTGAATTGCAACGTGAGCAGGAATTCAATTCTAATGATTTGCGTTTATTTGTACAATCGAATATAACCAAAATGAATATTCAGCAAAAACATGTATATGAGACAATAATGCAAGCCATTTCGAATAATGCAGGTGGATTATATTTCTTGGATGCACCTGGTGGTACAGGCAAAACGTTCGTTATATCATTGATTTTAGCGAGTATTCGATCGGAACAGAAAATTGCATTGGCACTTGCATCTTCGGGAATTGCTGCTACATTATTAGAAGGTGGTCGGACAGCACACTCTGCATTAAAATTGCCATTGAATGTACAGGTGATTGAAACTCCAACTTGCAATATTTCAAGAAATTCTGCTATAGAAAAAGTTCTGCGATTAACGTCAATTATTTTATGGGATGAGTGCACAATGGCGAACAAAAATTTACTAGGAGCATTTAATCGAACAATGCATGATTTACGTGGTAATCAACAGCTTTTTGGTGGTGCTTTGATATTACTGTCAGGGGATTTTCGACAAACATTGTCTGTCGTTCCTCGATCAATACCTGCTGATGAAATAAATGCCTGTTTGAAGTCAGCAGTTCTTTGGAGATATGTAAAAAAATTGACACTGAACATTAATATGCGTATTCACCTACAAAATGATCCACCTGCCCATGAGTTTTCAAAACAATTGTTAGAAATTGGTGATGGGAAAATACAAATCGACAGAACCAACGGATTGATCACTGTACCGAACAATGTTTGTACAATTACGAAATCGATAGATGAATTGATTGAATGTTTTTCCAAATATTCTTTAGAATTACAGAAATCATGATTGGTTGAGAGAACGCGGCATTTTAGCACCGAAAAACATTCATATCAATGCCATTAATTTTCAAATTCAAGCAAAACTCCCAGGTGTAGTCACGACATATAAATCAATTGACAGTGCTGTGAATCAAGATGAGGCAATGAATTATCCAACTGAATTTTTAAATTCATTTGAACCGTCTGGTATGCCACCGCATTGTTTGAATCTGAAAGTAGGTTCTTTGATTATATTATTGCGAAATATTTATCCACAAAAACTGTGTAATAGCACCAGAGTGGCAGTGAAAAATTTATTGCCAAATTTGATTAAAGCTACGATCTTAACTGGTAAATCAAAAGGAGAAGTTTGTTTAATACCGCGTATCCCTATGATTTCAACTGATATGCCATTTGCCCAAGGGCAAATACTTAACGTTTGTGGTGTGAATTTGGACGAATCATGTTTTTCACATGGCCAACTTTATGTTGCCTGTTCCAGAGTCGGTACCCCCAGCCGTTTGTTTATTCATGCTCAAAATGGAAAAACGAAAAATATTGTTTATCCAAATGTTTTGGATTAAGTTTTAAAATAGCTAGCAAATAATAAGATATCTTTTTTTTTTGTAATAAATGAGTTTGATTTAATATTTCACTTTATACGTAGCGAAGCACGTACCGGGCCGGTAGTATCTATATATACATTTTTTTAATCTTTTTTTATTTTTTTTATTTCTTACGTCGAAGTATTTTAAATTGTTCTTGTAATTAAATGTTTTTTTCGTAAGAAGTTACAAAATTAATCAAACGGTAAGCTTCAAACTCTTATTTTGTTATTACTTGTATAACGAGAAAATATCCTTAACTGTTTTTATTACTTTCCTAAACAAAAAAAATGTTAGGTTTATCCCAAGCAGAAATGGAAAAATTTCCGCTGCTTCGTGAGCAACTTTAAATTCCAAAGGCAACTAAATTATTATATATGTGTCGGCTTTTCTGCTTCCATTGCCACCATGCTCATGCTCCAGCTTAAATTTTTTTGCTTCAATTACCACCTTTTCTTATCCCGATATTGCCAAATGTTCATCACCGTGCCAATAATTCAATAACTGCATTTGCAAATATGCATGATCCTTTCAATTGATCCTTTTTGAATGATCACTGCCATGATTTCGCGGTCTTCTACGGGTAAAAATAACAATCTGCTTATTACAATCGAGGCAGGATCGCCATGTAATGAAGACAGAATGGCAATTCAAAATAAAAGAAAACTACCTTGTTTGGCCGTTCATATCGAACCAATTACCGATTTTATTGGAGAAATTTAATTCCTATTTATACAAAATTATTCTAAATAATTCTTATGTACTACATTACATATTTACACCAATACTTACATACTAATTTTACAAAATATAATCATGTGCATTTGTCAGCGAATTGTATAAATACATATATATTAACAAAATAAATATATATAAACAAAAATAAAAACAAGCAAAGGTGTCTAAGTTCGCGCGTAACGGAATATTATATACTCAGCGTGAGCTTCAACTGCACATTTCATTTCAGATAAAATACTTTTCTACATAACACCGCCCGTTTAAAAAAAATGTTTCTCCGTTTCCTCTTACAATAAAACTTGATAAGTGAAATATCATTGATTCAAAGCTCTTTTTGTAAAGATATAGCTTATGTTATTCGTCCACGACTATTTTAAAAATCTATTATATAAAAGTGGGCGTGGTCGTTAACCGATTTCGTTAATTTTTCTTCAAAGCATTCCATATAGTAAATGCAACCTCTCTGCCGAATTTTGTTACGAAAGGTTTTTGATTTATGATTAATAATATTTGTAAAATTGATTTTATCACAAGTGGGCGGTGCCACGCCCATTTAAAATTTTTTATCGAGAGTATCAATATCAGTCCACATGTCAAATTTCAACATTCTAGGTGTATTATTTACTAAATAACCAGGGTTTTTGTCTTTTCCAAAATGTTATATATATAAAAAGTGGGTGTGGTTATCATCCGAATTCGATAAGCTCGCGTACCAAATTTGGTGACGATATCTCAATATTTACTCAAGTTATCGTGTTAACGGACAGACGGACGGACGGACGGACATGGCTCAATCAATTTTTTTTCGACACTGATGATTTTGATATATGGAAGTGTATATCTATCTCGATTCCTTTATACCTGTACAACCAACCGTTATCCATTCAAAGTTAATATACTCTGTGTGAAAAGCACGCTGAGTATAACAAAAGTATGTAGGGAGTAATTAGTCGGCTTCAAGCTGAAATAAAAGAAGCTTCGAGTTATGAGGCTATGTACTGAGTGGAATGGCATAGCACGAGTCAAAATATATGTATGTAGAAAAGAATGAATATGTATGTAGGAATGAATGAATTTCAAGACATACTACAGAAGATGCTTTTACTATAATGCGTCAAAGAAAAATTAACGAATTCGGTGAAAAACCACGCCTGTCACTTACCCCTAGAGTGACGACGTTTCCCCCACTGCACTTCAGAATTCTGCAGTTAAACTGTAATGGATTAACTCGGAAGATCACAGAGATAGTCGATTTCATGAAGCGGCATAACATCGGCATCGCTGCGATTCCAGAGACTAAAATTACAGCAAGATCTGCTCTGCAGACCTATTCTGGTTATAATGTCCACAGAAAAGAATGCGAGAGTGGAAATGGAGGCGGTCTCTCTATCATACACCACTCAGTGCAATACAATATATTTGATCCCGACATCGGCCGCAGGAACAGTGTCTTAGAACGTCACGACTTATCTGTACGGCCAGGCGATGTAAACCTAGAAATCATCAATATTTACATCCCTCCTGCAACCTGTTTCCCCAGTGGACACCGCCCTAATATCAGAGCACTACTCACTGGCGATAATTACATTATCTTAGGCGACTTCAATGCCCATCACGATCTATGGCATTCAAACCTGCAGGTGGACAGCAGGTGTGAGATGTTGGCGAATCAAATAGAAGAAACGACGTTCTGCAAAGTAAACGGAGACACCCCCACTCCTATGTTCGGAAGCTGTCACAGTTTGCCAGATATGTCAATCGTGAGCGCAGGACTCGTAAACGGCCTCAACTGGCAGTCGATGGTAACATTGGTATCTGACCACCTGCCTATACTTATATCGTTTGAGCGAACCGCCGACTTCATCGTCACCGAAAACCGCAGTTTCGTAAACCTTAAAAAGGAATGTGGGATGAGTACAAATCCTTTACACACAATCGCTTTGCTGCCCTCCTTATCCCAACTGATGCTCGCCAAGGGGAACGTGCTTCCCGCAAGGTCATTGAATTCGCCTCGGCTCGTTTTATTCCCGCCGAAGGAATTCCCGAAATTCGGTCTCAATTACCGGCGGAGGCCGCAAATTTAGCGAGAGAACGTGACTTTATAAGACAGTTCGACACAAGCGGGCGAAATGGGAGGAGCACCTGAGAGGTCGTAACCTCTCTGCGGGTGTAGGTAAACTTTGATCCACTGTAAAGCCCTATCGAAATTTCAGTCGCCTTTGGCGATAAAGCGAGCGCTTTTTGTCAACTATATATAATGCGTTCTACGGTTGACAAAGTTAGACGGCGGGCCAACAGACACGCACATAAACATAAATTCAGCGCATCTCCAATACCATCAGCGCCAAAGAGGTTGAGGATGCCATGGATCATGCTAAACCATCTAAAAAATGAAAGTGGTGATTAAATTCCATCAGTTGTGCTGAAATCTTGTGCTCGATACTTATATCTTGTGCTCGATACTTATATCGACCTCTAGCCTGTTTGTTCAATTCCTCCATGAAGCAGGGGATATTTCCAAAGAAGTGGAAAGAATGATTCATAATACCACTGCATAAAAATGGAAATAGAACGTGTTTTATAAATTATAGAGGAATAGCTAAGCTCATAACTATTCCTAAGCTACTTGAATCGCTTGTCACAAAACAACTTGCTTTTATAGCACCTTCATTAGTTGACTTTCCACAACATGGCTTTTGCAAGGGTAAATCTACGGTGTCTGCTTGAGTTTACAACCTTTGTATCCAACAGTTTTAAGACTAATTGTGAAGTTGATGTTATTTATACTGATTTAAGTAAGACCTTTGATAAAGTTTCTCATTACATACTTTTATTCAAACCTGATCGGTTAGGATTTCCTCCATTGTTCCTCTCTTGAGTTTCTTCTTATTTAAAGGAAAGAAAACAAACAGTTATATTCAATAATTGCTGGTCTCGGTTGATAAACGTATCTTCTGGGGTTCCAAAAGGCAGCCTCCTTGTTTTATTCCTGCTGTTCATTATGGACCTTCCAAGTGTTTTGAAGCACTGCAAGCCGTTGATGTACGCTGATGATGTCAAACTTATAATGCCTATCCGCTTACCCGTGGATAGAGCATTTCTTCAGGCTGATCTGAATAATCTAGTTGATGTAATGTAAACGCCTTGTCACTAAACCTACCGAAGTGTAAGTTCATGTGTCTTACAAGGAAGTCCTTCCAATCCTTTGATTATGCTATTGGCGATTATTTAATCAAGCAAGTCACCAACTTTATTGATTTAGGCGTTACAATGGACCCAAAACTGGATTTAAGTTTCATATTGAATCTTGTGAGAATTGAGATTTTATACCTTTGACCGATATTAGCACGGAGGGTATATTTAATGCCCTTATTAAATCTTTGAAAGACTATTTAACACCACTTGGGAAAAATGATTGGTTTCACTGCCGAAAATTGCTCTGTTATGATAGGAGCAAAAAGCGGAGTGTAAGCAAGGCTGAAGAAAGTTGTTCCAAATCTGCATGTTAATCGATGTGTTTGTCAAATTTTAAATTTAGCTTCAATGGCCGCTTGTGGAGGGCAGACTTTCAGAGTTTTCAAGAAAATTTCGGTACAAAAATACATGTTATACTAAAGTACGCCCCCACAAGGTAGCTTTCTAGACAAGCAGTCATAGATAGAATTCTTGAGCAATGGGATGCCCTCAAGTATTATTTTAATCTTTACGTATTTGAAAATAAAAGCAGTAATCAAAATATTAATCTTATATCTAACATTTTTCAAAGTCCTATTTATAAAGTATATTTTAGATTTCTTTCTCATATTTTAATTGAAATAAATAATGTGAATATAGAAATGCAGTCTGAAGATATTCGCATACATTTACTTATTACCAAATTAAAAATTTTATAAAAAAATCTTATTTAGGCTCCAGTTCTATTTGGATGTTAAATGTTGATTCAGACGAAAATCATTTAACCCCAGATGAAGTTTACTGCGGTGTTAATGTGGATATTATTCTATCAAACAACCCTTTCGAAAAAGATGACGTACACATATTTAAGAGCTGTGCTAAAAATTTGTATATACAATTTTGTAGTACTTTATTAAAGAAAGTAAATTCCAATGAGGCGGCCCCCGTGGTGGGATGGTAGCGTGCTCCGCCTACTACACCGAATGCCCTGGGTTCACACCCCAGGCAAAGCAACATCAAAATTTTAGAAATAAGGTTTTTCAATTAGAAGAAAATTTACCAAGGGGAGTCGCCCCTCGCAGTGTTTTGCAAGCACTCCGAGTGTATTTCTGCCATGAAAAGCTCTCAGTGAAAACTCATCTGCCTCGCGGATGCCGTTCAGAGTCGGCATAAAACAAGTAGGTCGCGTCCCGCCAATTTGTAGGAACAATTAACAAGGAGCACGACGTAAATTGGAAGAGAAGCTCGGCCTAAAACCTTCTCGGAGGTTATCGCGCCTTACATTTATTTATTTACTCGCCTACACCTCATCGATTACACTTAGAAACAAATACAAATCGGCATTTTTTTGAACATTTTTGTAATAACTTTCCCATAAGAATTCGATAGCATTTCGGAAGTGAATCGATAACTTTTCTATTACATACCGATAACTTCCTGCTAAGAAATCGCTAACTTTTCTATAGTAAAGCGATCATTTCGATTACATATCGATAATTTTTTAATAACAAACCGATAGCCCTTTGATAAAAATGAATAACTCATTGATAGCCCTACTTATCGATAGAAAGTTATTATACTTTGATAACAAATCGAATACTCGTCTACACCTCATTGATTACTCCTAAAAACAAATAACAAAACGATAATTCATTGATAACACGCCTTTAGACTTCAGTTATTGTTTCGGTTTTGTCTTCTAATTGCATCTTTTCTCTCTTCTCCTTTTTATGATTTTCTTTCCTTTCCTTTATTTGCCTCGTTGCCTTGAGATTTGAAAATTCTTTCCTAATTGATCCTAAAAATAGTACCGAAATTATCCGTTGATTATCTTAACCTGATTTTGAAAAAGTATAGAAAAGATTCCGAAATTATCTATAGAATAGTCCATAGCTATTGCCGAAATGATCAAGAGGCTGTTTCGAAAATGGGGCCAAAATAGTTCAACAAGTTCCAGAAAAGGATCATGTCAGCTGCTGCATGATTGCTAAGACCTTGAGCTACAACAAACCAGAAGTTATTAGAAAACTCTCGTGAAGAGATGGCGAAAAGAATCGCTAATCGAACCGGAAGGAGGTCCCAATATGATTCTGAAAAAGACCGAAATCAATGCCACAAATACGGAAAGTAGCGCACCTTTACAAAATGGCTGAGACCTCGATATACATACACAAATGTCATCGATTCTAAATATTATTGGTTTAGGTCGAATGGAGTCAAAGTTATAAAAATTTAAAAAGCACGCTCCAGCAGAAGGATAGGGATGGCACTTCTCACAATTCAAAAATTTCCCAAACATCGATTTACATGTCCCACATAATTAAAAACATTAGTCAAGGTCAACATACCCAAAGTTGCAGTCGCTTTTAAAGTCTTTTGTCTAAAAATTTTCTCCGGATACAAGATAACATAAAATTCCACATTTATTTTAACACATGGTAAAATAATAAATTAGCAAGAAGCACTTACTTACCTTTGGGCTCAAGAATTTGCACATAATTCCAGCTTTTATTAAAAGGAGTCGGCGCTTTTTCTCATGAACTTAATCTGAAATACGTACATAGCGAATTTTGACATTTTAATGCTCTTTGCTAACAATTTCATTTTAGTGCAAAATCAAAAAAGAAAAAAAAATCGTTAAAAATAAAAGAAAAAGCTAAGATCTATTTTGCAGTATTTACACATTACCATTTCACATAGAAGAAAGTGCACATAATTCTTCATCATTTACTTTGGAGCAGTTTATCGGTGTCCCATATGCGTGAAAAGGTTAAAAATACGGCCATATTACACGTATCACTTAACTTTTGTGAACTTAATACCACAATTCAGCTGTACAAATATAGAAACGAGCAATTAAGTACAATGAAATTTTCCTTTGAAAAAGAATAGCAAAATATTTTACCAAATACGCGCTAATTTCATTTCGCTAGAATAAACATAACAACGTTGAATTTGTTCTTTTGTTAGATCAAAAGCTGATTTAGAATTTGTATTACGCTTGACGCATTAACCATAAAAAAATTAAAAAGAAAAACATAATAATTAGTGCTTGCCGCGATTTATCTCCGAGAAGATTTACGCCGAACTTCTCTTCGACTTTGAGTCTTACTCCCATTTGATTTTCAATACGAATTTGCAGACGGGACCTACATGTTTTATGCCGATTCCAAACGGAATCTGATGCAAGGAAGATGCATTTTCCCTGAAAAGCTTTTCATAGTAGAAATAGACCCGGAACTCAGGACCTTCGGTGTGGTATGCGACATCACACGAAGGCGGCCACTTTTTATCAATAAGTGGTTTGAGATTTTGGTTGGAGTATTATAAGGAGTACGCCATACCCCATCCTTACAGAATTAAGGCCTGATGCTAGTAGTATGTATATAGCGGTTCTGTACCACATTTTGTATGGAAAGCTCGGTGCATGTCTCAGCCTAAAAACTCAATACTTTTGCGCAGTCTGTCACCAGTCTGGCCTTAGAAATAGGACCAATTCAATATTTTCGGTCCAGTCTGGGGTGAGTCTGACAGAAGGAATGAATCCAGGTCTATATTTATCTTTACATGCAATTTTTACCACCTCCCAAAATCATTCAACAATTCCGCTAGGTGGTGCATACGTTTTTTCGGTTTGTGTTCTGGCTGAACACAGAACCAGAAGATTGGTTTGTGTTCTGGCTAACTTCCGCTAGGTGGCGCATAAGAAAAAGCTTAGTGGTGTATAAGAAAAAGCTTAGAGCTTTTTACCTTTAGCAGAGCTTTGCCGTAAACATGACAACATATAAATTATATATATATATATATATATATATATATATATATATATATATATATATATATATATATATATTTATATCAACAAACCGCAAAATACATACCGACACAGGCACGCCCATCCATATACATACATTTAGATAAGGGCTACTTGTCTCAATGGATATAAATTGGACATCTTTTGAGTAAAAAAAATGAGGATCGTTAAATGGGTGGCCCTACATTTTTAAAGGGCCGCAAATTTTTAAATGTCCCCTCATATTTCTGATGAGTACTAGACTTCACCAGAGCTGTTTTAAAGAGTCCCATACATTTCTAATCGAGCGACTGCTCCCCAATCCCAACCCCCAATCCCCCAACCCCAATTCGCCAATCGCCCGACCCCTCAACCCCCCACCCTCATTTTTCTCGTCTACAAAAAGGAGTCGATGGGCACTTGTAGCATTTTTATGAATCAACATTCAAGAGGAAGCATCTTTAAGAATGAAAAGTTTGGACTTTTGCAAGAAGCTAAGTTGCAACATTTCTTTCTTCCTCACGAATTTATTTCATTTGCAAATAAGTAAAAATGATACAAATTTTAGTGGTTGGTTGAAGGAATGTATGTATGTATGTTGCATGTTAGCAGAGGGGTTAGTGCGGTAGAGGTATGTATATTAAACGACATTTGTACAAATATATATGTATGTGCGAATGTTTGTTGGTTTTGCCTTTGTTAACGATTTTGTAGTTCGGATATTTTTTGATAAGGAATTCAATATGAGGTTAGTTAGGTGTATGTACATATGTAGGTATATGAATGTGTTTGCATTTGTATTTTAGGTTGCATTTTGCTAATCTTAAAGAAATTATAACTTACTACAAAACTTATACCTAACCATTGAATTAAAAGATTGTTTTTTTTATGGTTTGAATTTAATTATTATTTCGATAATAAAAATTTAACTTACATCTTAGCATAACGGATTAGATATAAATTTGTAGCGGAATGACGAAATTGCCACCAAAAAGCGACAACTTCTCACACAACTTAACCTTTAAGAAAGGTATCATGATCATAAGAAAATTCTCAATAAACTTTTTCTTTTCTTCTATATGTATTTTCTCATTCTATTATTCATTTCCATAATTTCATTTATTATCAATAACAAAAGTAAACTTACATACAATTTTAAAAGAAAATTATCCATATATTTTTGGTAAGCTTTTCCGATCTATTCTGAACTAGTGCAAATAAAACAATTTATTTCACCTTACAGCTCGACGTTTCGCCAAATTTCCTTGGCTTCTTCTGGAGCAATTATTTGAATTACGGCATTAAATTAAAGAAATAAAACATGTGTACCACAGTAGATGGTATCGTTTTATTTTTCATTTTTTATTTTATATTTTTAATCTTCTATATTTTTTAACCTTTGTTCTTGTAAATTATGTTTTTTTTCTTTAATTTAATGCCGTAATTCAAATAATTGCTCCAGAAGAAGCCAAGGAAATTTGGCGAAACGTCGAGCTGTAAGGTGAAATAAATTGTTTTATTTGCACTAGTTCAGGATAGATCGGAAAAGCTTACCAAAAATATACGAAAATCAATAAACCGATCGGAAACCAATATAGAAAATTATCCATATTCATATAAATAAAAATTATTTATAAAGTCTTTTAAAATTATAACTGAAACTTTCTTAAGGAATTGAATATGAAGAAGGAAAATAACATATTTTATAATAAAAAATTTTCAAATTTGGCTTAAAAAAAGAAAATAGAAAATTCCTTCAGTGTTTTCTTGTGATCTGGATACCTCGCTTAAACGTTAAATATTTATATTTCACCTGTATTGGAAAGCATTATGTGGCTATTTTTGTAATTTTGGATTAAGTATATGAGCCGTTTTCTTCATGATTAGCAGTGAGAAACGGACTTTAATGTTTTCCAGTACTAGGCTCTGATGCTACCCAAAGTTAAAAGTTAGTAGCTACAAACCGCTACTTCGTTGCACCCGAGATGAGGTCCCACCAAACGTCAGCAACCTACTCGCACAGTCCCTGAATGCCAAGGACCACATTAACCCGCCAACTGGGCTCTGGATGCGGCATGCTAAAAGGGTGGGAGGGAGACTACGGCGAGCGAGCATATGGTGAAAAATATCTCAAACTACAAATAATATACTTACTCCATGCCATTATTCAATCCATGTAATGCCGGGTATCTGTGAAATATATATAAAAAATTGCATTAAATACATAAATAATAAATTTACATTTCATTTAAATCAAATTACCCATCGCTTCATATCACGCTAACCCTCAACAGAAGTCGCTTAGGATCTTAGGTTCTTTTATGTTTCTTATCTGCAGCGTTTAATTTTTGTAATTTGGCCTCTGTTCGTCGTCGTCGCTCTTCAATTTCTTCCGCCCTAACCATCCATTTGGCATTTTTGTAGAGGAGGACCGTGACCATAAATTCCAACAATTGTAACCGATGGTCTGCGCACTCCCCTGAAAACCAGTCAGGGAACGTTTCATCGGTTTTTTTTTTATGTAAGCCAGGATCTGTTTTTTTATTTGAAGGGTGTGTGCGCAGATCCGGAACATTTCGAGGTACCATTTCATGTGCGCCGTACTTACTTCGAAGAACTCGTGCGAAGGATTTACAAGTCGTAAGTCTTCGTACGGTTTATAATTCTTGGCTACTATAAGCGCTTCTGATGTATTTTCTGGATCGACAGAAGGCTTGCACATGAGATTTGCACATTTTTCACATTTAACCTTTGTGATAAATGGCATAGCCAGTATAGTACCTCTGTATCTCCTCCTCTGCGGTTCGCGCAGCTACTTCTTCCACGAGGAGCTCATTGGGATTTTCCAGGACATTGTCTTCTTCGTCGGATGGTAGTGTGTCTTCTATCTGTTGTACGGCGGCTGCTGGTGGTGGTGAAATATTTCCTAGTTGGACCTCCTCCTGGAGGTCCATGCCTGCTGCTAGTGAAATTCTTCCTTGTTCGACCTCCTCCTGGAGGTCCATGCCGGCTCGCCCTGGACGGGCCTCCCCGAGGAGACCCTCGCCGGCAGTTCGAATGAGAGTTTATCCCTCACTAACGGTTGTTCGTAGTACCATATATCCTTTTCGCTCTGTCGCAGTACCATGTATCCAAGGCATTGTTCAATGTTAAAATTTATTCTATTCATTATACTCAGTTGAGCAGAGCTCACAGAGTATATTAAGTTTGATTGGATAACGGTTGGTTGTACATATATAAAGGAATCGAGATAGATATAGACTTCCATATATCAAAATATTCAGGATCGAAAAAAAATTTGATTGAGCCATGTCCGTCCGTCCGTCCGTCCGTCCGTCCGTTAACACGATAACTTGAGTAAATTTTGAGGTATCTTGATGATATTTGGTATGTAGGTTCCTGAGCACTCATCTCAGATCGCTATTTAAAATGAACGATATCGGACTATAACCACGCCCACTTTTTCGATATCGAAGATATCGAAAATTTCGAAAAACCGAAAAAGTGCGATAATTCATTACAAAAGACAGAAAAAGCGACGAAACTTGGTAGATGAGTTGAACTTATGACGCAAAATAGAAAATTAGTAAAATTTTGGACAATGGGCGTGGCACCGCCCACTTTTAAAAGAAGGTAATTTAAAAATTTTGCAAGCTGTAATTTGGCAGTCGTTGAAGATATCATGATGAAATTTGGCAGGAACGTTACTCTTATTACTATATGTACGCTTAATAAAAATTAGCAAAATCGGAGAAGGACCACGCCCACTTTAAAAAAAAAATTTTTTTTAAAGTCAAATTTTAACAAAAAATTTAATATCTTTACAGTATATAAGTAAATTATGTCAAGATTCAATTCCAGTAATGATATGGTGCAACAAAATACAAAAATAAAAGAAAATTTAAAAATGGGCGTGGCTCCGCCCTTTTTCATTTAATTTGTCTAGGATACTTTTAACGCCATAAGTCGAACAAAAATTAACTGTTTTCTGTGAAAATGGGCGAAATCGGTTGATGTCACGCCCAGTTTTTATACACAGTCGTCCGTCTGTCCTTCCGCATGGCCGTTAACACGATAACTTGAGCAAAAATCGATATATCTTTACTCCGATAAAAATCGATATATCTTTACTAAACTCAGTTCACGTACTTATCTGAACTCACCCCCCAGCGGGTAAGGGGGTCAGAATATACCCGCGGTAGGTATGCCTGTCGTAAGAGGCGACTAAAATACCAGATTCAAGGGGTGTGTAGCGCAACCCTTCAGGTTGCCAGCGCAATATATAGCTTCTCCAAACCCAATTGTCAACCTCACCTATCCGGGGCGAATCCTGTTTCACTAACAGACGAGGCTCTGGCGACCCCAAGCTCCTCATGGAACTTGGGGGTGGGGAGGGAGGGGATGGCCTGAAGGTTTAATGTGGCCACATAAATCGTTCCCGAGATGGTCGGGCTAGCAACTTAATGGTGCTGTGGTACCGGAGCGTACCGGATCTGTATCCGGCAAAGGACCATCACACCGATAACACTCCCCAAAGCCTTCGGGGAGCAACCTTATCGCTACAACAACAACAACAACAACAACAACATCTGAACTCACTTTATCTTGGTATGAAAAATGAACGAAATCCGACTATGACCACGCCCACTTTTTCGATATCGAAAATTACGAAAAATTAAAAAAATGCCATAATTCTATACCAAATACGAAAAAAGGGATGAAATATGGTAAGGTAATTGGATTGTTTTATTGACGCGAAATATAACTTTAGAAAAAACTTTATAAAATGGTTGTGACACCTACCATATTAAGTAGAAGAAAATGAAAAAGTTCTGCAGGGCGAAATAAAAAACCCTTAAAATCTTGGCAGGTATTACATATATAAATAAATTAGCGGTATCCAACAGATGATGTTCTGGGTCACCCTGGTCACATTTTGGTCGATATCTGGAAAACGCCTTCACATATACAACTACCACCACTCCCTTTTAAAACTCTCATTAATACCTTTAATTTGATACCCATATCGTACAAACTCATTCTACAGTCACCCCTGGCCCACCTTTATGGCGATATCTCGAAAAGGGGTCCACCTATAGAACTAAGCCCCACGCCCTTTTAAAATAATCATTAACACCTTTCATTTGATACCCATATCATACGAAAAATTCTAAAGTCACCCCTGGTCCACCCTTATGGCGATATCTCGAAAAGGCGAACACCTATAAAACGAAGGCCCACTCTCTTTTAAAAATACTCATTGACACCTTTCATTTGATACCCATATCGTACAAACAAATTCTAGGGTCACCCCTGGTCCACCTTTATTGCGATACCTCGAAAATGCGTCCACCTATAGAACTAAGGCCCACTCCCTCTTAAAATACTCATTAACTCCTTTCGTTTGATACCCATATTGCACAAACGAATTCTAGAGTCACCCCTGGCCCACCTTTATGGCGATATCTCTAAACGGCGTCCACCTATAGAACTAAGGCCCACTCCCTTTTAAAATACTCATTAGCACCTTTCGTTTGATGCCCATATTGTGCCATCAAATTCTAGGGTCACCCCTGGTCCACCTTTATGGCCATATCTCGAAACGGCGTCCACCTATGGAACTAAGGATTACTTCCTTTTAAAATGCTCATTAACACCTTTCATTTGATACCCATATCGTACAAACGCATTCTAGAGTCACCCCTGGTCCATCTTTACGGCGATATCTCGAAAAGGCATCCATCTATAGAACTTAGGTCCACGCCCTTTTAAAATACTCATTAATACCTTTCATTTGATACCCATATCGTACAAACGCATTCTAGAGTCAACCCTGATCCACCTTAATGGCTATATCCCTAAATGGCGTCCACCTATAGAACTATGGCCCACTCCCTCATAAAATACTCTTTAATGCCTTCCATTTGATACACATGTCATACAAACACATTCCAGGGTTTCCCTCGGTTCATTTTCCCTTATGTTGTCACCATAGCTCTCAACTGAGTATGTAATGTTCGGTTACACCCGAACTTAACCTTCCTTACTTGTTTTTTTTTTGATTTTCACAATTTTCACAATTTTTCACAGTTTAATTTTTTTAATTATTTAAAATTTATTTAAAAAATTTGTTTGTGTATGTTTCTATAAATATAAGTAAAAATTTTTTGGTAATTTTTTTTTTTTGATTTTCACAATTCACAACTTTTTCAAAGATTTTTATTTTGCGCAGAAATATATGCTTCTACTTAATTTGAAGTTTTCTGTATATTAAATGTTCTTTGGAATTTTACCACTTTGGCGCAATTTTCTTCCGATAATTTCCATTAAATCAGAGGTTAATAACTTTATTGCTGGAATCCAAATACATATACATTTATATAATATTGTATAGATTTTAAAAACACATATACAACATATATATAATACATATATAAATTTTGGAAAAACTTATACACCTGCATAATTCCTTTTAGTTTCTTTAATCACACACAAATTATTTTTGAAATTATATACCACGATTTCAAACTTCACTTAACACTTTACAACATTTTTCACAATTTTCTCAACTTTCTGCAGAATTTTCCGAAACAATTTTTTCTTAAATGTTTGTTTATATTCCCACTTTTTTGCACAATTTTCCGAAACAAATTTGTCTAAAATTTTTGTTTATATTTCCACTTATTTGCCTTTTGAGCATAAACAACACAATCTTCTTTTCACTCATTTAAGCTCAAACGAACAACTTTTTTTTTCAAGAAATCTTATTTTTATGACAATATATCACTTCGCTTAACTTTTTTATCCTTTTTTACACAATTTATACAACTTTTTACACAATTTTAATCACTTTTTTTACTAATTTGAACAGAATATTTACGTGTTTTTATTTCTTCACTTTGTATCCTTGGTTTTTTTTTTACATTTTTATTTACACTGACATTTCACATTCTCACTCAATTTATGCTTTAAGCGCAAACACTTTTTGCACAATTTCTTAATTTTAAGCTGTAGGTCGTGTTTTCACGAAGTGTCTGCTGGCTTGAATTTTAAGCTAGCAGACACTCCCGTTTCTCGGAACCGGACGCAGCTTTAAATTTTTTTTGCGGTATTAAATTGCCAATAAATGTAATATCAATTATCCAAGTCGTTCGGAAGTCATAGGTCGTGTTTTCACCAAGTGTCTGCCGGCTTGAGTCTTAAGCTAGCAGACACTCCCGTTTCTCGGAACCGGACGCAGCTTTAAATTTTTTTGCGGTATTAAATTGCCAATAAATGAGGTATAAATTATTTAATATATAATATTGTTGTTTGCTATAGTGTGTCTGCCACCTTAATAGGACCCATTATTGGTTGTATGTAAATATTTTGGTGACAAACTAAAACTGACGATAAGCAGAATTTATTATTTCTGAACTGACAAAGGTTTCATATTCGGCATTCCATTGATGTTAGCTAACCGCTGTGTTAGGTCAATAATTTATGTCGTATAATATTGTAATATGATTATGCTATTACTAAAATGTATTGGCATAGAAGTTCATGATGCGTAATGCCGCAAATGTATTGCATAGGTGGGCATGACGCTTAATGCTACACTATGACGATGTATCGTCGACGTATAAAAATGCGACGTTGGGTGGTATACCCGAAAAAGCTGTTGTCATCATTCGTGAGAATGAATTAGGTGCTATATTTAAGCCGAATGGAAGCACTTTCCATCTAAATGCGCCGACCGAGGTACTGAAAGAAGTAATGTCACGTGAGTCAGGATGCAAGGGGATTTGATGAAATCCAGAAAAAAGATCTAACGTGGAAAAATACTTCGCTCTACCGAGATTATCTAAAATATCATCAACTCTGGCTAGTGGAAATTTATCCGCAATGAGTTTTTTGTTTACTGCCCGAAAATCTACGCACATACGATAAGCTTTTTGACCATTAGTATCTTTCTTTGGGACTACAATCAAAGGACTATTGTAATTCGAATAACTGGGTTCAATCAAATCGTTGTCTAACAATTTATTTACTTGGCGATTTATTTCTTCGCGTTGAGAGTATGGCAATCGATAGTTTTTAACATATACCGGCTCGTTTTCTGTCAGTCTTAATTTTTGCTCGTAGAAGTTATTTAAAGTCATTTTGTCCGTGTCAAGAGCGAAAATGTCGGCATAATCTATGCAAAGGTCAATTAATTTACTTTGAGCATGTTGAGGTATTTGATTTTTTAAAATTGAAATTAGTTTTTTCGTACGTTTGTCTTCTGTTTCTGTCTTGTTAATTGTATAAACATTGTAGTTTCAAAGTTTTTCTGTCCTAATACTATTTCTTTTCACATACTTTTTATCATCCCTGGTATTTGTGATTTTAATTATTGGGTTACTGGAATTAACAATGCACCTAGCTTTGAAAACGCCTTTTTCAATTTCCTTCGAGTCCAAGAACAGTGGCTCGGGTGAATTTCCTAAATCAAAAAGTCTGATTATTTCACATCTTGGAGGAATAATGCAACTATCGCTTTCTGTTCCATGTAGGATTGGTATCGCGACTTTTTCATTACCTACCCAAAAGGAAATACTATTTCTTTCATAATTAATAATGCATTTGTTAATTTTCAGAAAATCTTTACCCAGTATGCCATCGGATGGAATATTAAATTTACTACATGTAAAGTATGTTTAATAGAAAAGTTTAAAAAATTTAAATTTACGGTAATTTTACCTAAAGGCGAAACTGAATTTGAAGTGACGCCGGTAATGTTAATAATGTCGTTCGTATTTAAGGAAATTTTTCTGTCTAAACATGATATCTTTATTAAAGAAATGTCCGCTTGAGCATCTACTAGGAAAGAACAAAATTTTTGTGACTCGTTAAGTTGTAATTCAATAAAATCTGAGTAATTTAAATTTAAACAATAGATGGCTATTGGTGAGGGAAATTCGATTACTCGGTTAGTTCGTCCTCCCCCAGTGTTCGCTCCTGAGGGGCACTGGCGTTTAAAGCGCGAACGTTTGCATTTCTACCTCTACCGTTGGATGATCTCGAATTGTTACCTCTATTGTTACTATTGTTTGAAATAGGATTTGAATTTGAACGCGTATTATTATTATTATTCTGGTATCTATTTCCGTTATAATTCCTATATCTTTGATTATTGTTGCTGTTATAGTTACTATTGTATGAAAATTAACTATAATTATTTCTATAACCAGTATAGCCGCGGTTTGGATAAAAACCTCGATAACTACCACGTGAATTTCTAAATGTGTTGTTACCACGTGATCGAAAAGCTAAAACCTGACGCTCTGTTACTTCGTTATTTTGTTCTACAATTAATTTTGCTACCACGTCTTTCGGATCTGTAAATGCCGTTGAGGCTAACATGGTTTTTACTAAATGATTTTGCGTTTAAACGACACACGTTAACAGCTTGTTCGACTGCCATTTCATGAGCTTTCGCTTGAGTGATCCCTTCAATAATAAGAGACCGCTCAAGTGAGTCAGCTAAATCTTCAACTTTTTTGGCAAAATCTGTATAATTGTTACCGTTAACGTGCAACGTTGCAATTCTCCCTGCTACAACTTTCGAGTTGTCTGGTTTAATCCTATTACGTAGAGCTGTTTTAATTTCATTAACTGAATTTACTTGTATTGGTATTGCTTCACCGGCTTTACCCTCTAGTTTTGATTTTAAGAACGCTATAAAAGTATCAGTTAAATCTGCAGTAGCGAATTGTTCAAGTAATGCAATTTTGTCTATAAAAGAATCAAGTGCAAGAGGATCACCACTGTAGTTTTCTCTAATAGAATTAGCACATGTGTTAATAAAAATTTTCTTTTCCTCAAGTGTTGCCATGATTTGATCGTTAATTAAGATCTGGAGCTGAACTAGCAGAAGGTGAGGAGGCCACGTTTGTACTATTTGGATCGTTAAGATCTCATTTTACAGTAAAAGAAGTTGAAGTTAGTTTTGCACTATTTGAATCTTTAAGATTTGAATCTAAATTAGAAGTTGAATTTTTAATGGAAGAATTTTTGAAGCCTGGAAAATCTGTTGACAAAGAAAATCTATTTTCCTGGTTTGTGACTTCTTCTGTCGAGGATGAAGCTAAACTTTCGTAGCTTGAGGCTAAATTATCGGAATCGGATTCTGAATTTTTTTGCACTTGCTTACCACTTCAAAGGTACATATGTAGTTATCAGAATAGCTCAAATAATTCAGTTCAAACTATGAAATTAATGAAGTACTTATTTGAATGTCTGAATTCTTTGAAGCTGAAATGTTGAGGAAAAAGAAAAATTAATTTGTATAAGAGAACTGATATGCAGTAAACTTGTATGAAAAATCGATAAAAAGTAATTGATTTTAAAATGGCTCAAAAATATGTAGGTATTAATTGGTAACAATCTCAAAATTGTTGTAACTTGTTCAAAAGATCCATTCGTATATTTTCACGGATGCACCGCTTTATAAAAAAAAGTCTCACTTGGCTTTTCACGGGACCACCGTTTATATCAAAAAAAAATTTTAAATGGTTTTTAACGGAACCACCGCATGTATCAAAAAATTTTTTTATTGGTTTTTAACGGAACCACCGCAAATATCGAAAAGTTCATTGGTTTTTAACAACCCACCGTTTATATCAAAAAGTTAATTGGTTTTTTAACAAAGCATCGTTTATATAAACAATTCAATTGGTTTTATCATAAATCACCGTTATGTCAAAATCCAAAATTTATATAAAATGCGAAATTATTTTAATTGAAATGTGAAGGCACCGAATTTAATAAAAAATTTTTAAATTTTACTATACGTACATATATACGTTTAAAGAAAAAAATGCTAAATACATATATATATATAATATACTTATTGTACTGCTTCGCTGCCGCTGATGTCGCCAATGCTACTGCTGTCGGGGTTGTTTCTGCTGCCTAAGTCGCTGCCGGTGTTGTTGCTGCTGCTGATGATGCTGCTGGCGGTGGTGGTGGTGTTTAAAAATGGCGATGTTTTACTGTTGGCTAGTGGCGTGGGTTATATGTATATATATGTGCCGCTAATCAATGGCGTGATTATACTCGTACCAAATTTTCTATTTTTAGCCTTTTATTACATTTGTATTATATCTGTACCGTTTATTTGTAGTTTTTAGCACGTTTTGTTAATTAAAAGAATTTTTGTATTATTTCTGTTTAATTTAGTCGTAGAGTTAGTTGTCGTATTAGTTTTATTTTATCAATAATTTTCACTTTGGTTTAAAAAATGTTTATTTCACTTCCACTGCCACTTTCCCTACACCACTCTACTCACCACTCGCCGAAATTGAAAGCTAACCGTATAAGTTAGCTTTGGTTTGCTTACCCACAATAATTGCTGCGTCGTCCCAAATAAGGTTAGGTTGCACCCGCCTTGCTTCGACAATAAGGATTTTCCGGTTTTGTGTTGTTTTCTCCCTGCGCTCAACACCGTCTTTAAAGAAAATATCATTTCCCACTATAGGACGCAACTTTGGCATTTGAGCCGCACTTTTGGGCAAGTTAAATAAAAGAACTTTCTTTTTATTTCGGACACGACCGTCCATTACAAGTCCAGATTTATTGTATATTCATTTTCTGTCAGTGGCCTGAGCCGCAGCTGCATTTGACATTCGCGTTGCCAACTGCCCGCGCCTGTCAAATGCAATTAACCCTCGAGAACACGCGCTATGAGCATTTTGCTCAAGCAATTTTTCATTTCGCGAAATTTCTATGTTCTATGGAATTCTGGCACTTATTGTGGTGAGTACCTTCACTATTAGTTGTGCTTCGTAATTTGACGAGCATTTATTTCGATTAATGCACGATCGGACGTGTAGGTGGGTTGTTGATTTTTAAGAGCGGCATTTTGCTCATTGCGCGAGAAACAATGTAAGTAATTCAAGATTTATCTTTTTTGTTGAAAACCTCGGTTTTAACTCTAAGATTACTTTCTTTCACAATATTTGTATTAGTATTTCCTAGTGTTGGTCAAATGGAACGAAAACGTCGTCGTTGTGCAAAAGATACTTCACAACTTGCTGCCTGGTTGGAAGAAGTGTTAGACGATGATAGCTCGGGTTATGATGAAAATGAATTATTTCCAGATAGTGATGGTGAAACAATAAATAGTGACCACAACACTGACTCTGAACAATCCGCTGAGGAGGAGGAGGTGGAGGAAGAGGAGGAGGGCGGCATTTGTGAGTATACTGAAATACCACGAGGTAGACGCAGTGTGTATTGGGGAAAAGATAAGTGCACCAAAAGGGCACTTGGTCAACCCCTTCGAAATGTTCGTACGAGGCAGTGTAATATAATAACACACTTGCCAGGAGTTAAAAGTATAGCAAAAATGCTCGAACTCCATCAGAATGTGTGGCCTTGTTTTTGTCAAATACTTTGATAGAAAAAATTGCGACATATACAAATATATATATTGAAAAAATTAGAGGCACTTATGCACGTGATAGGGGTTGCAAATCAACAGATGCGGTTGAAATAAATGAATTTATTGGCATCCTTTACTTGGCTGGACTAAAAAAAATGAATCATTTGAATTTAAAAGAGATGTGGCTTCAAGACGGAACTGCTCCTGATATTTTCAGAGCCGCAATGTCTATAACTCGTTTTTTGTTTTTGCTCCGTGTTGTTCGATTTGATGACATTGACTCTCGCTTACAGAGAATCGAAACTGATAACTTAGCAGCTTTTCGTGAAGTATTTGAAACATTTAATAAGTCTTGCAGTGACTGCTATATTCCTGGAGAGTATTGTACTATTGATGAAATGCTTGAATCCTTTAGAGGACGCTGTTAATTCAGAGTATACATCCCTAGCAAACCGGCCAAATATGGCTTAAAAATTAACGCTTTAGTTGACTCAAGAATCTTTTATACTTGCAAAATGGAAGTCTATTGTGGTAAACAGCCAAGCGGTCCTTATGAGCTCGATAATTCAGCTGCGAGTATAGTGAAAAGGGTTGCTGCCCCAATTTTGAATAGTGGAAGAAACATTACCATGGATAATTATTTTACTTCAATACCTTTATCAGATGAACTATAGAAACAATATAGAACGACCGTTGTGGGTACAATAAGAAAAAATAACAAGTAAGGAAGGTTAAGTTCGGGTGTAACCGAACATTACATACTCAGTTGAGAGCTATGGTGACAACATAAGGGAAAATAACCATGTAGGAAAATGAACCAAGGGAAACCCTGGAATGTGTTTGTATGACAAATGAAAGGCATTAAGGAGTATTTTATGAAGGAGTGGGCCATAGCTCTATAGGTGGACGCCATTTAGGGATATCGCTATAAAGGCGGACCAGGGTAGACTCTCGAATGCGTTTGTACGATATGGGTAACAAATGAAAGGTGTTAATGAGTATTTTAAAAGGGAGTAATCCTTAGTTCCATAGGTGGACGCCGTTTCGAGATATCGCCATAAAGTTGGACCAGGGGTGACCCTAGAATTTGTTTGTACAATATGGGTATCGAAAGAAAGGTGTTAATGAGTATTTTAAAAGGGAGTAATCCTTAGTTCCATAGGTGGACACCGTTTCGAGATATCGCCATAAAGTTGGGCCAGGGGTGACCCTAGAATTTGTTTGTACAATATTGGTCTCAAAAGAAAGATGTTAATGAGTATTTTAAAAGGGAGTGATGCTTAGTTTCACAGGTGGACTCCGTTTCGAGATATCGCCATAAAGGTGGACCAGGTGTGACCCTAGAATTTGTTTGCACGATATGGGTATCAAATTAAAGGTATTAAGGAGGGTTTTAAAAGGGAGTGGTGGTAGCTGTATAGGTGGTCGCCTTTTCGAGATACCGCCATAAAGGTGGACCAGGGGTGACCCTAGAATTTGTTTGTACAATATGGGTATCAAAAGAAAGGTGTTAATGAGTATTTTAAAAGGGAGTAATCCTTAGTTCCATAGGTGGACGCCGTTTCGAGATATCGGCATTAAGGTGGACCAGGGGTGACCCTAGAATTTGTTTGTACAATATGGGTATCAAAAGAAAGGTGTTAATGAGTATTTTAAAAGGGAGTAATCCTTAGTTCCATAGGTGGACGCCGTTTCGAGATATCACCACAAAGGTGGACCAGGGGTGACCTTAGAATTTGTTTGTACAATATGGGTATCAAAAGAAAGGTGTTAATGAGTATTTTAAAAGGGAGTGATGCTTAGTTCCACAGGTAGACGCCGTTTCGAGATATCGCCATAAAGGTGGACCAGGTGTGATCCTAGAAAGCGTTTGTACAATATGGGTATCAAACGAAAGATGTTAATGAGTATTTTAAAAGGGAGTAATCCTTAGTTCCATAGGTGGACGCCGTTTCGAGATATCGCCATAAAGGTGGACCAGGGGTGACCCTAGAATTTGTTTGTACAATATGGGTATCAAAAGAAAGGTGTTAATAACTAGTTTAAAAGGGAGTGATGCTTAGTTCCACAGGTGGACGCCGTTTCGAGATATCGCCATAAAGGTGGACCAGGTGTGACCCTAGAATTTGTTTGTACAATATGGGTATCAAACGAAAGATGTTAATGAGTATTTTAAAAGGGAGTAATCCTTAGTTCCATAGGTGGACGCCGTTTCGAGATATCGCCATAAAGTTGGACTAGGGGTGACCCTAGAATTTGTTTGTACTATATGGGTATCAAACGAAAGATGTTAATGAGTATTTTAAAAGGGAGTAATCCTTAGTTCCATAGGTGGACGCCGTTTCGAGATATCGCCATAAAGTTGGACTAGGGGTGACCCTAGAATTTGTTTGTACTATATGGGTATCAAACGAAAGATGTTAATGAGTATTTTAAAAGGGAGTAATCCTTAGTTCCATAGGTGGACGCCGTTTCGAGATATCGCCATAAAGTTGGACTAGGGGTGACCCTAGAATTTGTTTGTACAATATGGGTATCAAACGAAAGATGTTAATGAGTATTTTAAAAGGGAGTAATCCTTAGTTCCATAGGTGGACGCCGTTTCGAGATATCGCCATAAAGTTGGACTAGGGGTGACCCTAGAATTTGTTTGTACTATATGGGTATCAAACGAAAGATGTTAATGAGTATTTTAAAAGGGAGTAATCCTTAGTTCCATAGGTGGACGCCGTTTCGAGATATCGCCATAAAGTTGGACTAGGGGTGACCCTAGAATTTGTTTGTACTATATGGGTATCAAACGAAAGATGTTAATGAGTATTTTAAAAGGGAGTAATCCTTAGTTCCATAGGTGGACGCCGTTTCGAGATATCGCCATAAAGTTGGACTAGGGGTGACCCTAGAATTTGTTTGTACAATATGGGTATCAAACGAAAGATGTTAATGAGTATTTTAAAAGGGAGTAATCCTTAGTTCCATAGGTGGACGCCGTTTCGAGATATCGCCATAAAGTTGGACTAGGGGTGACCCTAGAATTTGTTTGTACTATATGGGTATCAAACGAAAGATGTTAATGAGTATTTTAAAAGGGAGTAATCCTTAGTTCCATAGGTGGACGCCGTTTCGAGATATCGCCATAAAGTTGGACTAGGGGTGACCCTAGAATTTGTTTGTACTATATGGGTATCAAACGAAAGATGTTAATGAGTATTTTAAAAGGGAGTAATCCTTAGTTCCATAGGTGGACGCCGTTTCGAGATATCGCCATAAAGTTGGACTAGGGGTGACCCTAGAATTTGTTTGTACAATATGGGTATCAAACGAAAGATGTTAATGAGTATTTTAAAAGGGAGTAATCCTTAGTTCCATAGGTGGACGCCGTTTCGAGATATCGCCATAAAGTTGGACCAGGGGTGACCCTAGAATTTGTTTGTACAATATGGGTATCGAAAGAAAGGTGTTAATGAGTATTTTAAAAGGGAGTAATCCTTAGTTCCATAGGTGGACGCCGTTTCGAGATATCGGCATTAAGGTGGACCACGGGTGACCCTAGAATTTGTTTGTACAATATGGGTATCAAAAGAAAGGTGTTAATGAGTATTTTAAAAGGGAGTAATCCTTAGTTCCATAGGTGGACGCCGTTTCGAGATATCGCCACAAAGGTGGACCAGGGGTGACCTTAGAATTTGTTTGTACAATATGGGTATCAACAGAAAGGTGTTAATGAGTATTTTAAAAGGGAGTGATGCTTAGTTCCACAGGTAGACGCCGTTTCGAGATATCGCCATAAAGGTGGACCAGGTGTGATCCTAGAAAGCGTTTGTACAATATGGGTATCAAACGAAAGATGTTAATGAGTATTTTAAAAGGGAGTAATCCTTAGTTCCATAGGTGGACGCCGTTTCGAGATATCGCCATAAAGGTGGACCAGGGGTGACCCTAGAATTTGTTTGTACAATATGGGTATCAAAAGAAAGGTGTTAATAACTAGTTTAAAAGGGAGTGATGCTTAGTTCCACAGGTGGACGCCGTTTCGAGATATCGCCATAAAGGTGGACCAGGTGTGACCCTAGAATTTGTTTGTACAATATGGGTATCAAACGAAAGATGTTAATGAGTATTTTAAAAGGGAGTAATCCTTAGTTCCATAGGTGGACGCCGTTTCGAGATATCGCCATAAAGTTGGACTAGGGGTGACCCTAGAATTTGTTTGTACTATATGGGTATCAAACGAAAGATGTTAATGAGTATTTTAAAAGGGAGTAATCCTTAGTTCCATAGGTGGACGCCGTTTCGAGATATCGCCATAAAGTTGGACCAGGGGTGACCCTAGAATTTGTTTGTACAATATGGGTATCGAAAGAAAGGTGTTAATGAGTATTTTAAAAGGGAGTAATCCTTAGTTCCATAGGTGGACACCGTTTCGAGATATCGCCATAAAGTTGGGCCAGGGGTGACCCTAGAATTTGTTTGTACAATATGGGTATCAAACGAAAGATGTTAATGAGTATTTTAAAAGGGAGTAATCCTTAGTTCCATAGGTGGACGCCGTTTCGAGATATCGCCATAAAGGTGGACCAGGGGTGACCCTAGAATTTGTTTGTACAATATGGGCATCAAACGAAAGGTGTTAATGAATATTTTAAAAAGGAATGTCAGTGACCAGTCAGCTTTCGGAGAAAACGGTCGTGTTTAACTACTCTCGCTTTCGTATCAATCACTTTTTTAGCACGTGTGCTTTATATACCCATATATATATATATATATATAAGTGTTTCATAATCGTTTGTGCCATGACATCTAATTCGGGAGGGAACTATTTCGCTTCGCTCGACCCGGACCCAGATCAGGGCACAGTGAAAAAAAAGAAAAGACCGAACTATTACCTTAAAAATATATACGATTTTCCAAATTATAAACATGTGAACCAAACAAATATAAAACAATGTCCTAAATACGTACTCCTTAAAAGCAAACTAGAGAACCAATCAATCCAAAGCTTCAACATATTTCTCATTTCAAAAGCAATTGAAAATATAAGCAGTGAAAAGCCCAATCATATCTCATTCACAAGAGACGGTGACCTTCTAATTCTGACGAAAAATGCTGCTCAAACAACACGTTTCTTAAAAGTCACCAATCTTCCTAACGTATGTCCGGTTACCTCCACATTGCATCCCACTTTGAACACCATAAAGGGAGTAATTTTTGCTCCTCCGCTGAAAAATCTTACAACAGAAGAAATAATCGAAGGTTTACGGTAGCAAGCGGTAAAGGACGTCCAAAAAATTAAGAAACATGTGGATGGTAATTTAGCAAATACGTCCCTTCATATCATATCGTTCGACCTGTATGAGCTTCCCAAAGAAATCAAAATAGGGTTTCTCAATTTCAAGGTGGAGCCGTATATACCAGCGCCAATGCAGTGCAAAAAATGTTTCAAGCTCGGTCACACCCAAAAATTCTGCAAAAACGAGGAAAAATGCGAAGTCTGCGCAGGCAGCAGCCACGACCCTAGTACGTGTGTAAAAGTACAATGCATTAACTGTCAACATGAGCATAATGCCTTACATAAAGACTGTCCCTCCATCAAGAAAAAACGGGAAATCTTAAAGACAAAAATACTAAGCAAATGTACATTCAGTGAAGCAGCAAATATTGTAAACAGTAATACATCCACCACCGAAAACATACCTAAAGAAGAACTTCACGAAGCAATAGAAAAACATAAAAGAAGAATTGAACTAAAAAACAAATACAAAAATCAAAACGAAAGCGAAAATCATAGTAATCAAATGCCCATCACAAAAACAAACCCAATTAACTGCACATCACGTCAACAACAAAAAACAAGCTTTATAACTAATCCTCCAGAAAACTCAATATCTAACATCACTAACCCAACCCAATTCACATTTAACTTTTCAACTAATAACATTCACGACAACAACACTACTCTTCAAAACACAACTAACCTCATTAATCCAACCTCCTCACAAATAGAAGAAATTTCTGACCTTGATGAAAACTTTTAAAATATTGTCTCTTTCCGATATATATATAAGTATATATCGTTCTAAGAGTCAATATTTTGACAGTTTTTTCTCTCTCTTTTTTCTCTTTTAATTTTTATGGTCCTAAGTATTCTCCAGTGGAATATAAACGATTACCATAACAACCTGTACGAGCTTCAACAATTAGTTCATCAGAAATGCCCTGATGTAATAGCCCTACAAGAAACACACCTAAAATTTGATCCCAGTAAACTTAAAAACTACACCCATATCACCTGTAACACACCATCAACCTTTGCAAAAGGTGGAACAGCAATATTCATCAAAAATTCAATAGAACACACTCGTTTCACTCTTTCCACCAATCTTTGCGCTGTCGGTGTTACAATTCGTGCACAAACGATAATCACCATAATTTTACAATTAATGATCTAAATAAAATCTGCGACAGCGCAACTCACCCAATTATTTTTCTTGGTGACTTTAACGCTCATAGTACCATATGGGGGTCTATCAAAACAGACAAACGGGGAAAAATAATAGAAACCTTTTACCAGCAGTCAAATCTCACTGTATGTAATGACAAGTCACCTACCCATTTCTCAACACGTTCCACATTCACGCATGTTGACATAACACTAGCATCAGCGTGTTTACTTCCATTTCTTTCATGGAATATCGACAATTTTCTACACGGCAGCGATCGAAATGAACCAACGGGAGCATTCATTGCTCCAAAATTCAATACGAACTCTGCTAATTGGGAAAAATACAAAAGGGCAGACGCGGTATTCAAAAGAGAAGTGAAAAAGGCCAAAAGGGAATCCTTTTACAAATTCACATCATCGATTAACCCTGACACGTCCATTAAACATTTATGGAACCATGTCAACAAACTCTATGGTAAAAACTCCCATTTCACAATAAGCAGTATTGAAGACCAGAACTCTAACATTTTTTCATGTAAATCGGATATCGCCTCGCTTTTCGCACGAACATGGTCAGATGACTCCTCTGACTCTAGCTTTTCTAGTGAATTTGTTCATAACAAAAATTGCCTTGGGAGAAACATAACACACGTCCCCCATCCAACGGCCAAATTTATCGAGTCTGAAATTACCATGATAGAACTTAACAATGCCCTTACTGAAACAAAAGGGAAAACCCCAGGTACCGATAGAGTCTGCTACTCTATGCTTAAACATCTCCCCATGCAAGCCAAGACCTATATGCTTAACTTGTTTAACAACATTCTTTCTTCCAGCATCATTCCACAGGAATGGAAAACAAGCATCATTATTCCCATTCATAAAAGCAACAAGCCAAAAAATAAAATAGAAGGCTACAGACCCATCTCTCTCATATCATGTACTAGCAAGGTTCTAGAAAAAATTGTATCCAAACGTATTAACTGGTACTTACAGCGTAATAACTTAATTCATCCGAAGCAAGTTGGCTTTAAAAGGCGCTCAGGAACCACCGATGCATTATTGTATTTGGATAATCAAATTGCAAAAAGCATTCGGGCCAAAAATCATATCTCTATCCTCTCCATAGATTTTGAAAAGGCTTTCGACCGTATTGGGACTCATGCTATAGTCGACCAACTTAAGGAATGGAAACTAGGTCCAAAAATAATTAATTTTGTTATTTCATTTTTAAGCAATAGGAAGTTCAAGGTAAAATAAGATAATTACTACTCTAATATAGTGCCGCTGACTAATGGAATCCCACAAGGCTCCCCTCTTTCCGTGACACTGTTCTTAATAGCTTTTGAAAATAAATTAAATTAAATAAGATTATCACCAAACACCCATTCTTTAATCACTGTATGTATGCCGACGACCTCTGCATCATAGTCAACCACAAAAACCAAAATGCAATTCAAAGTAATGTTACGAATTTATTTGCCGAAATCTTCGAATGGGGTAATAACACAGGGGCTAAACTCAACGTATCCAAGACAAAGGCAATTCATATATGCAGAAAACGCAACTGCACTCCCGTTGATATTTACATTAACCTAGATAAAATTGAGTACATGACAGATATAAGAGTCTTAGGAATAATTGTCGATAAAAAATACAACTTTACAACACATATAACTTATCTAAAAGAAGCACTAACCAAAAGAATGAATCTGATTAAATGCATTACCAGCTTCCACAGCAACGCACACACCAACACTGTAATCAATATTATAAAAGCAGTTTTAATTTCAAAGATCGAATACGGGCTTGCAATTTACGGGCACACCACCAAATCAAGGCTTAGACCTATAGAAAACATTTACAATTCTGCTACCCGATATGCACTTGGAGCATTTAGAACTACCCCACTTTTGAATTTACAAACTGAGAGCGGACTAGGGAGCCTGTACGACAGAATAAACATCAACACGACCAAGCTTGCAACAAAGCTTCTGATTCCCACCGAAAAAACACTGATTCACTTTAAAAATAGCCACTCACAGGGCTACCGACCATCCACAAGAAACAACTGCTTGTCAACAATAGAGCGAATCGCTTATAAGATTCAAGAGATTGCTTTGAATGAAACACCTCGTCGAAAATTCGTTCCATACCGACCACCATGGTTCTTTCAAAAAACTTGCATCATAACAACCCTTATGAATCTCTCGAAACATTCTACAAGTAAAAGTGCTTACATTACCCTCTTCCGAAAGACAGCCGAAGACTACACCGCTGCCGGATGGCAATTCCACTACACAGACGGATCCAAAACCGCATCAGCTACAGGGTACGCTATTGTGAACCATAACTATGATACCATACAACTTTCGTTACTCAGTCCAGACAGTTCAATTTTCACTGCTGAAACCGAAGCTATACTTGATGCTGTAAAGTGGTTAAAAAGCCAAAAAGGCAAACACGTGGTGTGCTCCGACTCACAATCCTGCATAAAAGCTGTGATGAACATATCACACCATAATGATTCCATTTGCGAAATAAGAGATATACTCATCCGCTTCCCGCAAAAAATTTAAATTATGTGGATTCCTGGGCATGCCGGGAATCATGGTAACACTATGGCCGACTACGAACCGTTAACACGGCATTAAGTACCTCCAAACGGGAGATTTGGGACAATCACCAGCATGTATACAAAAATATTAACCCTAATGGAAAAGCAGCCATATACCCACGCAATATTCCCAAAAGAGACCTTCAAAAATACACTCGGATACGCTTGGGTCATACACGGCTCACCCACTCCACATATTTTCCCGAACCTCGCCGCCGATATGCAACCTCTGCGACCAAGCACAATTAACTGTACCACATCTAATATTTGATTGCAATACAATCTCTAACATTTGTAATAACCACAACAAAACCATGGCAGAACTATTAACAATTACATCTGAAGAAAATATTAAAATATTTATAAAAATACTGAGAACTTGTCAACTATATTTTGATATTTGACTTTTATAATTGCAGGCTGAAAACCTTATACTATGTTCAAACAGAAAAATAAATTGAAGAAATTTCGATTTGAATTGAGTGCTGTTCATACAACTCGATTTAGCTTACACAATAGTAATTTGATAGCTAGTTGGCTCATCTCTACAGCAAGAACATACCTTTGTTCAGACTGTTAAAATGAACACGCACATTATTAGGCGAATGAAATGGAATGAAAACATAAAACTTTGAAATTTTTGTGTGTTGTAAGAAAATGTGTTCAATGGTTTGGTTTCATTTTGATTTTGCCATCTTCTTTTGACAATCCCTACTCCAGTGAAATGAAAGACATAAAATCAGCTGATGAGATGAGCCAACCATATAGTTCAGCCATGCGTAACTGACGTTTAAATATACTCAATAAACACACTTTACAATGTTGCATTTGCAGTTTGAAACAATTTATTACGCAATTTTTTTTAAATTGGCAATTTATTATTACAATTTATTATATGACAAATTGCGTAATAAATTGCCCAAATAGTATAAATTGCCAATTTGGTGTGTGTTTGAACCTAGTATTAGTCGTTAGTGCCTAGCTTTAAGTTTATTGTATAATTTATTATGCAAATAAATAAATAATAATAATAATAACAAGTAAGGAAGGTTAAGCTCGGTTGTAACCGAACATTACATACTCAGTTGAGAGCTATGGTGACAACATAAGGGAAAATAACCATGTAGGAAAATGAACCGAGGGAAACCCTGGAATGTGTTTGTATGACATGTGTATCAAATGAAAGGCATTAAAGAGTATTTTATGAGGGAGTGGGCCATAGTTCTATAGGTGGACGCCATTTACGGATATAGCCATTAAGGTGGATCAGGGTTGACTCTAGAATGCGTTTGTACGATATGGGTATCAAATGAAAGGTACTAATGAGTATTTTAAAAGGGCGTGGACCTAAGTTCTCTAGATGGACGCCTTTTCGAGATATCGCCGTAAAGATGGACCAGGGGTGACTCTAGAATGCGTTTGTACGATATGGGTATCAAATGAAAGGTGTTAATGAGCATTTTAAAAGGAAGTAATCCTTAGTTCCATAGGTGGACGCCGTTTCGAGATATCGCCATAAAGGTGGACCAGGGGTGACCCTAGAATTTGTTGGCACAATATGGGCATCAAAGGAAAGGTGTTAATGAGTATTTTAAAAGGGAGTGGGCCTTAGTTCTATAGGTGGACGCCGTTTCTAGATATCGCCATAAATGTGGGCCAGGGGTGACTCTAGAATTCGTTTGTGCAATATGGGTATCAAACGAAAGGAGTTAATGAGTATTTTAAGAGGGAGTGGGCCTTAGGTTTATAGGTGGACGCATTTTCGAGGTATCGCAATAAAGGTGAACCAGGGGTTACCCTAGAATTTGTTTGTACGGTATGGGTATCAAATGAAAGGTGTTAATGAGTATTTTAAAAGGGAGTAATCCTTAGTTCCATAGGTGGACGCCGTTTCGAGATATCGCCATAAAGGTGGGCCAGGGGTGACTCTAGAATTCGTTTGTATGATATGGGTATCAAATGAAAGGTGTTAATGATTATTTTAAAAGGGCGTGGGGCTTAGTTCTATAGCTGGACCCCTTTTCGAGATATCGCCATAAAGGTGGACCAGGGGTGACTCTAGAATTCGTTTGTGCAATATGGGTATCAAACGAAAGGAGTTAATGAGTATTTTAAGAGGGAGTGGGCCTTAGTTCTATAGGTGGACGCCTTTTCGAGATATCGCCATAAAGGTGGACCAGGGGTGACTCTAGAATTTGTTTGTACGATATGGGTATCAAATGAAAGATGTTAATGAGTATTCTAAAAGGGAGTGGGCCTTAGTTCTATGGGTGGACGCCTTTTCAAGATATCGCCATAAAGGTGGACCAGGGGTGACTCTAGAATTTGTTTGTACGATATGGGTATCAAATGAAAGGTGTTGATGAGTATTTTAAAAGGGAGTGGGCCTTAGTTCTATAGGAGGACGCGTTTTCGAGATATCCCCATAAAGGTGGACCAGGGGTGACCCTAGAATTTGTTTGTACGATATGGGTATTAAATGAAAGGTGTTAATGAGTATTCTAAAAGGGAGTGGGCCTTAGTTCTATGCGTGGACGCCTTTTCAAGATATCGCCATAAAGGTGGACCAGGGGTGACTCTAGAATTTGTTTGTACGATATGGGTATCAAATGAAAGGTGTTAATGAGTATTTTAAAAGGGAGTGGGCCTTAGTTCTATAGGTGGACGTGTTTTCGAGATATCGCCATAAAGGTGGACCAGGGGTGACCCTAGAATTTGTTTGTACGATATGGGTATCAAATGAAAGGTGTTAATGAGTATTCTAAAAGGGAGTGGGCCTTAGTTCTATGCGTGGACGCCTTTTCAAGATATCGCCATAAAGGTGGACCAGGGGTGACTCTAGAATGTGTTTGTACGATATGGCTATCAAACGAAAGGTGTTAATGAGTATTTTAAAAGGGAGTGGGCCTTAGTTCTATAGGTGGACGCGTTTTCGAGATATCGCCATAAAGGTGGACCAGGGGTGACTCTAGAATTTGTTTGTACGATATGGCTATCAAATGAAAGGTGTTAATGAGTATTTTAAAAGGGAGTGGGCGTTAGTTCAATAGGTGGACGCCTTTTCGAGATATCGCCATAAAGTTGGACCAGGGGTGACTCTAGAATGCGTTTGTACAATATGGGTATCAAACGAAAGGTGTTAATGGTTATTTTAAATGGAGTGGGGCTTAGTTTTATTGGTGGACGCCTTTTCGAGATATCGCCATAAAGGTGGACCAGGGGTACTCTAGAATTTGTTTGTACGATATGGGTATCAAATGAAAGGTGTTAATGAGTATTTTAAAAGGGGTGGGCCTTAGTTCTATAGGTGGACGCCTTTTCGAGATATCGCCATAAAGGTGGGCCAGGGGTGACTCTAGAGTTTGTTTGTACGATATGGGTATCAAACGAAAGGTGTTAATGGTTATTTTAAATGGAGTGGGGCTTAGTTTTATTGGTGGACGCCTTTTCGAGATATCGCCATAAAGGTGGACCAGGGTGACTCTAGAATTTGTTTGTACGATATGGGTATCAAATGAAAGGTGTTAGTCAGTGTTATAAAAGGGAGTGGGCCTTAGTTCTATAGGTGGACGCCTTTTCGAGATATCGCCATAAAGGTGGGCCAGGGGTGACTCTAGAATTTGTTTGTACGATATGGGTATCAAATGAAAGGTGTTAATGAGTATTTAAAAGGGAGTGGGCCTTAGTTCTATGGGTGGACACCTTTTCGGGATATCGTTATAAAGGTGGACCAGGGTTGACTCTAGAATGCGTTTGTACAATATGGGTATCAGACGAAAGGTGATAATGAGTATTTTAAAAGGGAGTGGGCCTTAGTTCTATAGGTGGACGCCTTTTCGAGATATCACCATAAAGGTGGACTAGGGTAAAGGTATTAATGAGGTTTCTAAAAGGGAGTGGCCCTTAGTTGTATGTATGAAGGCGTTTTCGAGAACCAAATCTGAACCAGGGTAACCCAGAACATCATCTGTCGGGTACCGCTAATTTATTTACATATGTAATACCACGAACAGGTTTCCTTCCAAGATTCCAAGGGCCTTTGATTTCGCCCTGCAAAACTTTTTCATTTTCTTCTACTTAATATGGTAGGTGTCACACCCATTTTACCAAGTTTTTTTCTAAAGTTATATTTTGCGTCAATAGACCTATACAAAATTACCAAGTTTCATCCATTTTTTCGTATTTGGTATATAATTATGGAATTTTTTTCATTTTTCGTAATTTTCGATATCGAAAAAGTGGGCGTGGTCATAGTCGGATTTCGGCCATTTTTTACACCAACATAAAGTGAGTTCAGATAGGTACGTGAACTGAGTTTAATAAAGCTACATCGATTTTTGCTCAAGTTATCGTGTTAGCGGCCGAGCGGAAGGACAGACGGTCGACTGTGTATAAAAAATGGGCGTGGCTTCAACCGATTTCGCCCGTTTTCACAGAAAACAGTTATCGTGCTAGAATCTAAGCCTCTACCAAATTTCACAAGGATTGGTAAGTTTTTGTTCGACTTATGACATTAAAAGTATCCTAGACAAATTAAATGAAAAAGGGCGGAGCCACGCCCGTTTTGAAATTTTCTTTTATTTTTGTATTTTGTTGCACCATATCATTACTGGAGTTGAATTTTGACATCATTTACTTATATACTGTAAAGATATTAACTTTTCTTTTAAAATTTGAATAAAAACATTTTTTTTTTTTAAAGTGGGCGTGGTCGTTCTCCGATTTTGCTAATTTTTATTAAGTAGACATATAGTAATAAGAGTAACGTTCCTGCAAAATTTCATCATGATATCTTCAACGACTGCCAAATTACAGCTTGCAAAACTTCTAAATTACCTTCTTTTAAAAGTGGGCGGTGTCACGCCAATTGTCCAAAATTTTACTAGTTTTATTTTCTGCGTTATAAGTTCAACTCACCTACCAAGTTTCATCGCTTAATCTGTATTTGTTAATGAATTATCGCACTTTTTCGATTTTTCGAAATTTTCGATATCGAAAAAGTGGGCGTGGTTACTGTCCGATATCGTTCATTTTAAATAGCGATCTGAGATGAGTGCCCAGGAACCTACATACCAAATTTCATCAAGATACCTCAAAATTTACTCAAGTTATCGTGTTAACGGACAGACGGACGGACGGACGGACGGACATGCCTCAATCGAATTTTTTTCGATACTGATGATTTTGATATATGGAAGTCTATATCTATTTCGATTCCTTTATACCTGTACAACCAACCGTTATCCAATCAAAGTTAATATACTCTGTGAGCTCTGCTCAACTGAGTATAAATGTGGGATTGGGTCTTAAGACTAGAAGTGGTCGAGAATATTAATTAGCCATTTACATAAACAAACCTTAAACATATAAATCAGGCCAAATTAATCAAATAAAATACAACCCTGCAGGCGTATTGCTCTGTTATAGCAAACCCTGTTAAAATGCCACTTTTGAAATAAAACAGCAGAAAAGTAGTTGAAAAGCTGACGCCGAGCCGAATAGTCGTTGCACCGTGACCTTTCGTGAAATTTTATAAAACTATTAACTGTACTTTAAAACTAAAATCTAATTGAACTATAATTAAACTAAACCAATTTTATTATTCATTATAAATTTCAAATTAAATAAAACTTTTTGTGAAACAACCACAAAAATTGGGGGCTCAACCGGGATTGAGTGATACAAAGTAGTGCAGCTGAACACTTAATAGAAATAAGTGCCGCAAATCAGCCAGCAGTGTCGTTAAACGCTAGCTTGGAAAAAGTTACGCGGATCACATAATTTCAATAGCGTGTTTCATTTAAAAACGCATTGCATTATCAAATCCAACATTTAGCATCGCTTGAAATTGCAAGAGTTGGTGGAATTCACGACGGTAAGCACCGACGCTGCAAGAAAATTTCATCGATCAGTAGAGACAAAGCGAAGCCTGCGCCAACGGCAACGCAAACAGAGCAGTTCAGTGGCGTTTCAACTCAAATCGTAAAGACATTCAGTTACAAAAATTTAGCATTTCGGAGAAGAAGAATTAGAGTTCAAAGTAAAGAACCTAATTGGTGAAGAAGAAAAACAGCAAAGAGCGCAAAAGTTGTGTAGCTAGCAGTTGACAACCAGTCAAGGGTGGTTAGAGAATAATCAGAAATTCGATGTTGAAAGAGAAAAGTCAAGTTGAAACAGAAAACGATACGAAGAAGAGGGGAAGTGTGAAGTAAGTTAACGCAAGGAAAGGAAAAAGAAGCAGCGAAATTTAATAATCAAAACAGATAACAACAGGAAAGCAGATAAGTTTTTTGTGTAAAGTAGTTTGTTTAGAAATTCCATATATACATATATACGTATGAATGAAATGACATTTAAATATTTAGGTATCTTGATTTGATTAAACATTCTCATAAATTACCCCGTATAAATTTTCGTTAAGAATACAAAAGTGAGTTTTTAAATTACTTTGCTTGAATATAAAAAGGTGACTGTGCAAAATGGATAGGCAGTCAGTGATAAATTGTAACGTAAAACAATTGCAAGATGCTCTTCGTTATTTAAATTTGTCCGCCACTGGGCGTAAAGCAGAATTACAAAATCGTTTGCTACAGCATTTTGGGCTCGATGCACTTGATGATGATAACAATTCCACAGTCGGTTCATACTACGCCGATGCGGCAGATAATATGGCTAGGAACTCCGCGATCGCTGTTGAGTCGGTTGGTAGGTCAATGTTCACATCTAAAGATATTGAAGAAAGTTTAACGCGATTTGATGGAAGCGATTCTCTGGATATTAGGCAGTGGGTAAATGAATTTGAGGAAGATGCTTCTGCAGTTGGGTGGAATGCTATACAAAAATTCATTTACAGTAAGCAGCTTCTAAGGGGTGCAGCAAAATTATTTGTTAGAAGCCAACGTGGAATAATAAGCTGGGAGTCGTTAAAGGAAGAACTCATTGTCGAGTTTGGATCACATTTATCCGCATCGGATGTTCATAATCAGTTGAGAAGTCGTAGAAAAAAATCAAATGAAACATTTCGAGAATATTTATATGCACTAATGGAAATAGGAAAAGCCATTAACATAGACGAACCGAGTGTAGTATCTTATTTTATTGATGGCATACCCGATTCTAAGGGAAACAAAGTAGTACTATATCAAGCCAAATCCATTAGTGAACTTAAAGAGCAAATACAAATTTATGAAAAGGTTTATAGTAAGGCAAGTCCACAGGTTTCAAAAAATGTTAGCCAGCAAAATGCAGGGAACTCCACAGTGACTCCAAAGACAGCAAACATATGTTTTAGATGTGGAAGTACAAGTCATCTCATCCGTGATTGCAATGTCAAGCAGGCAAAATGTTTTAAGTGTCAAGGTGAAGGGCATAAATCTTTTGAGTGTACTAATAAAGAAAATGCGAAAATTAAAAAAGAAAGTGACAAGGCAAATTTGGTAGATGAGCAAAAAAAAATGTTCAATTTAGCGTTTAAAAAGCTAATCGTTGGTGGGTTAGAATTGAATGCGTTGATAGATACTGGATGTTGTTTGTGCTTAATAAGGCGCGACAATTTTAATAAATTAAATTTCGATGGGGAAGTGAACAAGGAACGACGTACATTGTATGGCATATGCAAAAAACAGTTTTCAACGTATGGTAGTTTTGTCGCGAATATTGTAGCCGATGGTTTAGAGTTTCCACAAACATTCCACATCACTAGCGAGGAGGCAATTGAGTTTCTAGTGTTTATTGGTACATCTGTTTTAGAGCAGGTTAATATTAGCGTAACACCAGAAGGGGTAGTGTTTACGAAGAGAGCAGATAGCAAGACAGTAGTGAAATGTGGAAGCGTAGATAGAGTGGAGTTGCTGCAAGAATTTAACAGTTTATGTATGAACGTAGAAGAGCTTAGTGGAAATAGTGTAGATAGCGAGCTGGTAAATAATTACCGGGCAAAGAAAGTAGAAGAGTGTCCACTGGAAATGAAAATCATCTTGCAAGATGAGAGTCCAGTTTTTCAGCGTCCTCGAAGACTATCTAAAGAGGATAAGGAGTTCGTGGATAAACAAGTTGAGGAGGGGTTAGAAGCGGGAATTATTCAACCAAGTTTTTGCAATTATGCGTCCCCTATAGTAATTGCTAACAAAAAAGATAAGTCTAAACGTTTGTGCTGCGATTTCCGATTACTGAACAAAAAAATTGTACGAGACAATTTCCCCATGGCGCGAATCGACGACGTTTTAGACAAGTTGCAAGGCGCATATGTTTTCACGACTTTAGATTTGATGGACGGGTTTTTCCATGTGCCAGTGGAAGTAAAAACAAGAAAATATACTGCATTCGTAACGCCAGACGGACAGTATGATTTCAAATACGTGCCTTTTGGTATATGCAACTCACCAGCTGTCTTCTGTCGTTTTATAAATTTCGTGTTTAGGGACCTTATCAAAGATGAAACTATAGCTGTATACATGGACAACATAATTATACCGGCAGTGAATGAAGAAGAAAACATAGCTAAACTGAAGCGCGTTTTAGAGATTGGGTCGAAGTACGGACTACGCTTTAAATGGAAAAAGATGTCAGTTTTTGGAACGTAAGATAAATTTTCTAGGCTACGAGATAGAAAACGGTACAATTAGGCCATCGACAGAAAAGATTGAGGCGATTAAAAACTATCCCGTACCACGCGACAAGAAAGGACTAGAAAGATTTTTGGGCTTAACGTCATATTTAGGCGGTTTATAAACAGTTATGCTTTAATATCGAAGCCTTTGTCTGATATATTGAAAAAAGAAAGTGAGTTCATAATGGGTAAAGAACGGCTAAAAGCCTTCAATCAGTTGCAAATAGCTCTCACTACTTCACCTGTATTACGATTGTATAATATCAACGCAGAAACGGAAATCCATACGGATGCATCCAAGTTTGGGTATGGGGCGATATTTTTGCAAAAAGGGGGTGAAGACCAAAAATTCCATCCGGTACAATTTTTAAGCAGGAAGACAACGAAGGCAGAGGCAAACTATACTTCATACGAGCTAAAAGTGCTTGCTGTTATAGCAGCTTTAAAAAAGTGGCGGATATACCTAAAGGGTATTAAGTTTAGCATAATTACAGACTGTAACGCGTTTGCCTGTACAATGAGGAAAGACGATATACCACCTAGGGTAGCCAGATGGGCGTTGCTGTTGCAAGAGTTTGACTACCATATTCAGCACAGATCAGGGACAAAGATGCGTCTTTTTGATGCATTAAGCAGGATGTATTGTTTGCAAATAGATGACTCGATACGTCATAGGCTACTGAAGGAACAGTTAGAAGACGAATGGACAAAAGCAGTGAGAACAATATTGGAGAAAGGGTCATACGAAGATTTTTATTTACTTCACGGTATTCTGTGTAAGGATCCGTCAAAAGAGATTTTGGTTGTTCCGATGCAAATGGAAGATGATATAATCAAGTACGTTCACGAGCAGGGTCATTTTGCCGCGCGTAAGACCCAAGAGTGCGTCGAGAAAACGTACTTCATACCGCAAGTCAGTAGAAAAGTTGCTAGGGTAGTAAATAGTTGTGTTGCATGCATATTAGCTAACGCAAAAGCAGGAAAAAAGGAGGGATTTCTTAATCCAATTCCAAAAGACGAGCAACCATTAAGTACGTACCACATAGATCATTTAGGACCACTGGCAGCTACATCAAAACAGTACAATTATATACTAGCAGTAGTTGATGCTTTTTCGAAATTTGTATGGTTGTATCCGACAAAGGATACAAGTGCTGCAGCCGTTATTGATAGGTTGGAAAGACAAGCAGCTATCTTCGGAAACCCGAAGAGAATCGTTACGGACAGGGGTGCTGCCTTCACCTCACATGCTTTTAGTAACTACTGCAGTGATCGGGGTGTACAACATCTCTTGATAGCGACAGGTGTACCAAGGGGCAATGGTCAAGTGGAGCGAATCCACCGAATAGTTGTACCTATGCTGACCAATCTCTCCTTAGATAATCCCGAGAAGTGGTACCAACATGTGGCAGATGTACAGCAGTTTTTGAAAAATTCCCCAAGCAGGAGTACAAAAGCCGCTCCTTTCAATCTTTTGACAGTATTACATATGAGATTAAATAACAATGCCGACTTGAATGAAATTATAGAAGAAGACACAATAGGAGAACTAGATAAAGATCTCGAGAAAGTTAGGGAAAGCGCTAAAGATAGTATTAAAGAAATTCAAGAAGAAAATCGGAAAAATTATAACGCAAAAAGGAAGGCAGAAAAAATGTATAAGGTAAACGACATGGTAGCTATCAAACGTACGCAATTCGGCCCCACTCTTAAACTAAAAGGAAAATATCTAGGCCCATACAAGGTCATCCGTATATTAAACCACGGCCGGTATGAAGTCGAGAAGATAGGTGAACATGAGGGACCCGGCCGAACGACAACGGTAGCGGAGTACTTGAAAATGTGGAGTCCGTCGTTCAGGGACGAACGAATGTCAGGACGGCCGATTGTGGGATTGGGTCTTAAGACTAGAAGTGGTGGAGAATATTAATTAGCCATTTGCATAAACAAACCCTAAACATACAAATCAGGCCAAATTATACAAATAAAATACAACTTTGCAGGCGTATCGCTCTGTTATAGCAAACCCTGCCAAAATGCCAATTTTGAAATAAAACAGCAGAAAAGTAGTTGAAAAGCTGACGCCGAGCCGAATAGTCGTTGCAAAGTGACCTTTCGTGAAATTTTATAAAACTATTAACTGTACTTTAAAACTAAAATCTAATTGAACTATAATTAAACTAAACCAATTTTATTATTCATTATAAATTTCAAATTAAATAAAACTTTTTGTGAAACAACCACATAAATAGGTAGGTACTTTGTGGAGGATGCAAAGTTTCAGGTTTTTTGTGGTATGTGTGTAAAAACTATGACTACGAATCACGTATTTCAACAATATATGACGTAAACGTAACTATTTGATGAAATTTGATGAATTTTGAAGCTTCTAGCCGTAAAAAAGGAGCAAAAATTACAGTTTATATGGGGTATATAATGTATATACCACCGATCTCTATGATTTTTTTAGACAACAATATATGCTATATACGTAAGCATTTGGTGAAATCTGAAGCTTCTAGCTGTTTAAAACGAGGCAGAAATTGCGCAAAGTT